>NW_024429188.1:94996382-96196382 GCF_017639785.1 Mesocricetus auratus | reverse complement strand
GGATTCTCTTGTCTCTACCATATCCAACTTTATGTGGGTTCTAGGGATCTGAACTGAGGTCATCATGCTTATATGGCAAGCACTTTATATACTGAGCCATCTCCCCTGCTCATTTTGTAAATGTTAAGAGTATTGTACTGAAAATAAGTTAGGATTAGCAGGAAACAGAGAAAGTGAACGCCAAAATTATCAATTTATGATGTTCCCTATGTTGTCTGTGGGATCTTATTTGTGTTGACAAACTTATTGTCCTGACATAACAGTGTTTCAGGTTTTATGCTACTAGGTATTTGGATTTATTTTATTTGGTTTTCTCAACTACTCTTGGGCGTATAAAGGGTCTTCATTTCCTAGTTCTGCTTTCATTCTTTAGCTCAGACTATAAACTTGCCTAGGCTCACCTTTCCATTGAAGGAACTTTCGACCCTGTCTGACCTGCTAATTCTTTCTTTAATTTGGGAATAAAGACCATCTTAAGTCTAGGCCTCTTGCTCTTCATAGATATATGTCTGTACAGTTCTCACTGCTATGGAATCTTTTTGCTTTTAACCTCTTCCATTGTACTTTGATATTCTTCTACATAGAGATTTAAGCTGCTTTTATCTTTTGTCCTGCTGGTTCCTGGCAGTCCTTCAATCTAATCACCTCCAGTTAGCAAGCAATGCTACTTGTTTACTTCTCTAAATAGTTCCACATAAATCACAGACTTGTGAGAAGGTCACATATTGAACAGAAGGCTAGCCAAAAGGACCTAGACAATGGGGAGAACATTTCTTCCCAGCAGGTGAACTCCAATATGAAAATCTGGATTTATTCAACAAATAAATCAAGAGAATTTTTTTCACTTTACAGAAGGATTCACCATGGGGTTCTTTTAAATCGCTAGTTCCCCGAGTATGTTTCAGTGTTACTTTATTATAAAAAAATCAAATCCAACTGTACAAATGTCAAAAAAATAAGCAATTATTATAATATTAGGTAAATTATATAGATTTTTTTCTTCCTTAAATATGTATATATTTATAAACATACCCAGAATTAGGGTATCTGTAGCATGATAACACAACAATAATGAGAAAAATGTTTAAGCTAAATGAGTAATCTTCCATACAAACTTCCTGCAGCTGATTCACCTATGGTAATCCTTTTTTTCAGTATTGTAGGTCAAACCAAGGGCTTTGCTGTTCAAATCTGTAGTGCTGTACTCACCCCAACTGATGACATTTTCATATACAGATTCACGTTAAAGATTGTAGGAACCACTGAACTAGAATTTTTTTTAAAAAACTTAATTTTCTTTGCCTGATATTAAAAGCCATGTACCATCATTTGTGACTTCAACATTTTAAATTATTTGATGAGTGAGGAACTAATGATACTAGTTAGCACTGTGATGGTAAGAAAGGGGATTAGGACTAGGGATGGTGATGCTAATTAACATGTTGGTGTTAATGTATATAAAGAAACAAAGCTTGCACAAAAGATATATGAGGAAAAATCAGGATACTGAACTCATATGCACTTTTTCATTTTTTAGAGTATAACCCTGGATGACAACAGAGTAGTCATTATGAAATGGATATGGATGTTCCAATATTTGTACATGGGGAATACTGTGTCCTCTTCCAAACATGTCTCTCAGCAGTAAAATGCCAGCATCTGGTTGTTATTTGTGTGTGCTAATCAGACAGAAAACCTATAATAGAGAGCAAGACATAATAGAGGAAGTGTCTGAATCAACCAATGGATTGTTAGGTGACCCAATACAATACGAAGTGACTGTGACCCAGACATAAAAATGGCCTTGAGTGATCATGAGCAAACATACCTATTACGATCATTATGAAAGTCTTAAAATATTTTTATTTCATCTACATTTTCTAACTTACTGAAAATACAACTTTCATGATATCCTTATTTCCTTTAAATGCCTGAGTTATAGTAACCTCTTATGCACTCCTAACTACTCTTTTTCTGATTCTAACTTGTGATTGGTATGATTTCACTGCTCTTATTTAAGATTATTATTTAGTGTGTGTGTGTGTGTGTGTGTGTGTGTGTGTGTGTGTGTGTGTGTATGTGTGTGTGTTGAGTTCCCTGAACCGTTATAGATGGTTGTGTCTTGGAACTTAACCCAAGACCTCTATAAAAGGATCAAGTTTTCTTAACTGCTGAGCGAACTCTCCAATTCCAATTTTACTACTCTTACAGATGTAGCCTGCATGAGGTTCAAAATAAATTCCAAACAAATGCCTATCTATACTGTCTGTTAGCACTCCATAACGTATGCTGGCCTTCCCAGTATTTCTCACCCCTACCCTTTCCTAAACTTTTCCAGCTCATGGGTTTCTGGTTTTTCAGTTTCTCTTGCCTATATAACCCTGCCATTTGAAGCATGTGCTCTGTTGGTTTTCCCTCTTTTTGTCTTCCTCTCTTGGTCCTCCTGTGTTTCTCTCTTGACTCTCATGGCCCCATCCTGTTTAGTCTACTACTTTCTCTCTGTTCCAGATGCTTCCAGGTGCTTCTGGTTATACTCTCCCAAGTATCTACAATAACATTATCCCCTCAAATATACTTTGGAGTGGTCATATCCTTATTTTATATCCTCATTTAATATAGCTCTTTGCTTTGGTAAGCATTTTCTTAATTGTGTTTTTACCATTTTGTCCTTCTAGCTTCTTCTGCTTTGCATGTATTTTAAAGTCTTGACATATATGCCTAAACAATTAGTTTTCTGCTTATCATTTTTTCTCTGTTAGTACAAGGTGGCTATGCTTTTTCACAAATGTCCTTTACTATATAGAGGATTATCAGTACTTCATCTTTCTTTGAAATTGTCCTTGTACATTTTCATTTGGTAACACTTTAGTATGTACAATTTTAATTTTAATTTTTTCCTTTTATACTGTATCCTAATAATGATCTGTGAATGCAATAAAGCAGTATCATTCACCATTAATGAAAGTAGAAAAAAATCTTAGGCTATGTCATGAGATAATCTAATTCAGTTAGACTTTGGGGCCGACAGTGTATACTAGAGAAGAGCCATAGGTGGGTATGACCTTCAAAGAATTTCTATGCAGAGAACTCAGGTAAAATTCTCTTGGACTTTCATATAGTATAGACAAAATTATTGATTATAACTCCTAGGATTTTCTATAGTCTAGAATCTTTTAGAAATTAAGAAATCCTGTTATGATTGCAATATGGTATATGCTCAACAAGTCTCATGTGTTGAAGACTTTATGCTTGTGTAGTTGTGATATTAGGCATGATTAGATGACAAAGGTGCTGACCACTTCAGGGGACTCATCCATCTACTACTTCATACCTGAATGAACTATTGATCTTTGGTCCTAATAGGAAGGAGTAGGTCACTGTGATACTGTGAACATGTCTTTAAAGAGTGTACATTCCCTCCCTCCCCCCACCACTGTTTTCTCCCTCTTTTCTCCTCTTCTGCCTACTACTCTGTCTCCTCCTCTTTGTCTACTCATTCTCCTCCTTCTTCTTCTCATTCTTTTCCTTCTCTTCCTCCTCCTCCTCCTCCTCCTCCTCCTTCTTTTTCTTCTTTCTTCTGTATTCATGTCTTCTATGAGGACACTACAGAAGCTTTGCTCTAATGAGCCTTTCCAGCTGTGTTTTGCCTTTACTTTGGGCAAAGTAATGGAGCTAGTTATCATGGAATGAGGCCATAATCAAAACAAGTCTTTTCTCCTTTTAATTGATTCTGTCGAGTATCTTGTAACAGGGGAGGAAAACTAATAAATTCTCATAAATCTGATTGTGTAGTCCCAAAATAAGACTGTTGAATAAGGTTAGGACAGGTTAGCCATTTTCCTGTAGCTAGTTGGTATTACGGTCCTTTGCACCCCAGTGACATTTTCCTTTATTCTACTCCATACTCTTTGAAATAGGAAGGATAACATTTGTTTAAGTGATAGAAAACTATACAGGGAGACTTTTATAACAGAGGTTGTATTTGAGATTATCCTTGAGCCATGTATGGAATTTCTACGAGATTCAGAAAAAGAATACTCAGACAGACTACAGTACTTGAAAAATGTTGAACTTGATTGCACATCAGAACTACTTGAAATTGTTAGAACACGAAAATATCAAAATACTCAGAGGTTCTCACTAATATAATTCTAGGGTAGAGTTCAAGAATTTGTCTCCTTCATCACTCACATCTTGTCTATGAAGAATACCAGTGAAAGACTTGTCTCCATAGACCAGAAAACATATTATCTTCTATGAAATAATTAGAAAAGATTCACAATGTTGTTTTACTAATGGCTAACAAAATCTGATCTCACATGCTGAAAGTAGAACACTGCCTTGTAGGAAGTTACTTAGGAAACTGAGGAGAATATGAGGAGTACAAATGTAATGGAAGAAAGTAAATGCTTTAAGACACTAACTTTATTTAACCCACAAAAAGATTAAGCGTCAGTCTGCTTTCTAAATGGTTTTATTTATACCCATATGTTACTGATGCCCTCAAACTTAGTCAAAGAAATTTCTTTTTAATAATATTTATTTACTTTTATGTATAAGTTTTGTATTCATGTATTTATGCTCATGATAGATGTGTAGTGTCCACAGAGGTGAGAAGAGAGCATTGGATCCTGGGTCTTCTGCAAAAGCTACAAGTTCTCTTAGCCACTGAGAAATTATGTCAACTCCTAGAGACATTTCTTTTTATAGTAGGCAGTTAATTCAGACTCATAAATGGTCAAAATTCTGAAAGTAAGAGACCATTGAATGTCCAGTTCTAGACAGAACATCTCCATCAACCCCTCCAAAATCAAGTGCTCATTATGGAAGAGGAGATCAAAATATTGAAATAAATTACAAGCTGGAAGGATAGGAAGGAGGGCTGTGAATGCTATCAGTTGTAGATGTTATATGGTCTTTGAATTTGCACTTGAACTTCAAGTTATTTTCACCATGATCATTACTTCTGCCTGCCTCACAATCTCCTTCTCATCACTTAAATTTCAGGTCAATTGGCATTACCTGAAATAAATCACATTTGATCATACTATTTACATTTTTTGAAACAGGGTTTCTCTGTATAGCTTTGGAGCCTATCCTGGCTCTGTAGACCAGGCTGACCTCAAACTCACAGAGCTCTGACTACCTCTGCCTCCCGAGTGCTGGGATTAAAGGTGTGAGCCACCACCGCCTGGCCACTATTTACATTTTTAATCATCATAATCTTTATAGCCCTTACCTATTACCTTGCCAAGGAAATTCCCTTCATATGGCTCATGTTATCTAAAATTATATTTTCTCAGTTATAGTCTTAGACAGTACAATGGAAACAAAGTGCTGGGGCATTAGCCCTCTCTCAATTTTTGAAGTGAAGGAATTAACATTTAGTGTCAATATATATTTGCCAAAATGTTGTTGAATCCAATAGCACTATCGAAGGTCTCTTCCAAATCTAGTCACTTTGCTTTACTCCATCCATCAAACGTCTCTGAACATTTTTCTCAGAAAGAGACTTTATTTTAAGCAGGTTAAAGTCATAGCTTGCTTTTAGACGTTTTACAATGGGATACAGAATATATTCTTCAGAGAAGAATGATGCCTTAAAGTTTGTCAGCCTTGGGTTATATACCTAGTCAGCAAGAATTTGGGGTTGGAAATAATATGGGTGGCAGCAGAGAGGGAAAATTCTAGAGAGATTTCCTTTAGGGGAAAAGATTGTTGGGGTGCCACAGTATAGAATCCAGATAATGGGTACTATAAGAAAATAAAAGGAGACTCTAAATATAAATTTGCAGCATCCCCATATTGGCTAGAAGCCAAAGCTGCGATGAGAGAACCCTATCTCTCTATCTTTCAATTTATAAGCAGTTTTCATTTTACTCTAAGGTGTAGCATTTGCTCTCCTTCAGAAAACTGCCCTTTCAAATTTCTCGGACGTATTTGTCATTTTCTTGCATGCTATAACTAGTTGTGTCTGTTTCTTGCATTGTCCTGTTGGCATAACATAATCTTCTGTGACAGATGCAAGCATGGTATCTTAGTGACTTGAAAAAGGGAGATGACAGAGAGTCGGATTTTGAAGAAGTGTGATGGTGCATGTCTTTGCTGATAGAATCTTAATGACCAGATGTGATTTCAAGCCCCCATTTGTGAGCTGAAATTTCAGTGACAGGATTTGGGCTTTTTGTGTGATAGTAGGTTTTGTAACACAGACAGAGAACCTGCTGTGTGCTGAAGGCTCCATTGGGACTGAGATCTCAGGATGTTTGCCTAAATACTAATAATAGTAGCTAATATTTGAACAGCTCTTCCTCTGTACCAGGTACAATTTCTTAAGTGTTTCACATATGCTAGCTTACTTCATCTTCACCATGTTGTGAGGCAGGGAAAGCCAGTGTCATAGAGGAATAAGGAAAAAATACACTATGATCTACCAGGAGGGTAAGTGGCTGGTCCCAAGGCAAAAATAAATGATAGAGGACATATGGAACCTTAAGTCTGGCTGTCAAATCTTGGTTCATAGTAACGACTTATCCTATAGCATTTGGTGGCATTGACAATAACTGAGTTACAGTAATCGTAACACACCTCTAATCCCAGCACTTGGGAGACAGAGGCAGGTGGATCTCTGTGAGTTTGAGACCAGCCTGGTCTACAATGCGAGTTCCAGAACAGTCAGGACTATTGCATAGAAAAACCCTGTCTCTGAAAAAGCAAATAATAATAATAGTAATAATATAAATACAATAATTGCCATTGTCCTGGGTAATTATCTCATTTAACCATCACAATAGTTCTACGAAATGAATTCCTTAGAATTATGTCTTACAGATGAGGAATATGAAACTGAGAGCATATACACAAGGACATTGTAACTTGGAAGTAGGGCGGCCAGAACTTGAGAACTTAGGTCCTTCCAGATACAGTTTTCCCCTAAAACTTGAAGTTTTGGTTCCACAGAGTCATGCTGAGATGAGTTCATAAGAGTACCACGGAAAATTTTGCTGTACCTTGCAATGAAGCTTTCTAATAAGGTGGCTGAGTCAGCAGTTCACCCTCCTGTTACTGTGTGGGTGTACAGACTCAGCTCATATACACTGGGCCCTGCATTTCATCCATCTATGTGATTAATCAACAATGGGAGTTAGCCTCACTTTTGGGCCCTGTAGGAAAGATAACTGAAGCAATGCTTCTTTTTCCTTTACAGAACCACAATTTGTCCTTCACTGTCTTCCTCCAAACATAAACTAACCTCCACACTCTCCTTAACTGTTACTTTGAATTGGTTCTGTTGCTGTAGGGGAAGTGAGAACTGGCGTTTTTCCATTTCATCTCATCCCTGGTGCGATTTTTAAAACACTTGGTCAAAATTCAAGGCTCAGGCTGTGATCAGGGTTTAGTATCCCACTCTTTTCCAAGGTTATGGTCTGAGGCAGTGATGAAGATAAGCCCAAACTCATTCTCTCACAGGGGGATTATACCCTTACTTTAATTGCACTGTCCTTTAGCTAGCCAGTTTCAGGCAAGGCAGCAGGGACTTCAATTTTCTGGTCTTAGTGCCATTTGCAATGCAATTCAACTTACTCAGTGCAGTTTTCCTGCTCCCACCTGCTGCCATGTATTTGAGTCCCTGCTACTTCTTTCCCTCTGTGAAGTGTGCAGGGAAATGAACTTGTTTGATTTCCTTTCCACACAGCAGCTAGTGGATCCCTGTTGGTGCAGTGAGACAAGGCAAAGGTAGGAGGACAGCCCAGCCACTTACCTGCCTGCTGGAAACTGGCTTCTCCAAATTCTTTTCACCCCTACCTCAGGTCACCAAAATGACCAAGTAACTTCTGCTGAAGGCTTATCTAAGTTAGAGACCAGCCACCTTCCCAAGCCACAGTCCAAAATGATTGCCCAGTTTATCAGCAAGGGAACTCAGATCAGTTGGAAACTTCAATTTGCTCGCCTCCTACGTGTGTTTGAAACGACTTCCCTTTGGCGCCAGGAAAACTGAATTTGGATGTCAGTGGACCTCTTAGCCCACTGAGGATGGACTGAGTTGTACATGCTGCTTTGGTTTTAGGAAGTAGTAACAGTGGCTTCTTGCATTCAGCTCAACATTCAGGTCAGAGACCTCAGAGCTTTAAAAGAGACATCAAATCTACTTCATTACAGCATCTGCCACAGTAGTACTTAATGCTTGTGACCAGGAATACGAATTGCAGAAGAAAATGTCTTTTGAAAGAGGCCATCCCAGGAAGATGGGTGGCAGAGATGACAAGTCTGCCCTTACAGGAAATGAACCATTGTCAGGCTCTGGTATTGGTGGAGAAACAACTTTCTTCCCACTTAGAGACTTGTCCTTCTTTATAGCATGTACCTCACATCTCCTGAGGAATTTGTGTGTAAGCCTAGTTCTGGGGAAACTTGTAGTTTTGTGTGAATTTGGGGGAGTGAGCAATCATGGGAAGTGTTGAGAAGATAGAGTCCATCAGAATAGTGTAGGGGCATGGGTGTTTTAAACTAGAAATTATTCAATATTGCAATAAAAGTAAAATCTGGCAAATGTTTCTTCTCTGTCAGAAATCAGTAACACACAAAATAGTTCTTTTACATGAGTGGTTCTCAGATCGCTAAATGGCAAGCCTCCCTATGAGGAATGCCTATAACACAGTGACAAGCTTGCGGTGATATATTACTTATGATTAATTAAAGCTTGCCTGAGGATTCAGAAAGCAAAGTCAGCCACAAGCTGTAGATGTCAGTAGGTGGTGGCAAACATCTTTAATCCCAGGATTCAGGAGATAAAGATAGATGGATATCTGAGTTCAAGTTCACATTAGAGTGAATCAGTCTAAAGGAATTAGAGCACATATCTTTAGTCCAAGGACTCAGGATTAAGAGGTAGATGGATCTTTGTGAGTCCAGATCTACACAAGATATATCCAGTCCTAAAGAGAAATAGCTCATGCCTTTGATCCCAGCAGCTGGGATCACATGCCTTTAATCCTAGAATTAGGGAGGTATATAAGACTGGCGCAAGGAGTCAGTGTCAAGATTCATTCTCCAGTCACACTGAGGATAGGAAGACATTAAGTCTCAGGATTCTCCAGACACGCTGAGGAGAGGCAGCTGGATCAGCCCATTCAGCCTGAGATAGTGGTAAGAGCTAGTGGCCTGCTACTTTGCTTTTTCTGACTTTCAGCATAAAGCTTGAATCCCAATTTCTGAGTCTGGGTCTTTTATTATTTTGTGTTGCATAAACTCTAGCCTGTGCCTGTCAGAAAGTGGTAGGAGTTAAAAACAGACTGAAAAAGACTGTTTATCTTTCTAGACTCCCTTGCTCATGCTTTTCCTCTCTGATGATTTTTTGAGTTTTCCTGTGCAGGAAAACCAAGAAGTGCCTTATCTGATAGTATCTGTTTCCCTTTAAGAGCAGGACTCAACGTTCTTTCACTCATTAGAGGCTTATTTTTCTCTCATTGCCTTGTCACTTCACACATCTTTCTTAGAGTTGTGATTGTCTCTGGCTTTTTCATTGTTCTTGTTAGCTGTTGATTACTGTTTTTTGTGTCTTTAGGTTACCTGTATGTGACTTAGTGTGGACAAACTTGTCTCATTTATTCTCTTCAATGACTTCTGTATCTTTGTCTCATCATTATTTTTAAAATTATTTTGTAAAAAGTGTTTGAGTGTTCGCTGCATGTATATGGGAACACCATGTGCTTGTTGGGGCTAGAAGAGGGTGTCACATCCTCTAGAACTATTGGTACAGCCATTGTACACACCTATGCCTTTTTTGGGTGCTGGGAATTTAAGCCTGGCTGTCTAGCAGTACTGGAATTTAATCCTGGAAAACCATCAACACCCTTAATTGCTGAATCATCTCCTAGTTTTGTCTTCTTGTGTATCATTTCTGTGTGTCTTTATCACCTTTTGACATGTAGATTTGTAGTGAAAACTTCACCCAAGCTTCTTATCATATCCAGCTATATTATGGGATATGAGAAAGAATGATAAGGTTTGGATTGTTTGTAGCTGTTATTCATCGCTTTGCCTTCATGGTGGGTAGACTGAGATGGCTCCCATATGTCTTGAACTTTTGAATACTTTGTCACAAGTGCATGGCACTTTTTGAAGTTAGGGGACTTAGGAGGTATGGCCTTGCTGGATGAAGTGTTACTTGGGGCCTGATGGAATATTCCATGGAAAATTACCCAACTATATTCTAGGAACCAAATGTCAAGATGGCTTAGCTAACTTAGTTTCTGTTAAACTTCCTGTTTGTTTAGATGTATGGAGCCCCCTCTGGCTGACTCCTTAGCTTAGCTTTTGTGAGAACTGCATGCTTCAAAGTGCTTATTTCTGCAAAGTCCCCTTGCAGCAACCAGCGAGATATCAGAACGTGGTTTCTGCCTTTAAAAACTGCCCGGGCCAGCAGGGCACAACGGGTTCAAGCCCATGGGAACCTGGAATGAATGAGAGAAGAGACAAGAGAGAGAAGGACAGCAAGACAGACCTTCAGATCAAGCTGCCGTATTCTGTACAGGCTTAAATAGGGGAATGTAGTATTGGCCATGGGGCTGAGGTTGTTAGACCAGAGTCAAAGATGCCATGCAGGGAAGTGAGGCAGCAGGGAGCCTTTGACATGTGATGGGCAGGAGATCTCACCAGGGAGTGCAGGTGTTAACGAAGTATTGTTAAGTGATGGGTTCTCTCTATGGCACCAGGCCATCTGTGGGAAGGCACCTGTGTTTTGGGAAGTGCCTTTACAGCAACCTGGTCCTCAACATCTCCTCCATTACATTTTATTAATGAAGGAGAGAAGTCTGGACTGTAGGTCTGAGAGTTGGTAAAGGAATAGGTAGTGGGTGTTAGTTATTAGGATCTTAGTAGGAGTATTAAGATAGCTTTTTATGATGTCACCCTTATATTAGGGCCCTTACAGGTACGAAATAAAAAGGTCATGGGTAGAGATATCCATGAGGGGGCTGTGTCTGTCTTAGGTCAGGGGGTCTCATGGACCAGGGGTGTTTAAAAACCTCTCCCTGTCATTGGAAATGACATCTTATGATGAATATTCCTTTCTATCAGCTCTTCCTGTGAGCCCAGGTTTTACTCACAGGGAGTTGGGGAGGGGATGGATTATTCTTTAAAAAACTGACAATATAGCCGGGCGGTGGTGGCGCACGCCTTTAATCCCAGCACTCGGGAGGCAGAGGCAGGCGGATCTCTGTGAGTTCGAGGCCAGGCTGGACCGATAGTCTCCAAAACAATACAGAGAAACCCTGTCTCGTAAACCCCCCCCAAAAAAACTGACAATATTTATAAGAGGTTCTAAATAACAATGATCACTCCCAACAATTCCTCCCTTTTTTCCCAAGTAAGAAGGTGAGCTATTGACATTATCTCACCACAAGTGGGAGCTGGGATTCTGGTCCTCCTGCATGGTATTGTGACATATATCCCGAAGCACACTAACCCAGACTTTGCAGGCAAGCTTGCTTAGGCCCGTCACGATGTCCTTTTGTGGAGGGAAGAGTTTTTTTTTTTGACATGGAACTTCATGCAACCAAGTATGCTCCCATGAAGCCCAGGATGGGCACCTTTTGGCAGCCTCTTCACTGCACTCACAGGGTGCACCTCGGTGGGAGATGCTTTAATTTTGTCAATAGAGAAGGAGGTCTCCCTAGGAAGTGGCCCCATTGATTGTAGGTTGTCACCTTCTAATGGCATGACTTACTCTTTTATCTGATAACTGTTGTGATTTACGTACTTGCTATCCAAAGTGAGATAGGTCTGCAGAATAGAGGCAGGCCTCATGGAAATTCTCAAGGAGCCCACTATAAATATAGGAATGGCCTCATTTGTACCCTAGTGAATCTCAATGTGCATTTCAATAAGATCCCAGGGTGATTTGTCTGTATGTCAATCTTTTAGAAACACTGGTCTCACATCTAATGATATATCATTCTGGACTATATAGTATGCATTTGTGAAGTAAATACATACCTTGAACTGAAATACTATTGTATTGAAACTGTTTATCTTCTACTCATAAGCAGTGTGACTGGCCATTTCTACCAGTTCTGAAAGTGTATAAAATGCTCAATAACAAATTTAAAAAATCCAAACCAACCAAAGCAAAACAAACACCCATAACAGGCTTTAAAAAATGCCTTTTGAATTGATGATAGTGTGGAATGAATACCTACAAAACATATAAACTCATAGTTTGTAAGAACATTAAATGTAGAAGCAAAGCTTGGTCATAACCTTCTCACTTATTAATTATGACAGTTATTATATGTCATTACATTGATTTGGGTTAGCTTTATATTTTGGTAAAAGTCAGTGGATACTGGATGCTGAGGAAATAATAAAGACCAGTCTTACCATTGGTGCTAGATAACTGAAGAGGTAGCACCTGGGGAAAATGGGAGGAAATAGCAATCAGAGCTTTTAGCAGCTGGCAACAATAAAAAACCCTCTTGACATATTTATGTATAATTAACATCAGTACAAAATTTCCTAGCCACCTTTCTCTATCACCAAGGCAACATGTACAGGGTAGAGAGGTTAGGCTTTTTCTCTTTATCCTTGCAAATATGATCTCCTCATATTACTATGAATTGTGAATTGAAGTATATGGTTATGAATTTTCAAAAAAAGAATGCACCTTGTTCATTTATTTATTCTGTGTGTGTATGAATGAATGTGCATGGGCTACCGCATGCATGTGGGGGTTAGAAGATAACTTATGGGAATGAGTTCTCCTTCTCTCAGGTGGGTCCAGGGATTGAATTTGGCTTGTCAGGTCTGCCAGCAAGCCTTCTTACCCCAGATTCATCTCATTGTACCTGGAACATAACATTAAGTTACTTTCTTCATGTGAAGCTATTTTCATCAATCCTCAGAATACATCTATGAAAGAGAGAAGTATTATTGCTATATGTGTTTTTAAATGTGTGTGTGTGTGTGTGTGTGTGTGTGTGTGTGTGTGTGTGTGTACCATATATGCAAAAGCTCACTGAGGCCAGAATAGGGTCTTGGATCTCCTAGAACAGGAGTTACAGGCAGTTGTGAGCATCCAGGTCCAGCATTAATTTATATATTTGACAACTTAGATGAACTGAATGTCTTCATCCCATTCTAACAGCTTCAACATCTCTTAAATTTCAGATCATACACCCATCAATTTTGTTTCTTGGAAGCTCACTTTCCAAACTTTAGTGTTTATCTACTTCATTATTCTTCAGAGTTTCTGGGGCTTCTGAAAGATTGTTTTCCCATGTATACTCTCGGTCAGCACAACTTTCTTTCTTCTAGAATGCAGTTAGTGCAACTTACTTATTTCATCTCTGTGGTGTCAGTGCCAATGCAGCTTTGTATGTGAGACAAATACTTGACTTACGAAATGTATTTTGCCCACTTGCACTGTGTGTGTAATAAGTAGGTAAAGAAAGGAAAGTAAAGGATTTGAGTGAGGTGCTAGAAAATGTGAAAAAAATCAATGCAATTTCCAAAAATAACAGCCTTTAAAATGAACAAAATAGGGATGTGTACTAGTGGTGTACTTATTTCCTGTTCTTTCCCAGTGGTACTGTTCAAAGTTGGAGACTCTTGTAGTCATAAAGCCTGAATCATATCCTCTTCCTGCCCCCAGATGTCTCTTGATGCCCCTCCCTGTGTGAATTCTACACACCCGTTTGTCCAGTACTGACTGTGGGCTGTGTGCCGAGCACTGTGTGCTGCAATTTGTCTTTGCGATTGCTGTCTTTACTGCTGCACTGCAGGTGCTGAGATTAGAGTAGGGCATTAATCTCTCCCCCAGTAGTCCTTCAGAGATATTTAATGCAGTATGTGAAGCTTTTGCCAGCTTCCTTTGGTTGTTTTGTCTGCCAAATTTAGACCACCATTGCTAATGCTGCTAATTCTCCTCCGGAAGGGTCATAGATTGCTGATTTCCCAGGTAGTTTAGCTTCCCTTAAAGTGGCCTGAGTCACTTGCTTCTTTTGCTGAATTAAAACTCTGTCAGTAGTATAGCTCACCTTTAGGAGAGGTTCTGAGATGACTGCATTAGAATCGTTCACAAATCGTTTGTGTCATCTCAGACTTAAGGAATCTGCATTCTGATCACAGCGACTTTAGAGAACCCTCCTTGTTTTAATTGTTTTCCTTCCTCCATTCCAGGCAGACACTCGAGTCCTCTTTGATCTTATTGTTTCCTACTTCCAGAGCAGTTTAGTGTCTCCAGGAGATGCTTGAGAGGATCTTTTATGTGCCCAGGAGTTAACTGCTAGCCATTTAAGAGAAATACTCTGAAGCTATCAAGGTAATTAAAGCAAATGTATATCACCCATGCCCTGAGGAGTGCAAGGGCAGTTAAGAGGAAAATGTGTGGACAGTGCCTCCCTATGCACAGGATGGCCCTATAAGTACATTTGCATGCCAGCCTATAACCCATTCACTAACAGCATGTCCCTCATTTCAACCTCGGGTGCATGAGCTTATCAGTAGGGCAGTTTTCTACATCCCAGTTCATCAGGTCCATTGAACTGTGGAGACACTTAAACAACAAAATAACCTTAAAAACACCTGGCCCCAAAAGGCAGAGCTGGGAAAGGGAAATTTATTTCAGTTTACAGATGTAATGGGTAAAGGTTGCTGGTACATAGTTATGGTGGGATACCGGTTATTTTAGAACACACCTTGGCTTCCAAGGTCATGTGCAAAACGTGCCTAATGAGATGTGGAAAAGTAATAATGACATAAGGGACAAGTTTCAAGCTATAGAGGTATCCTGCAGATATTTAATGCAGTTTTATACACTTAAAATCACAACTCACTTTCATTTGATGTTACATGGCCTTGAAAACATCTAGTGGCAGATACACCAACATAAGTCCAAATATTGATTACCTTAAAAAAAACCTCAGACAAATAGCTGACTGAAGGAATCACTTTATATCCTGTAACCATATTATTTTTAGTTCAAACTGGAATAATTTTGAGAATGGATGGGGGTAATATCAATCAAGCTGGGTGAACAGATTATAAGCAAAGTTTATTTCCATGCTGTTTCACCTTCAACAGATATCATACTCTCTTTTCTTATTACTGTCTGTATTTTCAGGTTTCAAGTACAAAATTGATTTGTGGAGAAGATAAATAGAAAATTGGTATTCATTTTGTTTTTGTTGTTATTGTTCTGAATGATGAGGTACGCTTTTTTGGATCAAATGTGAATTCTGGGAATATGATGCCAGGTGACTGTATAACCCACCCACCATGGCAACAGCCAGTGTTTTTAGCAGATAACAGCCAAGTGAAAGGTTATGCATATTACTCTATTTGAGACCATCTGTTGAGCAGTTTCATTACAAAGAATACGCTTAGAATGCATATGGACCATTTAAGCTCAAGTTTGCCATCAGGGTTTGAGAAAACTGAAGCCAAATTGATCTCAGAGAGATGCCTTGCCCTTTATTTCTTTGCTACATGTTCCAAACACCTACTAGCACTTCTGCACTTGCTCTAATATGCATTAGGGCTCATTCACATACATGCATGTATGTGCACATATGCATATCATATAACTCTAATTTCCAAACTCAACTCGATGGGAGTATAAACATCTAGAGAAAAGAGAAAGTGGCCCAGTGTCAGTATTCCTACTTAGGGGAACATGTTCCTCTTTCAACCACTCTGCTGCAGTCAACCAGTTTCTTAGCAGAAGAACAGAAATTTTCAAGGTGAATTTTAGGGAGTTACCTGATGTAAAACATCTACCAATAAGATCCTCCTAAATTCTTCGTTGCTTTTCCCAGTATATTCATTGTAGATCAGATCATCAATTTCCAGCGGTCTCACTTGACATTTTCTAACAAATGAGTAAACTGGACAGAAGATAGAAAGCACTGTTGCAGGATTGAAAGAACCCCGGTGACATACTGTGAACTCTCTACAGCTTCTGTGCTTTGGCTTCCATGGCCCCTGTGGATGTGAAGATTTTTCCAAGATTTGCTACTTTAGGTTAAGGAACATGTTCAAACGTTGGTAGTGAATTTTCAGGAGTTGATGTGCAAGGAGTATTTAAAATTGATTTCCTATCTCCAGGGGGTGAGTTGGCCAAGGACATAAACTGGGTTTTTGCAGATGTTGTGTAACTTCTAATTATCTCCCTTTCTTTCCCCTGCTCTCTAGAGAATAGCTGAAGGGTTTTAGGTGACTAGGTTATTGTATTTTGTTGCTGTTTCCAATCTGTGGTCCAGTCAGTGTTGGTAGGTACTTGGAAACGGAAAAGCTATGCCACAGGAACACAATGCCTTAGTTTTCCTCACTGCCTTTTACGGTGCCATAAACACAGAGAACACCATTAGATATAATTTAGTTGTTTGGGGTAATATAGTCAACTGATCCTTGTTGTGGGGGATCTCTCTCTCTCTCTCTCTCTCTCTCTCTCTCTCTCTCTCTCTCTCTCTCTCTCTGGTTTGGACATGGGAGGCTTCCTGATTCAGTGTTCTGTGACCTAGTCCTGAGCTTTCTCCATCCTTCCCTATGAATGAAACGGCAATGGCATTGCTATAGTGAGAAATCCACAGATGCTTGGGAAGACTTATTTATTAAGGGATGAAATAGAAAATACACACACTATTCAAAAATTCTTGAGATTTCTATCTAAAGTTGTTACTTTTTCCCTCCATGTTAACTGTTAAATGAGTACTGTTAATCAGAGAGAAAGTAGTATAAATAAATGGTTCATTGAAATAAAAAAATAATAGGTATGATACAACATCCTGCAAACCTTCATTGTGTCTCTGCTAAGTTTATCTGTCATTAGAGATAATGAGTTCATTTTAATCCATATAATTTCATGACAGACTAAAAATCATTATTAGGTTTATTTTGCTGGCATTTTATATTTATATGCACAAAATGGCTTTATTATTTGACTTCATATCACAAGATTTTGCCATTAAAGTTTTCCTAATTTCATTGCTAAATTGTTGGCTGCTCTTGCAGTGGAACTGGGTTCAGTTCCAGCACCCATCTAGCTATTCACAACCACCCATAACTCCAGTCCCAGGAGATTTTATTCCTTCATCTGGCCTCTGAGGGCACAAGGCATATATGAGGTATACAAATCTACTTGCAAGAAAAGACTCAAATATACAAAATAAAATAAAATTTAGTTGAAAAAAGAGAATATACACACTCAGAGATACAGTGGGAAGTGACACCACAACAAAACCTAATCAACACTTTATTCTAGGTTACAATGGGGAGTTTTAGGTCTTGAGTAAATGTGCAATCATAAAAGCTTCCATAATGAAAACTGAGAATGGGAAGAAGGGATTGAATGAAGGAAGACTATCTTACAGATTTTTTTAGCTGAAACCAGTACTTGAAAAGTTGACGATTGATTTAGAACCTTTTTATAAAAGGCTTTCTGGCAAGGTGAACTCATCCATCTTTGTAGTAATGATTTTTCCCAATTAGAATTGTTAAAGACTGGAATTCATGCAAGGTTTGTAGAGAGGTGTGTGTGTGTGTGTGTGTGTGTGTGTGTGTGTACATATTTGGATTTCTATACTGAAGTGTTGTAAAACAATGTGCAATTATTACTTTACATTATAATTTCTTACATCATTAACAAGATTCACATCAGAGATCTCTTATCTTCTTTACTAATATGTTTAACAGTTTTATAAATGAAAGACATTCTTCCGTCGTTTCAGAACTTTGATATTTATTTTTTAGAAAGAAGGATATGTGTTTGTTAAAGAGAGAAAACAAAAAGGTCATCCCGAGTTTTCAGTCACTGTTAAGAAAATCCATAGTGATCCTTTTAATTTTTCACTTAAATTGACAAGTTTGAGTGCCTTTAATATCTTTCTACTTCCAACTCAAAATATCCCTTTCAGGGTAAGACTTGATTGGAGAACAAGGGCATTGTGATACACCACTGTTAAGGTTTCTTGGCATCTATTTTCAGTGCAGGTAAATTTCCAAGTTTAAACATTTTACATAAAACTGGTGAGGCACGACAAACAGTATATACTCTGCTCTTCTATTTCTTTGATTTTAAGGAGAGACTTCTCTGATTATCAAAATCCCTAGAAAAGTAAAATTATATTGTAGGTTTATGCTTCATCTATTAAGTGATAATATGCCATAGTTTCTGTCCTGAAGATTTCTAATTCCAGTTCAGAATAGACTGAAAAGCCATATATTTTGTATTTTCAGGCACAGAACAGAAACCAGTGACACTTCCTGATGACTGCTGTAATGGTGAGTAAGCCACTCTGATCTCTTGGTGCTGAATATTGTAGTCTTGGAGAAGAAATACCTTAATAAGGTCCATATATTTGAAACTTCCTTAAACTAAGGTCACTTTCAGGCTTGAGTTTCGCTTTGGTGTCAGAACCTGACTTAAGGATTTGAGTGAAGACAGTTTATTTGAGTATTGATGTTGATATAAACATATAGAATAATACAGAATTGAAAGAGCAAAAGAAAGGAAGACAACACATTATGCTGGGATTTGCATGAAATGACCCAGACAAGGATTCAGTGCAACTCTGAACCTATGGGGATCTATGAATCATGCCTCAAAATCATCCCATTTGAAGAATATTGGCATTTTCTCTTTAAATTTCTGTTCAGTTTTATCCTGTGTCTGCCTATGAGACCATTAACTCTTGGAACCTTTCAGAGGACCGATGGGGGGAAAACAGGTAAGGAAATATTGGAGCTTTTAGTAGTAGATCATTTGTAGGTACAGGATGTATGTTCACAGGACTTGGATGAAAAGCTCATCATTCGTCTTATAACTACTAGTAAATCAAAAATTGTATAGGTCTGGGCTAGACAGATGACTTAAATGGTAAAGTGCCCCTTTCATGGTTTTGATAACCTGAATTTGTATCCTTAGCACCATGTGTAAAAAGCCAAGCATCCAGATGATCAAGCAAGCTAAAAGATTAACCATGGAAATAGGAAAGGACCCATGAAGGTCCAGCCCAGATTAGCAACTATTTTCAATTAATGGCTGATGAGGGAGGGATAGCCATTTTTGAAGGATATCTAGTCATTGTAGGAGTAAACCCCACAAAGCTATCTGCCCATGAGGGCAGGGACACGTAAACTGACATAGGTATATATAAAAGGAAGTGAAAGAAAAACGAACCCCCCTTTTCTCCTGGAAGCCAGCCACGCTTCTAACTCCTGGTTTGTGTGACTCTCTCTCTCTGGTAAATAAATATATTGTTTTCCTATAGCATTGACTATCATTAATAAGTCATTGTTAGGTAGGTTGTCCATACCCCAGTAGATAATTCTGTACTTGCCTGCATATGAGCAGCATTAATGGGACTCAGTGGGTTATTTATACCAAAAAGGAAGCTCTATAAGTGAGAGGGAGATGTAGGACTTGTATTGACATTGGCGATCTAGGAGAGTTGGTAGGATGAAAAGAGGGGTGGATATGACCAAGATATATTTTATGCATGTATGAAGTTTTCAAAGACTGAAAACTAATTTTTAAAAAGTCATGCAAGGCAGCATGTGCACCCAAGAACTGGTACATTGGAGGGACAGGTGGATTTCTGAAGCATGTTGATCAGACAGTCTATCCAGATTGATGAGCTTTAGCTTGAGAGGCTCTGTCTCAAATATATCAACTACACATACCACATACTACATACCCACAATGTAGTACACAAGCACACACACAAACGCATACACTACAAACCACACACACACAATGTGAAAATGCCAAACATTTTGTAAACAAATTAATTATGGTCTATACTATAAGGAGATTATTTTGTTCAGCCTTGCTGCCTAGAAAATGTGAGAGTTCCTATGAAGACTGTATTCCTCATCTTCAATATAAGGATATTTACATTTACCTTGCCAAGATTACTACAGAATTGTTAATACATTACTATGTCTTCAAAATTGAAAAGGATAAGTATTATGAAAACATGACAGAGTATGTAGACTAAGAATGTTGGGAAATTTTGTTTGGGAAAAGTATTCATGTGTTACAGCTTTTAAGAATGTGCATCAGCTGTACAATAAATGAAAAAATGTTATGTAAGTAAAAAAGACAGAAGTCTAAGATAAGGTCTAGCTTTCATAATTAAAAAGAAAAAGAATGTGTATAAGCCAAATGTCATGATAATTAACTCTGTTTTTCAGCATACATGAGACCTGAAAATAGAACTCATGACTAGATAAGCTTCATAGTCATAAAGCTTCACTTTTCCTGGCCACTTCTAAAGATGAACTGACTCCTAATAGCTCTGGGTATGTTTATTAACTGATCATTTATATTGTTACAAAAACTGACAATGTCATTATAACCACTACTTGTCATCATAACATAGTTTTGAACCCATGGATAGATGGTATATTTCCTTAAAATTAAGCATCTCTGTTATACTTACTTTAGACAATAACAAATGAGCATGTGTGACATATGTCTCTTCAGCACAGCTTTATTTAGTTGTTAAAAATCTCTCCAGCCCTTTGTTCTATTGATAACAAGACTGTGAAGTCAGGTGTTGATATGGAAGCCTGGTAATTAGCCATCACATGGAAAACAGGAGCCATGTAGAGTCACTCTAACCTATCATGCATTTTGTATGTGTGAAAAATAAATAAGCTATTGTTGTCAGAAGCAAATGAGAGTTAGGCATTGTTACTGTCATATAGCTCATTCTACTTCATCATAAGCATCAAGGAAATGCTGAATTTGCCCTGAATAATGTTGTGGATGGGAAGAGATGCTGCCTTTATATTTCTTTTGATCCTACCTGCAGCAGTAGTCTTGGCATGTGTGTGTCCAAAGGAGAAGAATTCACAGGGACACAGTACAGTGACAAGTAGTTAAGGTTTATTTCAGCAGAGTAGAAAGCAAAAATTCAAAGTAAGTGTATCTTCCAGAATAGAAAGTATACTGAGCTGAGCAATTACAGCACAGGGCTACCTCTAATACCTGGATTTGTAAGTCCTTGTGTACCCTATTTCTTTCCTTTTTCTACCTTTGGGGAAGCCTGAGGTGGTTTCTATCCTGGAATAGGCAGTAGCTTTCTTAGAAGCAATTCTTCTCACAATCCAGTCTGTTACAACTAGATTAAATAGTATGTATGAAGGTTTTACTATTTGTAGAGCTGAGAAGTTTACTAAGACAGAGTTTAAGGATGTTTTAGGCATGGTCTTGGAGTTAGGGCTGGATAGAGGGGAATACTTCACTGGAGTCAGCCAGAGCCTACAAAGACCAACTTTGATGTTTTCTTAAAGCCCCAGGCTTCCTCTTATCTGATCAGTCTATTCCTTATCAGCTGCAAGCTGCCTTATACTTCCTGTGCTTTTTTATGTCAACTTGACACAAGCTGCAATAATTTTGGAAGAAGAAACTTCAATTGAGAAAATGTCCCTACCAGACTGGAATGTGGACACATCTGTGGTAGCATTTCTTGACTGATTATTTTTGTTGGAATGCCCAGATAATTGAGGGCTGTGCCACTCCTGGGTGGGTGGTCTTGATGATGTAAAACAGCATTCTGATCAGGCAGTAAGTAAGCAGAATTCTTCCATTAACTCTGCATTTGCTCCTGAATTCATGCTTCTTCTCCCCTTGAGTTCCTATCCTGACTTTCCTCAATGATGGACTACAAGTTGTAAGATGAAATAAACATTTTTCCTCCCCAACTTACTTTGGGTCATAGTTTTTCATCACAGCAATAACAACCCTAATTAGGACATTTCTTCAATATTCATAACCTTACCATTTTAAGCATAACATTCACTTTAGCCAAACAATAAAGATCACTTCAGCAGGAGTACCCTACATGGAATTTCTCTTTTTCTATGTGCTAGTACATTCGTTTCATCCTCTTGTGACATAAATTGAAAATGACTAATACAATGTCATTTTCTTGCTGCATTAATTATACACTGAATTTAAGTAAAATGTTTTCCCTGATGATCCACAAATTCAATTATGAAGTGAAGCTAAATGAAAATTTTTCTTGGATTGTATTTATATCATGTCTAGCACTTTACAATAGTACCCAAGAAATACTCATTCAGGTTTATGGACTATAAGATAGTCTTATTTTAATGACTGTCACTACACTAAAGCAAGTTGATCATTGGATAAATTTTGGTATCTATAAAATTTATAACACTGAAGGAATGCTATCAGTAACATGATAGGGCATTAACCTTTGTGCCTAGTCCCCTAAAAATGAACAAAAGCATAATACTTGCTCAAAATAACTTAATAAACTCTAAAATTGAGTGAAGAAATTAAAGAACATAAGATGAAACACATACCCTAGGAAAATGTCTTGAAATGGAAAAGACGACAACTTTCAATTTACATTTCAGTACCTAGGCCGGGCGGTGGTGGTACACGCCTTTAATCCCAGCACTCGGGAGGCAGAGGCAGGCAGATCTCTGTGAGTTCAAGGCCAGGCTGGACCGACAGCCTCCAAGACAATACAGAGAAACCCTGTCTCAGAAAAAAAATTCAGTACCTCCTTCAGCCATCATAGCTCACTCAGCTCTGAAAAGAATCTCTTTCCCTTGTAGTTTGTCTTTTGAGGCAAGGAACGAGTGAAATAAATATGCAACACCTACAACCTTATATCCATTCTCCAAAGACGTCATTCTGTCTCGTACTATTTATAGTGTTGATGCACCTTTCATACTTAGAATATCTGTGAGATTAGGATATCATGTACCACTGTGGAATTTCCCTTTTGGAGAAGGAGGAAAGAGCATTAGAATTTTTATCCAGCAGTCCAGAAAGTCTGTCAGAGAAAAGAAAGGGCATCTCTCTGTAGCTAGCATGTACTGAAGGACTGAGTGAAGATGTGCAACCTTGGGGGTTTTAAGGAAAAGACATGGCGTGTGTACAAAACATAGCTGACTTTTAGTGGGATTATCTGGACAAAAACGGTCGAAGATTTACAGTGGTCTGAGTAGAACTACAAAATTAGGACATAGTATACAAACACAAACCTGAAATTTTCTCCCAAAAGGGAAGGAGAATAACACAGGCATGTATAATGGCATAAAACGTTTGAGAACCTCTCATGAATTATTGACAACTGGTGAATGTTTCTCTGCTTAAAGCCATCCTTGATGAGTTCAATAAGCTCAGCAAATGTGCAAACACCAGTGTAAACCTACAAGAATTTCAAGAATTTGGGTATGAAGACACAATCAAAGGAAGATTTCTCTAGTAATTGATACTTAATAAATGGTCTAAAAGTCTCTAAAACAATCATTTAAAATATGAGTAGGATGAGAGAGATTGTGGAGTAGTTAAGCATACATATTGTTCTTAGAGACGACCAGAGTTGGATTCCCAGCACCCATACCCTATAGCTCACACAACTAATCTTAGCTCTAAGATATTTTACTGAGGTCTTCTGCTACCGGGGGCAATTACATTAATGATCATGTATGCCCTTAGAAACACACATGCACACAAATAATTAAAAATAAAACATTTTTAAATAGATGAAAGCTGAACAGGGTGCTGCCCTCAAGAGAAAAAGTGAAGCATAACTGATAATAGCTCAAAACTGCCTTCAAAGAAATCTACAATGTAACACATTATAATCAAGTGTTCAAAAGTAATAGACAAAATGAATGGTCAACAAAGCAAGAAAAAAATATTCAAATATTAAGCAGTACTTATAAGACTATTGTGAATTTCTCAATGTCAGATTTGTAAGCTAGAAGACATAATGGATGTATGTGTTGAAAGACAATAAGAAGCATGCCAACCAAGAAATAAAGGAGAAATAAAGACTTAGCCAGGCCAACCCATCTGTCTCTCCGTCAATCCATCCAAAAATCTGAGAATAATTAACACAATTAGCAAAGCTTTATAAGAAGTATTAATATGAAAAATGTCAAATAGCAGCATGGGCTCACATAAATATATAAAACTCACTGCTACAGGTAAAATCTTGAACAAATATAAAATATTTTATATGGCTATTTTCTTTATTGTTAAAATATTAGTTGCGAAAATTATAGGATCCATGTATACAGTGTATAATTGCAAAATCTTATTTTCACTATTTGAACACTTAGGTTGAGTATCCAGGTGGGCTAGAAGAGAAAGAAGAGAGAGCCAGCTAACACAGACATTGTCAGTGTTTTCCTTGTTCATTAATGTGACCTATTCTCTTCTGTCTCAGCCTCCCTACAGTAACAGACCAAAACCTCAGAAGCCATGAGCTCAGATAAATCTTTCCTCTCTTAATTATATCATCAGGCATTTTATCACAATAAAAAGGAAGCTAAATATCATGCTTGAGAAAAAACATGTGAATAGCTGAATACAATTATAGTACATATTGCAATTTTAAGAAGAATCTCTATATTGTTTTCTATAATGGGTGTTCTAATTTATGTAATTATACGGACCAGGTTATGAATTCTTCATTCCCCAATTTTGTAATTAACCTTATAACTGACCTTCAACTTTAAGCTTGAATCCCAATATCTGTCTCTGGGTCTTTTATTTTTTGTGTTACATGTAACACCACTAAAATGGATAAATTTCTAATCACATATAACCTAACAAGATTAAATTAAGGACAACAAAAATATGAACATAAAAATTCTGAACAAAAAAGAGAACAAAATGGATAATAGCATTTAATTAGTAAGCAACAGTCCCTAACAAAAATTCTAAGCTTGGATATTTTTACTACTGAATTAAAGCAAGAAGTCTTGGGTATTAATTTTATTATTTCAATCAATATCTGTTTTACATGCTTTGTTAACCTCCACAGTTTTCACTAAGTTAGTGTTACTTTTATGGCGTTATCTGTAGCCTAGAAAACTATGTGTTCTTTTTTTTTTTTGTTTCCCAGGAACAAGGAACTGTATAGCTTTCATTGCAAAGGCTTCAGACCAATTATTTGTATTGCACTTGGTTGCTTCTTAACTGTATTACTTCTAAGTACAAGTGGTCAAAGTCTTCAATGAAGTATTGTAGAGAATATATCATAATGGATAAAAAATCTTAATGCTAATCCTTTTGAATCTTTTCTAAATGCTTGATCTGAGGGTACTCTTCCAAATTCATTTTGGGACATCATTATCTTGAATCTCATGTCAGATAAAAATATTACACAAAAAGCAAATTGCAAACAATAAACATCTTGAAAATACCTTTAAAATTCTTCAGCAAATTAATGTCAACAGCATATTAAAAAGAGTATGCAACATGACCAATTGAAATTTGTCCTAGCATCGTTGGGGTAGTTTGACATATATCACGCGTCTTGACATTTCTATTGCTGTTAAGAGGCACCATGACCATGGCAACTCTTGTAAAGGAAAACATTTAATTGGATGGCTTATAGCTACAGAAGTTTAGTCATTATCATTACAGTGGAACGTGGTGGCTTGCAGGCAGATGTGGTTCAGGAGCTGGACTCAGCTCTACTCCACTTCCTGGTGCTCCTGTTCTCCTCAAATTATACATTTTATATTTTTCCTATCTCTGCTCACTCCTTTTCATTATAAATATTATAAACCTGAATACTAGTAATCACATGGCAGAGTCTATACTAGGTTGTTTTGACGTTTCCTCTGCCAATGGAATTAATCCAAATATGTTCACTTTAGCCTCAGGCAGACTCTTTGGACGAGGGCAAAAAACAGCCATTTTCTTCACCAAAATATCAAAGATCTCTAGGCTGCATACTAAAATTCTTCTGTGCAATCTCTTGAGCCAGCTGCCCCACAGTTCAAATCATTCTGAACAATATTGTCTTCCATGTTCCTACTAGTGTGGTTCATTGAGCAGTGCTTACTTAAAACACTCCACTGCTTTCCTAACCCAAAGTACCAAAGTCCAAATTCCTATGAACAAAAACATGGTTAGTCCTATTATAGCAATACCTCGGGCCCTGGTACCAACTTCTGTCTTTGTTAGGGTTGATATTTCTTTGAAGACATGCCATGACCATGGAACGTCTTATAAAGGAAAGCATTTAATGAGTGAGTTACAGTTTCAGAGATTTAGTCCATTATCTTCATGGTGGGACATGGCAGCCTGCAGGCAGACATGGCACTGGAAAAGGAGCTGAGAGTGGAGAAGGTACTGCATCTTGATCCTCCAACAGGAAGTAGTCTGGAACACTAGGCATGGCTTGAGACTATATGAGACCTCAAAGTCCACACCCACAGTGACACACTTCCTCCAACAAGGCCACACCTATTGCAACAAAGACATACCTCCTAATAGTGCCACTCCCTATGGATTTATGGAAGCCAATTATATTAGATTCATAAAAAGCATTTGACAAAATTTGACTCTCATTACAAAAGCAGTAGAAAAAAATTCACAGAGAAGTAATTCATCTCTATACAATAAGGGCCACAATTGAGAAGTCAGTCACTAATGTCGTACTCAAATCACTAATAGCTGTTTGACTAAGCTAAAGCATGGGTCTACTAAAGATTATCACCCAGTCAGATTTTATTTAACATAGAATACCTACTCAGAACAATTAGAAATGAGAAAGAAATAAAAAGTAGGAAAGAAAGACTTGTGATTATTTATGTTTGTGGACATGATCTTATAAATTGATGACTGTAAATACATCGGTAAAATCTGTGAGAACTGACCTGAATCCCCATAAGAACCTGGAGGCAGAACAAATCATTCAGAATTGGCTTCCATTCCTGCCTTGCCCCTCTAACCTCCAGTAGAGAGGTGAATCAGGGCCTCTTCCAGCCCACCTTTCCTATTAGAGTCCCCTGACCTGTGGCACAGAGGATTTACCAGCGAATCCTCCAGAGGGACCTGGAGGCAGAACAAAGCATCCAGCATTGTCTGCCATCTCTATCTTGCCCCTGCACTTCTGGTAGAGAGAGATTGAGGGAGAGAGAGAGAGAGAGAGAGAGAGAGAGAGACTTGTAAGCAGGAAAAAGTTTCTAGAATTGGCCCTCATTCCTGTCTTGCTCCTGCACCCTCCAGGAGAGAAGACATAATACAACCTTGAACCCATATACAACAGGAGAGAGAGAGACCCCAACGGTACCCAATGGAAGAAGAGATGGGAAGGCAACAGTATAAGAACACATTCAACAACAGAAAGACTTATGTGACACCACCAGAGTCTAGGGATTCTACACCAGTAAGACCTGACCATCCCAACACAGATGGTGAAAAAGAGAATGACCTTAAAAACAACTTCATTAGAAAAGATCAGACACATTTAGGGTGGTATGGCCATAGACTCAACCTTGTAGATCTCTCCCTTTGTAATAGTCAGAACCTGGAAGCAACCTAGATGCCCCTCAACTGATCAATGTATGGAGAAAATGTGGTACATTTTCACAATGGAGTACTACTCAGAAGAAAAAAACAATGGAAACTTGAAATTTGCAGGCAAATGAATGGAACTAGAAGAAACCTTCTTGAATGAGGTAACCAAGTCACAAAAGGACAAACATGGTATGTAATCACTCATATACGGATTTTAAATAAAGAAGAAAGGATTACCAGCCTACAATTCACACCGCCAGAGAAGCTAAGAAACAAGGAAGTCTCTAAGAGAGACATACATGGTCCCCAGGAGAAGGGGAAAGGGGCAAGATCTCGTGAGGTAATTGAGAGCATGGAGAGTGGGGAGAGGGAGTTAGGAGAAAGAGAAGGAGAGAAGAGGAGATGAGAGGAGGACATGAGAAAGCAGGAAGATAGAGTCAGTAGAATAGAGGAGAGAAAGAAAAGAGATATTATAATAGAAAGTATCATACGTTTAAAGAGAAATCTGGCACTGGGGAAATGTCCAGAGATCTACAAGGTTAACCCCAACTAATAATCTAAGCCACAGTCCAGAGAATACCTTAAATGACCTTCTCCAATAATGAGATTTATAACTACCTTATAGGCTATCCTAGAGCCTTCATCCAGTAGCTGATGGAAGCAGAAGCAGACACTTACAGCTAAACACTGAGATGAACTCAGGAATTCAGTCACAAAGAAGGAGAAGTTATGAACAAAGGGGTCAAGACCAGGCTGGGGAAACTGACAGAAACAGCTGAGCTGAACAAGGGGTTGCTCATGGACTCCAGACTGTTAGCTGGAAACCAGCACACGACTGTTCCAGACCTCCTGAATGAGGATGTCAGTTTGGAAGGGATGTCAGTTTGGAAGTCTGTTAATCTATGGGACCTCTGGTAGTGGACCAGTATTTATCCCTAGTACATGAATGGACTTTGGGAGTCCACTTCACATAGAGGAATACTCTCTCTGCCTAGACACAAAGGGGAGGGTCTAGGCCCTGCTCCAAATGATATGACAGGCTTTTAAGATTCTCCCATGAAAGACTTTACCCTCCCTGGGGAGCAGAAACAGGATGGGATGGGGGTCCTTGGTGGGGGGCAGGGGAGGAGGAGAGAGAGAGGGAACTGGGATTGGCATGTAAAACAAGCTCGTTTCTGATTTAAATTTTAAAATGGAAATAATAATATAAGGTAGAAAATAAACAACTTTATGAAAATGATAGAGGCCCTCAAAGACGATGGGAGAAAACCCCTTAAAAAATGGCACCGAAGAATTCTATCAGGGAACTCATACAGCTTATAAACACCTTCAGTAATATGGCAAGACACAAGATTAACAAAATAAAATCGGTGGCCCTACTATATATAGACAACAAAGAGGCTGTTAATGAAATCAGAGAAACATACCCCTTTACAATAGACAAAAACAACATAAAATATCTTGGGATAACTCTAACAAAACAGGTGAAAGACTTGTATGGCAAGAATCTTGAGTCATTAAAAAAAGAAATTAAAGAAGATACCAGAAAATGGAAATATCTCCCATGCTGTTGGATAGATAGGATCAACATAGTAAACATGACAATCTTACCAAAGGCAATCTACAGATAAAATGCAATCCCCATCAAAATCCCAGCACCATTCTTCACAGAACTTGAAAGGACAATAATCAGCTGTATATGGAAAAACAAAAATCCCAGGATAGTCAAAATAACCAGGACAATACTCAACTGTATATGGAAAAACGAAAATCCCAGGATAGTCAAAATAGCCTTGTACAATAAAGGAACTTCTGGAGGCATCACCATCCCTGACTTAAAGCTCTACTATAGAGCTATAGTCCTGAAAACAGCTTGGTACTGGCACAAAAACAGGCAGGTTGATCAATGGATTTGAATTGAAGACCCTGATATTAAGCCACACACCTATAAACACCTGATATTTGACAAAGAAGCTAAAACTATACAATAGAAAAAAGAAACTGTCTTCAACAAATGGTGGTGGCTTAGCTGGATGCTGGCATGTAGAAGACTGAGGATAAGTCCATGTCTGTCACCATGCTCAACACTTAAGTCCAAATGGACAAAGACCGCATCATAAATCCAGCCACACTGAACCTCTAAGACAAGAAAGTGGGAGGTATCCTTGAACAAATTTGCATGGGAGACCACTTCCTGAACAATACATCAGTAGCACAGACACTGAGATTGATAATTAATAAATGGTACCTCATGAGACTGAGAAGCTTTTGTAGGCAAAAGACACAGTCAACAAGAAAAAAAAAAACAACAGCCCACAAAATGGGAAAAGATCACCAACCCTACATCTGACAGAGGTCTGATTTCCAAAGTACACAAAGAACTCAAAATGCTAGTCACAAAATCACCAAATAATTCAACTAATATGTGGGGTACAGAACTAAACAAAAAATTCTCAATAGAAAGACACTTAAGAAATTGCTCAACATCCCTAGCCATCCAGGAAATGCAAATCAAAACAACTCTGAGATACCATCTCACACCCATCAAAATGGCTAAAATCAAGACCACCAATGACAGTTTATCCTGGAGAGGATATGGAGAAAGGGGAACACTTCTCCATTGCTGGTGGGGGTGCAAATTTGTACACCTGTGTTGGCGATTACTCTGGAAAATGTAGCCAGTCTACCTCAAGATCTAGCAATTCCACTCTTAGGCATATACCCAAAGGATGCAAATTCATACAACAAGGACATCTGCTCCACTATGTTCATAGCAGCATTATTGGTGAAAGCCAAAACCTGGAAGCAACCTATATGCCCCTCAACTGAAGAGTGGATAGAGAAAATGTGGTATATTTACACAATGGAGTACTACTCAGTGGAAGAAAGCAATGTAATCTTGCAATTTGCAGGCACATGGATGGAACTAGAAGAAACCATCCTAAGTGTGGTAACCCAGTCACAGAAGATAAACATGGTATGTACTCACTCATATAAGGATATTAGACATAGAGCTAATGATTACCAGCCTACAATCAAGTTCTCCAGAGAAGCTAGGAAACAAGAGAGACATATAAGGTCCCCCAGTAAAAAGGAATGGGACAAGATCCCCTGAACAAAATGGGAACATGGGAGCAGGAGAAGGGAGGTAGGAGAAAGAGGAGGGGAGAAGAGGAGGGAGGAGGAGAATGTGAGGGATCAGGAAGATCAGGAGATGAATAGAGGAGAGCAAGAAAAGAGACACATCAATAGAGGGAGCCATTATAGGTTTAAAGAGAAATCTGGCACTATGGAATTGTACAGAGATCAACAAGCATGACCCCAACTAGGAATCTAAGCAATACTGGAGAGGCAACCTTAAATGCCCTTCCACTATAATGAGAGTGATGACTACCTTAAATGCCAGCCTAGATCCTTCATCCAGTAGCTGATATAAGCAGAAGCAGACACCCACAGCTAAACACTGAATTGACCCCCTGAAATCCAGTTTCAGAGAAGAAGTGATGAACAAATGGGTCAAGACCAAACTGGGAAAACCCACAGAAACAGCTGACCTGAGCAAGCAGGAACTCATGGGCCCCAGTCTGATAGCTGGGGAACCAGAATAGGACCAAACCAGGTTCCCTGATTGGCAGCTAGGAGCACTGGGCAGTCTATGTGGCCTCTGGCAGTGGAACCAGGATGTATCCCTAGTGCATGAAAGGACTTTGGGAGCCCATTTCCCATAGAGAGATACTCTCTTAACCTGGATACACAGGAGAGAGCCTTGTCCCAAATGACTTGATAGATTCTGATGATCCCTCATGGAAGGTCTCACCCTCCTTGGGGAGTGGATGGGAGATGAGTTGGGGGTAATGGGGGCATGGGAGGATGGGAGAGAGAGGGAACTGGGATTAATATATAAAATAAGATTGCTTCTAATTTAAATTAAAAAATTTTGGTTTTTTTTTGGTTTTCTGAGATAGGGTTTCTCTGTGGCTTTGGAGGCTGTCCTGGAACTAGCTCTTGTAGACCAGGCTGGTCTGGAACTCACAAAGATCCTCCTGCCTCTGCCTCCCAAGCACCGGCTTAAATAATTTTTTTTTAAAGAATAAAAGGCTGTGTTACTTTCTGGGGTCAGGGTGAGGGAATCTGTTACAACTGATAAAGTTAGTAATATTTTAGGACACAAAGTAAGCACTCAAAAAATTCTTTTTAAATAATAGTGTAACATAAATAAATAAAAGACTCAGAAACTGATAATGGGGTTAAAACTTCAAGCTGATGATCTGAAAAACAAAGCAGCTGGCCACTAACTCCTACCTCTAGCCCAGGCTGGAAAGGCTGATCCATGCAGGAGCTCTTCACCAAGTTTCAAACTGCTGCCCCTCCTTAGTGTGGCTGGCAAACGAATGCTTCTCTAAGACCTTGCTTCTCTCTGATATACTTCCCTAATGTTGGGATTAAAGGTGTGAGCTATAATTCTCTTTTAGACTGAGTCACTCTTGTGTAGATCTGGGTGCCCTTGGACTCAAAGAGATCCATCTACCTCTTAATCCTGAATCCTAGGATTAAAGGTGGGTACCACTACCTCCTAGGTTCAGGCTGCTGGAATTAAAGGTATGTGCCTGGCTTCTATGGCTTGTGGCTGACATTGCTTTCTGAATCCTCAAGCAAGCTTTAATAAATCATAAATAATGTGTCAATACATAGTGGCACCTAAACATCTGTCAAGTAAAACTTTGAAAGTCCAATTCATAAAGGCTACCTAAATGATGCAAAGTGAATATACACTGTCCTAAGATGGACATTTAGAGTACCCTGTCCAAGACTCAGGAACTTCACAGAAGAGGGGACAGAAAGAGTTTAAGAGCTTGCTGAGTGGTGGCAGCACACACTTTTTAATCCCAGCACTCAGGAAGCAGATGGGTCCTGAGTTCAAAGCTACTGTGGTCTACAAAACAAGTTCCAGAACAGCTAAGGTTACATGAAGAAGCCTTGTCTCAAAAAAGTCAAAAAGAAAAACAAACAAACAAAAACAACTAACCAAGCAACCAGAAAACAAACAAAATAAAAAAAAAAACAAACAAGCAAACAAAACCCAAAAAGAGAATTTAAGCGCTGGAAGATTGACAGGAGTACTGTGAAAAGCTTTCTCTTGGATATGACTTTGATATTGCACCCATGAACTCATAGTAATTGTAGTTTCTGTACAAAGATAGACCTGCATAAAACTGGACCTATCAACATTCTCTCATGGTTGGGAGATGGGTTCATGAGGCTTTCACCCTGCCCTGAGAACATATAGGTAATTAATTCTTGCTAGGGGAGAAGGAGTCATATTGCTTATTGGGGTAGCCACTTGTAAGTTGCCCTCATTGGAGTAAATAACCTTTCACTTAAAATCATACAAACAACCCTAATAAAATATAGTAGGTCCCAAAAAAGACATGAAGTAAAAATGAGACTGCTAAGAATAAAAACGGGTTCAATAGTAAGGGATATGATAAAAATAACATAGAAAAACAGGGCACGGGTACTGCACATCCTTAATTCCAGCAGTCAGGAGGCAGAGTTTGAGGCCAGCCTAGTCAACAAAGCAAGTTCCAGGAAATCCAGGACTGTTACACAGATAAACTCTGCCTTGAAAACAACAAAAAAACCCCATATAATATAAAAATATGAAATTGTAAAATAAATGCATTAGTAAAATGAGTAATCAAAAGAAATGCAAATCTTAAATACTAAAAATTAAATCATGAATATAAGACATTATAAAACACATATAGATGAAATATAGCTAATATTCATGAATCAGAAAACAATCTTTAAAATGTTTATAATATACAAGTTCATTATATATATGTATATATATTTGCTGCCATTCCTATCTATGAAAATCTCATTGTTTTCTGTAGAAATGGAAAAATTAAAATTAATGTTGATCCAAAAATGATACAGAATAATTAATGTGACCTTTTGTTTTTGGATATTTTAATGTGAAACTTCATTTTATATTTGACTGGTCAGCTCAAATTGTTGCTAAAAGATTAGCTCTGAAATTTTATAAAGTATTCAGGTTTGTAAGAGTTGATACTGCCACTAAAACAACTACAAATATTAAAATTTCCACTATATTCAGTATTGAATTTATCCAAGTAGTGATATTTAAATATTTCAAAAGATAATGGATTAACTAAAATCAGGATATTTTTAACACAATTTAAACTTTTTTGAGAATTTCATGTATGGTTGCTATAGATATATAATTTCAATCCCTACTGTTCCATTTCCTCCTCTGTTCCCCTATCCCTTCTTAAATTTATTACCTTTTCTTCTATAGTTTTACTCTTGTATGTATATATGTTCATAAATGTGTATATTTATATACATGTATACATAAGAAAAAATATATGTAAATACAGCTTGCTTTCTGAGCCCATTCGGTGTTGTTCATATCTATATTTAGTGCTAACTACTTGGGGTTAGTAACTCAATCTCCTTCTCTTACCAGCCATTAATAATTTTCTGTAGCTCTGCACCTAAGGAAGAGGCCTTGTGATATTTCTCTTATTCACGTTGGCACATTAACTGTATTTGTCATTGTGTTGGTTTTGTCTAGGTGACCATGTTGTTGATATTTCATGGATTCAGCTTCTGTCATATATAAAAGACACTAACTTGTAGCAGGAGTTCTGTTCCTCTTGCTCTTACCACATTCCTGCCCTTTATTTCTGCTGTTGATGCTCCCTGAGCTTTAATTACTGGAGTTGTGTTGTGCTGGGCACCTCATGATCAGTTGATTTTGCATTTTGATCTATTGTAGTTTTCTGTAATGGTCTCCATCTGCTACACAAAAAGATTCTTTGATGGGAAGTGAAGCTACATTAATCTGTGAGTGTGACTATTTAGAATACAGGGAGAAAATATATTAATTCAGGAAAGGGGAAGTAGTAGGCTTAGCTCTAGGGTCCATGACCTTACAAGCAACAGATAATTGTCTACCTTCACAGTACCAAATATAGATTCTGTCATATAGCATGCGCCTTAAGCTGAAGTACACAGCTGTTGGTTCCCTCCAAGGTGTAAGTGCCACTACTGCACTTACATTGGGATATCTTGACTTTTTTTCATTGCTTTGGTTTGTAGACATTAGAAAAGGATAGAACTACTAATTCCCCTTCTTTTTAAATCAAGGCACATTCTGATACTATGAGAGCTAGTTCTTAGAATGGAGACTTTTGGGTCAGTTTCAATTTCACCTAGTCTTGTGTCTGATGTATGTAGAGTCTTTAGCAATAAGAGTATTGGGAGGCAATCATGGGTAATGGCAATAACCTATATTGCTATGGATGTCTCTTGGACTCCCCTGATCAAAAACTTGAAGGGAGATTTCTACAAGCCTGACATTGTGATTGTGAAACAGAAAAATACATATTGTAAGGAATAAGCTTCTGATTGCAAAAATAGTACAAAGTATCATAATTAAAGTAATATGGTATTATCTTCAAGATATGGCATATCATCTATAAAAGAAGAACAGAGCAACATGAAACAAATCCATACTTAAGTGATCAACTTATTTTAACAAAAGTATTAAGGACACACAGTGAGTCAGGGACAGTTTTTGCAAAGTCCTGGGGAAACTGTATTACTATTTTCAAAAAGAAAAAATTTACATAGGAGTTTTACCTTACATCATGTGAAAAATGAACTCAAAATTGTTTTAAGATTTAGATGGGGAGACCGCTTCCTGAACATAACTCTAGTAGCACAGACACTACGATCGACAATTAATAAATGGGACCTCCTGAAACTGAGAAGCTTCTGTAAGGCAAAGGAAACAGTCAACAAGACAAAACCCACAGAAACAGTTGACCTGAACAAGGGGGAGCTCTTGGACTCCAGATTGATGGCTGTGTGGAAAGCATGGGACTGACCCAGCCCCCCTGAATGTGGTTGCCAGTCAGAGGCCTAGGTAATCTATGGGGCCTTGGGTAGTATTTAACCCTGGCATACAAATAGACTTTGAGTGCTCATGCCACAGAGGCTCTCTAAGCTGTGACTAGGCCCTGCCCTGGATGACAGTTACTGGAGATCCACCATGGATGGCCTCACCCTCCCTGGGGAACGGAGTAGAGATTGGGTGGGGGACTGGGGGACCTGGTGGGGAGAGCGGGGGCCGGGGGAGTGTAGAGAAAGGGAGCTGGGATTGACATGTGAAACAAGATTGTTTCTAACCTAAATAAAAAATAAAATAAAAGATTTAGATGGGGAGATCTGAAAATGGAACAATCTTGGAGGAAAGTCTAGATAGTTTTTTTAACTTTTAAAAAACGTTTGCAGTTGAATTGTATCAGTTTCCTTCTTCCTTTCCTCCCTGCAACCCTTCCCTGCTACCTGCATCAGACACCTCCCATGCCCCACCCTCACTATCCAGTTGATATCAGGAAAATAGTTTTCTGTGCCACTCCACATCAGGTTGACAATGGTTAACAATAATGAGTAATACATTTTAAAAAGTAGAATAAAAGATTTTGTAAGATTTCTCAATGTGAAATAAAAAATGCTTAAGGAGATAGGTTTAATCAAATTTAAACATTATGCTATATATGTATGTGCTAAAACATTACATGTTACCCCCAATAATATGTATGATTTATATTGAGTCATTTTATTAGTTTAAATAAATATAGATAAGAAAAATACTATATAATTCATTTCATATAAGATATCTGTAATAATAAGATGCAAAGAAGCAGAAGATACAATAGTGGTTGCCAAAGCTTGGCAGATGGGGTAATGAGGATTTGCTTTTCTTCAGTGGATATAGTATTTCAGTTATTCCAGGTGAATAACTTCTAGAAATCTACTGCAATACATAAAGCCTACAGTTGACAACGTGTTATTTGTACTTCTAAATTTGTTAAGAGGATAAATAGCACAATAAATGCTTCTAATCACAATAACAAAAATAAAGGGCCAAAAAAACCTACGAAAAGTCTTATGTCATAGTTCAGTGATAGAATGCTTACATGAGGACCTCAATTCAACACCAAGTACTAACAACAACAATAATAACAACAACCATATTCAATTAGAGAGAAAGTGACATTCATAATAGAAAATCTGAAATCTTAAATTCTAACTATAATACAACGTTCTGTGTATTAATATTATTAGCAATGTTTTTGTTTTTAGAAACTTGCCAGTCTTCCTCCCAATATTAATAGCATGTAAGTAAGAACATATGTCTGTGAACTGTATCTTTATTTTTACCCTGGTATATTAATGTAATAGGTTGGATAGGTTGCAAACTAGCATTATATGCCTATGAAGGGAAGAGGATTTCTATTTATTACATGTTGTATTCCCTAACATTTTATTATTACCAATTAATTTGCTAGTTTCCTATGAAAGAGTTCATATACAGACATTCTTTTAGGTCTCACTTGCTAATATTTTTAAAATAATTGCAAAAAATTGCTTTGGCAATTTTATACTCATTTTATAAAGATTTAAACTACAATATTACAAAAAGCGATTTTATATTCTAATAAAAAAGAACCCAGAAAGTTAGGAGACAGTGTACTTCAGGCTTTCTAAGAATGAACAGAAAACGATTTGAAGTTGGATTACCACATCCTGTGGTGAGTCATTTCTCCTTCATAGGCTTCACTCAGCCTACAAGTCATTAGCAGAAGGTAAACTAAAGTTAAAAGGAAACTTTTAAAATTCTTGGGACTAAATGCATCTGGTGTCCCCTTCAGTCTAGAGTTAACTGTTTATAGTGGATAAATACTATCATTTTATGATACAAATATGCAGCATGCCATCAACTACAACAGTATTTGCCTACCACTCAAATGCTTGAACATTCACCATTAACCTTCAGCAATCTGTACATATCTACATATAAGGAAGCTATTTGTTTTGGCATTTGGGATAGTTCATCAGAGAAAAGCAGCATAGAAATGTTGAACTGAATTATCTGTGGAAGACAAATAACAAAATCCTTTTGTAATTCTAAGTATAGCACATTACCTGTATCCAAACTCAGGGATGTGTAGCTACTAGGCATTCAGTTGGTTAGTGTACACTGGAAAGTGCAGGTAAATGAAGACACTTTTATTTAAAAATATTATCTGACAATAATTTCTTCATATATGTGATGATTTTTTCAAATCACCTATTGTTCTCCCTGGAACCCATTTATTCCCAACAAGTCCCCTCCTATTCTCATGCTCTTTGTATAACCTAGTAATTAGATTCACTTTCTGAGCTCAACCTTGGTCAGAGACACTTCTTTTGGCATTGAGTAATGGTTAATAGAGACTCATAACTGAACTCATCAAAGTGCTGAGAATAATGGACTGTTGAATGCTCAGTCCTAAATACCACCTTCCCATCAGGGTTCACGGAATATTATTAGAAAATAAGACAGAAAAATGTAAGAGTCATAACAATGGCCAATAGGGAATAATAACCATAAGACTACAACAGTGGTGAGTGTTTCTTGGTGATGATCAACAGCTCTATAATTGGATTTAAGGCCTATTGAACAAGAGGAAATTCATACCTGGTGTTAGAAACCTAGCCAAATACCTGGAGCTGGTGAAGTCATGGATTTTGGAAGAGAATCTTTACTGACTACTAAATTTGTACTGACTTATTAAACCAGCATAATCTGTTACTACATTCTAAATATCTATCTTTATGCCCACAGATACTTACAGTTCTTACCCCATAGCATGGAAATTTCTCTTCACAATAATAAAGACCATTATGAACAACAACAGCAAACAAAACAGAATAAGATTCTTCAAAATGCTCCAACTGATACATCTACAAAGTAGTGCCTGACTCCCAGGCTCAGGGATCATGCAGAAGAGGGAGCAGAATGATTCTAAGAACTTCACAGCCAACTCCCTGGCTGTGAGATTGTATCTCCTGGAGATGGCAGAGAAGCTATATCTATAAAGTTTCACCAACATGGGTACCTAAACAGGATCTGAGCAAGGACAGCAACAATGCCATGCCAAAGTGGAACGGGGAAAGCTCAGGAGACTTCAACCCTAGACAGAGAACTGCAAGTAGCTACATGCTGAGAACAGAAGAAATAGTCATCTACCCTCAAAGAAGAACATACCAACTCGTTATCCAATAACAAAAGGTCAGCCCAGAAAAGATATGCATGCAAATAACATTAAATGGACTGAGTAAGTTGTCTTTATTATATATTTAAAAAACAGTTCCTGAATTTTCAAAAGCAAGAGGGTGGTGTGGGAAAGGTTTGGAGGGGGAAATGGAAGAGGGAAATGTGATAATTATAATCTGAAAAGTAAAAATAAATATAAAATAGAAATGTATTTTAAATATAAAGCTAATAATAAACAACAATTATATATTATATTATTTTACATGCTAACCACCATAAATAGTGGAGAGAGAGAGAGAGAGAGAGAGAGAGAGAGAGAGAGAGAGAGAGAGAGAGAGAGAGAGAGAGAGAGAGAGAACACATGAAGACATGAAAAACATGAAGTTGGCAAGAATCTGTCTGGGAATTTGGGAGAGGGGAAAGAACATAATTAAAATATATGAGTGATCTAAAGGTATAACATCAATTGGCAAGCTAAGCAATAGTGGAGAGACCACCTCGAATGCCCATTCCTGATAATGAACTTGATGTCTATAACCATCCGGGAGCCTTCATCCTGTGACTGATGGAAGCAGAGGCAAACACACAACTAAGCACTGAACTGAACCCAAGGAACCCAGTGACAGAGAGAGAGGAGTGATGAGCAAATTGGCAAAGAATGGGCTGGCAAAACCAGCAGAGACAGCTGATCTGAACAGGGGAGTGCTCTTGGACCCCAGACCGACAGTGGGGAGGCCAGCATGGGACTGATCTGGACCCCCCAAATGTGAGTGTCAGTGAGAAGGCCTGGGCAACCTATGGGGCCCTGAGCTGTGGATCAGTGTCTATCCCTGGTATACAAACTGTCTTCATGTGCCTATAGCACAAAGAGAGATGCTCTCTCAGCCTGGACTCTTAGGGGAGTGCCTTGACCCTACCAAGAGTAAAATGACAGACTCTAGATATCCCCTATGTGGAAGGATTTGGCAATAGGGTGGGAGGGAGGGGGGGAAGGGGAGTGCGGGAGGAGGGGAGGGAGAGGGAACTGGGATTGACATGTAAAACAAGCTATTTAAAATTAAAATAAAAAATGATAAAAAACAAACAAACAAACAAAAATATATATATACATTGTAAATTTAAAATAAACAGTAATTTTAAAATAATGCAAGATCCACAGGATGGATATAGTACAACAAATTACTATATATGCCAGGACTTAGAAACTCACTGCAGCTGTTGTTATGGATATATGATCAAGCTAGTTAACATTCCAGTGTGGACTGGGGATGAGCTCATGGAGGCCCCCTGTAGCTGAAGTGTTATTGGCAGTTAAGCTCTGTTGGGATAGTTTTCTTTTTTTTTTTCACAGTAAAATCATTTTATTCGTTGGATTTCCCCTCTTCAATGACATTCTTCTGAATACTGTTTGTTGTAATTGAGGCAAACCTGGCCCACCTCTCACACACCTGCGCATGGCAGGTATATATGCACCTTGGATCTTTAAAAGAAAGTCTCTACCCACTTCCGTTCTCTGTTCCCTTTTTTCCATTTTTCTTTCCCGCTGTTCCCTGGGGCAGACAGGACTTTTCCTGTCACCCTCTTCTCTTCTGTCCCCTCTCTGTCACTGCGTCTCTTTACCTCTTTTCTCACCTCTGCCTCAGTAAAACTTCCAATATGAGTCATCTCTGTTTCCCAATTCGACTGCCCACAGACCGAGATCCTCGTGGTCCCAGCCCAGGATAGAACGGCCATCTGAAGTCCAAACCCATTATTTTTCATTCCTAACACTGTTCCAAATGGAAGTGGTGAAACTGAGAGAGAAAAGTAAATGGAATGGAGGCTTACTGAGCTTAGATTTCCTCTTTTTTTTCTTCAACCATATCATTTTCACTTTAATCCTTTTAGTAGCTTTTATTTTTTTAAAAATTCTTTAAAAAATGATTAAATTGTTTAAGATTTTTTAAATGCAACCTCAACCTGATACTAAATGATCTACCAAACAAGAGTCTAGGACTAATCTAGAAGCTAGCTGTTGAGCATGCTTGTTTAAACTATGTTGTAAAACTGGTATATTACAATGGTTGTTTTGTGTTTGTATTCCATTGAAGTGCACTCCTCTACACGTGAATCAACTGATGCTATACTTGAAATGTAATAACAAGAATGCATTACAACATGTTCCCTGAACATGTATATTTAGAATATTTCAGTCTTTTATAAGAAAAGAAACCTAAACAAAGTGGGAAGAAAATTTTATATGTTGGGTAGAACACAAATATATTTCCTCAGAATATGGCTGGATGATGGAAATAATCAACTTTGAAACTTAAGATAACAGAAAAGAACAGTGAAACTGCAAGATAATAATTACTATACATTTGTATAATTCAATAGTATTCAATAGAATCTTTCTGAAGCTAAGATTTGACTTTACGGTGAACATGATACAGAAAGTTATATGTGCATGTTTGTTCATATATATTTGTATATAGATACAGTTTTTATATATATATATTTTTTATGACTAGGGTTTTATTGGAAATATTTATTTTTTTTAATTTTATTTTCCAGTTTAAATTTAGATAAGAAACAAGGTTGCTTCACAAGTCACTTCCAGGTCCCTCTCCCATTCCCTCCCTTCCTCCCGTGCCCTCCCCCCCCGTTATCCCCTCATTTCTCCAGGGAGGGTGAGGCCCTCCATGGGGGTGTGCATAGTGTGTCATTTCATATAGGGCAGGGCCTAGACCCTTCCCCAAGAGTTCAGGGTGAGAGTGCACCTCACATTTTTCTATGGGAGTCCAAAGTCTGTGTGTATATTGGGATGGGTACTGATCTGCTGCCCAAGGCTCAGTAGATTCCCTAGGCCTCTTCTTATCTGCTAATGTGGTAATGCTTGAACATCCAGCAGTTGGTGTCAGATAGCAATACAAATGAGGGGCAAATGAAAAGTCACTCATTCAGGTGCTCATCTTTTATATTTTTGGAAATGGAACTGCATCTTTTTGTTCTTTAAAGAGGGCTTACATGAAGGTGTGGATAGCTCACATAGGCCAGTTATCTCTTGCCTAGGGATTAGCCAAATATTAGAATAAATCAACACAGCCAAAGCAACCATGCCATTTCACAACCCTGGTGTTGGGCATTGTCCTTTGCAGAGGTCTGTAGCTTCTTGTCGAATATGGGATAAGGTACCTGTTCTAGATTACAGCCTAGCTTCATTAATTTTTTTCCAGATATTGTCTGCAGTTTGTATGAGTGGGGCCTAAATTCCTCTGGCAGAGGATTATTCTTAGTAATCAGTGTGGTTGCAAAAGTTCAGAGTCCCACTCTGTAGTCTAGTGAAGCAGATTCTGAGTCTCCAATCACATTTATGTTCCTAGTCTCTGTTGCCCAATAGTTTTCAGATTTTTTTTTGTTCCTGACTTTTGTATGCATTTGCAAAGAATACAGGAAAACAATTCCCTAGTGAGTGAGTGTGGAAAGCCACATAACATCAAGGACTACATAATTTATTATCTTGAGTCTATATGTAAAATACCTCTAGTTCTTGGGATAAAGTACTTAATTCTTCTTTCATGTGCTCATATAGCAGTGTTCTTAGGTCTCAGAATCTAACTATGAAATGTAGTAACTAGCATCCAATCTACCTATAGAATTCTGTCGTGTTTCTTAAAGTATGACAGTGACTTACATGCCCATGTTGGCACATGAACTATCTAGAAAAAGTTTCTAATGTTCATGAAGCCCATTCTGATATCATATGCCTAGGAGTAATAACTGCAGCATCTCTCAACTCAGAGCCAATAAAAGTGTCTAAACTCTGAAGAACAAATACAGAAGAAAATAGTCAAAGTCCACATTTAGCTTACAGTATGATTGTCACCTAGTTCTTTCCATATTGAATGTCCTTTTATGCAGATACAGAAAAATCCACTTGTTACCTACTTCAGAAGAATCGCAGGTACTAGGCAACCAGTCCTCTAGTGTCTCATTCTCATGAACACCTTCCAGATGAAGAAGCCACGTTCAAAGACATTGTTGTGACAGTCACATTAAAGGGAAAAGGCAAACACCTTTTCCTGACAATAGCCTCTTCTTCAACAAGTCTAATATTTATGACATGAAGGAACTGGTTAAGATGTCCTGTTAAACCAAAGCAGTGGTTTGCACTGATGATTTTGTGCACTCCCATATTTCTAAGTGGACCTGGCATGAGATGAAGCTTCATAATCAATGGTGGCCTCCTAACCTACCTAGCATGTTTGCTTCAGCCAGAATTTCGACAGAAAACCTGCTTGAGGCTGCCTCTGAGGACAGAGCTAATTATGATAAATGTTATCCGGTTCCCAATTAGAACCTGAATATGCCACCTGGCAACTTTTCCTTTATTTTTGGAAAAAGATCATAATGTAAAAATAATCTAGCTCTTTTTTGTGAGAGAGAACAAGTCAGCAGCTACGGTCTGACCTATTATTTCTAAAACCCCCATGAGCAAGCAATTTAAATGGTAAAAGCCAGTTTGGTAATTGATCCTTTAAAAACACACACACTGACATTGACTCAAAATCACTCAGGAAGTTGAGAAACTTGGGGAACAAATAATTTCTCCATTCCCCTCCATTGGCATTTGTGAATCATCCCTAGTTCTTTCTCAGTCACGCATGAAAGCCCAGAATCTGGCTGCTAGTTCATTTGGGATGTGGATACTTAGGCACCCAGACCATTTGGGATGCAGATACTCAGGGGTGATAGGATACACTTGTGTTGCCCTGTGTGCTCTTTACTATTTCCACCAAAGAAGGAGGTGATATTTTAGCGCTCTTCATTCTTTCCCTCCACACTTCCCTTGCCTAATACGATAAACACATTTACATCAAAGTGTTAATGGCTGATAATGAAAGTTCATTTTGACTCTCAGATTTTTTTCTTTTTGATGAGCCTTCCAAGCTATAACAGAAAAATAAGATATCTAGAGGTTTCTGATAAGTGCATTAAGCACTGGGACAGTCATCTGGAAGAGAGGATTTTTTTTCAGTATTTTATGCCTCACTAGCACACTTCATGTGCCTATAGTAGCTTCACACTCTCTATCGGCATCAAGCAGAAGATAAAATTAAACCTGCAATTTAACTCTGTAGCTCTCACTTCCCAAAGTCTTGACATTCATAGTGAAGGAAGAGTTAATTCAAATTTTTATAACCTGATGCTCCCCTCTCCTTGTTGCTTGCTTGTTAGCTATTTAAAAAGAGACTTGACATTTCTAATTAGGAAGTTTTAGATCCAGGCAAGTGGAATTTACCCCCAGCTGGGAAAACATGGCTTAGTAAGAGTTTGACATCAGCCCTCATTGATCTGAAGATTATCTCCAGTTTGAGACTGAAGAGCCGACTGGAGACTGGGGAGGGGAAACAAATGTGGGAAAGTGTGTGAAATTGCATTCTTTGACTTTTGGGTTAGCTGGATAAAGTCTGGCAAGAGAGACTTGGGAATAGCAATCGTTATTTTTTTCCCCATTGTAGCCTCCTTTCCCTAGCTTACCTTGTTGGGATCCAAACTTGCTAAAGGACAAAGAACTTATGGATTACAGTCATTTTCCAAATTCTGAATTTTTTTAACCTTACCAACAAAATGACTATTTCTTTCTGGTTTTCAGAGACTGGAAGACTTGAATTTGTTGTGGAACTGATCAGGAAGGGGAGGGATCCTGTCTTAATCTATTTTGTGTTGGTAGACCACAATACTCTTAAGCTGAGTGGCTTATAGAAAATAGGAATTTATTTCTCACAGTTCTATAAGGTGGGGGTCTAAGATCAAGTTGTCATAAGATTAAGTTTGTAACACCCTACTCTGTATATCCAAGAAGACAATTGAAATGTTATGTCTTGGAGGGGATGTACAGTGTTCTTTCCTAAAGGAGGAAGAAGGGAATATAGCTTTACTTGGTGCTTTTTGTCTGTTTCATAAAATTTGTAAACTTTCTCTCCTAACTTAATTCCTAATGAGTCCAGCTCTTGACATTATCACAACATAAATTGTTTCAGCATGAGTTTTGTCAGATGAGTACATTAACACTACAGTAAAATTCAAGTTCTTTCATGAGTAAGTACACAGCCAGTCATTTTAAAATGACGATCATTAAAAAACTTGCATCTAAATTAGGAATTATCATGTCATATAGTTTACTTGCTTTCTTTCTTTAGCACCATGTTGTACCATTTCATATGTGTTTCTTCTATGTCTTAAGGAAATTAGATCATTCCTTCAGTGCCTGTTTTTGAGTTCTTATGGTTTAAACGAACTAGGATTCCTCATGAAAATTATATGTTCTCCATGGGAGAACAACTTCTATACTAATGAGAAAAATTCTGGTTTCCAAACTTTCTAACTTGTGTACCTGCTCAGGGAAATTCCATAGTGAGGTCTGTGGTTCTCAATTCCCATCTGTCCGGAGGTCACTTTGGTTTTCCTTGGGGCCACTCTGTTGTAATCGTGCCCCAACTTTCTATTAGCTCAATTGTGTATACATATCTGTGCTTCTTTAACTGCTAAAAGTTGCAAGGTTGTCCAACTCCCTTATCTACAAATTGTCCTTAGAATTATTTTTAAGTGAGAGGTTTTATTAGGAAGGGAAGTGGGGGAAGAGAAAAGAGGCAAAGAGAGAGAGAGAAGACAGAGGAGAAGAGGGAGACAGGAAAAGTCCTGTTTGCCCCAGGGGAATAAGGGGACAGAGGAAAAGAGAGGGTTGGCGGGAAAGAGAGGAACAGGAAAATGCTGTCCTTAGAACTTTTATCAGGACAAAATATAGGCACCTGCATGATGCCACTCCCCATTCCCAGGAGCTCATGTAGCCTGGGCTATCTTTGAACTCAATGTGTAGCTCATGATGACTTTGAATGCCTGATCATCATGCCCTACCTCCCTAGTGCTGGGCTTATAGGTGTACACCACAGTGTTAGGTGTTGTAAGTGGTGCTGAGGATCAAATCTGAGGCTTTGTGAATGCTAGGCAAGCCATTTACTCACTCAACCACCTTTCCAGACTAATGTCTAAGAGATCTTGGCAACATCTTGAGACAGAACTTGTAATGAGTAAATCTTAACTTGCTTGTGATGGGATCCAATATGGTCATAGAAATTGGAATATTCATTTGCATAGAATTATAGAATTAAGTTGCTAAAAGGATGTTGAAGGACTGTTGTCCACAGGTTTCAAAAAATCCTGATTCTTATATAAATTGATATAACATCCAAAAATTCTTCAAAAATATATAAAATTGGCTATTACTTAGATATAGGCTTAACCATTAAGCATAATAGAAGAAAGGAGGTTTTTTTTATTACAAGGTGCCTTATGAGTCCATTTTCAGATATAATAGTCTTGCTTTTGAGTTCTGCTTTTAAAGGGCTAAGTCTGTGGGGAGTTCTTCTATATGTAAGAGAACACCACTGGGAAAATGAGTTGAGGAGATATTTATGGACATTAAGAACTCACGTGTTACTTCAACCAACTGCTTGCATTTCTTATAAACAGGACTAGTTTAGACCTAGTGGTGAAAATGACTGAAGTTGAAAACTCTGAAGCAAGTAGCACAGAAGCAGATTGGGTGAATCAATACAGGACCCAGGGTTTGTGCACATGGGTCTCTGAGTCTGGCAGACATCAAATTTCAAGGAGGACTACAGGTCAAAATAAGGGGAAGAAGACAAAGTTGGAACAGATGTGGGAATGAAAAGCTGAGCAAGTCCTGAGAAGTAAGGTCTTCTCAGATACCGGAACCAGGTTAATAAAACCTCAAAGAAGGAAATAAAGTGGCACGATCATGGCCTCAGAAAATCAGGTGTCAGTTAGGTGACTGTCAGGAGTTAGAAGAACATGGGAAAATGAATGGTAAAATGATAGCCAATAATTAAGCAGACAAAAATTAGAGGCAGCAAGAGAATCAGAAAGAATCCCCACCTCAAAGCACTAGTACCACATGGTGGTGACTTGAAGCAGTCTCAATATGTTCTGCTAAGGCAGAAACTAGTTTTTCTAAGTGTACAAATTATGGTGGAGATAATTTAAAGCTGATGCCAGGAGGGAGGAGGCAGAAACTTGAATGAAACGAAGTTCCTTAGAGAGTTTTAGTTATTTACCTTCTGTCTCTTCTTAAAGTATCTCGTTATTGTTTTACTGTACAGTGGGGATTCATTTAATACTGAAAAAATGAATACTTTCTTATGAACTATATATAGTGAAATTAAAATGTTCAGTGGCAATAGGAATGAAAATGGAGAACATTATATTAAGCGAAGTAAGCCAGGCATAGGAAGAATTACTTCATGTTGTTACTCATATGTAGAATCTGAAAAAGATGATCTTGTAGAAGTAAAGAACAGAATAGTGGTTATTGGACATGGGAGAAGAGCAAAGAGAAAGGGGTCAGGAGTACTTAAATAATAGGTACTGAGTTAAGGTTAGATGGCAGAAAGAAATTCTAGTACATACAGTAAGATGGTAAAATCTGTGTACTGCATATTTTAAAATGATAGAATAAAATATGTAAACTGTTTTAACAAAAATGATAATTGAGGTGCTGCATAAGCTAATCACCCTGATTTTACAATTCTATAATAATTTATATTTCATAAATCTGAAAGAATTAGAATATTTATATCATAAATAAAAATTCGATTGTAGATTTATCTATTTAAGCATTATCAGTTGGTATCAAAACATCATGTGGAAGCCCATAAATCCTTTTTATTTTGTGTTTATGTATGTATATAAGTAAAATAAATTTAATTTTGAAAAGTTATGTACCTTATTTAATAACAAGAGGATTTTTTTGTTTTCACTTATAAGTAATTAAGTCCATGAAAGCAAAGACTACTGTGCTCAATATTCCCACTCACCAGGATAATGCTAAGTTCATGGTAGGTACAAATTAATACCTGCTATATAGTATAAGAGTTTAAACTGGATTTCATGTGCTAAGGTAGCTGCTTATGAATAATGTATCACATTTTTCAGTGCCCTCAACACCTGATATTCTGATAATACATGAGAAAAGGTTGTCTAATTAGTAAATTTGAAGGTGAGGTTGGCACATATTTTATTCATGTAGAGAAGAAAGCTTTTTCAACAAAGAATAGAAACACATTGTCTCTAGTATTTTTTGTTTGTTTTGCTTTCATTTTTCAAGACAGGATTTTCTTGTGTAGCCCTGGCCATCCTGTGACTCACTTTGTAGAACTGTCTGGTCTCAAACTCACAAAGATATGCCTACCTCTGCCCCCTGGGTGCATCTACCTACACTATCTTTAAATCTTATAATGTATTGTTGTTTTTTGAAAATGGTCCAGAGTGCGTTGTAGCCATGCATACTAGAATTGAAGTATGATTCCATTTATATAAGTTTGATTTCCACAGAACACACTGAGAATACAGCTATATTCTAAAATAATACATGCATATAGAGGAAAATTATGAATCATGTTTCAAAGGAATTGCAATTACTCTATAATGATCACAATTGTTAAACAACTCACCTTCGTGGTAAGCAACATAATTATGACTTTGAGGAACTGAAGAATGAAGTAGACCTGAATCACTAATCTAAAATATCCACATGTTTGTCCCTTTTGGATGAGAAGCAAACTTGGGATGCTTCTTTGTATTTCTTTTTTGAGGTAAAGACAGAGAAGTTTGAGGGGAGGGTGCCAAAACTGTACTCAGTTGGGTTTTACTTGGAGGCTTCGTTTTTCTCTTTCTGTTTATTTTGGCCCTTAAAGTACCCCTCTGTTTCAAATTCTTGACACCCTACTGCTTTCTTCCTGCCTGCCTTAACCAACCAGGAAATAATTTGATAGCTTTATATTCAGTACATTCCTACAATGATGTTTCTTCTATCCAGGTGTTACTTTCTGTTCACTTCTAATCAAATCAATGACTGTTGAGCATCTACTGAAGGAAAAGCACCACCTGAGCTCGATGTAGGAGATATAAAGACTAAATTGGTCATAGTCACAGTCATCAGAATCAAGCAAATTACTTAAACAGGAGAGATGAAAAACAAGTTCGGGGAACAAGACTATGAAGCATTCTATAAATAAAATCCAAATAAAATATAGTGGAAACATCTATGACATTGCTGTTTTGGAGCAGTGCTGAGAACTGGGTTATTCAGATCATACAGTTGTTGGAGGAGGGATAAGGAAATGTATACTAACAGAAAATTTCAAGATCAATGAGCTTTTCATATGACTAGAATTCAGAGGAAGCTAAAAGCGTGCTATATGATAATATACCAACAGATGTTTTAAAAATGAAATTATTCTTTGATTGTTATTATGATTATTATTTCATAAATGAATACAATACATTATTGGTCACATTTCTCTCTCTACCCTCTTTTATCCTCTTTACATCCCTACCAATCCCCTCTCCTACCACCAAGTCTCCATCACATTTTAATGCCTTTTGTTTAGTGTCATACTGGGTTTAACCAGGGCCACTAAAGTGGACATGTGTGTGAAACCGTTCACTGATTCATGAATAACTCACCAGTAGCTACAGCACTGGAGACAATGACTTCCTCCCATCTCAAAACCCTCAACTGCCATTAACCCTCCTGATTGGAGCAGAGCCTTATGAACCCTTCCCATGTATGACTGTATGTTTAACATCTCAGTCTTCTATTGGACCTGTGCAGACAATCATGCTCATGAGATGCCATTCATTGCCATCCTTCCCATTATCTGGCACTTTCAGAAAGAACTGTTTAGATTTGAACTGTAAGAGATCAGGACTTTTGTATGGGAGAGCTCACGTACCTGAGATACTAACCACACCCGTTTGGGGTGTGGACAGAGGGACTTGGGAAAGGTGAAGGATTAAAGGGGAGAAGAAAGGGAAAGCTCTCTCTTGGATCCCAGCCAATATTCGAAGACCAGACTTTACCAATAGTTGTTGAGACTTAATTTGAGAATACATGACTGATAGAACTAACACAGTTGGTTGAAGCTTGGAGAATGGTGGGACAATTAATGGTTTCAATGTTAGTGTAAGTATGTGCCAGAGAAAATGGAAAGGTGGGAGAGAAAATAACGATGGAAAAGGAATATTTACAGAATTTTAATCAACTAATTAGAGGTTATAGATTAAGTAAATAGAAGCATAAATATGGTAACATGATGTCAAATCTAAACAATTGAAAGAATGGTAGCCCATAAATCAAAGCTGGAATCATTGGAAAAGGCTTTCTTAGAGCAGTTTAGTAATAGGGTCAGGTTGCAACCTGGTATATTTGTTATTTGGATATTTAGAGGGAAAATATCCTGGGAGCAGCTAGAAGAAAGCCAGAATGAAAAAAACTCAGTTATAATTTGTGGTATTGCAACAGGCAAAGGTTATTAGAAGAGAAACAACTGAGAGTACTTTCTTGTGCAATTTTTTATATCCAGGAATTGGGAGAAGAAAGTCAAGATGAAAAGCATTATCAAAGCCAGGTTTGGTGGCTCAAACTTTTAATCCCAGCATAAGCAGGTGAATCTCTGTGTTTGAGGCTAGCATTGTCTACAAGCAAGTTCCAGAGCAGTGAGAGTTACACAGAGACACATGTCTTGAAAAAACAAAAATCAAGCGATATCAAGTAACAGTAATCAACAAGACATAATGCATCCATGCGTTCCTTGAGGCCATGAGGTTTGCTGTATTCATTATCTCAGCATAGTAATAGTGAAGGAGTACTTTTTAAATAAATGGAAGTAATGAATGAATAAATGAATGTCACAAAGGACAACCTAGAAGACTCCACATTACTACCCAAACCAAGTGCTGTCTAATGTCTGAAATGGAACAAAATTATACCTGAAAATGGCAATGGAGGTGGTGATAAAGAAGTCATACAATGGTGATCTACTTAGAGTAATATCTGAGTCTAGTTGAAAGCAAAAACAAGATTACAACTTGAGTCATGAATTGTAATTGGGCACAAAGAAATGGAAGAACTACAGAAAAAATGTGGGTTAAGCTTTGTTCATGGAGAGGTCTTTATTAAAGGAATGCCACATTCTTATTATCTTTTGATTGTTTCCTTTTCCTAGATTCTTTGCTGAATCTAGGGAAGCTTCAAAGAGGTCTTCCAATGGATTTTTCAGGTCAAGGAGAAGAACTGAATATAAAGAAAACAAATACCGAAAGTGTATGAGGAAGAAGGGTCCACCTGACAAAGAATACAATAAGGGTTGAGAGGAAATGCAATGATTCAGACTTTAGTGTTAGCAGAGGAGGACACTTCTTTCTCTGCACAAAAGGATCAAGAATAAAAGGGAGTCAAGGTAAACACAATACTTAGAACTTTTGAAGTTAGGTAACTCACAGTTTAAAGAGTTTATTTAAACTGGCTGTTTTTCCCCTCCTGGATAGAAGAAGTTATTTGCTAAGTTTAAAGCTTGGGGGCTTTGAGAAAAGTGAAATTTCTTTGGCATATTTACCTTGAAACTATCCCCAAGTGTGCTGGAGCAGTGAAAAATAAAATCTTTAAACAACCAGCTCTGAAGGTTCAGTTCCATCTGGAAATAAAGACTCACTAAAAAACAACAACAACAAACCCAAAATGCATTAGTGACCTTTCTCCACACAATAACAGACTATTTGAAGCAACTAACTAATGAACAGGGAACTCTTGCAGAATCTATTCCATGATGATGTGCCACTGTTTGGGGCCTCAGTTGAAGCAGCATAACAAAGTATAAGTGTATAACAGAAAACCCTCCCACTTTACCATCCATGATGAAAAGCAACAGAAGAAAAGAAAGAATCTTCAGGAATAGGTATTCAGTTACCTTCCATAATAGCCTACTACCAAAATATTCTGTCATCTCCCACTAACATCATCCTGGTGACCAAGCTTTCAAACCATGCCTTTTCACCCTACATCCTGAGCAGAAGAACCTGATGTGATAATCACACACTTTTCCATGGCAATGTTAACCCTATTGTACATCAAAAATAAGTAAAAGAGCATATTGCTAAACAACTTAATGCTGGAGTTTGGTAGAAGATTCAAATTTGAAACACAGAAAAGTGAGGAACTCAAGGACATTCACAAGAAGGAACATGATTGAACGTGCTTTTCCTGTGTGTTCTAATATGCACTTCATGATGTACCTAACAAAATGATAACTTGTGCTTTACAGGTAATGAAGCATTAACATGCAAAGTTTCTGTAAAGTTTCAGAGTTCCTCTGAAGAGAAACTGTCCACATCCTTGTTGATTCATATTTTAATGCCATGAATGTCAATTCTTAGCAGAACTATGCAGTACGTTACATTTCTTAGGTTAAAATGCTATAAAGTGAAATAGGATGACCTTTTGAGTTTATCGGGAAATTGTCATTTGTTTCTGAAGTGGTCAATCACCCACCTGAAGTTTACTCCTAATTTGTATGGTACAGGTCAAAGAATGAATCAGTTTCTGTAGTTTCTTCTGTCTTTCAAGTTGCTAGCATGTGCCACTTTGGTAAATGCATGTGCTAATGCTGCTACATACTATGAAATCCTTAATTTATTAATAGAATCTTTTGCGATCTTAGTTTCCTTTTTGTCCAAAATGGAGACAACAATCACCTGTAGTAGGTTTGCTAACTTTCTTTTCACAGAAGGAAATTTATTTGAGTCACAGTTTTGAGGATACAGCTCATCTTGGTGAGGAAAACAGAATAACATCTGTGACCCAATCCAAGGTAATGAGAGTTTGTGTCTGTTTACACTGTGATAGCAGAAAAAGAAGTAGACAATTGGAAAGACAAGTGTGGCTAGGGCATAACGCTCACAGATCTTCATACAGTGATTCATTTCTACAAACCATGTCATAAAGGGTCATAAAACCCCTAAATTATACCTCTAACTGTGTACTGAGGGTACATTTCAGATCCAAACCACTCTACCACTTCATAGGATTAAACAATATCTGTTAGCGTCCTAACTGAGTATCTTATCTACACATTTACTGAAGATCATTATTGTACATTACTGTCATTTCATCTGTTCTCGGTTATTACTGACATTGTCTTCCATTGTTCTCTTCCAGGATTCTTGCATGTTGGTGAACAAGTTTCCTAGAAATTTTAATGACACCCGTTCACAAATTTCAAAGCAACAAGGATGTTTAAAATCCTGTGATCCAGAGTATCCTGTACTTGGAGACATTATGTATCTCAATTATTTGACTTGGTCCCTTGAAGTGTAAATATAGTAGAAGAGTGAAGTAGAAACTTTAGCTGTTATTTCATGAAGCACAGGAGCATTTGGTTCTAGAAGGCAGGGCACTGCAGTTTGTTGTGGGCTAATTTTATGTTATCAGATAAAATGTGATACTGGAAAGGTTGGTAGATTATGTATTGAAGATTATTAATAAGTGGAATCAATATAAAATATCCACAAAGATGCTAAAGAACTAAATTACTTAGAGAAGGTTGTGAAGGTGTTGCCTTGGCTATCTGCTTTTAAATTCTTTCTTTCTTGGTATGACTCTTCCTTATTTCTAACCTCATTCCTGCTTCATTCTGTACATTGCAAGAGTGATGAGTTGCTTGCATTTCACCTTGTACATATTCTACAATGTTTTGCCATTACTACATAATTGCTTATGTAATTTGTACTGATTGCATGTGTACTTTGCCTTGTACACTCCAATGTCTCCATTAAGATTAGGTTTATGTATGAGCTTTCATAGAGAGATTAACTTGCTTTCTTCCCCAGGCCTTAGAATGGATTAGGGCTCAGCTCATATGCATATTTTCACCATTGTTCTTTGAAATCATTTGCTCAGTTTGTCTTCTCCCTATGGATTTCATGCTCCTAGTGATAATAGTGTTGAATTTATCTTTGTGCTCATAATACTTAACATGATATTTAACACAGTATGAATACAGCAAGTATATATTTTAAAACATTGGAATTTGCATGTACTATGGTAATAATGATGTAGTCAGTTAATGTGAACTGGATGACAACTTTGTGGAAAGTTTTATTGAATTACAGCAGTGATCTCTCTATATGTTTGCTCACTCGTCATAGTTTGTTGCTGATTTAGCATGGCTGTCTGCTCACAGCTTAAACAAATTACTGGGAACACTGCTTACAAGGCACAGATTTTTCTTTATAAGCTTTTTATTCTTTAACCTCAAGAGATTTCTAAATTGCTGTTTACTATCTGGTTTGGAACAAAATCTCAAAGAAAACAGTCTCTTACGAAATAAGTTTATATATATATGTATATATAATATTTTGAGTACACGTATTTTATTATATTTGTAAAAGCTGCCACCAATGAGTCTCCAAGAACTCTCCCCTCTCCACAGTCACTATACAATGAGTAGTGATGTTGATAGCATGAGTCCTGCGACATTGTGACTTCATGAAGTATTTCTGATTCTTTGACTTCCAGTGACTTCTCATTATACCCACAGACAAATGCATATCTCAACCTTGATCAAAGAAACTTCTATTCAAAGCATATGATGATTAACATGGAGACCTACCACTGGTCAATATACATAAGGAGAAACTAAAGGATGACTAATGAGAAATCTATATCATCCCCTCTCCTCCCAAGAATTATGGATCATTGTAGAAGAGAAAGCAGAAGTATTATGAGAGCCAAGGATGGTGAATAACTAAGAAAAGAGTGTTTTCCATACATAACAGTAAATTTGCACACATCAATTCGTAACGGTTGTGACAGTATGCACAAGACCTGCATAGGCTCAACCAAGACAAAAAAGTTCCACTTAAACCTGAGGAATTATTAGCAATTGGTGATTATTGGGAGGAAAGTCGGTCTTCTTAATAAAGTAGAACATAGTAGGTTGACCAACAATAGGAACAGCACAAATTAGATTTGGTAGGTGTACAAGAAAAATGTGAGTGAGTAGGGAAGGGGGTAGAACTTGTAAGAGTTTGGGAAGGAGGTCAATATGATTAAAACATAGTCTATGAAATTCTCACAAAGAGCTAATAAGAAATGAGTGGCGAATTGAAATTCTAGTCACTTTTGCTTCAGTAAGGAAAATATTTTTTCTTCTTGTTCTTTGAAAGTTCTCTCTTGCAGAATGGTAATTATCAAGTAGGATCTTAGATTAACCCCATCCCTTGACCATGCCAGAAAACATATTTTTTAAACACGTCTGAATACAGTAATTGGATTATTGTGTATAATTTAAATAGCATTCCAAATATGACTTCTGCCTCTAAAGTTAGAAGCCGAGGCTCTGTCTTTTCCTTCATAAAGAGTTATTTTAAGGATTAATTAAATGACACATGAATCACACCTCTGGTGTCTCTGAGAAAGACGCTAGATAAGTAAGTGCCATGCCACCAAATGAAGCAGGTGCCACTTTCTCTTCTAGTAAACACTGAAATAAAACAGTATTCATTTTATGTGAAACAGATAGTTTCCATTGTAGAATACTGAAGGAGTGTCTTGCAGTGTGTACTTTTCCTGAGCCCTGAGATTGACATTATGTCATGCTTTATTATGGAGTGAAATGTATGCTTCTTTCTTAAGTGGGCATAATTCCATGTAATAGGATAAGGTCACTTTTGAGGAGCTTGGTTATGCTCTTCCATCACTAAGCTTATTCTTGATAACTGTATTACTAAATGTTGTGATGTGTTCCTTGTAGTTGGTGTCCAGTTCTTGTCTAAACATCAGCCCACAGCATGACATCAGCTGGGATGCAAGTGTCCTTCACTAGAACAGCAGCTTTTAGGCAGACACTATCAGTGATATATTGAGATTCCATAGTGTGGCTGTACTAAGCTACATGGATTTTATGTCCCAAGAAATTATAAGTTCCACTGTTTAATTTTATTCCTGTCCTCATATCTACATGAGATTTGCCTATGCTCTCTACCTTAGTACCTTGGCATACTACTTTATTCTTCCTAACCATTCTATTTTTAAGTTCTCTTATTAGCTATTATTATTGTGATAGTGGTTTTAATTATATTTTATACATATGTATAATTTATTTAGATAAAATTAACTTCCATTACCATTTCTTACCTCACTCCAATTCCCTTGATCCCCTTCCTACTTACAACTGCTCCCCTATTTACTTTCTACCCACTTGTATGTGTGTATGAGATTCAGTGAACTCCATTATGGAGGACCATTTACAGGAATATGGGTAAGAAATTGTTTGCAGCAGCATGTACAACTTACCAGTAGCGACAGCATGAAGAATAATCTTTCTTTCTTGTCTAGGAACCATTATCTGCATCTAGATCCTTAGGTAAGGCTTTAGAAATCCTTTCCTTCTCTATGACAGGATGTTGATAGGCTCAGTCTCCTGCAGGTCCTTTGCAAATAATCACAGATGCAATGGAAGAGCACCGTGGCAACATTCGTGTGGATCTGTATTCAATTGCTAGTACAAAGAAAAGAAAAGAAAAATTAGAGAATGGGGCAGAGACAATATAGACTGACAAGTTCCAAAGGATGTGAGGAAAGGGTTTTGGAGTAGGTGAAGTTGTGTATGTCCTTATTAGTGTTGTGAATATCATGTTCTAAAATATACTGACCAACTCTTTTCCTTTTCTGGCTCCCTTGTTTTCTTCCCTTACTTATGCATGCTGCAGATCAAACCTAGGGCCTCTCAAGTGCTAGTCCTGTGTTTTCCCCCAAGGCACTTCTTTAGCTAATTCACATGCTTAAAGTGGTAAATTGTACAATATAAGATTTTTATTTCAATATAGCTCTTACAAAATAGAAACAGTGTTTAAGAAATTAAGAGGTTAAAATAAAATAATTAAAGGAAAAGAATGCTCTGACCAAAGTTGACAGCAGCAAAACTCTATGGGGATAACAAAATTATTTGAATGCAACTTTATGGAGACTGTATGTCAGTTTAGCACAGAGAATTTCTGTCTTCCAAATGCTGCAACCCTTAAAAGAGTAACTCATGTTGTGATGATCCCAAACCATAAAATTATTTTCATTGCTGCTTCATAACTGTGATTTTGCTACTGTTATGAATCATAATGTAAATGTTACTGTGGGTTAAAGTTTGTCACCACCGAGTTAGCATATCAACAGATTATATTATTCTCACTAGTGATTATGACTTCGCTGGCTATGAGATTTTGATAAAGTTTAGTGTGTCAGTTGTCCATCACTCATTTTAAATTTAAATTTAAATTAGAAACAATGTTGCTTCACATGTCAATCCCAAGTCCCTCTCCCTTTCCCTCCCCTCCTCCCACGCCCTCCCACCAACCCCTCCAATATCCCCTCATTTCTCCAGGGAGGGTGAGGTCCTCCATGGGGGTGTCCATAGTCTGTCATTTCATCCAGGGCAGGGTCTAGACCCTCCGCCAAGAATCCAGGGTGAGAGTGCATCTCTTATTGTTGGATGGGCACCCAAAGTCCATTTGTATACCCTGGATAAATACTGATCTACCACACAAGGCCCAATGGATTACCTTGGCCTCCTCACTGGCACCTATGTCCAGGGGGTCTTGATCAACCCCATGCTTCCCAGCCATAAGTCTGGGACTCAAGAGCTAACCCTTGTCAGGTCAGCTGTTTCTGGGGGTTAAACCAGCCCAATCTTAACCACTTTGCTCATCAGTCCTCCCTCTCTGTCACTGGATTCCTTGAGTTCCTCTCAGAGTTTTTGCTGTGGGAGTCTGCAGTCAATGAATGAAGGTTTTGTTTCTCAGACTCTCTGGCCATGGGATTCTAGGATGGCACTCCCCAGATCTATTTCTAAAATCCATATATGAGATAGTACATGCCATGTTTCTCTTTTTGTGACTGGGTTACCTCACTCAGGATGGTTTCTTCTAGTGCCATCCATTTGCCTGCAAATTTCAGGATTCCATTTTTTTCTGCTGAGTAGCACTCTATTGTGTAAATATACCACATTTTCTCTATCCACTCTTCAGTTGAGGGGTATCTAGGTTGCTTCCAAGTTCTGGCTATTACAAATAATGATGCTATGAACATAGTGGAACAGATGACCTTGTTGTATGAATGTGAATCTTTTGGATATATGCCTAAGAGTGGAGTTGCTGGGTATTGTGGTAGGCTTATTCCCATTTTCCTGAGGAATCTCCATACTGATTTCCAAAGTGGCTGTATGAGTTGGCACTCCCACCAGCAGTGGAGGAGTGTTCCCCATCACCCATTTTTGTATAAGCTTGTTCTATTTACTCTTCCTTTCCTTGCTACCATATGAGTTATAAATAAGATTTCCACTTGCTGTTCATGATTTATAAAACAAATTAAAAACAAAAGCTAAAAAATAGTAAAGTAATAGATGAAGAGTTACTTTGAAAAGTTAGTCTTTATGATTATAAAAATGATCATAAGTATTTATAAGAACAACAAAAATAACCTAACTTTGCACATCGACTATTTTGTTAAAGTTTTTAAAAAATTATGTGTCCAACCTCTTTCCTTATCTTAACATTGATGAGAATTGTGCTGATTTGTTTATATTACTTGGGATCAGACATCTTTTCAGTACTATGAGGATGGATTTCGGATTTCTTTTCCCTCTCTCTCTCTCTCCCACACACACACATACACACACATACACTTACCCATTTTAAATTCTTAGTGAATATATTTAAAGGTCATGTTGCTCTATGAATTTTTAGTACAGTTTTGCTAGCGACTGGTGATCTTTAATTAAAAGGTCAGTACTCTCATCTTCCTCCAATGACTTATGATTATTTTCATTACCAATGAGCTGAATTTCTAGTATTTAATAAAGCTGGATTCAAACTACTATTTCATCTATAGAGTGTGGACAGATTTATTAATTATGAGGGTTAAATCAAACTGTAGATATCCTTGGTTCACATGTATCCTCAAGAGGTAGTCGAATCTTCCAAGGAATATTCTGATCCATACCTTTTCTCTATACTTTTTCATTTACTTGGAAGAAGTATCATCTTAAACATCTTGATCTTACGAATCAAATCCAAAACCACATTTGGCTTTGCTGCCAAACTCATTCACTGCAAGGAACATTAGATGTCTCAGGCGTATCCCAAGCACTGAATGCTTTCAAAATGCAAGTCCTGTCTTTTCAAGATTCTACCCACTTCTCAGGTTACAATATTTGACACTAGTCCCTCTTCATCCATAGCGTCATGAAAAATTATTGTGGCAGAAATCTCATCCCATTGGAGCTCTGTTTACTCTGCTTTCCTTATGTGATAAACAAATTGTTGTGATGGTATCAATAACAGCAGACAAGCTATCAATTCTCTACCCTGTGCAATTTAAATTCAAGTTGGAAATAACTCCTGTTCTCTTTCACATGATGACTTTTGTCACAAAACTCATTGATCATAAAAAGATGTTGAGTGAAGATATAGGATTGGCCATTTCAGACTTGGTTGGAAGTGATACATTCTTTTGTATTGTTACAGGGAGAATATAGAGATAGAATGGTTGGAAATACTGTCTTTCTTTAGGCTAATTTACTGTGATCTTTGTTCTATGTCACAATTTAATTCCTTCATCCACTCATTTATACACCAAATATTTCCTTAACATCTGTTCTATTCTGCTAGGCATTGTGCTAGCTTCTTTGATGTAATAAAGGCTAAAATATACATTCACCTCACAAGAAGTATTGCAGATAGGAAAGGAGAGAGAAAACTAAATGGACTTTGCAATGTTGCCATATAAAGTTACTATTTCTACTGACAGGAAAAATAAAAGACAGGAATAGTATATCTATATCTGAATATTCAGATGACTTTTCTAAGCAAAGACTTCTCCAAAATAATGCCCTAAAGACTAAGTAGTGAAGTGTGTGTGTGTGTGTGTGTGTGCATGCGCATGCGCATGAGACATAGAAGTGTGTAGAAATATAGATTGAAGGAGATAGATGCTTTTGGCATAAGCAAGAGAATATACAAATACCTTAAACACTTTTAGAGGATAAAAATTTATTTGGTGTAGCTGGAACACGGACTATATGAGTAAGTAAATGTAGACAATAAAAGAAATGAAAAGAAAAACAGGGTCCAGAATATGATGGGCTTTTTATGTCACACCAAGCGGCATGACCATTATCCTGAGAATAACAGGGGGACACAAGAATTTTTAAAAAGAAGTGTCATATGTGTTATGGGATCCTTATCTGGGTCCCATCACCACTTTAGCCCCCAAAATATCACATGAAGATTCTATTTGTGGCAATGCTGTCGGCCAATGTACAGGGCTTATCATTGGCTAGTTCTGTCTTAAGTATTAACCCATGACTACTAATATGTATTTCTATAAGGTCTTATCTTACTGAGAATTTCAGATTCATGTGTCATCTCCTCCTGTGATCACATGGAGACTCTTCACTCTTAACTACACTTGCCAGAATCCTTCTTGACTCCTAGTCCCACCTGTCTTGCTTCCTTGATAACCAACAGTGCTTTATTTATCAACCAATAATAAAAACAAGCACAGAAGGACTTCCCCCATCACACACAATTATTTAATTTTATAAAATTCACTTTTAGTTCTGAGTATTAGATGAATTTGGCTGGGCCAATACAAGAGGCTGGGAAAACTAGAAATTAAGTTCTTTTATGAGCTTAACTGATGATAGTGGCAGTGAAGGTATAGAGAAATGAATACATCCCTAATACATCAGACTCAAGTGCCAGTAAACTGATGATCCAACCCCTCAAATATCTACAAAAAGCATGAGATACAGAATAGGTATTCAATAACTACTAGGTATTTGAATATATCAAGGGAATCTATTAACATCCATTGATGCCTGCATAGGAATGAATATATAAAGAGAAGATTAGAAAACCCAAGTTAAAATTACATTACTGTGAAACTGATATTCCAGCTCTTAAGTGTCAGAGATTTGTGTTAGTGGGTAATTCTTAAGAGCTTTGAAAACACTGCACGATTCGTGTAACCCAGAATTATTATTTCTTTGTAATTTATTCCACTTGGCAAGTGCTTTTGGTTTGGTGGGTTGATAACATGGTATATTTGCTCAGTTGGAAATGATTAGTTCTACATACTATTTTTTAATCATCTACTAGATGAAACATACAATAAAACTACCTGTACTAAAATTTGGGAGAACTTTATATCCATTAAAAAGTATTAATGATCATTAGCTACATCTATAATAAAGTGTTTATTCTCATTTACTTAGAAATGATAAACATTTAAAGTGTTAACACCCTATGAATGCAGTGGATTAATAGAATAAACATTTTTGCAAAAAAAAAAAACAAAACAAAAAAAAAAACAAAAGAAAACCCAAGATTAAGGCTAAAGTTCAGCTCATGTTAGATGAAGGAAAATGCAGAATAAAAGAACTAAGAAGAAATGCCATGAAGGTATGATGAGTGACATAAAAAATGTAATAGGAGCAAAGGCATCATATATGGTTTCATCTTTCACAATGTCTGGTAGTTTCAAGTATATGAGGCATAGAAATTAATGAATACAGAGAACCAAGAAGAGTAATTTATGTAAAGGTGTGATTTTTTAATATTCAAAAACCAAAGGAAAAATGCCAAGAGAAAAGAAAGTTGTAGGGACCAGCTACATGAGAAATGTCTAATGGATACTGTCTTAGGTTGAATTATGATCACATATTGCATCCTTATCTGTGGAATCTATAAATATGTAGCCTCAGCTTTTACACAACCATCAAATTTGAGTGTTAAAGTCCTATGCACTAAAGTGATAGCTACAAGAATTAATACTTTCAGGAAATAATTAAAGAGTCTAGAACCATCAAGAATGGTATTAATACCCATGGTGGCTTGAATGATAATGTCTGCCATAGGCTAATATATTTGAACATATGGTCTCCAGTTGGTGGTACAGTTTGAGGATATTTAGGAGGTGTGGACTTGCTAGAGGAAGCATGTTCCTTGGGATAGACTTTGAGAGTTTGGAGATTAACACCATGGATGATTATCTCTCTCTATTTCATGCTTGTGTTTCAAGATGTGAATCCCCAGTTTCTTGCTTTTTCCACCATGATTACTTCATGGACTCTTAATCACTCTGGAAAAGTAGGCCAAAATAAATTATTTATTTTATAACTCATCTCATGAGTTTTGACACAGTAAGAGAAAAGTAGTTATTAAAGTAAAAGAATAGTATTGCAAGTACCTTTGTAATAGAGGCTTGTGATGGTTTTGAATAAAAATGGTCCCATATGTTCAAGTGTTTGGTCCCCAGTTGGTGAAACTGTTTGGGAAGTATTAGGAAGTCTTGCCTTGTTGGAGAAGGTGTGTCACTGTGAGTGAGCTTTGAGGCTGAAAAAGTATACACCATTCCTAGTTAATTCTCTCTCTGCCTTGTGCTTGTACATCAGATGTAAGCTCTCAGATATTGCTTCAGCACACTATGCCTTCCTGCCTGCTGTCATTTTCCCAATCATGATGATCATGGATATTAACACTCTGGGACTGAGATCCCCAATAAATTTTTTGGCTGTTGTACTTTGTAGGACAGTAGGAAATTAAAGTAACCAAGAAAAGACTCAAGATAACTGGTTTCATTTGACTTTTGTACCACGCAAAAACCCAGCAAAAGGCACTATCTATGATTAAACAGGTACTTGCCACACACTATGGGTTTTGGCACATGGATATTAGACTTTGAAGAACACTGAGAAATAAACTTATGATTTATCAAGTTTGTGGTATCTTGTTACTAGTGGCCCAAATTGTCTTGCAAACTGTGTTTCACATATGGTGATTATTTTAAGGACCCTGATGCACAGTGATTGTCCTGAACTGTCTATTGCATACTCAAATTGATTACAAAAGACTCAAAAGAGTGAGAGAAGGAAGAATGATAAGAAGTCAAAGTGTCAGACATTATTAAAAGAATGGAACTGGAAGTCATTATTGTAATCAAAAGAAGCCCAGCTGAAAAGACATGCATGTTATGTATCACATGTGAAACACAGCTTTAATTTTGTATATATGTAGATACAGTTCCATCAAGAGAACACTACACTGAAGACTTCAGTCTCAGGTCCTGATAATAACTTACTGAATTTTTCTACTCCTTAACCATCTTTGGTGTGGGATACTGGATATGTGTGATTTAATAAAGACATTTACATGTTCTTATGAGACTGGAGTATCCAGTGAATAATGCAGTAGGGGAAATTTTCAATGCAAAGTGTTATGTTGCAATGTGAGTTTGTGTGTCCAGAGAAGTTCTGCATTAATAACTAGAAACTGTACTTATGCCCTCAGTGCCTTCAACCCACTGACTGATGCAGAACTAGTTATCTCAGATTCAAAGGTCAAAGGCAAGTATCATTATCTGTGGTTATTTGAATTTTCTTTAAGAAAACATATGACAATTGAAATATTTCACACAGACATTCATACTGATCAGACGAAATGCTTTTCTATATTTTTCTTTATTTTTGGACATTTCCAAAGATATGTACAATGTTTTGTGATTATATGCACTACCAATAAATACCCTTTGTTAAACTCTTTCTTTTCCCTCCAAACCTCTTTTACCCTGAGTGGGTGCACAATCACGTAAAATGATACACAAGACTTCAACAGTCATTAGCCTCTTAGAAAGGAAGAGATGGGCCCCATACCCTCTATCCAAGAAGGAATATTGAAGGATCCAGATTTGAAGATGTTGGCAGGGAGGTGATACTGTTTCCTTGAGGAGTGAACATGCAACCATATCTTATTCTGAGCACTTTGAACAGACAAGAATTTCTTGATTAACTGTCATTCTGTGCAAGAAGTTCCTCTTTTAAACTGTTGACTTATAAGTTAATTTTAAGCTCCATGAAGATAGGATTACTTATGTCTTTAGCACTAATATTTTGTATCTGACAGTAGAACCTGGAACATTACAGACACTCAATAAACATTTGCTGAATGAACAAATGAAAGCTAAAGATTCACTACAGGGAGCCTCTGAAGTGTTAATGGATATTTAAAATATTTCTACTTAGAAACAGATTTTCATGGTGATCAGCTTTGTATGAAAAGAAGCATGCTAACAATTGGCTTTATCATTTATTCAATATATTGAATATTTCTCTATGTCTCATTTTGCTATAGGAAATGGAATATAGCAATGAAACATTCTCTCTTATGCAATCATGTAGTATTTTAAGGGGAGACAGATAACAAAAATATATACTATGGCTTCTGACATAACTTTCTAGACACTATTAAAAGATGATATTATTTATCCAGTATTGATAAGAGGTGAACTTGGAATGATAGTCTCAGTGAGTGGGTTTGACTAAGCCACCCATGCTATTATTTGGACTCTCTTTCCATTATATTCTGCCTGAAATGTGTTACTTGATAAAGGAAAAAACTTGTAGTTTGTTTAAAAATTTCTGTACTGTGCTACACTGGGGGATCTCTCCCTCTCTCACTTTCTCTCATTTCTTCTAATATCAATACACTTATATTCATCCTTGTCTCATGATACATTTAGAAGCACTTTACATACTTTCTATTATATCATATTATATTATAGCATACATATTATGCACACAAAAACCATGAGTTCAGTGGCATGAAGGAACTGTTAGAAACCACTTAGTACAAAAGTGATGTATAAAGGATTTAAACATTTGCTAAGTTTCAGAATCTACTGCATACCACCCCTCACATCACTCTTCTTGGCCCAATTGTTGTCAGGATTATAATCTGATTTTTCTCTGCTTTGGAATCTGGTTTAACCACTATGTAAATCACTCTGGAAGTTTTTCTAAAACTTAGAAATAGAGCTGCCATGTTTAACCAGTGATACCACTCAGGGCATATACTTAAAGGACTCTATATCCTATTCCAGGACACTTGCTCAACCATGTTCATTTCTGCTCTGTTCACAATAACTGGCAATGGAATCAACCCATATATCAATAAAGAATGGATAATGAAATTGTGTTACATGTACACAATATAATTTTATTCAACTGTATTGAAAATGAAATTTGTATGTAAGTGGATGGAACTGGAAAAAGTATGTTGAGCTAAGTGTCTCAGAGTCAGAAATAAAATGCTATGTGATCTCCTTATGTGTGGGTTATAGCCTTTAATGTTTAGATTTTTGTGTTGAACTTGGAGTGCCCACAGAAGACAGGAACCTAGAAAAGGGTCATTTGTTGGAAATTGCCTTACAGGAGACTTTTTGAGATCATATTTGATATGAAAAGAATGTGAACACTTAAGATAGGATTCTAAGCAGAAATGGGTGTGGAGACATAGAGGAGGTAAGCAGGGATTGTTAACCAAAACGAATGCTGTGGGGGAAATTATCCAAAGAAAACCAGGAAAGAAAACAGTTATAGCAAAAGGCTCTTGAGTTGTCAGTTTCTGCTGGAGTTCTAATAATGCCCTGCATAACAGCACTGTGCAGGTAGAAACCATAACTCACTAAGTCGAATGTTCCAGAAAGTGGTAGGTGCTGGAGCTGAAGCAGCACCAGTACCATGGAAGCACAGCCTGTCAATTTCCACACCGGTGTGTGAATGGAGAGGGTGTTTCGTTAAGCTCCCTCCCTTGCTCCATCTTTTCCCTGTGCTACACACTTTACTTTTGCTTTTACTCAGTGGCTTTCCAGATTTCCCAGTCTCATTAATCCTCTAGCCCAGGTCCCTGGTGCAGTGCAATGATTGGAGACGCATTACATTCTGTACCTGGCCAAGAGAAGAGGCTGGAACTCTCATGTGAGTCTGCACACTCCTTTTAATTAGCTGCAGCTGATTTTCCATAACCTGGATGTAGGCCTGCACTGCTGCAGCTCAAATCATTTGAATAACAGGCAGCATTGACTGAGAGTTCCCAGCCCCTGATGGGACCCTGTCTAGTTTGAGCTAAAGAAGCTGATGTGATTAAGTGTGGGGCTTTTGATTAGGTGGACTTTGACAAGGCTTATTTGATTGTGTCAGGCTGGGGTTTCTTGAGGAATTGCCTCTGTCTCAAAATTGAACCACAACTTGACATGTCTGGGAACCTGGGATTTCCAGGCTGTGAGGCTGAAGGAATTAATTTTAATTGGCTAAAAGTAAAGACTGAGGGATTCAGAATATCACACAAGCCCCTATTATCTCAACCAGCCATTTGTTTTCCTATCATGAACTCTAATTTAAATGACATCCACAAGCTCCAAAGATCATTTTATAATCTTTGCACTGTGCCTGAGAGTTTAATAATGTACCCACCCAGAGCTGTTTCATAGCCTACACTGTAGGACTCATATCAAGACCTTGTTTTAATCCTGTATCCTTAGCAGAGACTGTAGACAGGTTATCTGCAACAAGGCAATGGTTGAGGGAGGGGTGTGGAGGGGTTAGCATGGCCTTGAAGTTTAGAACATGTGTAACTCATTATTCATTTCAATAAACTCTGCAACATTATGCCCTTTCTGGGGAAGTGAAAACCTATGGGACCTGCCATAAAGATCGTGATCAGTAGTTTCTTAATTACTGCAAAGTTGAATCTTGTTGGCAGTTCAAAAGAATCCCCAGGCCACTTCCCCTATGATACTCAAGAGTGTGTCTGGGAGATTGTTGAACACTTATCCTTATATATGACCACAGTAAATTCTTCATCAAAGCATTATTATCTTGTACATGTTGAAATGTATACATGTCTCATTTGTCAGTTGCATAGTAACAATGTGTGATTTATTCAAGTTGGCCTGAACCATCTAGCTTAGTAGCAACCTGTGATTGGACACTTGGGATTGGGAAAGAGTGTTGCTCTGTGATGCAAAGGAAGTTGATATTGTAGTCAGTTCTATTTGGAGCACTTTGTTACTCATGAACCTAAAGTATTGTAATGTATCCAGGTTTCCTCTGAACTGAATTCCCAATGGCCTCTTATTAATGATTTTGATGCTAAGGTAACTTGTAGAAAAGGTAATAGTATCTAACGAATGAAAATTATTTTAAAAAGAAGCATATGCTAAGCTCTATTCTGGGAGGCGATTTGGTAATAATTTTGGGTGAGATCTATGTGCTTGCCTCTTCTGTATCAATAGCTTATAAAAGCCGAAATGGCTTGTTTATTCCAGGATTCCACCCAGTAACTGTCATGACAAGTGACAGTTTGTGGGGGGAGGCACATGGTTACCTTATGATGCTCTCCTCTTATTTCTGACTTCCTGCAATTTGTGAAAAACCTCCAGCCAGACATGCACACTATTCTCATGCTTCCCTGGCCACAGCATCATTCTTAAGAATTAAAATTTAGAAAGATTAATTAGTTTGCCGCTATAGAGCATGTGGAAGATGGCTGCTCCCATGATGCATGTAGAGAGGGTGCTCCAGGCCTGTGATTCATTGCTCTGTCAGCAGTGTGAGATACACTGTATGAAAATGCCATATAAATGCAAATACAAATACAAACACCGCCTTCCCCTGTTGGCTTGTGATAAGGTGTTCATCCAGATGAGACATTAAGATTTAAAAGCAGAAAAGTAATAGCTGGGAAGGAAAAAACACACACAATTACTTCTCAAACAAAGTTTCCTTTTAAAGAAATTCATTAAAGTACTTGCTGTCTTCTTCCCTTCACCAATGACAGTTTTTTTGAACTGCCTAAATAGGTAGACCGTAGTCAGAAACAATGCATTTGTGATTAATTTAATTAGGAAGGAAATGACTTTGTAAAGGGTATTAGGACAAAGAGTGATTGAATGTGCAAAGAACTATGTCTTCCTAAGATGCTAGTAGCTTAAAATCAAGTTGCCTGTGATATGAACTTTAGTACTTGACTCAATAATGAATTTATATCTTGAGTTCATATAATCCCTTACATCCTCCAAATGCTTTAAATGCTATGGGGGAAGGGGTCAAATACCAGACCTATGAAGACCTATGCTATATTCCTGACTGTTCTCTCCTAAGGAAAGTGGGCAGGGGTATTTGAGTGAACCATTTTATCATTTGTACTTCCTGACTGAGTGGCCACCTGATGGCTTAATGCTTATATAAGATGTCACTAAAAGTAAAAGTCAAAATCAAATAAATACTGGATGTTTAGAAATTTAGCACGATAACGTGCCTGAAAGCATTTTATCATTTCCAGAATTGAAAATGTAGCTGGACTTAATAAGCAAAGACACTTTTACATCCAGTTAACATCCTAAAATATTTAGGGCATGTAAAGTCCCCTCTGGTTTTTATCCAGGCCAGATTTGAAAACCCCATAGAAGCTTCCTTTTGTGGAAGATAGGAACTACCACAAAGGTCCACACCTGGCTAAAATGCAGAGACTAAGTGACTGTAGGGGGCCTAACCCTAGGTGAGACGTCTGTTACCCCTATACCTAAAGCTCAAGGAAAATCCTGGAACAGGGAGCAGAAAGACATCTACTGCTAGCTAGTGTCTTCTAGACATGCCTTGGACGCTACATCCAATGAAATTTCAACAATATATCTTCCTAACCAAGATATTAGGACATGATAGACTGCGAGGAGAGTGGGTAAATAAAGTTGCACTGTGGACATACTAATTAAATGGATGTCCAACTCTCTGGGATTTCTTCATGAGATGGAAGATTTGCCCACTTGAACACAATTCAAACTCTCTTCTGAGAGTGCCTAAAGTGTTTCACAGTAGTGCATCAAAAGTAGTTGACTAGGTAGAGAGTGGAGAAGGTAGGTCAAAAAAAAGATGGTAAATTTATTATAGCTCTAAGAATAACATTGCTGTATCATTCATGGCCATCAGCAAATCTCAACATCTTAGTTTCTTGGTATGAAATGGGTACTGATTAATTTGTCAGTGAAAAACAGAGTGAATAAGAAGAAACAATTGATTATTAAGAACAACAGCAACATAATAACATATAAGAGTAAAGGAACTTCAGAAGTCGCATGTGTGTGTGTGTGTGTGTGTGTGTGTGTGTGTGTGTTCATGTATGTGAAAGGTAGGTGAGTTGAAGAAGAGTAAAATGGTCACCGAAGACCTGAGGTAAAGGAAAGCAACTTTTGAACTGGTTTGAATTTTATATAAGGTAAAAAATACAGAAAGTAGAGTGTAAAATGAGAAAAGGCAGAATAATAATACATGTTGTCTAGTATCCCTACAGGTTCAGTTTAGTGTATACCTCTAAGCATCCAGTAGGTACAAAATAGTATGAGTGTAGTCATGGAAATGATTCATATATAAACCATAATGCATTGATATTACAATTTTGAAGATTGAAGATCCCAATATCTCATAGGTGTTTCTTAAAATGTCCAAATTTAAAAGATGCTGTAGAATAAACATCTGTAATGTCCCTAATATTTGACAAATGCCACTTGCTAGTTATGTGTCCTTTGTTAAGCTCTAAACCCCTCTTATCTACTATTTTATTACCTGTGAAATAAATATAGTAGCAATGATATTTGATTGCATTATTGCGAGGATTCAATGAAATAACCTATGTAAGAGCGCATGGATGAACAATCTTTTTTTTTTCTCATTGAAGTCAAATGTGGTATAGTGGAATTATTCAGATGTGTGTTTAAATATTAAGTCTGCTTATAATAACTATATGAACTTGAACATATCATGATCTTCTCTCAGGTTCAGAGAATATTCTTGTTCTTGTTGTGATGATTTAGTACATTAACACATGTAAAATGACGTTAGTACTGGATAATTGGTAGTCATCATGCTTATGATTACCTTGTAAGATGTCAAGGATATTTTTCTTGATCCCTTTCTCTTGAACATTTCCCAAGCTGAAATGCAGCTACTTAGAATGGTGTCTAGAAGTTAAAACAATATGCCAACTGAATTTTGACCAGAGAAGTGAATCATCTCTATTTTTCTATTAATTATCATACATATGCAAGAGTAGATAAGTCTAAATTATCTGTCTTTGCTATCATTTGATCAGTGTTCACTCATACTAACCTTCCTAGGAGGAATATAACATATGATGCTCACTGTAATTTCATTCTTGTATTTGTAATTCCTCTGACATACATTTAGAACTTCTTTGAACCATGTGTTAAAATATATATGTATATACAAGATAAATATATGTGTGTGTATGTATGTATGTATATATATGTGTTTCTTAATTTGTATACTAACCAATTAACTCTGAATATACAGATTGGACACAATAGCTTTTATCTGCTCTTCCAAAGCATCTAAGGGCTGATAAATTTGAAAACTCCTCACTGATTTCCTTTAGGATATGAAGGAAAACTGGTACATGAAATAGTAATGTTTCTTCCATAATGGTTAGTTACATTTCATTGCTTTCTCTAAATACACACTGGAACAATTCTGATGCTTCCGGAGGACATTATTTATTCAACATGCCATTAGGCTTACCCTGGCTGGTTGTATTGATAACACTTCATCTTGTACTTTGAAAAATACATTACTAACAGGCCAATGAAATTCATGGCAAGGGCAATGAAATGTTGAACTCACAATTGAAAATACTTTCATAAAATAATGGGCTATGGGGAATTTCTGTCTTTACATGTAGCTGTATTAGTGTTAAACTGTGAACAAACAATATAGCACAGATTTTTGCAACAAAACTGTTTGGATTTAACTCTTAACTCTACACATTAGCTATGTGAACTTTAAAGAGATTACTACATTTTTGTCTTTAATTTCTTTATCTATATAAAAGAGGACTAAATTAAGATAGCTACTGGTATACAGCAAGAGCCATGTGTTAACTATTATTCATATTCTCATATTACATCATTATAACTGTAATTCTAACATATCATTGTCCTATTTGGTTTTTAAATTTTGATAGTGGCTATGAGATTTCCAACTTCTGTTTCAATTCATTAGGACATTCTGTTAGCTCTATTTGAAATGTTTATTATTATTATTATTCTCTATATGGGTACATGGCACATATGTAAAATCCAGAGGACAACTTTAAGAGATTGATTCTTGCCTTCTTCTCTCTTCTAAGGTGATTGCATGGTCAGCATTTTTCTGGCTGAGGCAACTCCCCTGGCTCGGTGGTTCTCAGTTTTCCTAATGCTGTGGCCCTTTAATACAGTTCCTCATGTTGTGTTGACCCCCAACCATAAAATTATTTTTATTGGGGGGGTTGAGGGGAGGGCACGGGAGGAGGAGAGGGAATGGGAGAGGGACCTGGAACTGACTTGTGAAGCAACCTCGTTTCTTATCTAAATTTAAACTGGAAAATAAAATTAAAAAAATTATTTTTATTGCTACTTGATAACTGTAGTTTTGCTAGTAATATGAATTATAATGTATAAACCTGTGGTTTTAATGCTCTTAGTAAAGGGGTTATTTGATCCCAAAGGGGTCACAACTCACAGGTTGAGAACCATTTTACTAGCTCTTTTCTTTTTCCTTATTACTTTTGGTTTATCTATTATATATATATACTTTTATTCTTAAAATTTTATACAAGTATACAATGTGCCTTGATCATATCCACCACTCACTCACCACCTCTAGTTCTAAAAAGGATACCACATCTCATCTCCCTCCATATCCATGAGCTTGTGTGTGTGTGTGTGTGTGTGTGTGTGTGTGTGTGTGTGTGTATTAACCCAATGTGTTCAATTAATGCTTCCCAAAATATACTGAGTGAGGGTATCGGATTTTTCACTGAGGCACAGGGAACCTATCAGTTGCCACACTACAAAAGAAAACTGACTCTTGCTACCCCTTAGCCACCAACTGCCAATAGTATGTATGGAATCTTTGGAACTTCTCTCATGTTCAATGAAACAATGAGTTGGTTCTTTGAGAAAATCAACAAAATAGACAAATCTCTTTCCAAACTAACCAAAAGACACAGAGAGAGAATGCTAATTAACAAAATCAGAAATGAAATGGGGACATAACAACGGACACTGAGGAAATCCAGAGAATCATCAGGGCATACTTTGAAAATCGGTACTCTACAAAAATCGAAAATATAAAGGAAATTGGCAATTTCCTGGATAGATATCACTTGTCAAAACTAAATCAAGAACAGATAAACAATCTAAACAGATCTATAACCCTTAAAGAAATAGAAGCAGTCATCAAAAAAGTCTCCCAACCAAAAAAAGCCCAGGCACAGATGGCTTCAGTGCAGAATTCTACCAGAAATTCAAAGAAGAGCTAATTCCAATACTCAGAGCTAATTCCAATACTCAAAGTATTCCACAGAATATTTACCCCATTCTCTATGGAGGAATACTTTCTCAGTCTAGATACATAGGGGAGGTCATAGGTCCTGCCCCAAATGATATAAAAACTTTGATGAACCCCCCATAGGAGGTCTCACCCTCTCTGAGGAGTGGATGAGGGATGGGTGGGGAAAATGGGAGCATGGAAGGGAGAGGGAACTGGGATTGGTACTTAAAATAAGGTTGTTTTTAATTTAAATTCAAAAATTAATAAAAATAAAAGAAGTCAAAAAAGCACTTCATAATGCTTGAAGCAATTATGTATTAAACATACTAGACCTCAGTACTGACATTTCCCTATTTTCAAGAAAGAAGGTGTAACCAATCATAGTAAACACAAGGAAATTAGATTCTTTCATTGTAACCTAGATTGTGACTGCATATCTAGCAACAGAGCAACGGTAGACTAGTAGCTTTACTGGGAAAGTATAACATAGTTTTAAAAGTTATTTTTTCACAAATTGAAAGAAATTTGGAAGACCAAGACAACATCTAGATCTTTATTGTAGTAACAGCTTGAAATACAGATGGCCCCTTGGTTTGTTAGCAGCAAACTGAGCCTTTTGAATTGTAGTCTAGGTATCAAGTTCAGTGATATTTTCATTGTATAGGATCGTTATCTTCAATCAAGGGCCAGTGGACAATCTAGGTAACATCTTGAAATAAAACAACTTGAAGTCAGCTCTAAAATTAAGCACAGTAAAAGCCAAAATAGCATTATAAATGCTGGATAATGATGGGGTGAAGAGGAGTGGTCAGGATGGCTATAGGTTAATACTGGATGCTTCTTAAAGGACATGCATTTTGTCAGGATTTTGAAGGATGTGACATACTCAAAGAAATAGAGAATGGCTTATCTTTTACATGAGAGAATAGCTTACATTTTATTTCTTTTGAAATCTTGCTGCCAGGATTAGGAAGTTATTTTTATCTCTCCTTTTGGTAGGAGCCAAGGTTACTGCAAAAGATAACCTCAGCTAAAACAAAATAGCCATGCCTTTGAAAATGAGGCTTGTTTCCCTGAAACCAATTAAGTCTTCTTAGGCTCATTGGGTTCATAGTGACTAGAATAGGATTGAGAATAAGACATGCTGTTTTCTAAGAAGTCTTCCAAAGTCTAGGTGAAATATAAGCTCAGAGGCACATGGATACTGAGGGTTAACTGGTGCTGGGTGAGTTATTCTTCATTGAGGAGGAAGATCAGGGATGCTAGATGGGGAAACTAATTAGTAGATTTGCAAGTGAATCATAATTTCTGGAAGTAATAGAAACAGAAGAAAGACAGGAAGGAATTGAAGCACAATTCTTTTTCATCCATAGTTTTCTTTCTACCTATTTGTAGCAGAGATACAACTGGTGATTTTTTTTCTGAAAACCATATGTCAGGTAATCATTCTTATTAGATATATGATGTTGAGCAAGTTGCTTAACTTCTCTGATCCTAAGTGTCCTTATCTCCAAAAGAAATTGTAGCTTTAGCTGTGCCTTTGAGCAACTGTGATGATTCAATCAAATGACAGATGAAAACCATCTAACACAGTGTCTGGTACAAAATGTGTATGTACCTCTTACTTTATATAACAAGAAATCATATATGACACCATACACATTCTTACATCTTTCTTACATGAGGCTGGGTGGAGAGATGTGATGTTGGTAGTGGTTACTATTGTCAATAATTTACCTTTTCAAATGATCTATTTGCCTTCATTATCACCATTTAAAGGCAGCTGTTTCTTTCACATAAAAAGGCATACTTTTATGGTTGCTTTTTAGATGTCTTATCATTCTCTTTATAACACTGCTTCAAACCCAAGACTAATGCCCATATCAATCTCAATGGTTGTTTCTGCAAACACTCTTTCTTTGTTAAACAAACAGATGTGGAACATTTGTTCAGAGGAGCTCTTTAAAGGGCACTGTTATGTTTCTGACTTTAGAGATGGACTTTTCTGACCTTTGTAGAGCCTAAAACCTTTTATCTGAATGGAGGATAGTGTCTATTTATGTTGATGATTTCACATCTGTGGGTATCCATTTATAATATAAAGAGTTGTTGATATTGAACTGTCTGTCATGATGAATCTAAGCTGTTCTTACAGTTTGCATAAGGACGCTGGAGGCTGCAATTGTGAAATAGCTAAAGACTCGTGTTATCAATATACTTTCTAGGCTTTTCTAGTATATGCAAACAGAACTCTGGAGAAGAGAAACCAATGGCACTGTGAACACCAAGGTGAAGGAATGAAATCAATCAGGCTCTTTGTAGTATTGGAGTTCAATTTCTCAGTGATTTGACTCCTAGAAATACCCCTGAATCCGTTGGGACATAGTGTAAGGCAATAAGCTTCAGGAAAAGAACAGAAACAACGAGGAAAAAAAGCACTATTGCAGAGCCACAGACCAATAAAAAGAAGAAAAAGAAAAAAAAACACCAGAGTCAAACTAAAAGAGACATATTGAGTTAGAGAGAGATTGAGAAAAACATAGGCACAGAGACAGGCCATGGAAAACTCCATTATTCTCTGTATTAATGTGGAAGACAGCTTTGGCTTTAGTTTCGAGTGAGACAAACAATCTGCCTTGGGGACTGCTTATAAAACCAGGAGCAAAATGCCTACTGGAAATGTCACTGTTCTGCTGAGAGAGTCTAGTGTCTCTTGGGACACATGGGGAAATCTGTGATGTACAAAAGAATAGAATAAGACACATTTCTATGAAGAGAATGGAACTGGTAATTTTTAATTATTTTAGAATTAACCCAAATTAGACAAGTAAAAGCAAGGCCATCTTATCCAAGAAAATATATAATTTAGGCATGCAAAAACAAAAATATCCTTTTCCCGAAATTTCTTCCCTGAATATTAAGGTCTATGAGATGATAAAAATTAATCATAGTATTATTAAGTAAAGGTACTCACTTCCAAGGTAATTATGTTATTTTTCAGACCTCAACCTAATTGGTTGCTCATTCAAATGTAAATTTTGGTGTCTATTCTCATGAACATTTTTATATAAGTATATAACACTCAATGTTATATAAAGTATACATTTTAGCAGATTGTGCATATGACTGCCTTATCTTTGTTTTCTCTCATAATTCATTATATATGTACCCATGTCAATTTGTGCATTTCTAAGAAATACCTACACCATAATTTGTAATGGATGAACCGCATTGCATTTAACTAGAATCTGAGTACAATTTTTGTAGAATATTATTTTAAGATGTGTTACATTTGTTTATCATTTGTTTATGCTATGGAACATTTTTTTATTATACAAAGATGTGTTGCAGTCTTTTAGGCTGCATTTGTTCAACTCTGTGAAGCTGTGAGTCTTTGCTTGTCTAAAACACCTGATGATCTAATAAAGCGCTGAATGGCCAATAGCAAGGCAGGAGAAAGGATAGGTGGGGCTGGCAGGCAGAAGGAGTAAATAGGAGGAAAAATCTGGGAAGAGGACAAGAAGGAATGCAAAAAGAAGAGGAGCAAGAGAAGAAGGAGAGGACGACACTAGAGACCAGCCACATACCCACCCAGTCACCTTGACAGCCGTATAGTAAGAGTGAAAGTAAACTCCAGTGAGGCAAAAGTTAGATGGAATAATTTCAGATAGGAAAAGCTGGCTAGAAAGAAGCCAAGCTAAGTCCAGGCTTTTATAAGTAAAAGTAAGACTTCATGTGTGTGATTTATTTGGGAGCTGGGTGGTAGGCCCCTGAAAAGTCTAAAGAGTAGTAAGAGTAAAAAACAACCAACACTCAGTTTTACCTGATTCCGAGTTTATGCTTTAGCATTTATATTAATTGATAGTCAACTAAAAATGTATAATTTAACATGCAAAACAGTAATGGCATGATGGTAATTAAAGTTGAGTAAAGTTTCTTGCATGTTCAAGGGGATATTGCAGAGAGAAAATTTGACTTGAAACTTTGTAAGTTAAAAGTTAGTGATAAGAGAAAAGTCTCCAACATAGAACTCAAGAAATCAATTTTCTGTTCGCTGTATGGTTGCTTGAAAGCTATCTTGATTATAATTGTAAGCTTGGTTACATAGGGTGGTTAAAGCAGGACAGGAAGTACAGTCTAAAGTCCTCTTACTCTCTCTCAACTAGCCTGTCGCAGTTACTGGTTTTGTGACACTCTAGATATATTTACTAGAGACACATTTGCAGACAAGGAGAGGCGAAGCTTTAGGTTTCCTTGTTTTTAATTACCACCTGAACTCTTTGCCTTTCTTGTTGGAGTAAGAATAATTAATACCAACCAATTCATTTCATTTACATTTAAGCATGTCTTATAAGTGCGTAGCTGGGCAATTACCCAGCTGGCCTTTCAAAGAATACAGGCTCTGTGGCTAAAAAAGGAATATTTCTCTTGGTAGGAGTCGAGTAAATACAATGAATTATTGTAGCTTACTTCTTATCTTTTTTTCCAGGCCATCCTTTGGAAATCAAGTGATGGGATAAGAAGCTGTAAGTGATGGGTTTGTAGAAGATGCTGCAGAGTAGCAGAGGTGAGTTCCTTCATGGCAGCCATCTTCCTAAGCATAGAATTTGTGCCAGTTTATATTGCCAATGACCTTGCCTTTCAAAACCCACTCAAATGAACTCCAAAATTACACAGATATAAAGAGAGGAGACAAACCATTGTCCTGTGCTTAATCAGCTCTTGCTGTTATCCCTTTTCCATGCTGTCCACACACAGCCAACTCTCTTGATCATATCGTTATCTTTCCCACTGTCTGTGTGTGCCTAGATCATGGCTTCAGGCCAAAAGCCCAGTTCAAGTTTTCCTAATATCAAAGTATGCTGTACTCATAGCATTGCATCCAGAGAATAATTGGTATGTCAGGAGAGTATGCAAGCCCACAGCCTATTCTCCTATTTGTCTTTGATAACAGGACTAAACCAAGTTGGCTAGTTAATGAGCCAATTATTTGAGGACAAGCTGGTAGATCTGGACACATAGGTCTATAGCTTTGGGGTTTTATTTTATTAAGGCTTCTTTTCTGCTGGGCTTGCACCATTTCCCATGGGGAAACTTCATGAGAGTCAGAGGCCAGCATTGCAGGTAGATAACTTGAAACAATATCACATATGAGTATTTTGAGTCCTTCAAAGTATAAAACAGTAAAATTTAAGAAAAATCTTCATCTCTCTCTCTCAAACAGAAAGAGAGAGGAAGAGAGAAAGACAAAGAATTAATATTATCTAGTACTTAATACTATGTAAAAGTTTTGAAATGGACAGACTCTTTGTCCATACTCTTTTTTGATGAATTTATGGTAATAAAACAATTGTTTACATGTGACAATAATTCAGTTAAATGAATTTTGTTCTATATATATCTGACAATCTATTTAAGGTGATACTTCCTATTGTTTATTTTTATCCAAAGTTTTGAGAAGCTAAGAAATTTATCATATATAATCATATATTCATCAGAAAGTAATGATTTATAATTACTAACATTAATTATTACTTGATATTTCATTATCTTGTTTTCTTCTTATAAGTATAAGAAATAAAAAAATACTGATAATATCAACATCCCTATCTTCCTTTCTTGCCCTGTTATCCTGAAGCACACAAAATGATAATTTCTTCTATTTCTTTTGGGTTATATTTATTTTCTGTTTGTCTTTACATCCTCATTTGTTACAATAAAAGAATATTGCTTTGGTTATGAGAAAATGTTATTAAATCTTATCCCCTGATAAATTTACATTTTAATTTAATTTATAAGAACATTTTAAATAAATTATCTCTTCTAGGTATAAAACTATATGAAGTAAAGTATCAGCTGTGTAGACTGCTATATCTAAGCATGCCTGTTCATTGTTACTGATAAACAGTGGAATCTCAGGCATGACAGTCAACTTATTTGTCTTTCAATTTCCTCCTCTGAAGTGAAAATGGTTATCATTTCTACCTTATAGAGTTTTCATAAAGATTTAAATCACACAGGAAAATAAAATACACACACTAGCTGGGTAGTAGTGGTGCTTAACTTTAATTCCAGCACTCAGGAGGCAGAAGAAGACAGATCTTTGTGAGTTCGAGACCTGCCTGATTTACAGAATTCCAGGATAGCTAGGGCTACACAGAGAAACCTGGTTTGGAAAACCATAAATAAATAAATAAATAGATAAATAAATAAGAAAGAATGAAAGAAAGAAAATACAAAGTATACAGACTAGTATGAAGCACATGAGAGATTTTCAGTATAGATTATTATTACTGCAATTTTGATATTTTCATTTTTCCATTTTATTGTACAACATATCGTGATTATAGTTTCCCCTTCTACTCCCTCTAGTCCCTTCCAGTCTCCCTTCCCATTGGATTCACTCCCTTTCTATTTCTCAGAATAGGTTTCTAAAACATAACAGCCAAACATGAAAAATTAAAATATATTAAGTTGAAGCAAAAACTATCATACTGAAGTTGAACATGGAAACCCAACAGGAGGAAAAGAATCCCAGGATCAGGCAAAAAGGTCAAGAGGCCAACTTGTTCTCATAGTTAGGAATCCCATATAAATGCTTTCATATTTTTAAAGCTGAAATGGGTTATAGCCCATGGATTGTTTTGAAATGTAGAGTTCTTTTTACATTCCTCGAACTGAAAGAATAAATGCAGCATCATTCATATAGCAACTAAGTCGACATGTGACTGTTTTGAAAAACATTATGTGGACAATGGCATGCTGTTTGATCTCTGAGGTAGAATTCTTTTTGTGATAGATTCTCACTCTCTTTGGAGTCCAGGCTGTCCTAGAATTTGTGAAATTCCATCTTTACTGTCCAGGTGCTATAATTTATAGGGGAATCATACCACAGCTTGCCTTGAAACAAAAATTTGAAAGCCTCATATATATTTCTCTTGGAATATACTGGGAGTAAGACATCTGCTTTGTAGTAAGTTTACCAACTGTGAAAACAGCTGAAGCTAAGACATGAACCTAGGACTCCAACTAACAATCTAATCAATAATGGAGAGGCTACCTTAAATGCCCTTCCCATATAATGAGATTGATGACTACCTTATATGCTATCATGGAACCTTCATCCCGTGGCTGACAGAAGCAGAAGCAGAAACCCACAGCAAACACTGAACTGAACTCCTGGAATCCAGCTGCAGAGAGGGAGGAGTGATGAGCACAGGGGTCAAGACCAGGCTGGAGAAACCCACAGAAACAGCTGACCTGAACAAGGGGTAGCTCATGGATCCCAGACTGATAGCTGGGAAACCAGCATTGAACTGTTCCAGATCCTCTGAATGAGGATGTCAGTTTGGAGGTCTTGTTAATCTATGGGGGCTCTGGTAGTGGATCAGTATTTATTCCTAGTATAGGAATGGGCTTTGGGAGCCCACTCCACATAGAGGTATACTTTCTTAGCCCAGACATATGAGGGAGGGTCTAGGCCCTGCTCCAAATGATATTACAGGCTTTGAAGATACTCCATGGAAGGCCTCACCTTTCCAGAGGAGCAGAAAGTGGAAGGAATAGGGGGCCGGGGGGGGGGTCAGGGGTGGAGGGGAGGAAGAAGGAACTGGGATTGATATGTAAAACAAGCTTGTTTCTAATTAAATTAAAAGAATGAAAAATAAAACAAAAATATGTAAGCAACAACAAAATAAAAAAAGACATGAACCTAGACTTCCACCAATACTAAACAAGGACAAAAATATATCAGTGAAGCTGTCTTAAAACTTTAAGGCTCATCATGTTAGCTAGGTTACTGTCATTGTATAACTCCAGTTAATGCCAAAATTATTCAGACTTCTGTCTCTAAATTTCTGATATAGAGGACACATGAGAAATACTAAAATGGTTATTTTTTTAATTAACTTCATTAAGATAGTGTTTTGTGGAGAAATAGTAACCAGAGGGGATTTTGCTAATTAATAGTGGAGCACTGTCATACAGACAACATCTTGCTTGATTTTGAGTCTAGGCTAGAAAATTCTTGGGGGTCTCATGGGATCTTCTGCTGTGTCTCAAGGAAACTGAGTTCTTAAAGAAAAGCGAGGAAAGTATTATTGCAAGCTAGAGGATGGAAACGTTTCAAATGAAGGGGCAGAAAGTTTCCTAAAATCACCTTGGAGATATATATTGATGGATTCAACTTCAAAAATCTCTAAGAAGAATTGTGGAGGTATCAATTGGTTTTTGTAGCTACATGGCATGCAGTGCCATGAGTTGAACAAAGAACTATTCAGTTCTCAAGAAGAATCTAGAGGAAATATAAAAGTACTAAAACTAAGTAGCCTTAAAGAAAAAAAAACTATGTTCATTTCCAAGTCAGTGTGAGATTCTTCTAGTGACTGAGGCTTCAAGACAAAGTAAATTCAAGAGATATGGTGTGGGTACAAGAAAAAGAAAAGCCAGATGTGTGGAAATAAAACCTTTTGTTAAGACTTTAAATAGTGCTTGTTAGAAACTTTCAGAGAGACAAAGACCTCACATGCATCTAGCTTTACATATAGTTGAACTTATCTTAAAGCTATTTGTGTGTGTAACTTTTGTATAATAGAGACGATACCAGATGTATTAGTTTATTAACATTCCAAGACAATTATTTTTTACCAAAAAGGAAAGAAATTCAAAATTAAAGAAGTATATTTGAGGAGTTAAAAGGGTCTCACTACAGGGAAAAATTAATAATTAAGGAAAAAATATTTTGGTTATATTGACATAATAATTACATTGCATGCACAAACTGAATTATTAAATGGCACCCCACATATGTACATATGCATATATGCATATGTAAGTATATATGGAATCATTAATATGTCAAAGTGAAAGAGCTCCATGGATACCAAACTTCTATGCTAACAAAGCAGGCTGAAAAAGGGCTCAATAGGAATGATAAATTGTGTATCTGTGTGTCTGTATCTCTGTGTGTGTGTTTCGGTGTTTGAGTGAGGGCACATGGCACACACATGGAAGTCAGAAGACAACCTCAAGGGTAGGTCCTCAATTTCATTTGTTTGAAACAGTTTCTGTTCTTTTCTGATAGGTATACCAGGCTAATTCTGGCAATTGTCTCTTCCTTCCATCTTGCCTTACAAGCAACAATACCATGATTAGGATGTCAATGTCCTGTGTCCTTCCAACAACCCTAATGGCATGGTTGCATACAACTTTTGTGCAGTGTTGGCCATGTACAGAATGAAAATATTTTTAAGCAGAATTCACTATAGCTGTTTTTATGTTTCTTTTTTTAAAACAAATTACTATCTTATTTTGTGTCATTGCTCCATTTATTTGAATAACCACATACTGAGGGGTAACAGAGCAAATGCTTTACATACATGACAACAAAGTTATCACAGATCCAAAACTTCTTTTCACAGATGTTTCACCCACACTTAGAGAAAAATAAATGTTCAACCCTGAGTATACAGGAACTATGTATGTTTAATACTTGTGTTTCATGCTCTAGTATCTTCTTTATATTAGATCCAGAACAAAGGGGGCTCAAGTGTGTAAAGATATGATGCAGATAGTTTTCATGGCAAGAGACATCAATGCACACAGAATGGTAAAGATTCAGTATGCCCAGAGCAATGCAAGGACTACAGAGCCACCTCGGCTCCCACAACTCGTGCCATCCATTCTTGGGCTGCCTGACTAATTTTCTACTAAAATTTTTAAAAAATTAGTTTTTGACAAAAATCTGTCTTAGACATTTCAAGTTCATTGTGTGAACTATGATATCCTGGGGAGGAAAATGGTTCAGAGTAACTTCTTTTTTCTGATATGCAGTATAATACACATATGATAAAATAAATGGTTATTTTTAAATTAGCTTCATTTAAATAGAGTGTTATGGGGAATAATAACTTGCTTTTCAAACAGCTTCACATTTTTAAACTATTATTTTTGTGTGCGTTCCTCTTATGAGCAGGTATGGGGGTCTATGTCCCTTCGCTTTGAATGTGACTTTTGAGGCTGAGTGTTGTGTGTGCGTGTATCTAGGTAGGTAAGGAAAAGGTAAATTTCAGATGTTCTTTGTGAGGTACTGTCCACGTTGTTTTTTGAGACAGTGCCTCTCATTGGCCCAGACATCACTGATTGAGCTAAGCTGACTTGTCAGCAAGCTCCAGGAATTCTCCTTTTCTCTCTCTCTTTAGGACTGGAATTACAAGTGTGTGAGGGTTATGGAGATCACACTCTGATTCTCATGCTTGAACAGTAATCACTTTCCTGATTGACCTATCTTCCTAGCCCTTGAACCTGAATGTTAATGAGAAATGCAGCCTCATCTTGGCTTGCTATGCAGAAAGTTACACCATCTTAAGATCATACTGCTAATCCTGTCCATGTTAAATACTCTGGTATTCAGTTCCAGCTAAACAATAACAGCAGATACATAAGTGATATATACATAGTTACTTCTCACCACTGTATCCACTACATATACACTACTGAGTGAACTATGTGACTACATTAAAGAGACAGTATCCCAGATGACATAAAGCACTATCCTCTAATCAAAACAGCTACTGTTTTGGTTAGATCAGCTATGCCTACTTAGGAAAAGACCACCATAATCCATGCTTGTTGACCCTTGACACTACCTCATAGAACAAGAGTTATAGAGGGTCATTGGATCCCTCGTCAAAGCCATTTGTATGAAGTTCTGCCCTAATTACCCATGGCTTCAGGGTCTATAGAGATGTTAAAGTATATATAGCTCAGTAAGATTAACCTAAGAGAGATCTATCTATGCAGATATGAAGAACTCATCAATCACACAGGGTAAAGACATCCCAGTGTGGTTTCTTTTGCATTACTCTTTCTCCTGTTAATAACACTTCACCCATGCTCTGCAAATAAGCAAACACATTGTGGTGGAATCACAATTTGGTTTGTCATTGGGACTTTATAAAGAAGTTAGATGTTGTTTAAGTTTGCCCAAGAAAGTAATTCTTTCAATACCAGTTGATTCTTAAGTAAAGTCTTGACTTAAATTCATCAGATATAATAAAATGCGCATATGTCATGCTATTAGCTTTTGCTAAATTTAATTATGCAAAATAGTAGCTGAATTATTTAGTTTTGCTGTTGTCTATAATATGGAAAATTTATTGATGTATGAAAGAAAAAATATATACTACCTACCCATGCACAACTTGAGTACTTACTTTAAAATGAGTGTAGTGTTGTATGGCAGCCTGGCATCTTATAGGAATGAATGGTCTTTTCCTTGGCATACTTTGGGGTTATGATATGGAACATCATTATATGCTCACAATAGTAATATATTTTCCAACAATTCTGTACTAGTGTCAGAAATTCTTTATCTGACTCATTGATTGTCATAAAGTACCTTCTTTATAAGAAGTCTATTGCAGTGAAGAAACTCTGATAAATGCTATGTAGACTCAACATTAAACACTGGTAGCCAAGACATAAGCATGAAATGTCTTTGTACTCTCCTTGGAGAGAAGTCCCTGGAGAAGAGGATAAAATAAGGTTTATGAATGAGAGGGTAAAAAGAAATTCCAAGTTTGCAGAAAAAGTGGTTGAAAAAAGCATGCCTCAGTAGTGACTCAACACTACTCAGCAGGTGACTTAGCAGTGGGGAATACTGAAATTATAAACATGAATTTGCAAAAATAAAGGGGGACAGTGTTAAATTTTCCATCATAATATCTTAAGGATCAACTCCATATATACTTAGCTTTGTGTCTACTCATAAGTAGAGATACAGACAATTACTTTAGAATTGTGTGGGTGTTATTGTCTTACTAATAGTATTTCATTATACTTTATTGTATGTCATAATTTATTAAATATGTTTTCATATGGGAAAGGAGATAAGATAATAACCCCTGCATAATTTCAGTGAAGCAAGCTGGAAGATCTTGCTTCTGAATGACATACTACATTAAATCAGAAAGATTATCCTCAAACTCCATGCCACTTAATAATTTTACATTACTTTTGAAAGCTGTTCCTTCTTTCAATGCCAATACACATTCATATGGAATATGCATAATGCATAATGCTCGGTGTTTAGGTGTAGCTAATGGATTTTTCCTCACAAATTCAAATTTAAAGTTTCAGCATAATAAATTCCAAATTGTTGTCTACTTTGAATTTAGAACCTGAAGTGTTGAAGTAAAAAAGGGGGGGTCTTGTAAATATTTTAATTACAGAATTTTCTTACTATTTTTTCATGGAATGGTATTTTGCAGAAGAAGTAAAATTTATATTATGCATTAAGTAGAATTAGTTAAAGTGAGATTATTGTAAAGCTGTTTCTCTAGTTATTTGCACTTTGCATGGTCTATTGATATAGAGAACATTCATCAAACAGGTTCAGCATACAATTCACTCTCCAGGAATGAAAACAATTGTTAACTTGGCTCAATATCAGGATACAGCTGAGAAAATGATATCAGTGCATGGGATATCTATTTCCCTGTGAAGATTGAATGTGTTATTTCTATGTCTCTTTCATTTTGGTTGGCTATGTACTTTGGGCAAGTGACTCTGAGTTTCAGTTTCCTCATCAGAAAGAATAAATTTATTTTTAACTACCTGAAGGCAGGGAGCCAGAGCAGGTGCACTATTGAGATCCCTTCCCAATTTAAGTTAAAATTGTAATCTTTCCTCATTGGTTTCTCTTCCCTCTATTAACCTTTCATTCATGAATTTAGCTAAGCTCTTTTATGGCTGATTTATATTTTAGACATCAGCGTAATGAATTCTGCTGAAATTCTAATTCCCTTCCCTTTAAAACTCACTCTTTCAAGTGGTGGAGGACTGTAGGATACGGCCGGTATTGGATGACTTGGTCCAATGTTTCTGTTCCTTAGTGTCACTTGGTCCCAGGCTGATTTGAGCACTAGAATTACAAAAGAAGAACTGAGGTAATAAGAGAAATAAATTTATGCATTTTTATCATTTCTTTCCTGGATTATCTACAATTATAATCCATGAAGCCTTTTCTTTGTTAATTTGAAGTTAAATTTTCTAATACTTAGCTTAAGAAATTTATATACATATATATGTATATGTATATTTGTCAGATAACTTGTATTACTTGTATTTCTTGGGGATGTATATTTGTTATGAATCTTAATTACATTATAAATCTTTATAATCATCCCAAAAGAAATAACAATATTATATAACATAAAAGAGTCAGACCTAAATCACAGGAGAAGATATAATATAACAAAGTGTATTCATAATCTAAGAAAATAGAACTTAGCCACGGCAAATATCAATTATGGGGACAATCTTCTGAGTAGCATTGCTTATTTCAGTGACAGAAAAAAGAAAATAACTCTGAATGTCTTATCAATCTAGTTTTAGAAAATGAATTTTTTTCAATCACATAATATATGCTTTTCCCCAGTTTTATAGGTTTATAATATTTCATAAATTGTGTTTTAACCACACTAATGTATCCTCCAGCTCCACTCAGATTCAACTACTTTCCATACCTGCTTAACTTTTTTTCTCTTTTAATCCATGGAGTCCAATTTGTGCTGTACATATATTCTTGCATGTGTAGCTTTTCAGTGGAGCATGGCTGACCTACTAATAGACACATAATTACACAAACAGATTCTCCTTCTTCTAGCACCTCTCAGTTACCTATAATCCCGTAACTAGTTCATGTGGCTTAAGGGATGTTGGTCTTGTGTATGCCTTCACAATTTCTGTAAGTTCATATTGGAAATGGACCTGTTGCCTTTGGAAAGCATTGTTTTCTTGTAGACAGCTGTAAAAATGGATTTTCTGAGAAATTCTATTTAAAGTTTGACTTTATAAATACAACTTTCACCCATCATAGAAGCAGTTAATAAGGCACTTTGAGATAATTTATAATAATGTAGTCATTCTACTTTCATGCTCCATGTTCAACCTGTTCAGAATTAACTGACTTCTTAGAATAAACATTATAATCAATCTTGTTATACTTTGGACATCCATTGTAATTAAATCCTACAAACAGCTAAATACAAAGTCTTAATTGTGCAATGTCCCCTCTTTTCTTCTTTGTGACTTGGAACAATGTATATGTCCATGAGATGTAGTGACTGCATTAGAGGGTACACTCTGGAAGAGGCAAGACATCGAGAGCAATGCTCCTCTCCCCCAAATATGTTGAAAATAACATATGGGTATATGGAGATAATATCTAATTGTGGCTTTGTATGCTGTTCTGTGTCAAGGAGTTTTCTTCCTTATGAGATACCTATAAAAACTAAGACAAAAAGTTCATCATCTCTTTTTTGTTACTATTTTTGTTGTTCTGTTCTATATGTAAAGAAAATTGCCCTTTTTAAATTCAGGATGACTTTTAAAAATAATTTATTTAGTCTTTTAAATTTTATTTTACATTCCAATTACCATTTACATGGTAATTATGGATTTAGAGTCATGAAGGATGCAGGAGCAAAGGTGTTGTGAAATTTTCCTTTAAAATTAAGGAAAGCTGCTGAGGCCATGTATGTGGCATGGTAGTCATTGTGATATTTTGGCAAAGAATGTGGCAGCATGGAGGCCCAAAGAGGCCATTGCGTGAAGCTGAAGGTGAAGCCAGGGTTGCATTGTGGTTCCCAAGGTGTTGAAGTTGACAGAACCATGGGAATATCTGCCTGGGAGAGCTGCATAAAAAGTGAGCCAGTTCAAGATAGAGAAGTAAACTGCAATCAGCACAGCTGGGAGGGTGGAGAAATCTAAATACTTTGGCATCAACATGGAGCTACCGGATTTGAATTTTGACATAAAGCTACAGGATTTGCAGATAGCCCTGCTGGGTTCTGGTCTTTCTTTGTCCATTATTTCCTCAATATGCCTTGATTCTTCCATTTTTAAATGGTAATATATATTCTGTTCCATTATATATTGTGGTATATAATATGATTTTTTTATTTACAGAGAGTTACACCTAAGGGACTATCTTGAATCTCAGAGTCTTTGCACTGTGAAAGAATATGGGGAGTTTTGAAGAACTAACTGCATTTTGAATTATAATTTGATCACAAGCCTATGGGGACCATGGAATGGATTGTGGTGATTTGAATGAGAATGAACTTCATAGGCTTACATATGTGAATGCTTTGTTCTTGGTTGTTGGAACTATTTGGGAAGGATTTTGAAGGTGTTGCCTTGTTGGACGTGGTATGCTGTTAGAGGAGGCTATGGAACTTTCAAAGGACCACATCATTCCAGATAGATTGCTGTCCTTCATCCCTCTCTCTACCCATAGTTGTCATCTCAACATGTAAGCTCCAGCATCATGCTTGCCAGACTCTTGACTTGTTTTTCACTATTATGGCCTCTATTTGGAAGTACCTGGATGGATCAGATCAATCAGGGACTAGGAATGGTACAAAGATCATACCTTGTAACAGATCTCACAAAGAGATTTACTGGGATGTGTTGACACAGAGAGTGAGTGGGCTATGATGGTAGGGCCCTTTAAAAGGAGCAGAGTGCATGCATGTCGGGGGAATATGCTCCTCATGGCAACATTAGAAAAGTGTTGCATTTGGTGGCTACTGGCACTGATTCACTGAAGGCAGGCTTGGGATAGCACCTGGTTTCTAACATGTAACACAATAATCATGAACTCTACCACCTTCAGGAACTATGAGCCCCAAATTAAATGTTCTGTTTTATAATTTGTTTTGGTCATGGTGTTTTGTCATAGCAATAAAAAGTAACTAAGATAGCCAAGAAATTGACTTACTAAATTCTGATTATTACCATATTGGGATTTTGGAGTATTTTAAACATTTATTTTTAATTGCTGTTTTATAATTTTAATAATTGTACGTATGTTGTTATGTTCATATGTGTGCAGTTACCTGCAGAGTCCAAAAGAGGGCTACAGATCTTTCAAGGTCTGTGAGCCGCCTTACATGGTATGAGAAAACAAGCTGCAGTCTTCTGGTACAATAATACAAACTCTTAACTCATGAACCATCTCTCTAACCCTATATTTGGACTTTTGTTCTCTTTAGTCTTCAGTTTTCTTACATTTCAAAAACTGTGCAAGTTTAAGTTCCATAAGACAATAAAAGGATGAAGAAAGATATTGCAATAACATGATAATACAGTAAACACTCTATGTATAATAGTGCTTATTATTGGATATGGAGAAGAAATAAATTTGAAAGAAAAGTATTTTGAATTAATCATATTAGGATTCAATGGATAACTGTATGCAAGATTAATGAGAAGGAGGAGTCAAAGCTGTCTTAAAAGTGTCAATTCTGACTAGGTAAACAAGGTAGATAATAACAGTTGAAAGAAAAATATTTGTGTGCAGAGAATGACAATCAAAATGATGTACTATTCTTTTGGCACATGTAGAGTTTTAGAAGATTCGGCAAACATGCCAGTGTTATTGAAAAGCAAGCAGAGTTTAGAAAAAAGAATTTGGTATTTTGAAGGTGAAATCATTTACTATGAGAACACAAGTGGGGTCAAGAATTTTCAAATACATATGCATGTATATATATATATATCATATTTTTCCTTCATTGAATTCCATGCTATCTCTGTACAAAGGAATAAAACTAAAACATCATGATCATGTATGAAGATTTTGCTACGTATTTTGATGCATACATATACTACAGAGGACACAATGTTATATTGGTAGTGACAATTATTGGATAAATGTTTAAAAGGGATGACTGTTTCTAACTTCTTTCGGTTCTAGATGGAGTTTCACAGTTAGCAATAACTGAGAAAAATGCTGCTTTCTGTTTCTCTTGATTTTTCTGTAAACACAGAAATCCAAATGTAGCTTTGTAATTATCTGCTTTTTTCCCTTTCCCTCTGTCATGTTTAATTTCACAACCATTCTTTCTGAAAATGAGGTTGGATAGAGCTAATATGTGTTGTGCCTCATCTGTCGTAACATATTGAAAGGAACTCACAATTGTGTACAGATTGTATAACACCTTGAGATGAATCTTATTTCTCTCTCTTAGAGAGTGCTAATAGGGTATGAAAGTAAAACATGATTACATTGGATGAATATTATGATATTGTAAAAAGGCCTAGAGTCACTTGAATGGTTTGGAATTAAAAGCAAATGTCTTTTCTGAGCAGTCCAAATTACTGTCACAAAGATGGTAAACTATTTTTTTTCAGTCACAGTCTTAAAATATTTATCCCCGTTCTTCTTGTTCTTTGTCCTGGGGACTTCTGAAACATTTCTGAAAGAATTGTCCAAGAGAGTAAAAGGAAGCAAGTATTAGAGTGTTTCCCCTCATAGCCGTTATATTTTTATACTTAATAGTTTGAATTCAGTGACATATTTGTGAAAGGAATAGCAGATGTAAACTCCTAGTATCTTTTAATATGAGGGATATTTTATAATTAGTCAGCTACTCTGAGCACCAGATTATTCCTTGATAATATCGAATGGGTTTATACTGTCCCAGACAGCTCAATATGAATGACACATAGTTTCTTTAACAAAATCCTTATTGAGACAACAGAAATCTTAACTTCAGATCACTAAATACAGACAGTGTAACGTGAACTTCCTGAATGTTTCAGTGTCTATGCCTTTGTTTGTGTAAAGCATATTGTAAAATGTGACGTACTGCTCAGATATCAATATATAACTTCACTACAAAAGACATTTTTAAGTCTTAAGAAATGTGGGGTAAGAACATGTCTATATTCTTATATAATCTTCAGTTCTTTAAGTTTGGAGTTGTTCGATTTCTTCTAATTTTTGTTATCCTGCCTCAAGCTATTTTTGCTCTATGCTTCTCTGCCCGAGGGTGTTCTGTAGTAGAGCCCTTTATTTCAGTCTCTGATTAAACATTTGTTCAAAAATCATTTTCAGTTTATAATGTTTATCAATTATATTTCTAAAGAAGCATATATTCACTCTGAAGTATCTGCAGTGTTTTACATAATTCCTTTAGAAAGGTTTTCACAAAAGTTTTGCATGTTAGCTGTCATTTTGTACTTTTGATCAGTATTCTGTGGTTTTTTTTGCATAGTTTCCTTTGACCACTGTGAAGATAGGAACAATGTTTTATATTCCACTTATCAAGGTAAGGAACTGACTTCCAGGCTGGATCAAAATAGTAATTTCTGAGGTTTAGATGCCATAAAATTTCTTGCTTAACACTATTAAGCATTCCCTCTTGGCTACAAAAGGGTAGAATTTTATTCTTTTGTGCTCACTGGATGTGCACTAAATTTGATTTCAATGACACATAAAACCAGACATGACTTTAACTTCTTAGATAGCAACTCTGGTTTTTAAAGATACACTTAGAACTGGAAGAAAATTGTAATGTGAGGGGTAAGAAGTTTTTCTTACTTAAGTTTGTTACATGTGAAACACATAATCAAGATTATCTTTCTGCTTATTTCTGTGATTGATTTAGTGATCATGCTAATAATTACTTGAACCAAGGGTCAGGACTAGGTTAGAAATGCCACTTTAAAAAGTTAAATCATCAGAGTCCAATTAGTTGTAATATTGAAGTGATGTGATATTTTGAAGAAAAAGTAAGAGATGGCTAAAAACAATCCCTTAACAAGGATATGCTGACTTATTTATTCATTCGTTCATTAGTTCAGCATTAGTCACTGATTATAATAACAAAGGAATATGCATTCACTGTCCTGGAACAGAAACACGTAAACAGTCAGATAAGTACTTGTAAAGAAAAACCTTAAATATGATCACAAGCATGGGATGATATAAAGTGCAAAGGTAATTATAAACAAACACAAAAACCCTAGAGATCAAAGCAAACAAACAAAACTGACATAAAACAATATAAGGAAAGGGATGGTGAGGAAGTGGCACTTGAAGTTAAGAGAGAAAATAGAAGTAGCTCAAATGTAATTGTAGAAGTGGGCAAAAGACATTCCAGGCACAAAGAGAACTATTAAAGAGGAAGAATTCAGTTATAACCATAATTAATTCAGTATCACTACCATACACAGTAAGATGTGGAATATGGTGGGAAAGAAATTGGGGGTGGGGTCATCAATAGATGACTCAGCAGGAAAGAGCATTTGCTATGCAGTGAGTAAACAAATTAGTAGAGTATATTAGATCTGGTGGGCAAAAAGAAGGTGATAGCAGAAAGGAAAGGAGGTGAAAGATATTAAAATAATCTAAAAAATAATTTATGACATTTAATGAAGAATACATGGTAAATTCATAGGCCAGAGAGTTGAAAGAAAGATACTTATGCAGAACTGAGTGTTTAGAAAGAGAACTAAAAAGGGAGGATGTGGGAATGATGTTAAATTACAAAAATGTTTGAATGTGAAGCTCGCATATCCATGCAGACTTGGCTTTTGTCAGTAACATTGAAGATGAAAATTTTAAGGTTGTGTACCAAACTCACTTTGGAAAGAGATTCTAATATGCTCAATAGCAAAACTGATTAATAGTGCCTCAAATTAAACTTCAGTTTCATGGCAATTAAATTAATCCAAATGCACCATTCTCTGTGCATTTCCTTTATTGTGACTTTATTGTACTTATTAAATAATAAATGAATCTTTGAGTTAGATATCTATGATATGACAATGTTTTTGACCCTTTCATTATTTTTAAAATGCACCATATTTTCCTAATCACAGCTAAGGATATAAAGAGCAATCTTCCACTTTATAGTTGGTGAAAATCACTTTAGTTTGATTTTCACATTTTTTGTTACCCTGAATGGATCTGTTTTTCTTTTTCCTTGACCCTCCACTCATATTCATTATTGATTTTTCTAGAGGACGCCAAAGCTATTACTGGCTACCTCTTAGGTCATCCTCCATGAAATGATCTCAAATGGCTACTTAGAGCCCTAGAAAATCAAGGGCTGTTTATCCCAATCACACAACTCTGCACTTTTTTTCCTCAGTTTTTCAAGATAAAAGTTTCAAGTGTATCCTGATTAAAGTGCTTCTGTGATTGTTGCACTGCATCAAGTTCTAAACTTCTTGGCTCTTTTCCTAGAACTTTTACAGCCACAACTCAGGAAAACAACTTCATGGGGCATAATCATGAATAAGCAGAATGCTAAGGGAGGGTTATACTAATAACTAAAAGGATACTAGAAGAAAGATAATAGACACATCTTTGTTCTTTTTATTGGCAATTGTTTTTCAGATTATCTCAATGTGCATTACTTCCACACATGTTAGCCTAGTCTATCAAATGGAATTAATCTTTAATGGACCACTTCTTAAACATAACACCAGTGGCACAGGCACTGAGATCAACAATTAACAAATGGGACCTTCTGAAACTAAAAAGCTTCTGTAAGGCAAAGGACACAATCAAAAAGACAAAAAGGCAGGCCACAGAATGGGAAAAGATATTCACTAACCCTACATCTGACAGAGGGCTAATCTCCAAAATTTACAAAGAACTCAAGAAACAAGTCTCCAAAACACCAAAGGATCCACTTGAAAGGTGGGGTACAGAGCTAAATAGAGAATTCTCAGTAGAGGAGGCTAAAATGGCCAAGAGACACTTAAGAAAGTGCTCAACATCCTTAGCCATCAGGGAAATGCAAATCAAAACAACTCTGAGATACCATCTTACTCCTGTCAGAATGGCTAGAATCAAAAACACCTAAGACAATTTATGCTGGAGAGGAAGTGGAGAGAGAGGAACACTCCTCCACTGCTGGTGGGAATGCCGACTCATACAGCCTCTTTGGAAATCAGTATGGAGATTCCTCAGGAAAATGGGAATTAATCTACCACTAGACCCAGCAATTCCACTCTTAGGCATTTATCCAAATGAGGCAAGTTCATACAACAAGGGCATCTGCTCCACTATGTTCATAGAAGCATTGTTTGTAATAGCCAGAACCTGGAAGCAACCTAGATGCCCCTCAACTGAAGAGTGGATAGAGAAAATGTGGTACATTTACACAATGGAGTATTACTCAGCAGAAAAAAACAATGGAATCTTGAAATTCGCAGGGAAATGGATAGCACTGGAAGAAACCATCCTGAGTGAGGTAACCCAGTCACAAAAAGACAAACATGGTATGTACTCACTCTTATATGGATTTTAAATATGGATCAGGATAGTGCCAGTCTGCACTTCCACAGATAGAGAGTCTGGGAAACAGGAAAGAACCTAAAAGATATGCATATATGCATAGTACCCAAGAGAAGAGGATGGAGACAAGATCCTCTGAATGGATGGGGAACAGGGCGAGGGGGAGGTAGTGGGACCTGGGAAGAATAGAGGGGTAAAGAGGAAGGGAGTTGGTCATGGGGGACCAGGAAGTTGAGGGGTGGGGGTAGAATAGGGGGAAGAGGGAATCATAGGATCGAAGACAGATCAGGCACCAGAGTGACCTCGAGTGATCTAAAGGTATAACATCAATTGGCAAGCTAAGCAATAGTGGAGGGACCACCTCGAATGCCCATTCCTGATAATGAACTTGATGTCTATAATCATCCGGGAGTCTTCATCCTGTGACTGATGGAAGCAGAGGCAAACACACAACTAAGCACTGAACTGAACCCAAGGAACCCAGTGACAGAGAGAGAGGAGTGATGAGCAAATTGGTAAAGAATGGGCTGGCAAAACCAGCAGAGACAGCTGATCTGAACACGGGAGTGCTCTTGGACCCCAGACCGACAGTGGGGAGGCCAGAATGGGACTGATCTGGACCCCCCCAAATGTGAGTGTCAGTGAGAAGGCCTGGGCAACCTATGGGGCCCTGAGCTGTGGATCAGTGTCTATCCCTGGTATACAATCTGTCTTCATGTGCCTATAGCACAAAGATAGATGCTCTCTCAGCCTGGACTCTTAGGGGAGTGCCTTGACCCTACCAAGAGTAAAATGATAGACTCTAGATATCCCCTATGTGGAAGGATTTGGCAATAGGGTGGGAGGGAGGGTGGAAGGGGAGTGCGGGAGGAGGGGAGGGAGAGGGAACTGGGATTGACATGTAAAACAAGCTATTTAAAATTAAAATAAAAAATGATAAAAAAATCTTTAATGAATTCTTTGAGGAGTAGCCTTGCTACAACCTGACACTTTTATTCTAGGCATTATCAATCATTGACAGGTAGACATTAAACAAATACAACAACAGAGTCAAGCAAAAGTGAAACAGATTCATAATTCTATTGCTTAGTAGCTGTGTCACTTCAATTCAGTCTCTTAATTTTCCAGGACTTCCTGCTTCCTCGTCTATAAAATGTTATAGTCATATGTACTCCACTTTCCTATAGAATTGGATATGACTTTTGAAGAAGGGGGGATGCATTTTGTAAATTTCTCAATAAGATGTCTGAGGCAGGATTAAAAGACAGGCTAAAACATGGGGACATATGAAAGGATGGCATGAGAAGGGAAAGGAACCTCTCATTTGGAGTCTGATTGAAGCCCCTTTCTAGATGAGAGAGAATCCTGACACAACTAACATTTACTTAAGGCCATTCTCCATTCCTGGCTATAAATCTATAAATTTTTAGGAATCTCAACAGAAACTCATGTACAATAAGTGGTCATGACCACTTGCACAAGTCTACCAGTTCTGTTTTTACATCTTATCTAGTTATAATTCCATTCAAGTCACCTTTGGGGCCACATTTACTATAAGCTCAATTAGCAGAAGAAGAAAAGAGAGAGAGGATCATGGACTCTATATTAGAAATTGTTTGAACAATGAAATTAGAAAAGCTTCCAAAATACTATATCCAGTTGCCACTATAACACTTAAGTATGAGTCTTTCATTTCTTGATTGTATTAGAATTTGTATAATGTGTTTTGATCATATTCATCTCCCTGACTCAGCTCCATTCCTACTTCCATATTTACCCATGTTTGTGTCTTCTTTTTCTTGAACACTTCAAATCTCATTTGTGTTACTCAGATGCTCTTGGATGTATAAACTCCCACTAAATTGTGGTCAGCCTACCCAGGGTAACACCCTTAAAAAATTGCCTATCCTCTGAGCAGGTGTCAAATAGTTAGCTATGGAAGGGACACTGATTCCAACTTCACCACTTTCTGTGCTGACATTATGTCTAGATTGACCCTCATAGTCTAATGCACGATGTCACAACTGCTGTAAGTTCATATAAGTAACTGCCATGCTATGTCCAGAAAATGTTGTTTCCATTCTATCTATTCTTCCACAATGATCCCCGAGCTTTAGGAATCACATTTAGAGTGGAACATTCTATAGTCTTTAATTCTCTACAGCGTAAACAGTAAGAGTCTCTGTGTTATGTTCTATTTATGACAAAAAGCATCTTCTCTGATGGGGTTTCAGAGATTCGCTAATCTATGGTAAAACCATAAGCCATTTGGAGTTCATCTAAAACATCCAGTTAACAGAGGTTATAGTAGTAAGTTCTCACCCAAGGCCTATGACTATCTGTCTACTTCCATATTCTTATACCCAACAATGGTGCCATATATAGATTTCAAGTTGTCAAATGAGCCTTAAATCTGATCAGAATGTGATTGTTACTTCTGTGACATTCATGCCACTATTGCACCAGTGGGCCTGTCTTACTTTCTCAGTCTTGTTGTAGCTTGCAACATATCTGGGTAATTGTTTATTATTTTTCTCCCTTGATATCATGCATAGCAGCCCAAACTACATGCAACCTAGCGACTAGGACTGAAGCTTCCAGATGAGCAACAGTTGGGTTTCTACATGTTGCACGACACTTACTCTTCAGTTTGAAAGGATAAGAAAAAGAATTGCCAATAGTCTGTAATGTTTGGCTGTCTATGGGACTCACTATGCAACAACTCCAAAAAGAAGTAACCCAGTCACGACACACAGATTTTTACTTCATAGACTGCAGCATAGCATAACTCCATTCAAGCTTTTTTCCCTGACATCTCTGAATATTCCAAATGGAGTATATTCATATAAAGATTCAAAGCTAACATCCACAATTATATAAAATATGCAATATATATCTTATGGGTCTGAGTTATCTCACTTCAAGTGATTATTTCCGTTCATATACCCGCCAATTTCATTTTATTATTTGCTGAATAATTTTCCATTATGTGGAATCTTCTGCAAGGTATTATGTCAGCTGCAAATAGTGAAAGTTTGACTTCTTCCTTTCCAATTTGTGACACCTTGATCTCCTTTTGTTATCTTATTACTCTAGCTAGAACTTCAAGTACAATATTGAAGAGATATGGAGAGAGTGGACAACTTTGTCTTGTTCCTGATTTTAGAGGAATCACGTTGAGTTTCTCTTCATTTAGTTTGATGTTGGCTGTTGGTTTGCTGTATATTGCCTTTATTTTATATATATATATATATATATTTATTTATTTATTTATTATACATACAGGATTCTGCCTGCATGTCTGCAGGCCCGAAGAGGGTACCGGATCTCATTATAGATGTTTGTGAGCCACCATGTGGTTGCTGGGAATTGAACTCAGGACCTTTGGAAGAGCAGTCAGTGCTCTTAACCTCTGAGCCATCACTCCAGCACATATATTGCCTTTATTATGCTTAGGTATGTTCCTGTTATCCCTGTTCTCTCCAGGACCTTTATCAAGAAAGGGTGTTGGATTTTGTCAAAGGATTTTTCAGCATCTAGTGAGATGGTCATATGGTTTTTCTTTTGCAGGTGTTTTTTTTCCTTTTTTTAAATTTTAAATAGCTTGTTTTACATGTCAATCCCAGTTCTCTCTCCCTCTCCTCCTCCTGCATCCCCCCACCATTCCCCCATCCTCCCACCCTATTGCCAATTCCTTCTGCATAGGGGATATCTAGAGTCTATCATTTCATTCAGGGTAGGGTCCAGGCATTCCCTAAGAGTCCAGGCAGAGAGAGCAACCCTCTTTATGTTATGGACACTCGATGTCTGTTAGTATTCGAGAGATAAACACTGATCCACTGCTCAGGACCCCATAGGTAGCGCAGGCCTCCACATTGACTCTCACATTCAGGGGGTCTGGATCTGTCCCATGCTGGCCTCCCAGCTGTTGGTCTGGGGTCCAAGAGCTCTCCCCTGTTCGGATCAGCTGTCTCTGCTGGTTTTGCCATCCCATTCTTTGCCAATTTGCTCTTCGCTCCTCTCCCTCTGTCGTTTGCAGGTGGTTTTTATGGCGAATTACATCTATAGATTTTTGTATGTTGAACCATCCCTGCATCCCTGGGATGAAGCCTACTTGATCATGGTGGGTGATTTTTCTGATGTGTTCTTGGATTCAATTTGCCGGTATTTTATTGAGTATTTTTGCATCAGTGTTCATAAGGGATACTGGTGAGTAGTTCTCTTTCTTAGTTGTGTCTTTGTATGGCTTGGGTACCAAGGTAATTGTAGTCTCTGTAGTCCTGTAAAAAGAGTTTGGCAATGAACCTTCTACTACTATCGTGTGGAACTATTTGAGGAGTATTGGTATTAGCTCTTCTTTGAATTTCTGGTAGAATTCTGCACTTAAGCCATCTGGGCCTGGGCTTTTTTTTTTCTTTTGGTTGGTAGACTTTTGATGGCTGCTTCTATTTCATTAGTTGTTATAGGTATGTTTAAATTGTTTATCTGTTCTTCATTTAATTTTGTTAAGTGACATCTATCCAGAAAATTGTCCATTTTCTTTAAAGTTTCAAATTTTGTGGAGTACAGGCTTTCAAAGTATGACCTGAAGATTCTTTGTATTTCCCCCAGTGTTTGTTGTTATATCCTCTTTTAATTTCTGATTTTGTTAATTTATGTGTCCTCTCTCTGCCTTTTGGTTAGATTGGATAAAGGTTTGTCTATCTTATTGATTTCCTCAAAGAACCAACTCTCTGTTACATTAATTCTATGTATTGTTTTCTTCATTTTGACTTTACTGATTTTAGCCCTCAGTTTAATTATTGGTTATCTTAATCTTTTAACACTTAAATCAGTGTTATAGATATAAAGTGAATTAATTCACATATAGCAAAAATATTTTGTTTGTTCTATAATAGAAAACACCCAATTAATGTTAGAAAGCATGTTTTAATAAAATCTAAGTTTCTAGACATATGTTTGCATTAGTGCACAAACTCTGCCAGGTCACTACACATTATTCACTGTAATTTCTGAGTATAATTCCAACATCATTCATAGATTTTTTTACCCTGCTTCCTAAATATGTGTCAAAACTGCCAACTATGTGGCTATATCAATGGTAAAAGAGACAGAAGTGCAGTTCTACATTGTTTGTCTTAGTAGTCTGGTCGGTCCTAATTCTTTTAGGAACCCTGACTTTAAATAAAATCAATACATTAGAAATCCCATAAATAATTTCAGGACAAATCAATATGAAATATAGTTGGAGTTTTTTAAAAATAGGTATAGAGGAACTTAGGTGATAAATAAAGCAGATAGAAAGTACATGTTGGGGCTTCTCAAAGATTACATATGCTTCATATTCAAATTTTGTGTTCTTTGTATAGACTAGATACAAGCGCTCCATCAAATATGCAGCTAGTGCATAATTTTCACATCCTGAAGGAAGCTGCTTCACTCAAATTATGGTCTCCTTTGCTATACAGAAGCCTATTGAGTTTCATGAAGTCCCACTTAAGAATTTTGGTCTCAGTGCCTGAAATATCAAGTTTCTATTTGGAAAGTCCTTTTTTATGTCAATACACTCAAGTGATACTATTATTTCCTCTATATTATTTAGGTTAGCTGGTCTTATGTTTAGGTATTGGATATGTCTGTAGTTGAGTTTTGTGTAGGGTAGGAGATAAGGATACAGTTTCATTTATTTACATGTAGGCATTCAATCAACAGTACCATTTGTTGATGATGCTGACTTTTCTCCTATATGAACTATTGGCTTCTTTGTCAAAAATCAGGTGGAATGTTGGAGCCTTGACTTACACATGGGTCTTCAATACTACTTCATTGCTTAATATTTCTATGTTTATATCAGTACCATGGTGACTTTAATACTACAGTTATGCAGTATAACCCTAATGCGTACTCTTTCCTGCCAGCTTCATGGGTCCCACCACTGTCTCAGCCCCTAAATAGCACATGAAACACTATATTAATTAAGAAGCTGTTGGCCGTTTGATATGCTTTCTTAATTGTTAGCTTTGACTTAATTATTAACCCATAATTACTAATATCTATTTTTGTAAGGTCTTATCTTACCAAGAATGCCAGACTTGCATCCTCCCCTCCTGGGATCACATCGTGACTCTCTCTTCTTGACTATATTTCCCAGAATCCTCCTCGACTCCTAATCACACCTATTCTGCTTCCCTATTGTTCATAGTGCTTTATTTATCAACCAATAGGACAAACATATACACAGAAGGACTTCCATTATCAGTATAACTCAATTCAGGAGGGTGCTACCTCCAGCAGTTACTTATTGCTGTCCATGATTATTATGATTATCCTGAGTCTTTTGTGTTACCATATGAAAATAAAAGTTTTTGTTTCAATTTCTATGAATAACTGCATTGGAGATTTGAAGGGGATTCTATTGAATCTGTATACTTCTTTTGGTAGTATGGGACATTTTCACAATATCAATCATACCAATACATGAGCAGGAGAGGTGTCTCCATCTTTTAGTAACTTCATTTTTATTAGTCTATTAAAGTTATCATTGTACTGATCTTTCACCTCCTTGATTAAATCTGATTCAAGTATTCCTCTAGAATATTGTGAATGATACTGTTTCAGTGACTTCTTAGTGCATTTTTCATTTATATATAGGAAGGCTACTGATTTTTGCATGTTAATTGTATATCTTATTACTGTTCAGAATATGTTCATCACCCATCAGAGATTTTTAGTATAGTCTTTAGATTCTTTACTATATAGAATCATGTCATCTGAAAATACTCCTAATTTGACTACTTCTTTCCCTTTTGTGCCTCTTTTATATCCTTCATCTATCTTAAGTCTTATGTACTATATTGAACAGGACAGAAGAATGGACATCCTTGACTTGTTCCTGATTTTAGTGGTAATTTATTCAGTTTGGTCCATTTGGCAAGACGTTGGATGTTGGCTTTTGTATATTGCCTTTATTATGTTGATATAGAACCCCTTGATTCAGCCTTTTTATGTCTTGTTTTGTCACAAATGGCTGCTGGATTTTGTTAAAGGCTTGTCTGCATCTAATAAGATAATCATGTAGTTTCTTCCTTGATTCTGTGTGAAAGATTACACTTAATGATTTACATACTGAACGATCCCTGCTTCTTTGGGATGAAACTAAATTGATCAAGATTGGTAATGTTTTATTAAGAAATTTTTCATCCATGTTCACCACAGATATTGGCCTATAATTTTCTTTTGTTTTGGATTCTTGTCTTCTTTTAGTATCAAGGAAATCCTGGTCTGTTGAAAAACTGGAAATATTCTTTTCAATTCAATCTTATGGAATTATTTGTGATGTATATTGTTAGTACTTATTTAAAAATCTGTCAGAAGGGCTGTGCAGTGGTGGCACACTCCTTTAATCCCAGCACTCTGGAGGCAGAGGCAGGCAGATCTCTGTGAGTTCAAGGCTAGCCTGGTCTACAATAGCTAGTTCCAGGAGAGCCTCCAAAGCCACAGAGAAACCCTGTCTCAAAAAAACCAAAAAAAAGTCCAGTAGAAATCTGCTCAGAAAACATTTGACTTTGAACTTTTTTAGTTTGAAAATTTTACATTACTGCTTCTATTACACTGGATGCTATGGATCAATTTAAATTATTTATTTCATCTTTATTTAGCTTTGATAGGCAATATATATATATGTGTGTGTGTGTATCAAGTATTTCTGTTTCTTTTAAATTTTCCAATTTATGAAACATGTCTTTTTAAAGTATGTGCTTGTGATTCTCTGAATTTGCTCAGTGTCTATTGTGTTTTGATTTTATCTTTTAAGTTTATTAATTTGAATCCTCTCTAATTTTGTTTTCATTAATTTGGCTGCAGGTTTATCAATCTTGTTAATCATTTCACACATCCCAGTTTTTAAAATAAATGGATCATGGAACTAAACAGACAGTTCCAAAAAGATGAAATACAAACGGCTGAGAAACATTTGAAAAATGTTTCACAACCTTAGTTATCAAGGAAATGAAAATTAAAACAAATTTGAGATTTTTTTTTTAAATCTGCAATCAGAATGTCTAAGTTTTTTAGTGGCAACAAATGCTGGCATTGATACGGGGAAAGAGAAATACTTATTCACTGCTGGTGGCAGTGCAAGTTGATCTAGCCAGTGTGGAAATCAGTATGGATGGTTTTCAAAAAGCTAAAAATGGATCTACCATATGATCCACCTCTGCAACTCTTGTGAATATAAATAATGGATTTCTTAACCTACTATAGAGTTGCCTGCCCATCAATGTACATTGCTCTTCTATTTTTAATAGCCAGGAAATGGAAATAGTCTAGATATCAACAAGATATCCTGTCAGAATAGCTCAAATCAAAAACACCAATGACATTTTATGCTGGAGAGGAGGATATGGAGAAAGGGAATACTCATCCACTGTTGGTGGGAGAGCCAACTCATATAGCCACTTTGGAAATCAGTATGGAGATTTCCTCAGGAAAATGGGAATCAGTCTATCACAAGAACCAGCAATTTCACTCTTAGGCATATACCCAAAAGAGGCACATTCATACAACAAGGACATCTGTTACACTATATTCATAGCATCATTATTTGTAATAGCCAGAACCTGGAAGCAACCTAGATGCCCCACAACTGAAGAGTAGACAGAGAAAATGTGGTACATTTACACAATGGAGTACTACTCAGGGGTAAACAATAATGAAATTTTGAAATTTTCAGGCAAATGGATGGCACTAGGAGAAATCATCCTGAGTGAGGTAACCCACTCTCAAAAAAGACAAACATGGTTTGTACTCATTCATATATTGATTTTAGACATAGAGCAAAGGATTACCAGCCTACAATCCACACCACGAGAGAAGCTAGGAAGGAAGGAGGACCCCCAAGAGAGACAGACATACATGGTCCCCCACAGAAGGAGAAAGGGAAAAGAACTGCTGAGCTAATTGGGAACATGGCAGAGGGGAGAGGGATGTAGGAGTAAGAGAAGGGAAGAAGAGGAGGGGAGTAGAGTACATGAGGGAGCAGGACATTTGAGCTGGGGGAAGAATAGAGGCGAGCAAGATAAAAGATACCATAATAGAGGGAGCCACTGTAGGTTTAAAGAGAAATCTGGCACTAGAGAAATGCGCAGAGATCTACAAGATTGACTACAATTAGCAATCTACCTAAAATGCCCTTGTCCAATAAAGAGATTGATGACTACCTTATAGGCTATCCTACAGCCTACATCCAGTAGCTGATGGAAGCAGAAGCAGACACCCACACCTAAACACTGAGCTGCTCTCCTCAAATCCAGTTGCAGAGATGGAGGAATGATGAGCAAAGGGGTCAAGACCAGCCTGGAGAAGCCCACAGAAACAGGTGACCTGAACAAGGGGGAGCCCATGGACCCCAGACTGATAGCTGGGAAACGAGAAAAGGACTGATCCAGACCCCCTGAACATGGGTGTCAGTGAGGTGGCCTCGGCAATCTATGGAACCTCTGGTAGTAGATCAGTATTTATCCCCACCATATGAATGGACTTTGTGAGCCCATTCCACATAGAAGGATACTCTCTCAGCCTTGACACACAGGGGAGGACATAGGCCCTGCTCCAAAGGATATGACAGAATATATAGGATATGACAGAATATCATATATATATATGTATATATATATATATATACTTGAAGACTCTGCATGAGAAATCAGATGAGAAGTACAATTTTCTGTGTAAAAATGTTATTGATAAGTGTTGCTAAAATAGCAGATATATCACATTGAAATTAGCATTAGATTAAACAATTTCAGGGACAGTGATTTAGATTAAGACAAGTAGAAGTCTTGACAATTCATACAGAGTTCCCTAATCTTACCATTGCACAATATAATCCTTTCAAAGGTTTTTCATGGGCTCATATGTGTTGAGACTAGTTAGAAAGGGGCTATAGAAGTCCTCTTAATAAAATATTTTGGTGTAATATCAATATAATAATTAGCCTTATTTCATCATTACAAAAATCTATTTCAAATACATTTATTCTATATGCATAGAGAATTTTAGGGATCATAGGACAAAGATAAAGATGAAAGTTCTCACACTGTTAGTTAGGCTCTAATGCCAGATACTTGGTCTGTGTTTCTCTTCTTAAGGTCCAAAGAACACCATCCATAGAACTCACTAACCAAATAACCACACTGATTTAAGAACTTTCAAAAATATAGTAAGCTATATTCACTCACAGCTGTTGTACTAAAAAATTTACTCATGAATTTATTATTCAGTGCTTAAGGTGTAACTGTACAACTTTATAGAGACAATGCTTCAAGGCTAGAGAGATACCTCAATGGTTAACAGCACTAGCAATGGCTGCCGTTCTTCCAGAGTACCCAGGTTCAATTCAGAACATTGACATGGTGACTCACAATCATCTGTAACTCCAGTTATGGGAGTCCTAACACACTCTCCTAGCCTCCATTGGCACTATTCTTATATATAGTGCACATGTAAGCAAAATAACCATCCATATGGAATAAATTAGAATAAAATAAATAGTGCTTATTCAACATCAGAATGTTTGGACTAGAGCAACAGAATGAGTCTTTTTTTGGGTTCCAGATTCAGGGGGCCAGCCCAGGTGATTGAGAAGTCCCAGAGAGGAGGTAAGAAGTAGGTGAGGGAAGGAGTTAGCCAGGCGTGATGTTCGGGAGAATCTTGGAGCTTGACTGATTAGAAATTAGAGTACTTCTTTATTTATACAGAATTGAGTAAGCAGGTATACATTCATGTTGTTCCCAAACATAGATCATATCATTTTTAGTTTGAGGCATAGGTTTCATGTCCTCTTGCATATCTTTTACTCATCTTTGATAAACCATGACAGAACAGAGTTATCCTTTGCAATCATTTTCCCCCAAGTTTAATCATTGTTGATAAACAGTTATATTTTATAACATTTTTACTCATCAACTCCATAATCCGATTTTTAAGAATCTGGAGGCATGTGCCAGCCTGTTCTCAGGCTTGTGCCTTTTGTGGCTACAAGGATGTTAGACCAAAACAAATTGTCCAAGACAGCCTGAGTAGATGGCTATGTCCCAAGCAGTGCATTATTTCTTCTTAATGGTCAGAGTGTTCAAAAATATCCCCAGGCCAAAGCTGCTGCAGTTATTATTCACATTCTGGCACAATGCTATGATTTTATCTTATATATGTATGAAATTACTTTATATGTCTAATCCAGAAATTCTTTTGTTCTCTGGTCATATGATATCATAGTGGCTCTGTATGAGCTAACTTTTGTAAGAAAGTATGATCCTGACATCTCATTCTTTTATCATCTTTCTACATCATTCTTTGTTCATCAGTATAAGTCTCTGTGTAGGGCAGAGGAAACTTTGGCTAACCTAACTTTGGTGCTATATATGCCATGTAAATATCTGAGTTTACAATGGAAAGACTGTAATCTGATCTGTGACCAACTCCTCTAACCCACCGAATCTTGTTGAACTTTGTGTTGATTATCCAAAATTTACTTTAATTATCTTGTTCCTGAGTAAGTTCAGGGGCAGGTGTTATGAGAATGTCTTTTTTCTTTCTTTCTTTCTTTCTTTCTTTCTTTCTTTCTTTCTTTCTTTCTTTCTTTCTTTCTTCCTTCCTTCCTTCCTTCCTTCCTTCCTTTCTTTATCTATTATTTATTTATTTATTTTATTACTTTAATTTTTAATAGCTTGCTTCACATGTCAATCCCAGTTCCTGCTCCCTCCCCTCCTCCCGCACCCCCCCACCATCCCCCTAGCCTCTCACACTATCCCCACTTCCTTCCACATAGGGGATATCCAGAGACTGTCATTTCACTCTAGGGCAGGGTCCAGGCACTCCCCTAAGAGTCCAGGCTGAGAGAGCATCCCTCTTTTTGTTATGTACACATGAAATCCATTTGTACGACAGGGATAAACACTGATCTATTGCCCAGGGCCCCATAGGCCTCCTCACTAAATCTCACACTTAGGAGGTCTGGATCAGTCCCATGCTGGTCTCCCAGCTGTCGATTTGAGGTCCAGGAGCTCCCCCTTGTTCAGATCAGCTGTCTCTGCTGGTTTCGTCCGCCCATTCTTTGCCAATTTGCTCATCGCTCCTCTCTCTGTGACTGGGTTCCATGGGTTCAGCTCAGTGTTTAACCGTGGGTATTTGCCTCTGGATGAAGGTTCTAGGATGGCATATAGTGATTAATTGTGTGTTTGCCTCTGCTTCCATCAGTCACAGAATGAAGGCTCCCGGATGGTTATAGACATCAAGTTCATTATCAGGAATGGGCATTTAAGGTGGTCTCTCCACTATTGCTCAGCTTGCCAGTTGGTGTCATCCCTTTAGATCACTAGAGGTCTCACTGGTGCCAGATCTGTCTTCTAACATATGACTCCCTCTTTTATGGTATATAGCCTCATAAACAGACCTCTGGCTTCTTTTTGTGTGTCACAGCCTCCTTCACATAGTTAAGGATATGTCCCTAAAAGCGGGAGGGGTAGCATATTCTGGACTTTCCTGGGGAAGCTTAGAAGCAATACTCCTGGGAGAAGGCATAAATGATTCATAAGAAAATTTTCAGTCAAGCCAATATCCCCAAATTGTACAAATATTAAAAGTCCCCAATTATGCAACAGGCAGTGATCAAAACCAAAAGTGGCATGGCGGCCCTCATGTGTCTCAGCTTTGCTGGGTCCCTGTCAAGCAGCTGTGCTGGCTTTGTGACTTTTGCCATTACCATCAGATATGGCTGTGCCAAATGAGTAAAAGATTTTCAAATGCACCTGGGATTTTCAGGAGCATGGGACAGAAGAGAATTTAAAGTAAGTATCTGGCCATGATTGTCCTTGTTGCTCTCTCTTCTAAAATGACGTGGAGCTATCTGCCTAACTCTTGCTTGCCAACAAGACATGTTCCAGAGTTTATTAGCTCCACCTCCACCAGGCCTTCAGCAAAGCTTTTAATCTCTATCATTAAAAGTCCCACTTCCCACATGGACCTTCCACCAAAATTCCTTATAAGGATTGTTACTGGGGCACCTCATAGAATTTCTTTCACCCTATTTGATATGTTTGACCACCATGGTACTTCCACTCAGTATGTCAACTGTGCTCAGTTCACAACAGTTATATGGAGAGACCTTCCAACCAATTTTCCACGATTAGATTTGTCCCTCTGTTATTGGAGAACTTGGGGAAAGACAGCCATGGAATTCATCCAAACTAGCCTGGCTCCAAAATTCCCAAAAACTAAAACCTTGGCTTCAGCCAAACTGCCAGTAATGTAGTGATATATAATCTAACATAGATTTGCAACAGCCCTGTCTGTATCCTGTAGACCAAACAGAATTTCCCTCATACCCATCACAGAGATTGCATAATCAAGCAATTGCATACACACAAGTCAATGCTAATTTCCTAAGACTGTACAATAGAACAATTTGAACCCTCAGATTCTAAAGGATTTATCTTACCTAAGGAAGCAGTCTCTCCACCTTAGTAGAAGATGCATCTCTATCCCACCATTTCAGTACTGATTTCTCTATCATTGCCTGGGGAAATTAATCCTTTCTTATCTTTGGCTTTAGAGTCTGCAAGCAACCTTCCCTGAAGGAGACGACAAGCCAGACAATACTGATATCCCGCAGGGCCCACCAATATTTGCTTCTAGCCCTATAACCAGACACAAAGCTAAACAGGCTCCTAGAGAGGATGTAGACAATGTATCCCATGAAAACATGTGCTACGCCATTAAAAAGCTTAATGAGTTTGCTAATTCTGTCAAGCAGATGTCTGGGGGAATATGTGTGGGAATAGAGTTTAGGGTGAGGGTTAATAATGGAAGAAACATAAAATTGGATCAGGCTGAGTTTAATAATGTGGGGCCACTGAAGAAGTTTCTAGGTTTTGCATGCAAGCTCACACAGCTTAAAAGTGTGTCGGGGTGTGATTAATTTTTCTGAAGCATTTGTCATAAGATAGCTCACTGAGAAGGATCTGGGGGTGCTTGATAACCCTTGGCTTACTGTTGAAGTTATTTTAAGGCACAGGGCAATTACAATGCTAAAGTAGGTACATTTGTAAAAACCCGATCCTTCAAAATAGGACAGCCCGGAAGACATCCCCTTTACTAATCCTATAACACACAAATGGAGAGATAGTCAGATCTTTTGAGTTGATGCTGTTCAATTGGATAAATTAAATATGGTGGGTTTAACTGGGCCCTGAAGTAACAAACGCCAAGTGGCAGCACTGAAATAGATTGTCTTGCTGTGTTTCTGTCTGATCTGTGCAAACAAGAAAATTCTCAAACTGATGAAAAATTGGCTACACTGGATTATATAGAGACTTTTGTGCCATGAACTCATTTCTAGACTTCAGCCAGTTTACAGACTCAAAACCCTGAATGAAGGAGAACCAGGTTGATATGCAGAAGGAATTCACTAAAATGCCTAAAAATATAACTGTTAGACTTTATCCAATCCTTCCCCAGAGGGACCTATGGCCTTTTACAAGGGTAACTGTGTACTGGGGAAAAGGAAACAATCAGACTTTCTGGGGTCTATTAGATACTGTTTCTGAACTGTCACTAAAACTAGGAGACTCCCAAGATCATTATGGCACTCCAGATGAAGTAGGGTATTAGGGAGTTTAGGTGGAGTTTTGCTCAAAGTCACACTCACAGTATAATACCGTATCCAATTATTCTCTGAACTCATTCAGTGGTTACTTCTCTAGTTCCAGGATGGATAACTGGGGTAGATATACTTAAAGTTTGGCAAAATTCTGAAAATGATTCCCTGAACTATTAAGTGACGGCTGTTATGGTTGGAAAGGCCAAATGGAAGCCATTGGAGTTACCTTTATCTCAGAGAATAATGAACGGAAGCCATTGGAGTTACCTTTATCTCAGAGAATAATGAATGGAAGCCATTGGAGTTACCTTTATCACAGAGAATAATGAAGCAAAAATATTGCATCCCTGGAAGAATTGCAGAAATTAGTGCCACCATCAAGGATTTGAAAGATTCAGGAATGGTGCTTCCCTCTCCTTTTAACTCTGTCTTGCCTATGAAGACAACAAATGGATTGTGGAGAATGATACTTGACTATTATAAGTTTAAACATGTAGTGATTAATATTCCAGCTACTGTAACAGATGGGGCATGTGATATGTAGCTATTTACAAAGAATTCCCCTTTTCTCAGTACCTATTGTAAGGATGACCAGAAGCAATTCATTCTCAGTTGGCAAAGCAAGCAGTATACCTTTCCAGTTTTATCTCAAGGGTATATTGACACTCCAACTGTTTGTCATAATTTGGTGGAAGGGATCTTGATCTTCTGTCTCATTCACAAAATACTATAATTCCGTACAATATTGTTGAGATTGTGCTGCTTTGAACAAGTGAGCAGGAAGTATCAGCTACTTTATACTTGTTGACAACACCTGTACACGTCAAATGGTAGGAAAGAAATCCAACCAAAATTCAAGGACCTTCAACTTCATTGAAATTACTAGAAACTCAGTGGTGTGGGGCACGCAGAGATATTCCTTCTAAAATGAAGGATAACTTATCGTACCTGGGCCTGTCCACCACTATGATAGAACCACAAAGCTTATTGGGCCTATTTGTATTCCCAAAGCAGCACATTTCTTACTTGGGTATGTTACTCCTGTCAATATATCAAGTGATTCAGAAAGCTGGTAACTTTGTTTGAGTTGGGTCTGGAATGCAAGAAGGCTCTTCAAGATTGCTGTGTAGGCTAATCTACCAGTTGGACTATATGAATCAGCAGACCCAATTGTACTTGAGGTGGCAAATACAAATGCTTTTTGAGCTTTTACACTCTTCTTTATGTGAACCACAAAGCAGACTTTTGAGATTTTGAAGCAATGCTTTGCCGTCATCTATAGACAACTATTCTCCTTTTGAGAGATAGCTTTTGGCCTGCTAATAGGCCTTAGTGGAAACTGAATATAACCTGATGTAGCAGCTTGAACTCCAGAGACAAATATTGCAGTTCAAACTGAAGATCAGAAAAGCAAAGAAGCTGATCAATAGTCCTTACCTCTAGGAAGACAGAAATGGAGATGCTGTCTTCCCTGTGACTGGAAACTAAATTTCACATGAGACCCTTTCCTTCTTCCTTATATACATCTCTAGTGCTGGGATTAAAGACATGAGCTCTGTTACTCTTTTAGACTGATTCACTCTCATGTAGCTTTGGTGGCCTTGAATGCACAGAGATCCATCTGCCTCTGTCTCCTAAGTCCTGACATTAAAGGTGTGTGCCACCACTGCACAGCTTTGATGTCTGTGGCTAGCTTTGCATTCTGATCTCCAGGAAAGCTTCTTTAGATCATAAACAACACATCACCACACACTGAGCTGTCCAACATGAGCTAGGTAATATCTAACCCACCAAGCCATAAAGTAGGATGGGCACAAAAGTAATGCATTATCAAATGGAAGTAGTATATATGTGATTGGATAAGCAGGTCCTGAGAGCACAAGCAACATAAAGAAATAGCCTAAATGCCTATGGTTTCTATTCCTGTTACAATGCTTTCTTCTCCCAAGCATGCACATATGGTTTCATGGTATGTATCCTATGATCAGGTGACAGAGGAAGATTGGGAAATTGATGAGAAAGAAAAGTGGGGAAGAAGTATGTGGCTATGCCTCTTTAACTGGGCAAAGGATGTGAAGATACTTGGGTCTCATGTAAATGGTACTAAAAAAGTCTATCAGAAGAATTCAATAATCAAGTTGATAATTTGACCCTTTCTGTGGGCAGTCAACCTCTTTCCCCAGTCATCCCTATTATTTCCTAATGGGTCCACGAACAAATAGTGATTGAAAATTATACACCTGCCTCAAATAGCTAATTGTTATAAAATTAGCAGCTTTTGATGCTTCCCTGAAATATTCTGTTAACCAAACACTGTGTTAATATCCATTTGGTTGGGTAATTTTCCTCTATCATCTCTACCTTCTCAATTATTATTTGTCTTTTCTTTTGTGGACTTTGGAACTGTTTCTATATTTGAAAGTAAAAGAAAAAAACAAACAAGCATTCTGTCCCCTAGTTCATGCTAAGAAAGAAACTCTTCGTGTATTTATTTCATCATGATATAATTAGGCTGTATATCTCCTTAGTTTATCTGCAGTTTCTAACAATCTATCTTCACTGGAATGTTGTTCATGGTCACTATGCCTGAGGAAAATCTGAAAAAGTTTAAATGAACCTCATCCTGACTTTTGAAAGTGAATACTCTACATTCCATTCCTTCCATGATAATAGAATGTGGTATGTCTGACAAAAGGGAGGAGAGCAAAAATGAGTGGGGTAGAAGAATGGGAGAGAAATTTCAAGAGATCAGGAGCATTCCTTCTGTAATTGGCCTACTTCTTTTCCTGTGGTAACAATGGAACCTCAGAAACTAGGATTCAGTCACTTTTTTGCTGTTCCTTCATCTTTCTCTTTTCAAATATACTATAGTTGGCTTCATCACTTCAGAGATGTTTTTTAACTTTGGAAGTCTCAATTTCCAACTGAGAAATTCCTGATGCCCTGTTGTCTTGTCTTACTAAAATGTACAAGAAACTTGAAGAGTTCAACCCGTCAGGCTTACAATCTGTCCAAGTAAGGACTGACTGCCTTAATCTTATTTCAATTTCTAGGTGACCTGTTGAGCTTAAGTCTTAGGCCATTTCATTTGATTTTGAAAGCTTGAGTATTATCTCCTGATTATGATTCACTACTAATGTAAAAGACAGCTGTGTCTTCTACCCCACTCATTCTTGCTCTCCTACTTTTTGTCAGATATACCACATTCTGAACACTTTAGAGAAGCAGACTTTGAACTTTTTACATTTTTCATTTCCTTAGAAAATACCTAATGTTGATGCAAATTTCAAATAAAGGACAGGTAAATAAGACAACCAAGAAAGTGAACAATTTGGAGAGTTTTCCTAAGTCTGATACGTTTTCTTTTAAGGTTCCTAAGACTGGGAATCTTCTTGTTCATGGGGTGACAGATAGGAAATTACTAAGGAGTGCTAGTAGAGGGTGAGTCTGTGGGTCATGGACTAAAGAACAATGATAAGACTCTTGTGAATAAGCCTTGGATTCGTTAAGTGACCTATTCTAAGAGGTGAATTCTGCTGGACCCCATATTAACATGAAATTTGTATTTGATAAGTATGTTACACATTATCAAAGAAAGTTCACAAGACAACTCTCATACACTAGGGACTTGGATCATCTCTAATTATGTGTGAGGGCATATCTGTGTATATGTATGTGAGTTTTGTGTCTCTTTGCTTATACACGTGTATTGTTTGTCTCTGTATATACATATATGTTTGCAGGCCAGAGGTTGATGTCAAGTGAATTACTCAATCAATCTCTATTTTTATTTCTTGAGTTAGGGTCTCTTGCTGAAGAATTCAAGTACTTAGCTTACTAATTTAGTTATCTGGTTGACTTGATCCTTTTTTTCTGTGGTCCCCATAGATGCTGAGTGAGATTTATCATCAAGTCTCCTTAGGCTAAGGATCCCCATTTGGTCTTCATACTTACATGTCCGGCACTTAATTTACAGAATAAAAGCACACAGGCTGAAGTTTGCAATCCTTCTTTGGGACGCTCTTATGGTGCTTTGTTCTGTGACTGAAGTAAGCATTTTCACACGTTCACCTTTTATTAAAGCATAATAGTAACTATTTGAAATTCTGTACAAAATAAGTATTCTCCTAGGATATATTCATCATAATGATTATGTTTTTGTTGTTTTTAAAATTGTTTGAACACCTGTTGAATTGTGAAAAGAAAAAATAATTGTAGCAGGTTTATGAACTTTGGGCAGTACTAGAAATCATACATTAAATATTTACTCAAAAATTAAACTAGTTATATGGAATGGCAAAAGTCTGAGTCTTGAAACAAACAAGGCTAGGATTTATACCCTGTGGTGTTATCTGAATGTGCACTTGCTCTGAGATTCTTTGAGAGCATAAAATAACCTTTGTACTCTGATGTTTACCTCTGTGACTTATAAGAATGGCTGCTCTATATTGTAAAATTAGTGATGTGTATAGATAGCAGCTTGACCACCTGGAAAACTATTTGAATTTATTGAGAAAAATGGGCCAATTTGTGAACATGGCTTGCTGTAAAAGGCTCTGTAGTAAAGCTCTCACATGTAGGCTAGACAAAACTATTAATTGTTTCCCTTCCATACAATATACTCTCAAGAGAAAGTTTCCATGTCTACATTTTTGGTTTCCATGCTAAGTAAGTGGTGCATCTCCAATTCAGGTGTTTGGGCATACACCTTACGTTTTTGATCATACTCAACCTTCTACAACACAAATGTGGAAAGTGTAAAACAATAATTAGAACTGTACTGGCTGACCTAGCTCCTTGAAATGGTAGGAGGCTATTGAAAATGGAAGCAGACCATGTATGATCTCTAATTGCCATTCAGGAATTTGGTTTTGGTACATTTAGACACTGTTTAGCTACTAAAGTGCTTTGATATGAAAAGTGATGGGATATAAGTGACATTTTAGAAAACACTGTAGCTTCAATGTGTAGAAGTGATTAGGACAAAAGAAAGATGGAAATACAAGTTGGGAGAGAGTGCTTAAAAGTATTACTTGTTTATATGGTTTCCAGCTTCCAATATCACATTGAAATTTGTGCTACTGTTATGTTGCATAACTATTTGTGTCTCACAATCTCGATTTTAAAACATTTTTCTCTCACAAAAATTACTTGAAAGCATGACTTTCCAAGTGTCAAAACACTCACTGTAAGTGTTGCAAGACAAAAGAAAACATGCTATAATAATATAATTACTCACTTTAAAAGAGCATGTAAGTTAAAGTGTGGCTCATTAATAACAGACTAGAGAAAAATCCCCTGGCAGTCTAATCTAACTTGAAAAAAACAACAATTTATTTATGAGCATAAATTAGTTCTGTACCAGATGTAAGGGAAATTGATTCCAGGAATAAATTGATTTGATGGAATGTCACCATCAGATTGAAGTAGTATTTTGAATTTGGGTTTTAGTCGATATTATGCATGTTTAAAGTTTGAAATTTAGAAGTTTAGTACTTCAAATAATATTGTTATGAATGTACCATAATGTAATATGGTAATAATGAGAATAAATCACAAGATATTCAAAGTCATCAATTTTGCCATTTAGAAGATATTATGAGGTTCAAAATTGTTATATCCCTGATTACAGATCAAATGACTCTTGTTTATCTTTTCTATATTGTGTGGGCCACTTGCATCCATGGTGCATACCTAAGAGTTAAATGAATACTCCTGAATGGATATATAAAGCTAAAACAGGAATATAACTATAAACTCCATGTTAGTAGGAGCCATATTTAATTCAGCCATTGCTGTGCCTTCAGCACTTCCCATAGTATTCTATCTGTAGTAGAAGAATAGAATAACCTTGTAATCTATTGAATAAAGTCAGCTATTTTGTGAATATACAGAAAACTGAATCTAAGATTAAAACTCAGTTGTGGGTGAAGAAGCCTCAGTAGTGTGTCTTGGTCAGTGTTCTACTGCTATAAAGAGACATCATTATCACAGCAACTCTTAAAAAAGAAATAATTCATTTAGGGCTTACTTATGTTTTCAGAGGTTTAGTCGATTGTCATCATGGCAGTAAGCATTGCACCATGTAAGCAGAGATATTGTTAGAGAAGTGGTTGAGAAGTATTTATGTGTATCTGCAGGTAGCAGGAAAAGAAAGCCACTGGTCCTGTCTTGAGCTTCTGAAACCTCAAACCCACCCGTAGTGACATACTTACCCTAACAAAACCATACCTACCCCAACAATGATACACATCCTAGTCATTTTAAGGAGCACCACTCCCTGATGACTAAGCATTTAAATACATGAGCCTATAGAGGGATCAGTTCTTCAAAATAATTCATTCTTTCATGTCGGCAAACAAAATGGAATGATTAATTTCTCTATAGTAGCAATTCGCTGCTTATTCATATTGATGACCAACATCTAGAAAGCATAAGTAAAAGTTAAATGGACAATCAAATACTATGTTATCTAAGTGTGGGATTATGCCAGAAACTCTATGGAGACATAGATTTATATTCTTGGACTGGTGGGTTTAACAAAACATAAAGACACACACACACACACACACACACACACACCACGTATACAACTCCATGGATTTTTGTGGCTTCTTTGTATTAATAGAGGATTATTTTAGTGTAGGCTGCTATAACCAATTACAGTACACTGAGTGACTTCCAGAACAACATTTATTCTTCATAGTTGCAAAGGCTGGGGACTTCAATAGCAAGGCATTTGTATATTTGATTTTGGTAAGAATTTGCATCTTGGTTCCCAGGTCACAATCTACTTGTTCTATCTTCATATGCAAGAAGACTTAGGGGAGCTATATGGAACATTTTATAAGAAGACCGACAGCATTCATGAAGACTCTACCATTAGGGTCTATCTATTTCCCTTATGTTTCAAATCTGAATACTGTCATCTTGGGAGTTAGGATTTAAAAATACAATTTTTGAGGAGATATAAACATTGGATTTATGACTTAAATGGAGTAACTATTGTATCTAAGAAATAATTCTCTTAGAATTAGGTATGTTCTGGGACATCATATGACTCCAAGAAAATCCCCACAGAGTTTTCCATAGAGAAGACAGATGATGCACAAAACACCACTGATTTACAAGATTCATATGTTTTATGCATTTATTTTAATGTGGATGGAGAATTATCCTAACAGTAGGATAGCAAGGGGTGGCATCAGCAGCAATTAACATTTATAGAATACTGATAATGTGGAAAATGCCATATCATATATTTTGCATTTAAGTTTTATAATTATTATACCAGGTGGTATTTATCATTATTATCATTGTTTCGAAGAAGAGATGATGAAAATATAGGGATTTTTAGTAATTTTCCAAAGATCTCAGAAACAAAGTTGAGGAGCTTGAATGTCAAACCACGAGCTTAGATTCAAATTCTTAACTCTAAATTTATTCTTATTGTTGCTATTTGCTTGATTTAATTCTTTGCTTGTCTTCTAAAGCAAGAGGTAGAAGGTGTGGGTTTGGTGTGAGAAGGTTAGGCAGATCTGGGATGTGTTGATTTGTAGGAGAGTAAACTGATCAAAATATACTGTATGAAAAATATTTATTTTCAAAAAATAACTGTAAAAATAAAAGTTTATAGTCAAAAGATGCTGCTTTTAAAAACAATAATTTTACTTTGCCTAGTAATCAACTTAACTATCAAATTCAAAGAAACAAAGATCTTCTATGTGGAACTTTTGTCAAGTAGGCAATTATTGAGACATACATGTTCTCTAAAGAGGGGAAAATGTTATTTTCCTTTATAGCAGTAGTTCTCATCAGCCTTTAATACAGTTCCTCATGTTGTGTTGACTTCCAATCACAAAATGGTTTTCACTGCTGCTTCATAACTGGTAATTTGCTACTGTTATGAATTGTAAAGTAAATATGACATTCAGGATATCTGATGTGTGACTCCTGTGAAATGGTCAATTGACACCCCTCCAAAGGGGTCACACCCACAGGTTGAGAATGGATGCTCTGTAGTTTCAAACTGCTCTTGGTCCTCCTAAACTTTCACCTACTTTTTCCTGTCAGCAAGCCACATTTTGTGTCAATACATCCTTTAATAAATGTATCCTGACCTTGGAAAAAGCAGATAGACAAAGAATTTCAGTAGATCATGAGTTCATCTCAAAGAAATTCTGAGGTAATGATTCTCCTTGAAATTGTTTGCCAGTCAAATCAGAAATGATCTAGGTTTTGTGACAGAAAAACATTAAAAGAACATTGAAAATTGTCCACTACCCACTACTTTAGATTAGGAGAAAGAATGCTGATGTTCTAACCTGTGTGGTCTTATTCTCTAATTCAGCAGTAACAGACACAAATGTATTTAATAGAAGCCTTACTTGGGGTGGTCAAAGATTAAATCTTAGATTCTGGCCTCAGAAAAAGCACTTGTGAAAATTCATTCAAGAAAATAGACCAAAGGTCAATTAACTTTTTTTTCTAAAAGGCCAGGTAGCTAGTGTTAGGATTTGTGAGCCATACAATCTGTGTTATAAATACTAAGCTCTGTAATAATAGCATGGATATAGTGATAAACAGTGCATAACTGAGTGTGTGACTCTGTCCAAATAAAAAATTATTTATGAACAATAAAATTTGAATTTAATATGTTTTCTGTGTCATGAAATACTATTCTTCCTTTGGTTTTTTTCAGCCGTTTGATAGTATAATACCACTCTCATCTTACAGATCATAAATAAAAAGTCGACAGGCTACAGTTGGCCAATGCATTTTAGTTTACAAATTCCTGGAACAGGCCAAGTTAGTATTTACTGTAATCTTTTCATCACATCTTATTTCTTATATAACTCCTGTAAAATGAAAGGAAAACCACAGTCTTTGAAAATAAAGATGAAAATCACTGGATGAACACATGTATAATTTTAGTGAATTCAATCAGTCTCATATTTCAAAGATAGAATTGACAGTTCTGTTATCACCACAGAAGCAGATTAGTTGAGGACAAGTGTAAAACAGAGACTAAATTATTCCTAGTGACTTTTCCAGCCATATGTCCGTACCAGACCCATTAAATAAAGGTCAAATTTCACCATTATGACCATATGACTAAGACTATTCTATTGAAGAACATGGTACACAATATTAATATGAACCATGAATAATCGGAATTCAAATGTCTGTGAAAGGGTTGGCTCTGAGTGACACTACTATCTTTTTTGTAGATATGAAGAAAATCCTCTAGGTGAGTTCTATAAAAAGGGAAATATTTAATAACAAATTGTTTCTGTGTTTATTCTTTCTATAACTTTTTAATTCATTCACCATTTCATTTCACTAAGTATGTAAAATATGCAATGTGTCATTCACTGTTCTAACAATTTGATCTGTTCAAGTTAATTATATCAATCCCTAGTTATTGTGTTTTTTTTCTTTTTAACAGATTAATATAGTGAAATTCATTGAAATTAAATGACTTGTTTAAAGTCACAGGAATAATATGAGGCCAAAGTTCAGACAACTTGAACATTGTCTGGAGATCTTAAAATATCTCAAGACTGTGGTGCTAGTCCAGTACAGACCAGTGATTTGAACAAGAAGATATAATTTTTATGGTTAGGTACAGGCTGTTTTAAAATGAGGAAAAATTAAATTGGAGCAAGGGTTAATATATCTTAATTTGTTATCAAATAGAAGTTCCATTATTTCCTTCAATGTATATGTGTATGCCTGCATGTATATGTTTTATCAGTCTGGTATAGTATTTCTGTATTTGACACTAACTTCTCTTGCTTAAATCCTCTCCTCCATCTTCATTCATCCCAAATTCAATACTTTAATAAAAGAGGAAAATATCCACATAGGGAATGTAGAATCTAGAAGCAGTTGCTAATAACTTTTATCTGGGTTGGCTCATTCCTATCAATTTGAATTTTAAGGCTTGGATTGTTCACATAGAATTGTCACAGTCACGACAGTAACATGTGAGCTCCAACAGGTAAGGAGTCATTGTTTGAGAAAGAAATGCCATGCTCTACTATGAACAATGCCAGCATTAGATGAATATGTTTGCACACCATCTACATGAGTCACTGGTTTTGATTGCTTCTCTATTACCTAGTACAAAAGCTGAGTCCTTCATATTTATTTCTTAGCTTTGGAGGATTCAATACTTATGTTAGGCTGTATATTCATACAAACAGATATATGGAAAGCAAAAATAGGATATTTTGTCTGAGTTTAGTGGTTAAGATCATAGATCTGAGGAACTAAGCTGCTTCTTCAAGTTGTAGCTTTAATATTGAAAGAAATATGACCTCGTTCAATAAGCATCCAATTGAGGACTTACTTACAGTTTCAGAGTCTATTATAATCATGGCAGACACGTGGTATCACACAGGCAGATATGGTGCTGAAGCAGCAGTTGCATACTGATCCACAGATGGAGAGATAGATAGATAGACGGGGCCTGGCATGGGATTTTGAAACCTCAAAGCTTATCCCTAGTGGCACACTTCATCCAACAAGACCACACCTACATTAACAAAAAGTTCTACTCCATGGTGCCTAAGCATTCACATATAAGAGCATATGACGATCATTATTATTCAAACCACCACAAGCAGATATTCTTTGTCACTGTATTTACCTGTCCTCACAAACATATCAGCTCTAATACATTGAAGCTGAGAGAAATGTTGGGTAAATCACACATCTTCTTATCATTACAGAAGAGTTCCTAAGTAGTAGCTGTCTCTTGTAGTTGTTGCCAGAATTACAAGTAAAAATGCTTATAAAGCAAACACAAAAAATAATAATTGGTGTAACAAGGATTCAATAAATATAGATTAGCATTATTAATTGCTGCTACGACCCTGAAAATTCATGTTAAAAATGAGGATATTAAGAACTAGGAGAAATGAATTTCCAAAAGTTAAAGAACTAATTTGTTACTATAATACAACTATCTTTACATCTAACTGCCTGTGTTTTGTCACAGCCTCCTCAATGCTTGTGTAAACAGAGTGTATCAATGTTTGTGTACACAGTAAGAAGGAGAACAGTATTCTCTTTTTCAATTCTGTAAAAATGTTTCTTGCTAATGGGAAATACTGTTCTCTCTTGCCTGATGTTGAATGGCAATATTCTACTACCACTATTTATCCATGGATCTATCCATATGTACAAATTACAGTTTAACTACTGTTTAAAATCTACACTGGTCTGATTTCCAAAATATACAAAGAAATCAAGAAACAAGTCTGCAAAACACCAAAGGATCCAATTAAAAATTGGAATAGAGAACTAAATAGAGAATTCTCAATAGAGGAGTTTAAAATTACTGATAGACACTTAAGTACTCAACATCCTTAGCAATTAGGGAAATGCAAATAAAACAACTCTGAGATACCATCTTACTCCTGTCAGAATGGCTAAAATCAAAGACACCAATGACAGTTTATGCTGGAGAAGATGTGGAGAAAGGGGAACACTCCTCCCCTGCTGGAGGGAGTGCTGACTTGTACAACCACTTTGGAAATCAGTATGGAGTTTCCTCAGGAAAATGGGAATTTTATACCACAAGACCCAGCAATTGCACTCTTAGGCATATACCCAAAAGATGTACATTCATACAACAAGGATATCTGTTCCACTATGTTTATAGCAGCATTATTTGTAGTAGCCAGAACCTGGAAGCAACCTAGATGCCCCTCAACTGAAGAATGGATAGAGAAAATGTGCATTTACACACTGAAGTACTACTCAGTGGAAAATAACAATGGAATCTTGAAATTCGAAGGAAAATGGTTGGCACTAGAAAAAACCATCCTGAGTACAAACATGGTATGTACTCACTCATATATGGATTTTAGACATGGATCAGGGGATTGCCAGCCTACAATCCCACTTCCAGAGAGTCTGGGAAACAGGGAGGACCCTAAGAGAGATATGCATGGTGCCCCAGAGAAGGGGAATGGGACAGGATATCCTGAGCAGATTGGGAGCATGGAGAGGGGAGAGGGAACTTGGAGAAAGACAAGGGGTGAAGAGGAGGGGAGAGGAAGACATGGGGGAGCAGGAAGGTTGTGTCAGGGGAAGAATAGAGGAGAGCAGGATGAGAGATGCCATAATAGAGGGAGTCATTATAAGTTTGAGGAGAGATGTGGCACTAGTGAGATTTCCAGAGATATACAAGGATGAAACCAACCAGCAATCTAAGCAATAGTGGAGAGGCTACCTTAAATCTCCTTCCCCAATAATGAGATTGGTGACTACCTTATATACTGTCCTAGAGCCTTCATCCAGTGACTGATGGAAACAGAAACGGAGACCCACAGCTAATCACTGAGCGGAACTCAATGATGAGGCCTAGGCAATCTATGAGGCCTCAGGTAATAGATCGGTGTTTTTTCCTGGCATGTAAATGGACTTTAGGAGTCTATTCCACATGGAGGGGTGCTCTCTCAGCCTGGACACATGAGGGAGAGCTTAGAGCCTGCCTTGGATGATATGACAGACTTTGGAGATCCCGCATGGAGGGCCTCACTGCTGGGGAGCAGAATGGGGTTGGGGGATTGGGGTGGTTGGGGGTGGGGGAGGAGGGGAAGGACAGGGATCTGGGATTGACATGTGAAGCAAGCTTGTTTCTATTTTAAATTAAAAAAATCTACACAGTATGTGATGTTACCTTAGCCCTCACTGCAGAACTCCACTTCATTTAGTTTTTTTTTAGAAACACTCATTTTACATATAAATCCCCCTCCCCCCCATTATTTTCAGGTTGTTGCCAATGCCTCTGAGGTCTTCCTCTGCATCAGAATGGCCCTTGTATGCAGGCAGACTACCTCTATTATAATCAATTCTTTCTGACATCAGTACTCTTCTCCTAAATGGGAAGGCTAAGGCATATTTCATAATTCAATGCCCTAAATTAAGAATTCAGCATCAAATAGCGTATCTAAATTTTTTCCTAGTATCAGGAATTTTCCTTGCCTATATAAAAAGATAGAATTTTAAGCCAAGAGAAATTTACCTATTTTTCTAAGTCTATGTGTCATTATATGAAGTTCCATCTCAAGTACTTCTCATAGTGAAGGTCATTCAAATGAACAAATACTTAAGAATAAAATAGTCTCCAACAGTAACATGTTTAGAAAGGGTATAACTGGAATACTTTTTAAAAATATCAAGAATTTGTCACTCCTTTTAAATAATTTAGGTTTGTGTGCCTTGAGGAATTCTGATAGAGGTACTGCAAAATACTTTTAAAGGATTACAGACTTAATCTGGGCCATTCTTTATTTTCTGCATAGTTGGATTACTCAGGCCAGAACTTCAGTAGCAAAATGAAGGTGATGAACCAAGTTAATTATGTGAACTACCTAAGTCAATACATTTCAATCACTTCCATTTCCTAGACCGTTCAGGTGAAAGCTTATTCTGTCTTGAAGTAGTTGGATAAATTCCTGTTTAATATTTCTCTCTGACAACGGGCTCATAAGGCATTGGGTCAAAAAGCATCACATCTGTCACAGCCACTATGGAAAAAAAATACTACTGGGCCTTGATGTCATACTGCTTTTTTAAATGGTTCTGAAGCTTCTTTGCATTGAAATGTACACTATACCAAGGAAGAATATGTCCTCTAATAAAGATGATGCATGTGCAGGAAACGTTGAGGGGAATTAAAAAAATGTGATTTTTATAGTAGAGAAAATGGATCATTGACTTTACCAGCCTTAATCAGAATGAATTGATTTGCTCAATTCCTTGTTTTATAAGTTAAAATTAACTAGGGATGAAGTACAAGACATGAGAAGATTCTACTGTGGGCAACCAAGTTAAGTAGATCCAGTGCCACCTCTGTAGTGTGTGTGTGTGTGTGTGTGTGTGTGTGTGTGTGTGTGTGTGTGTGTGTTTTCTTTTGCTTCTACCTACCATGCTGGGCATTGAGGAATATTTCAGTTTTTCTCTAGTGTGTCTCTCTTTGTATTTGCCTGTGGTGTCTTTCTGAACATATGTAGCATAAAATTCACCATCAATTCATTAATTTAGTCTTTTGCAATTTTTATTAGTTCTTTGAGAATTTCCCACAGAATATTTTGTTCATCTTCTCCTTTTCCCCAATTTATCTTAAAGCCAACACCCTTCCTGACCCACAGAAATTGGTGTCCTCTTCCTTCTCATTTTAACAAAAATGAAACAAAACAAAACAAACAAACAACCATCAAAGCCTGAAGTATGGTCTTCCACTGGAGTTTGGTTGTCCTACCAAGGGAAAGGGACACACCAGGGAGTTGTTGGGGGGCAGGGGATGAGGGGAGGGAGAGGAAGAGGAAACTGGGATTGACAGGTAAAACAATCTTGTTTCTAATTTAAATTTTAAAAAATTACAAAAAATCCCTGACTCTCCTTATCCCAACCAACCAATTGTCTATAACTCTTCTGATAGGGTTCTGACTTCATAGTGGGACTTCATATCTATCCCTTTCATGCTGGGATTATGTTTGGTTTAAGCATGTGTTGACCTTGTGCATGTCATAGTCTGTGGGTTAATATGGACAACTGCTCTGATATATACGGAAAATAATTTCCTTGTAGTTACTCACTCAATATCACTGGTTCATAAGAGAAGTTTTGTCTGATACCAGTATTACTTGATTAAATTCTGAATTGCTTATTACATCTATCTACAAAAAGAAAAAGTTTATATAAGGTTAAAAATACATCTTTTCCATGATTTATTACTAGCCAGTTTGTTATTTTTTCAGATATTTTTATTTTTAAATTTAAATTTAAATTAGAAGCAAGGTTGCTTCACATGTCAATTCCAGGTCCCTCTACCTTTCCCTTACCTCCTCCTGTGCCCTCCCACCAACCCCCTAATATCCCCTCATTTCCCCAGGGAGGGTGTAGTTTGTTATTTTAAGGGAAAGAGTTAAACTATCAGCATATCAACTTTCCATTTTTGGATGAGGGGTCTAATAGATGGGTGATCTTACATAAATTTCCACCTCTGAATGCATATTTCTTGTTGTTAAGGGAATGATCCCTACTCTCAATACTCCATAAAATTGTTTGAAGATAAAATGGAATTATAAGTAGACAATCCCATAACTAGGAAGAAGCAGAATGATTGCTTGTCTAGTATTATAAAAGTAGATGTACTAAGAGGTCATATTCACTTGTTTTCAGTGAAAAGTTGTCAGGCTGTATTGATGAATTAGAAGTAAGGCATCAGAAAAAAGAGAGTATACTTGATTTATCAAGGTGATTCTGAATTTAACATCTTTAAAAAAGTCTTTCCTAGGAATTAATGAATAAATAATGATGACTTTTACTCACATTGATGTAAAAGCCTTGATTTATTTCAGGGGAAGCAAAGACTATTTTGTATGAAGTACAAGTATGGCATTGTATGCTGGGTCACATGCCCTTTTGCTAGATATACATGGCTGTCTACTTTTGTCCTTTCCAAATCTAGGCTTGAGTTCTTTTTTCTTTTAGTTTTTGAGACAGGGTTTCTTTCTGTGTAGCTCTGACTGTCCTGGAACTAGCTCTGTAGACCACCCTGGCCTCAAATTCACAGAAATCTGCCTGCCTCTGCCTCCAGAGTGCTGGGATTAAAGGGGCGGTTCACCACTGCCCTGATTAGGCTTGATTTCTAAAGAAAAACAACAGGATACCTAGCAAGAGTATGATCAGACTTACAGAAATTTGACATATTTTTAATTGAAAGGATGGATCACTTATTGGACAAGTTTGTAATAGACTCAAATGAACACTAATTTTCTTCTTCATCTTCATATATGCATTCTGGAACTTAGTGCCTCTTCAAGGCTGTTGAATTCATGATGCTGAAAGTCAATAGATTCTTATTCTCCTCTCAGGGATACTTCAATTTTCATAGCCATTGTGTTGCCAAATGCTAGTTTATGTGAGAAATGTATTTTTCTTTTACTTATAAATCAAACCCATTTTCAAATTTATTTTATTTTTCATATTTACTTGTGTACAGTCTATATTGATCATATACCCCCCAATACTTTCCCCTCCCCTCTTCATATCCTCTCTTCATTTACAAAAAACTTGATGTATTTAATGTTTTTGAAACCAACTGAGCCCAATTCCTGCTGCCTGCTGTAGCAATGAATAGTCTTGTTGGCTTGATCTGTGCAGGTAACCATAGCTTCAGTGAATTCAGGTGTGTAACAGCCATCCACATCATGTCCACTGTTTCACAGTGGCACTAATACATGGGAATTATCATAAATATTTGGAAGGTAGTCAGAAATTATGTAAATTTGTCAAAACCACTAGGGTCCATGACCTCCAAAGCAATGGTCTTTTGATAGGGTTTATAGTATGAGACATTAATTCCCTCCCATGGAATATACCTCAAATCCAACAAGGAAGTAGTTTGCTACCCCATAACTTTCATGGCACTATTGCCGCAGTGGGTACCTCTTGACAGGCAACTCAGCATCCAGGATTCACTGCTGGGCAATACAATTGAGCACATTTCTACTGCAGCATCTTGCACATCACTGCAGCATCCAACATTAAAAAGTTTAGCCATTATGGAGGAATTCCTGAAGTGAGTTCTAGCTTAATTTCTATTCTTTGTTTTTTGAGACAGGGCCTTACGATGTCCTAGCAATACTGGAAGTACTTTGCAGGCCAGGCTGGTTTAGAAGTCACAGAGGTCTACCAGTCTTTGTTTTCTAAGTGCTGGGATTATAGATGTGTGCCACCACACCCAGGAGCAGCTTGATTTATTTAAATCCTGTAACCAAATGTTTTGGATCATCTTATCATTTGATTACGCTGTGCAACCAAGAACAGGGTCAATAGTCTGTGTTGTTTTGGGGGCCCCTGTCATCTCCCTGAGCAATCGCTTTTAAGGTGTTATCCCATCCCTGGCACTGAGGTTTTCACTTAATAATTCATCTCTTCTCTGGGAAACCTTGTCTACCCATGCATGATACCTGTGTTCATACTCTTTCCTTTTTAATTATATTTTTAATTAGGTTACAAATTAGTGGGTTTTCATAAGGGTTTTTCATACATCAATTCCTATTTTAATCTTCTATATTAAAAAACATTTACTAAGTTCATATCAGATGAGAGCACTTTTATATTTTATAAATAATGAAAGCTGTTAGTTTTTGAGACATACTATGTTGCAGATACTGTTGTATATAAATAATAAACAATACAATGTCATTATCACTTCATTATGATGGATAAACTGATATGTAGCAAGACAGTTACCTAAGACCACTAAGTAACATATTTGAGGTTTAAATAAATCTGTTTATTCTAGAACTCTTATTCTTAACTAATAATGTTTATAGCCTCCATTAAACCTGAAAGCCTTGAAGAACCTGTGGTAGGTGGTGAAAGTGACCACAAATTATTGGACACATCCCAGAGAGAAGTCGGCCAATGCTTCCTTTTCAGTTTCAACTTAAACCAAAAAGAAATACTGTTCCAGTTTCTCAATCTGTACCATAATAAATTGGCATATTTTACTTCTTATCTCTTGCAAAGATTTTCTCTGGAAACCCTGAGCCCACCATGTGAAATGTAGCCTATATACTTTGTGGTTGTCATGGTAGAGAGTATACATGTTGGTTTTCCAGTTGATAACCCCAGCTGATGTTAGATACCTACCGAGACATCCATTGTGAATATGAAGCTGTTTTTGTTTATAGAGAGCATTCTATCAATCTGATGAATGCCATTGTCGATCTTGTTTGGCACCATGTGGAGCCAAGAAATCACAGCCTAGCCTGGTCTAATTTCCTGACCCACAATAATGCAATGATGCATCACAGTATACAGTGGTTGTAATTTTAAAGCAAATAACTTGGAATGTGTTGTAAATGAACACAATTATAACACTGAAGGATTTAAAGAACGACAGGTACCTATCAAGTTCCTAAGAAGTTTTTACATAACCTTAAATGCCTGGGACATAAAAGGCACTGGATAAGTGAATATAATTATGCACTAGTAGTTCTAATTTACATATTTTATGGTGTGTGTGTGTGTGTGTGTGTGAAACAGGGTATCCTGTAGAGCTTTGCATGTTGACAGACAAAACAAGTACTGTATAATGTGTGAAGATTCATCTTTCTTTGTTCTTACTGGCCATAGTGGGGATTTTTTTTTCAAGAAGACTTTTTTTTTGAGACGCATTATCACCAGAATCTCACTCTTTGAGGTCAAATTCTCACTTTCCTCTCATCCTTGGCATGTGTTTTGGCATATTATTCCCTCTGTACTTTCTTCCATCTTCCTGATAGAGCAGAGGGAATCAGGGAGTTAAGAAAAGTGAAGTATTTCCCTATGTGCACAAGTTGTTTTCAACCAAATGTCAGTTTTAGCAGGTGGAGTAAACTATGAAATGCAACATCTGAGTACTGGGTGAATGCTTAAATCCCTCAATGCCCATTGGAACTTTGAATATGAGGCATGAGGGCATACCTGATTGGGTAGCAAGCTCAAATTTTTCCTCACAAAAGTCCCCAAACAGAGATTTGCATCCACCATCAGAATATGCATTTTAAAAGACCCCAAATACATATTAATGAACCATAAAATGTACTTTAAAATGTCAAGAGCCTGGTTTTAAAATGCACAACATTTAATTTGGAGTAGAATTCTGGAATCCTTAAAACTTGAGAGGAACAAAAGCATGAATGATAAATTTTAGTTTCTGCTTGTTTTGAAATCTCTTGGTTGTAGGAATAGGTAGTCTTTAACTTCGAGAGTAAACTTCATCTCTCCCTGCTAAAATAACAGCTTCTTTTTACGTCCTCGTTCCCTTTCTGTAGTCCCACTTCTCCCTGGCCTCCTGCCTCTGTTCATACTTCTTTCCCTTTGTTTTCTTCTGTTCCAAATGCTGGTTTGTCTCAGAATAAAGAAGATTTAGACCTTGTATCAATCACTCACTTTTCACTCATTCAAAGGCCTATTTTTGCCAGGAGAGCTTTATCCTTTGCAGTAGCTGAGGCAATGCCACTCTCCTTCCTGGGATGCAACTAAAGAGATTCATCTGAAGTGCCAAGTAGAAATAGGTAGAAATTGATGCACGCTTAACTTTTGGCTTATCATTCTAGCCCAGGCAGTGAGGCAAATTCTCATGGCCTCTGTTGTAGAAAAGGGAGAGAATTTGTGGAGGCAAGGCAGGGATGTGTTTTGAGAAGACATTGGATAATAGTAGTATGAACCTCTCATTGTCCAGCAAAAACTGAATCTGGGCCATCAAAACTAGTAGTTCAGTTCCCTGACCTAAAATTAACTCTGTGGAAATGTAAATGGGAACCTGAATCCACAGTGGGTTTGGAAGAGGCCAGGCCTGCTGCACACTTGTATCAGTCTCTTTAAGTGACACATGATCATGGTTGGGTTACTTTACTATTCTGAGCCTAGTTTCTCATCTAAAAATTGTAGGCAATTCCTTCATTCTATGCATAGATGCTCTTATGTATTTTGTTATTTTGGTTTGCCTAATTGAGACAGGGTTTCAAGTAGCCTCACCTGCCTTGAACTCACTGTGTAGCTGATGATGTAATTGTACCTCTGATCTTTCTCCCTTTACCTCCTAAATGCTGTGGTTACAGGTGCCATCATACCTGGCTTAAATATTTTTATACTTTTTAAAAGAGAACAAATAGTTTAGACTTAATCATGTATCCCTCAAAAATACCTCATTCCCGAAATTTTACAGTTCCCTTTCCTAAAATTCAGTGGAAATAGAGTAAATTCTGTGGGGTTAGAAGATATTATATAAACTATAGGCATACTATTCAGACAGTCCTGAGTATTAGTATATCTTTCCCTGTCCCTATCCCTTCTCCCTCTCTCTCTCTCTCTCTCTCTCTCTCTCTCTCTCTCTCTCTCTCTCTCTGTCTCTCTCTCTGTCTCTCTCTCTCTCTCTCTCTCTCTCTCTCTCTCTCTCTCTCTCTCTCTCTCTCTCTCTTCTCTCTCTCCCTACCACACACAGAAACAACAATTACTTTCCTCTTAGGTTAATCACTAAAAGTAGTTGTCCCTTTTTCTAGGCTATTCAATATTCAACATATTTTCCCACTTTTGAGACCCCACCAACTTTGCAAATTGCTTCTGGCATTAAACTCCTTCCTCCTTGGCAATATGATCTCTCTTGGGTGATCCCATGAATACCTTCTTAGCCTCCATAGACTGGTGGTACCAATGAATTTCAGGTAAATCTCCCCAGAGCTCATCATTAAGTTTGCATCAACAGAGAATGAGCACTTCCTTCTTGGTTCCTACCATATGGCCTTTGAGCGTGAAAAAGTCATTGGTCAACTTACCATAATGGACAAAGCCACCCAGTCAAGCAGGTCATAGTCAATAGATGCATTGCTCTTGATCAGCTTATCATCCTTGTTGAGGTAGCCTTGACCAATCTTGTAAATCTTCTTGTTGATCTCTGTTAGATGATGGTAGCCTTTCTGCCCAGGTGGTGTCACAGAGAAGGCCTTATGGGCAGGGTGCCAGGTTCCAATACCAGCATCCCTGCACATCCCTTGATGGGTTTTGTGTGGGCACTTTCTATGTATGCCAATGACCGGTCATCCCTTTGTACTATATTTCCTTCATTTTCTTCTTGCCTGTGCTCCTTCTGTGCCACATCCATTCTCTTTCAAATTAATGTCCTTATTTTCTTTAATTATCATTGTTTTATGTATATACATATATATGTACATATAAGTATGTAAATATGACCTGAAGAACATATTTAAATATTCACACTTTTCTGAATCTCAAACATTTCTTCAGACGTTCAATATGTTTTTCTGTGGCACCCGTGCCACAAGCAAGTACAGGGTATCAGTAAAAGAAAGACAAGACGTCCAGCTGCTTATACTAAGAGAATGCATGTGTTCTCTTTATTGTCAGGAGAGAGAGTGTGTGTGTGTGTGTCTTTATTGCAAATGTTAAGAGGTCTCTCTCTTGTAAGAGGGAGCAGTCATATATACAGGCTTACAGCACAGTTGAAAAACCCCAGGTGGAAGAGAACGTGTTTTCCTCCTGCTAGATATTGATGTCAGTGGGGCAATGCGGGGGCAGTAAGCCAGGACTAGAAAACAGGATGCATCTGCGGCTATCAGCTGACAAACAACTCAGAGACCCTGTGGGGGCTAGGCCCCAACATTCTTCAATGTGATTCAGTTGTTTATAACTCCACAATTTTCTTGTGACACAGTCATGAAATAAGTAATGTATAGGCTTTGTGATGTAGACGGACAGTGAGACATGAATACCTATATATACACCTACAAAGCAAAGCCTTTCACATAGACTATGCTTTGTAAAACGGAGCAATTTCTATCTTCCAGCAATGGCTTTTGAGTCCATTGGACCAGGAAGTCTTTGAAATTAGCATCTTATAAACCTGAGCCATCTGGTCATGGTTTATGTAGAGCTTGATGATAAGTTTCATAAAAGCAACAACAACAAAACAACTGCATAAAACAATAGCAACATCATCTGGCCCTGTGAAAATCAAATATATGATCTTAGCTTTATTTACCTTTTATTATCATTTTGACACTAAAGTGAATAAAAATTTAGGGTGGCTAAAAGAATGTTAGAGAAATATTAGAGTATGTTACAGAAATCATTAGTTTTTTGCTTGTGTGTATTTTGTTTTTCAAGACAAAATTTCTTTTTGTATTCCTTACTGTTATGGAACTAGCTTTGTAGATAAGGCTGGCCTCTAATTAAGAGAGATCCACCTGCCTCTGCTTCCTGAGTGATGGGATTAAATGTGTTCACCACCACTGCTTGGAATAATCAATTATTTTTAGGTTACTCATGTCTTAGTTAAATATGCTTACAAAGATAATGATTTTTGGACACTTTTCATAAGACTGTCAGACACTTGGTGTTGGCTAAGCTTTATGCCTCAACATATTGCTATTAGGTTAACAAAGTTTTGTACTTTAGAAAACTGTTGGGGGAAACCATGGGAAATCAAACATTTAACTCCATAATTTTATAGTCCTTTTCTTCAAATTTATTAAAAATGAACTTGATTCTGTGAGATTGTATGGAACCAAATTAATTCCAGATAAATATGATTCAAGCAGTTACAATAGATAATATCTCTTTTTCTGTTTTCCTGTATCCTTTCTTGTTGTTATAAGAACAGAGTAGAAACAAATGAAATATTTTTGGAAGAATACATTGAATATTTTACATAGTTTTAATAAGAAAGTGAATATCAGTGATATACATTGTTTTCCTTGCTCATTGGACATTCCAAATACATTTAAAAACTTAATGTGATCTGGTCTAGGAATGTTTCAAGGACTACATTTAAGAAAATCTGTTCATATACCTACGTTTGACCAAATACACAAGCTCATTTACTCTTTTAGTTTTTCCTATACAAGATAACCTGGTACTTGATTATTTAAATATGAGTATATCTATATCTCCAACTTTTCTTCATGCATTTATACAGCATCAATTTATTAAACAGGTAGACTGCTTTATATATATGAATACACACATTTATAATATAAGTAACCTGGTTCTTATATTTAGACTCTGAGTCTATTTAATATTTTAATTATTTACTAATGTACTGAGAATATAATGTTTGTATTTTTGTGCTTTTCATTACTAATCTGCAACTAGAAATAAAAGATAAAGCTAGTTGGAATTTACTGAATTTTTTGTTTCAATTTCATCTGAAGAAGATGCAAGTCTGTATTGGCTCTGTTGTGGCTTTAATAGGAATAGCTCCCCTAAGCTCATATATTTAAATCAGTAGTTCTCAACCTTCCTAATAGTGAAACCTTTTAATTCTGTTCCTCATGTTATGGTGACCCTTAACCATAAAATTATTTTCATTGCTACTTATAACTATAATTTTCCTACTCTTATAAATAAAACTATAACTATTTGGGAGATAGAGGTTGGGTAAAGGGGTTGCAACTTGCAAATTGAGAACCACTGACTTAAATGCTTAGTCATTAGAGAGTGGTACTTCCTGATAGGGATAAGGAGGCATGGCTTTGGTGCAGTAAGTGTGGCCTTGTTGAAGGAAGTGTGTCACTTCCACAGTGTGTGGGCTTTGGGGTCTCAAATGCTGAAGACAGGCAGTGTCTCCATATTCCTGCTGCCTTCAGGTCCAGATGTAGAACACTCAACTCCTTCTCCATCACCGTGTCTACTTCCATGACATTATGTTTCCCACCATGATGAAAATGGACTAAACTTCTGAAGCCTGTAAGTGAACCCCAATTAAATGCTTTCCTTTATAAGAGTTTCTGTGATCATGGTGTCTCTTCACAGCAATAGAACACTGACTAAGACAGAAGATGGTATCAGGGACCCGAGTATTTCTCTGACAGACCTGATCATGCATTCTCCTTGTTGGCAGAATGTGGAGTTTGGGTCATTGGATTAGAAAAGCAGATGAAGGTTTTAAGTAGGGCCTAATTGGCCATCCTAGTAGGAGCAAGGTCCTGAGGGTGAAGGACTGAATCAAGAGGTTTCAGAAGAGAAAAACTTTAGTATGTGGCATAGAGACTATTCTTGTTGGGTAAAAAAAATCTGCTTTAGACTAAACTGAAGAGCTTTGGATTAATGGTATTAGCAGAGGAGGTTTCAAAACAATCTAATATTTATTGGCTGTGTCATGTGGTTATTAGGGCCCAGTCATATGCAGATCTATAATAAAATAGAGTAAGCTGAGCAAGGAAAGGTATACAATGTACAGCTTGAGGAGAAAAGGGGCACTAATAAGTGTGATGTAACTAAGTTTTGTGAACAAGGAAATAAGCAGATTAAAGAAATGCCCAATTCTAACGGGAAAAAGGAATGGTGATTTCAGGGCTAGACCACACCCAACTAAATTTAGGGCCTGGCACGATGTCCCATACCTTTAACCTCATCACTCAGGAGGCAGGCACAGACAGATCTCTGAGTTGGAGTTCCAGGACATCCAAGCTTATGCAGTGAAGATAATCATTGAAAAGAGAAAACTGGTGAAAATGTAATTGAAAAAGGGGGTCATATTTCAGCCGCAGCAAACATCAGAATTTAGTAGATTCTGCCATGTGGTTTGGGTTTTAGATTCTAGGATACAAGAAGTCTAGGATCCTGGAATCTGCCCCCACAGCTATGGAAAGCTGCTGAGGCCAGGCATGTGTAATGGGTGTCCCTGCATGAAGGCCTAGGGAGACCACTGTATGAAGGTGTGAAGGTAAAGCCTGGATTGCCTTGGAGACCTCAATATGTTGGAGACACTAGATCCGTGGGATATCTGCCAAGGAAAACTGCATACCAGGTGTGGAACCAGACCAAAAGAGAAGTGTGTTGCAGTCAACAAAGCTAATGGGAATTGGAGATCTAAAGAGCACTTTGACATCAGATATGGATATACAGAGTTTGGAGTTTTCCCTGCTGGCTTTAGGTCTTGATTTGTTCTAATACCTTTCCACTATGTTCCCTTTCCTCCCTTCTGGAATGACACTGTATATTCTGTGTCATTGTATGTTGAATTTATGGATCTGCCTTTTTTTGAAGTTAACAGATTGCCATAAGTCTCAGAGGAGACTTTGAACTTTGGTCTTTTAAACCATATTAAGACTGCGTAAGAGTATGGGGGACTTTTGAAGTTGAACCAAATGTGTTTTTGCATTATGATATTGCTATAAGCCTATGGGGGCCAGGGAGTGGAATGCGGTAGTTTGAATAGGGATAGCCCCCCCACATGCTCATATATTTGAATGCTTGGACATTGGGGAGTGGTATTACTTGAAAGGGATTAAGAGTTGTCACCTTCTTGGAGGAAGTTTGTCACTGGGGGTGGACTGTAGGGTTTCAATTAATCAAGTCAGGCCCAGTAGTGTCTCTCTCTTCTGCTATCTGCAGATCCAGATGTAGGACTCTCAGCTATCTTTCCAGCACCATGTCTACCTACCTTTCACCATGCTTCCCACCATGAAACTGTAAGGATGGCTCAATTAAATGTTTTCATTTATAAGAATTCCCATGGTCATTCTATCTTTTCACATCAACAGAACACTGACTAAGACAGGATACTATGTATGTAGAAAAATGCATGTGAATATTCAAGTATCTTAAGTCAAATTTAAGTATTAGTGCCTGGCATAGTGTCTTAGTCAGTCAACTTCAGTTACAGATACATGAACATCATATTTCCTATTTGTAAGAAATGACCAATTATTTCCATGTCAAGATATCCTGTGGACAACTTTGCTTTATCACTCGTGGGTCAATTTTCTTCTAATTTTCCATATTTAATGTCACATTCAACCCCGTTTCTTATCTTGAAATTTCTGTGTTTTTCTCCAACCATTCTTTCTCGTTATCCGAATGGTGTTGTCTCTAGGAAATAGTTGGTAGTCACACAGTTATTTCATTTTACTCACTTTTATCACCCATCAACAAAGAAAATTTCTTGCTTTTTATGGTACTCATAGCATTTAACCACTTACAAAATCTCTATACTACAATATGACTCACAAAAACCACATTTTCATCAGGGTAGCTCGTCAAGACAGTAATTTATAACTGGCTAAGTTAAGAATTCAAGGTTTAGCTTTTGCAAAATTGAAGGTGGTAAGCAAAGAAGAGTAGTATGGGTTCTGGAAAAAGGTGTATTTTTAGTGAAGATGAACCAAGTATCATAAAATCTACATACTACCTAGATAAATAGACTTAATAAACTGAGGTGTTTCAAGAATTTTCCTATAATATTCTAACTTAATTTCCTCCCTTTAAGTTTGCTTGCTGGAATGGTATGCTCATAAATAGAACAGTTAAATTCCAACCATTAGAAAAAGACCAAGGTCAACTCCAATGCAAACAAAATGAATATGTGTCATGATGTCCTTTTCCTCTCCGGGTGTTTGACCACATGTGACATTTCAGTCATTCTGGCATGTTTTCAAAATGCTTGTTGTGAACTGATGAGTCTGAACAGTAGCAATTTTTTACATGGACACATCTTCTAGTACACTTATAAGGAGATAGCCCTTTGCAGATAAGCATGCTTTCTCTTCCTGGAGGACTGACATTTCTCTCAAAATATACTGGATAGCAAGAAAGGAATGGAAAATTTTAGGCATGAACTGAAGGCCTGAAAAGTAGCCTTACATGTGCAAATTAAAATTGGTTGTTCTGAAAATCTTGTCATGCACAAGTGATACATAAATAGATAAACATTTTAGGGCATTAATGTTATCTTTTGTATAAAATGAATGATGTTAGTTTGTAAGAGGCACATAAAAGCAAGTGTTAAAACTTCCTTTCTAAATCAATCTTACTAAAGTAGCATAATAAAATATCTTGTTTAAATATTTTTCTGAAGTTATTGGATTAAGTATCACTTCTTTGTTATCCAGGCAAGATGATAAGAGACTCATAGTTATTAAAAATTATATATATATATGTATATGGAGAGAGAGAGAGAGAGAGATATGTCTTTAATTTTGTATATTTGTTTAGGAGAATGAGTATGTTTGTTTGGAGCAAAGCCTAAATTTAGAGCCATTCATCCACATATATATGGATATATGTGCTTTAAATTTAGATATATGCATAAGTGTTTGTCTCTTAAGACAAATGACATGTACAATATATAACACTAGTAATTAAGTGTCTGTAAATATAATAACTGATTGTAAAATTTGAATGTGACTAAAATTATAGAAGTATATTAATAATGATATCCTGAGGCAGATGAGTATAATTACATTTGTGAGCAAAGTTACAAATAAACAGAAATGGATGTGGCCAATTAATATGATGGGACATGTAGCTCTTTTGCATTGTTAAAATGAAAAATGGACTGTAATACATCATTTGAAAAAAACACATCATTGCTGAATTCAATGTAAAACTGATTGCTTTGGTTTAACAGTAATATAATTCGTAACTACTTCTTGTGTTGGAGTGATGATGTACCTACAAGTCAATCAACTCAAGACGTAGTAAACCTCTGCTGTTGAAAAAGATTATGATGACAATTCAATATAGATCATTTTGGTAAGAGACCTCACCCTCCAGGCACTCAAGAATGAAAATGACCCATATTGAATTGATTAGGTTGTCATGACTTCCTTCTGATAGATGGTAGTCTACTAAACATACCACAGGGCAAAAGTCATGCCCATTTGTACTGCTAAATGTAGAGGATAGCTTTTGTTGAGTGTTATAATGTTGGAGATATGTTCTTCTAATTTCTGAAGCCTTCCTCCACCACCAGCCCCAGTGCCAAATATAATTTTGGGAAACATACTGATTATTGTGAGTATTTATTGACTGATGGAGCACTTATAGTTTAAGGTATTTTTTGTTGAAAAACTATAATACAGGTTCATGCATGCACACACTCCCATACAAAGATACACACATGCACTCATGTATGTATATACCTGATCAGAGAGAAAAGCTAGCTTTGAAAGCATTTTCAGAAATCTGGTACTTCATGACAACAAAAACACTCTCTGTGATGAAATCAGGTACAAAATGGAATTTCTCGTCACTCTTTATACAGTAATGCTCAGCACGACTTTTCCTGTTTTTCTCAGCAGTAAATCAGTGACTTTAGTTGTGTATAAAGTTTTCTCATCTTGATCTTAAAGTCATTAAATCTAGTGAATGTATGTTTACTTAGCTTTGAATGCCTTTCTAAAATTCAATAGGAAAAAAGGGAAGAGGTGAGGAAAAATGTAGAGGAAAATTGTGTAGCCACTGCTGAGTCAATGGGTGCCAACTACAGCAAGGATAAGAGGTAGAAAGATAGCATTTAGAAATGCCGTTTAGTTCATTTGCCTCTATTTTTTTCTATAGGACATAGTTCACTTAAATTCATTTGGCTTCTTTCTTGGAATGATTTCTAGTTATGGAATGAAAGATCCAAATATAGATAGAATTTATAAACCATAACATAGGGCAGAAAGTAAATAATCTCTCCTTGGATATAAGTTCACATCTCTTCATTAATGGTAGTTTTGTTGGTCCTTCTACATTTGAACACCAATTCCTGCGTGACTCTTTGCCATTTAATGATCTGCTCACAGTTTCACACCATATTCAATCCCTTTATTTCCTATTTAGGCAAAGAACTCTCACTATCACTACATTACTAAAAAGAGATTCCTAGTACTTCTGATGGTTTTCATCTATACTTCAGATGAAGGAGCGGAAATGGTTAAGGTGTTAATCTATTCCACAGAAAATGAATTACTGTTTTGAGAATTAACAATGGAAAGCTGGGGCAAAGTGATATGTGGCATGATTATAGTATTTTAGAAAAACTACCATTATTACAGGCTTGCCTCTCAATGTGATCCCTGGCACATGATAATAAGGACACGATATTATGTTATTGTCATCTTTTTATCTTGCAAATTTCAAATGATCAGAGTAATGTTAAATCACTGTGATGGTACACACACATGCACACCCCCCCACACACACACACTTGAATGCATGTGCACACACATTAAAAATGGGTTCCATTCTCTCACATTTGTATAAGCAAAGTTGCTATAATAGTTAGGGCTGAAGGGTCAGTGCTTGATCCTTAAACAGTTATGAGCGTGTATGTGTACAGACACTCTGAGGGATAGCCTCCTACATAATTTAGGCTGTGTGCCTACTGGATAACAATATAGTTAGTTTCCAGAAGGGAGTATCAAAGCCATAATGACTGAGTACAAAGGAGCTCATAGTTTTCTCTTTTCATCAATTATTCAGTGAACTCTCCATCTTGGTAATGCAGAACAAATGAATGAAGTGCTCTTGAAATAGATGAGCTACAACATGACAAATCCTGTAGATCAGAGCTGATGTTCCAAGAAGCCATTTTTGATATTCAGTGGTGATTTTTCATATTGAAAATTGGGCAAAGAGGGAGCACAATGGCTGGCCAAAATAGAGCTTTCCATCTGTAACTTATGACTATTGTCACTTAAATGGTCTATATATCACACCAACTTGTTACCGGCCCATGGCATCTAATGCAAAGAAGATGTCATGCAAATAATTTATAGCCTATTGTGTAGATGATGAAATGGCTGGTATATATGCTCTTTCTAAGCTGCAGATTGAACCAGAGGCTTTCAGAGCCAAGGTTTCTATTCACTTGCCTACTAATACAGGTCAATATTTTTCAGTTAGTTGGGGGAGATTTCATGTTCCCTTCATAAAACAAGTGAGGAAGAAACCTTGGTTTGTTTGAAGCATTGTGACTAGATTTGTTATTCTCACTGACATTTGCACTAAAGCTTAAATATACAAAGAAAAAGATAAGTCATGCAGTTGGTATGTTTTAGCATTATTTTAAGGTAGAAAGTCTCTCAGAGTACTACCTTTATTAAAAACCAAAGCAAACAACAAGCAAACAAGAAAAAAATGAGACCTAACTATTTTCCTCACTGTCCAATAGAAAATATACAACAGATAGATATACCTGAGGGGGAAGTGTTAAAGTGAACTGAATGATGGTTCTTTTATCTTGATTTTATCTTGAAAGATCAGATATCTGGGCTATCCCCCTAACTATCCTAACCTTCTTTAATGATCAACAATTTTACTATGCACAAATTTTTCAAAAGCCTTCTTCAACTCTTTATATTTTTAATGCCCACCATATGTTCATTCCCTGTTGTATAAACTAAAAAAGCAACTGTATGTTGTGGTGATTGAACAAGTAGCTTTATATACAAGGGGGTTCTGTAATCAGATCCTGATTGTATACCCTTTGGACTTTATTTATGCAGTCTAAGGGACACAGGCATCTGCCATTTAGCTGAGATTTTCATCAGTGTGGACAGCTGAATCATATAATCTAAATTCAGGTTATCCTTTGCACATAACAAGTCAAAATGAGGTTAGTGGTGATTTATGAAGCATATAAACTAGTTCTCAACTCATTGTATATATTGAAGTTTGAAAAGAGTTGATGAAAAAGATTTAGAGTCATAAAGAATGGGAAAATGGCATATTGAGGAAAATGAAGTTCATTATATTAAGTGAAATGAGCCAGACTCAGAAAAAATCACAGTTTTCATTACATGTGAGCTCTACATTTAAAAAAATCATGGTATTAGAGGGGAGGTGTATTTGCAAAGAGAATAGGAACCAGAAGTAGGTGATAAGGGGCAAGAGTAGGTAATAGGAAAGTGGATATGACTAACATATGCTATATCATTGTTATGTCATTGAATGAAAATGCAACAATAAAACCCATTATTGTGTACAATGATATATGCTAATCTTAATAAAAAGAGACGGAATGTTTATTTTGTGGTTGAGGCAGACAATTACAGACTTAGGCAGTATCACCTATGATAGCATTAGTTGTTAATCTGACAGAATTATACTCACTTGACAGATGGGCCTCCAGACATGCCATCATGGAACTGCCTTTATTATGTTAATTGAATTGAGAAGACCACCCCATCCACTGTGGATAGAAGCATTCCCTGATTGGGATCCTGGAGTGTATATAATAAAGAGCTTAGTACCAAACATTCCCTGCTCTCTAGGTTCCAATTGTAAGTGTGATACACTGATCTGTTTCAAGTCCCTGTCATCTTGTCTTTTCTGTCATGATGCACTTCACCTTGAATTGTGTCATAAAATATTCCCTTAAGTTTATTTTGTCAAAATATTTTGTTGCAATAACAGGAAAGTAACTAAAGTATCGGCAGAGAAAAAGGACATCAGACAGCAAACTCACAAAGAGCAAAACTACAGAGCACCTTTAAATCTTGGTTTGATAGTGAGATAGATTAAAAGTGATTCTTGAGCTTAAGAGATGGTTCAGTGCTTAAGAATACATACTGATCTTGCAGAGAATTTGAGTTCAGTTTCGAATACCTATATCAAGCAGCTCAGAACTGACTCTAATTTCAGCATGGTGATATTTGAATGAGAATGGTCCCCATAGGCACATATATTTGAATGGTTGGTCCCTTGATGCTAGATGTCCTTCGGTATTCTGTGAATATGTATTGCTTTTATTGGTTGGTAAATAAAGCTGATTTGACTGATGGCCAGGTAGAATAGAGCCAGATGGGAAATCCAAACATAGATATGGAGAGAAAGAAGGTGGAGTCAGGGAGATGCCATGTAGCTTCTGAAGGAGTAAGATACCAGAACATTACCAGTGAGCATGGCTATATGGTCATACACAGGTTAGTAAAAATGAGTTAATTTAATTGTGAGATCTAGTCAGTGATATGTCTGAGCCATTGGCCAAACAATTATAATTAATATTAAGCCTCAGAATTATTATTTAATAAGTAGCTTCCAGGACTCGCAGGTAGGAGAGAAACCAGTTCAGTGGAACCAGACAAGAAAGAGCAAATTATCCAGCTACAATCCCCAGTTGATGAGATTGTTAGGGAAGAATTAAGAGGTGTGGCCTTATGGTGGAGGCATGTCATTAGTGCTGGGCTTGCAGGTTTCAAAAGCCCAGGCTATTTCTAATTAGCTGTCTCCCCATGCTTTATGATAAGGATGCAAGCTCTTAGTTACTGCTCTATCCCAATTCCTACCTGCCTGCCTGCTGCCTGCCTGCCTGCCTCCTGCCTGTCAGTCACACTCGTTGCCATGATGATCAGATTCTAAACTTCTCAAAGTATAAACAAGCAACTAGTAAGCCTCATTCTTATGTAAGTTTCTTTGGACATGGTGATTCTTCAGAGCAAGGGAAGAGTAACTAACACAAGCTCCAACCGATCTAAAATCTCTTTCTGCCCTCCCTGGGCACTGTATTTATATTTGCACATATCCGTACACAAACACACATAGACAAGTAATTTAAAATTAAAAGTAGTAAGTGAAGAATTACACACACACTTTAGAAAGCTTTTACTGTGCTCTGCACCCTGGAATCTATTGGTCATATTCACACAAACATGAATTTTTCTTAATACATTGGTTAATTCCAGCACTTGGGAGACAGAGGCAGGTGGATCTCTGTGAGTTCAAGGCCAGGCTACAGAATGAGTTCCAGGCCAGGCTCCAAAAAAATACAGAGAAACCATATCTTGAAAAGCATATATATGTCATTTTGAATGTTCATTTTACTCCTAGTCCTTCCCATACACCCTTATATCCTTTCAAATTTAAGGCCTCTTTTTCCTTGATTATCTTTGTTATATACATATATAATTGCAACCTGCTAAGTTCACGTATTACTGCTTATATGTACTTGATTTCTGGGCTAACTATTGGGTATTGAATAAGCAATTAGGGGTATCATTCCTGGAGAAGACTAATTTTCCCCCTCTCAGCAGTCACTAGTTACTAGAAAGAAAGTAATTCTTTCTCTAGGAGTGGGGCCCTCTTGAGATTTCCCTCTTCCATGTTAACATATCCGTTAGTTTCCTCATTGTTCAGATCATGTTTATGCAGCCATATTCTTGTGGTATCCTGTGTGTAGCTTCCCTGTTATTTCTGGGAAACATAATCATACCACAGATTTCTTAGTCCTCTGGCTCTTACAACCATTCTGCTCCCTGTCCTGTGATATTCCTTGGGCCTTAGTTGTAGAAATGACTGTTGGGGCTGGGCACATCATGATCAGACGTTCTCTGTATTTTGACCAGGTGTAGTTTTCTGTGAAGATCTGCATTCCTATAAAAAGCTGCTCCTTTGATGAGGGATGAGAGCTACACTTACAAGCAAAGTCAGTTTGTGAGCCCTGAGACTAGGGATTATTGTAAGGCTTTCTCTTTAAGCTGGAGCAAGGCTGCAGAATATAGAGGATTGGGTAATGATATATTCAAATGTGATCAACTTCATACTCATTTTTCCACTTCTACCACCTAAAAACCTGTATACACTTGAAGGTACCTCTTTTAGAATATGTTATCTTTGTTAGGCAGAAAAGTAGCCTAACCTTACTTGTTCCAATAAGGAGGTGTAATGTCTAGTACAGTTTTTCTAACACAGGGTACCACACATTGAGCCCAATATCTCCTACACTATTATTCTTTTAATTTCTATTTATGTTTTGTTGTAATAAGATTTTATTATATTTTAATTATATTATTATTATCTAAAGCAATTTTAAATTTAAATATATTTTGTGATATTCTTCCCCTCCAAGTCCTTCCAGATGTCCTCTCCTCTGCCCTACCTACCCAACTCTATGTTCTTTCTAAAATAAAAAGAAACAAAAAACTAATAAAATAGAAAACTCCCTAAAACCACAGAAACTAAAACAACACCCAAACAAAAGAACAAAAATAAAACAACAACAATGCAAACATACCAAATGATAACCAAATAAAGGCACACACAAAAGTAACATGGAGTCTACTTCTGTACAAGAGGCCTGTCCTGGAGCCATTGATATACACAGTGTCATTTCATTGATTTGCCTTCTCCCAGCAGGTATAAATGACAGTACAGTTCTTAAGCTTTACCCTAGTGGCTAGATTTTCTTTCATTTGTTTTTTAAAAGAAATATATAACAAAATAACATATAATAAAATTAAACAAAATTATTACATCAAATTTGGACAGGAAGAACCAGAAGGAAAAGAGTACAAGAGTAGGCATAAAAAACAGACCTACTCATTCACACATTCAGGATTCCCATAAAAACACAAAATGGGAGGCCATAATATATACCAGGGGACCTGGTACAGACTCATGCCCTGTGCCTGCTGCCTCAGTCTCTGAGAGTTACATGATCTTTGCTCATCCTGAATTAGAGGGCCTTGCTTGTTTGGTGTCTTCCACCCATTTGGCTCTTAACATTCCTTCTGTGTCCTCTTTCACAGAGATCTCTGAGCTCTCTGCAGTGGGGTTTGATGAAGACATACCATTTAGGTCTGATTGTTGCATGGTTCTCACTCTCTGTATAATGTCTGGCTGTGAGTCTCTATATGTGCACCCACCTGATGCAGGATGAAGCTTCTCTGATGATGGCTGAACAAAGCACTATTCTATAACTTTAGCAGAGTATCATTAGTAGTCATTTTATCCCTTTTTTGTCTTCATTTTTTAGACTAGTACAATTTAGTGTTATCCTAGAACCCTGGGCTGTCTAGTCTCCGGTTCTTAGTCACCCAAGAAGCGTTGGGTATGGGATGGGTTGTATCTCATGGAATGGTTCTTAAATCAAATCAGTTATTGGCTGGTAATTCCCAGAATCTTGGTCCCCATAATTACCCTAGCATATCTGTTAGACAGTTCAAACTGCAGCCAGCCTACCCAAGCTGCAGTTGCCTTGTTCCCAGTGCCCAGGCCAGCCCACCTAGTCATGAGCAGCAGGCACTTCCTTCCTGAGCCAAGCCTGCCTCTAAGCCCAGAGACTATTGATAGAGCGACACCTGACCCAGAGACACCAATGAGGAGAGAACAACACAGCAGAGTCAGCCACAGCCGCCTGAGTCAATAGGACCTTGGGAGAGGGTATAAAGGCAGGTCTGCTACTCACTGACTCCCTGCGCCTGAGTCGCCTGAGTCGTTGGTGCTGTCTCTTCTCACCCCCTACCCCAAGAGCTGTCTGTCTGAGTAGGGTAACCAGCAACATCTGGGGCCTAGACGTAGGGCTCATAGACCCCGCTTGAATCAGGGCATATTTTTTTCCATCACCAAGGCTGTTTTTTGACCCTGGTCTTTGTCCTTTGTTGCTAGTGGTGCATCATTGCATGGATCCCATGTTGGTGCACTTTTGCTTTTACTATCAGCGCCCTTTCGGACTCCTCTTCATGCTCCAGTGTGTTTCAGGATTCCCCCTTCGATGACTTCTGTGAGTTGACCCCTGCATGTTTCATGCCCCTGGTCCTCATGAAGGTGAGCGTGGGGACCCTCCTTATTTCCTGTCTTTTCCTTTGTGCCTGTCTGGTTCCCCTGGTGCATTAAATAGGAACATCTACTACACTTGGGTCCAACACACTTATTGTTTTTGTTCAAGTCTGTCTTTGTTTTAGACTTTGAATGGGGAACTTACTCCCCCAATGTAAGGAGCCTCAGTTGGGGGCATTAAAACCAATACTGGTCACCAAGTGCCTTAAGGTTAAAACTGCTGATTTGGAGGATTTGGGAGATGAGGCCATGGTGCTTGCCGCCTGGATTTCTCCTCTGGATGTGTGTGCTCTGTCTTGCCTGAAAGCATGAGGTCATCTCAGGAGTAACCACCTCTGTTTCCTTTGTCCCCATCCTATTAGCCATCATGCCAGCCTCAAATCCTCTTCTCCAGAGGAAGTGATAGTTGCCCAGAACAAACATTTTTCAGGAGCAGGACAATGTTAACCTCTTTATTACCTCCACACCATCCATGGCCAGGCCCCTTACACTTCAGATGAGGAGTCAGACCGCTTATGCCAAGCAGTGCCTCCCAAACCATAGTGTTCGACCTCTCCTACCCCACTTCAGGTCCTCATTCCTACACCACAGTACCTATGACAGGAATTTCATCCCCCCACTTGCCCCAACGTCTACCCCACAGCACCCCTTCCCCCACTGCTCACCCAGCTTATGTTGTGGCATCTGTCCTGGCCCCCCCACATGCCACATGGGTGTCCCACCATGGACTTCCCTGTTAATGTGGGATCAAATGCAGCCAACCATCCATGGGTGCCCACACTCCTTACTGATCTTTCTCTTATCCATAAGACTATTAATGAATCTGGCTGAGACTCCCCCTACTTTGAACAAGTTCTTTGCCAATGGGTTATGCAATTACAAAACCATTTTGACTGTTATCATCTTCTTAAGGCTGTTTTGGAACCTGCTGTCTTCCTTAACTGGCACTCTGCCTATGATGGTCAGGCCGTTGCATAGGCCTGCCTTAACCTCCACTATGGGCTTGACATCACACTAGACATGCCCATGTGTGCTGACCTGTGCACTGAGTGGCAGACCTGTGCACTGAGTGGCAGGGCAACTGTGGCTTGGGTAGGCTGGCTGCAGTTTCTCCTACAGGACACCATTGTAGATCAAAGGAGTTTGGGATGGCTTGGTGTTTATATAAGCCAATGTGGAAATCAGTGTGGTAGTTCCTCATGAAGATATGATTCAATCCATTTCAAAGTCACCTATTCCACTCTTGGGCATATATTCAAGTTCATGCTACTACAGAGACACTTGCTCAACCATGCTCATGCTCTAGTCATAGTAGCCAGTTATTGGAAACAACCTAGATGTCTCTAAACATAAGTGTAGATAATTGCTTTTAATATTCATTTTGTTATCAAATATGTGTGTGTGAGTATACACAGATGAGTGCAGGTGCCCTCAGTAGCCAGAAGGTGTGTTGGATCTCCTGGATCTGAAGTTACATGCCATTGACACCTGCTTCCTGACATGGGTCCTAGGAACTAAACTCTGGTCCTTTGAGAGAACAGTATGAACTCTTAACCTCTGAGTCATCTCTCCAACAACATGCTTCCAATATTAGCTGTATTAGTAACAACTGCATAATTCATTAGCATGGGAGAGAGTAAATAACAGTGATTTGAGGAACTTAACTGCTCAAGCACTAGCTATGCACCCAAAATAGTTGTTTAAATGTTAGTGTGTCCTTAATATTCCCATTATATTATATTGCCTCCAAAATGAATAGTAGGAATAATGGTCCATATTGGTGATTTTATAGGTGATTTCTTTATACACACGTTTTTGCCTGCATTTTCTCAACATAATATTATTCAAATAAAGTCTTAGATAAACTCCAACATTAAGAACAGATCAACAACAAAAATTATTCTGAAACCATCTCTATTTCACAAAATCCATTGCAACCATTTGTCGACTCTTAGGTTCATTAGAACCCAGTCTAAAATACATTGTTAGAATTTAAGGCCCTTCATCATTCTGTTCTTCACAATCCTTTGACTTCAAAATTTTAGTCAACAGGTCCAAATCACCCGATTAAAATAAACCTTATTTTTATTTGCCAGGATGAGAGGAGCTATTGACTTATGTAATGGTGCCCAGCAAAGGGAAGATTTGCCTATAGTATTTATTATCTGCCACAATAAACACTTGATGTCAGAAATAGTGAGATGTTGCAGAACTGTTTAAAAATGATCAGAGTTCTATGTTTAATCAACCAAACACTGTGCTAAAAAGATTTTTTCCCATTAAGAAGGGACATCAAGAAATAAAGTCTATCAGAGAGAAAGGCAGCTAGAAAAGTTACTAAATTACTGTGCATGTGTATGTGTATAATATGTGATAGTATAGATGCTTGAAGTTTTTATTGCAATGAGTTTGCAGGGATTGCATTACTTATAAGTGGTAGCACTAGGCATGAGTTATGCTGGTCTTCCAAAGTAAGTGGCAATAAAATCTTTATAGCACCCCACAACATCACCACATATTTTATTTAAATCACTTATGTTCTTTAGATTTTGTGTCTTTATTCTGTATCCATTTTTCTCATTTACATTGTCCAATATAGAAATATGGCTCATTTGCAGTGGGTGGGGCCAAGTATATTTGAAACAGACAATAGAATCAATTTATGTTCCAGTTGTTTTGTTGTGGGAAGCTGACAGTATACCTCCCAGTCATTGTGGTCAGATATAGATTAAAGAGGATACATTATAAGCCACAATTTATAAGAATAAACAGAAAAGGCATCTGAAACACTAGAATAGGAATGAAGATATTCAGTATTGTTGATTCTTTCCACTATCTCTGCTCATTCAATGTGTGGACTTGTAGTTGTTCTAGTGAACATACTCAGCCCTCTAGTATTGGAACTATTTTGGCTTTACCTCAATATTTGATTTATATTCAGATATAAGACTCATTAGACCAGTATTTGCTTGGTGTGTAACCAATGTATATCTAGTGCCTATAATATATAATTGGCTACAGTGCTGGATAGTCTTACGTCAAGTTGACAAAAGCTAGAGTTATCTGAAAGGAGGCACCCTCAATTGAGAAAGTGTCTCCATAAGATCTATCAGTAAATATCTTAATTAAGGAAATTAATTTTCTTAATTAGTGATTGATGGCAAAGAGCCCAGCCCATTGAAGATGATGCCATCCCTGGGCCAGTTGTCCTAAGTACTATAAGAAAGCGGACTGAAGAAGCCATGATGAGCAAGCCAGTAAGCTTGCCTGCATCAACTTCTGCCCATTGTGCCTGCATCAACTTCTGCCTCCAGGGTCCTGTGCTGTTTATGTTCTGTCTTTATTTCTTTTGATGATGAACAGCATAAGGAAATGTAAGCCAAATAAACCCTTTCTTCTCCAACCTGCTTTTTTGGCCACAGTGTTTTGTCACAGCAATAGAAATCCCAAATAATACAGGTGCATACTAGGTTTTAGGAGTCTTTGAATAAAACATTGAATGGATCCATCCAATCTTTATCTTTAGAGAAGGCACGTTTTATGCTTCATTGCAGAAAGATGTATGTTCAACATTTACTTAAATTCTCACTAAATATTTTCTAAGTCTGTTAATATGAAAAACACTGAAGTAAGTTACTCAAGATACATGGGATAATGATATCCTTCTGTTAAAATCAAAGTACAAGGAGGTAGACAGATACTGTCCAACTGTTAACAGTGCTTGCTGAACAATCATGGTATCTGGAGTTTATATTTCATGATACACATAAAAAACCTGGCATCCAATGCATGCATATAACCCCAAGGCCAAGTAGAGAAGAGATCGGAGGATTTTGGGAATCAGTGGCTTACAGCCTAGCAGAGACAATGTGAACTCTAGTTTCAGAGGGAAACTCTGTTTCAAAACAAATAGGTGGAGAGTGATAGAGGAAGACTACAAAAGGCCTCTGCTAGATTCCATGTGTGGTTGAGTACACATGCATGCACCCATTAAAATGGATATGTGTACACATGTGTGCCTAAACACACACACACACACACACACACACACACACACACGCACACACAAGGCCTTGATGTAGGGGGAAGGGACTTGGTCCCTCGATATGCCAGACTTAGTTTACTCTCAATGGGAGGCCTTACCCTCTCTGAGGATTAGATGTGGGGTGGGGGGAAATAGAGAGGGAGCAGGAGGACATGAGGGAGGGGGAACTGTGGTTGGTATATAAAATGAATTAAAAATTAAATAAAGATAAAAGAATATGAGGCCATGAATTTGGGAGGAAGCTCTGAAAGAAATTTAAAATGAAAGGAAAATGTATTGTAATTGAGAGAGTTGTATCTGATGACTAAATATGTCTATTTAGTTAAGTTGGCTTTTTTGAGCATGATTTTTGTTTTCCATTGTGCAGTAAACTGTACTGATAATAATAATATTACCCTATAAATTAATTTGTGTCACAGGAAGACCATCAAGATCAAAGGCCATACCACTGGGTTTCATCCCTAGCACTTCATAAATGTGGCATAGTCACACATCCTTTGTAGTCCCAGAACTCAGATGGTACAAGCAAGATAATCTAAATCACATTTCTAAGTTCTAAATCATATTTGATTACATAGCTAGATCCAGACCAATACTTACGCAATGAAACAAGATAAAAGAAAAGTAAAGATCAAAAGAAGTAGTCTAAAATGTAGGAAAATCTGACAGATTTTTAACAACTTTAATAACAATAATGGAAGTACTTTTATGGAGAGTAGATATTACCTTAGTGATATTTTGACATTTATTTCAAGCCCATGTGTGTCCTCCTGCATGTTCAACAGCATGTGTAATCATAGAACCAGTGTCCTAATTTGTATTTCTTGCTTTATCTGAATTCCTGATGTGAAAACAGCACCTTCTGGATGCTAATACTTGTACTACTTTTATAACTTTGCTAAATATTTTCTACTTTAATGTATTTATTTGGTGATCCACCAAACATTATTTAATGATGTGTATTACTAGTACTTGTAACCCCAGTTGCAGAAAGATAGGCATAGCTGTAGCTATCATTAGGCCTATGAGAAAGTCTTTCATGCTTCTCATGCCCAACTTTGAAGCATTATTTTATTTACTTTCTCACGTAAATGTGTTTCTTTAACAACCATCTTCCAACCATGTATTAGTATACACTGTGTTAGTTTCCTTTCACTTTATTAGTACTAATTTGTCTTGCTTAATGTAAAAGCTAAATCTATGGGCAGCGAAGTGTATAACATTTAAGTTTGTATCAATGTCTGTGAACCACAGTGTACCCAGATATCTGCCCAGGCATTTTATGATTCTGTAACTATATTAAATGAGATTTACATGTAAATTGGTAAATCTGAGTGTTCTTTGCAACATGGGTGGGCTTCATCCAATCAGTGGAAAGCTGGAATCAAACAAAAGGCTGACCTCAAACAGAAATTATTCCTGCCTTATGCCCTTCCAACTGGGACCTCATTCTTCTACTGCCTCTGGATTTGATCTGAGTGAAATATTGGGTCCATCTGGTTCTTGGACATGCTAGGACATTGTTCATAAGCCTTTCACTATGCATAGAAACTAAATGATAAATTCCTTTAGAACTTCCAGTTTTCTGAGTCACCCTGCAGATTTGATGACTTGATAGATTCCACAATCATAAAAGCCAATTCCTTACAATCAATCTTTTACATTCATATGTGAATATGTATATATATATATAACAATGTATATATAAATGTTAAAACTTTAAAAATGTGTATAACACATACAACTATAATATTTGTTCTGTTTTTATGTAGAATCCAAGGTACTCTTGGGAAAAAACATCACAAATATACTTACATACATTTCATATTCACTTTCTTAAAGGTAGAGTTGTTTCTATGAATAGATCACAAAGCAACTTCTCTTTACTACATTTCCCAGAATTCTCCTTGTCTCCTACTCCTGCCTATCTTGCTTCCCTATTGGCTAACAGTGTTTTATTCATCAACCAATAAGAGAAATATATGTACAGAAGACTTCCCCCACCAAGTACTATAATATGTTTATGTCTGTTTTGAAGATACAGTTTACTGAAGAAAGAAATGTAAGGAGTACTCTTTACTTCTTTCTTTCCTTTTCAATTTTTCTTGGGCCTGTGTAAAGACAAACTCAGTTTTCATATGACCATCTGAATATAAATTTAAGTCAATGAAAACTACGAAGGATTTCTTCTATTAACAGTTCCTGCTAAGATATATTTTAAAACATCACCGGTCTGTATTGTGAGTATTTAAAACATCCTGTGCCTATTTTTTTCACCTTCATGTCCACTCAGTGTTGTGTTTCTAAAAGAAGGAACTTCCCCTGCGTGATGATGACTTATTAAAACATAATTGTACCAAGAAGGTGTTAAACAGGCCACAAAAGTGATAACATTAGCTCTTACAGGCTATTGAACATTCCATTTCTACTTTTAATGATTCATATGTTTGCCAAACCTTTATATAATTAATATTACTTAATAGGTATGGAAATGTTCATAAGACATTCACCGAAGGAGATGAAATATTTTTTAATGGCTGCAATATAAAACTCCAGGCAAATGAGTTTCCCAGATAGTACTACTCTCTGCACCAAGGTAGTAGACGTTTTCAAATTGTGCACATTAAAATTTTGACTGTTCACACCACCTTTAATGTATGCCTCACTGGCTACTAGGGGTTGGGAAAGTCATTACTAATTGAGATGCTTTAATGACCTGAAAGCTTTTAGAGTTGGATGAATCCAAGAGAAATACTGTGAAGTATATTTCTGATTCCAGATATGTATAGTGCATGCTGGAAGTAAACCTTTTATGGTAGTTGTGGCATTGTCAAATTGTTAGACTTTGTATTTTGTAGTAATTTCTCTCTTTTACCAAATACTGACTCAATGAATTCATGGAAAGAAAAGTGACATTAAATATGATTAAAAGAAAATAGTATTTTTCAATCATTTTCTACAGAAATTACTGAAAAGTGTATAACATTAATTGACTTTTACCCCAATCTCCCATTGCTTTCATATCATAACTTAAATAAAGTAATGAGCAATTTCTAAAATACAGTTGAATTTTTATTGCCATATCTAATTGAATAATCAGATATAGTTAGTGTTACTTGGATAATTTAGGCTTTTGTTAAATACTTTTACAATTTGGGTTTATATTTACATTTATAAACAGAAAAACTGGTGGTGATAGTTCATAGTACTTTTTCTGATTAAGCTGATAAGCTTTTTGTTTTGGTTAATTTATTTTAACAATGCAATCTTTGCCAACTTTTTCTGAATTTCTGGGTGATAGAGAAAACTAAACATTATTTTAGAGAAAATGAATACATAGATATTAGCTTTATATATTTTATTAAATTCATTCTATTACTCTAACCATGAACTTTCTCCTGATACAATAATTTTGTTTGTGGAAGACATATATAAATGCTATTTTATGTTCATCATTTGGTTCCGTTGTAGATGAAAAGCTAGGTTAAAACGTGAAGTGTAAAATGTGCCATTTTTCATTCTATTCCTCATTAAGTTTGTGAACTCAAGATTTCCACATGTATCTGTAACGCTGCATGCACACAGCAAATATACATTATTTTATCTGTGTTTGTTATAGGTCTTTCACGATTGACACAGATTAAATAATACATAATCATTGTTCTCCAAAAGTTAACACCTCTGATCTTTTGAAACTTCAGACCCTGTCCCAGTGCCACAACTCTTTCTAATAATGCTGCACATTTTAATCCTTCCCAGTCTTCCAACTGGGAACCACGCATTCAATTATATGAGCATATGGGTGCCATATTACTCAAGCTACTGTTGAGAATCCAGAAATGTATGTTGTGGGGGAGAATAACTCATCTTCTGGATTGAAACAAACATTTGACGACATACTCTACTGGGTTATAAATACAGGAGTATAACATTCATAGGCAGATTGCAGATCACAATCCTAAGTGAGGTATATCATAAAGTAATTGAGAGTTCCCCCAAATTAGATGCAGTATTATGACAAAGAAACTCAATACATCTATGAGCTGAGATTCCCATAGGCAAGCAGACAGGTGCAAAGTCTAGATGCAAGCTGTCTCTATAAAATGAGGGATGCAAGACAAGGTCTGAGTGAAAGTGGCTCAAACTAGTATGGTAACAATAAAGTCATAAAATCAAGACAATGATGTGATGGGGCTATAGCTCCTGTGGTAGTAGCTTTAACAATGGATAACAGATAATGGGATAAAAGCTGAAAGCATAAGCTTTCCAAATCATCTGTGTTTAATAATAGTTTTATTGTTGCTATGTTAAATGTGAAATTTTTTTTGTTTTTTCAAGACAGGGTTTCTCTGAGTAGCTATGTAGCCTTATACTGGAAGTCACTCTGTAGACCAGGTTGTCCTCAAACTCACAGAGATTCTCCTGCCTCTGCCTCCCAGCTGGTATTAAAGGCATGTGACACCAATGCCTGGCCAAATGTGAATCATTTTTAAAATGAAGGCTAATTATGTATTAATTGGCTGAATAGTTGATATAAATTGTTTTTAAGGTAGTTTTTTAAAAGAAACAAATTATGTGACATTTAACATCAAGAAGAACTGACAGGAGAAATGGAGTCTGAGGTTGCTATCAGTGATGTCCCACTCTTCTACTATTCTGTGCTTTTTGATTTTTTAAAATTCTTTCATACTTTTTAAATAATTAAATTATTTCTAAATAATTAAATAATGGATTCCAAAGAGTCTACTAGTTCTTTGAGGGACATAATATGTTGGATACTTAGAACATGTAGCCTGTAAGGCTTGGGGAGACAGCTTAGTCAGGAAAGTTCTTTCCAAAGAAACACACAGACCTGAGTCTGATGCATAGAACTCATACTACCCAAGAAGCTCGCTATTGAGCCTAGTGTACAGAGTGAATCCCAGTTTAGTAAGAATTCTTCCTGCAAAAAACACATGGAGAAAGAATGACAACCAAGCACGTCCTCTGTCTTGTACATTGATATGCACATGTTAATATGCATCCCCCACTTACACACCCCATACAGAGATGGGGGAGAGAAACGGAGAAAGGAAGAGAGAGAGGGAGAGAGAACCTGCCATGCATTCTTTATTAGGGAGAGCTATTTCAGATAGAGAGATGGGTAAATGTAAGTGTCACAAGAAAAGAGGGAGTGTGCATAAATGCAGAATTATTAAAACAGTCTCCATTTGGTATCAGAAATTACTTAGGGTTCAGCTCTGTAAACAACAACTAGACAATATCTCCAGGGACATAAAGGGAAATAGTATGCTCTCCAGGCACTCTCCTCCACTTGTCACAGTTTAGATCTTGTACTTTGGCATCATTCATGAGCAGGCTTTGGAGAAAGTCTCCTATTTACTCCTATTTTAGTCCATGCCCTAACAAATCATGGCTTTTCAGGTAATAAGGAAAACTCCTACCAGCTTTTCCAGTATGGAATAAATCATTTCTCACATAGGAAATTTTGGAATTATTTCTCCCACACTATAATGAAGATACCAAAAATTTAAAAAAATCAACCAACAAAAAAAGAACAGAAGACCATAGTATACTGGTTAATATCTTATGATATAATTACAAATGATGCAAGGCTTGGATGTGAGAAAATGAAGCATTGACATTCACAATAATCTTTAAAGTTTCTAAATCTGCAATGGCGTTGGTCTCCTTTCTTCGTTTATTCTCTTTTGGTGATTCACCCTATCACAGATCCTTTTGTGCCTTCATTAGTAAGTCTTTGAATGGACATTTGCAACTACATTTCACTTCTATTTTGCTGACTTTCATTTTCATTTCAGCCATCATACATCCTTGAGAGTATAGTGGCTGTTTCAGCTCTCAGTCTATCTTTTGGGAGGTAGAGTCCTGTGAATTAATCATTAAAAGCACAACTTAAGAACATTAATTTACAATGGAAAAATCACCTTTGTATGGACAATAATTTATGCATTTATCCATACTCTGGGTTTGTGTCTTTAGATTCTAAATGGAAATCTCTTACGACAAGATGAGACAGCAGAAAACGAACTCAAAAGGCAAAAAGCTAAAATTAGCTCTTTTTGTTTCTTTCATAAATTGATGCTCTTTTGGGAACATCCTGCTAGAATGTTTTGTGCTAATCTCTTTGACCACTAATTTCTAAGAAGATGTATAGATTTCCCAGCTTCAGGACACTGTGTTTGTGAGCTGGTTGTGTATCCTTGGAGACCTAAGAAAAAGTTGTGAGATCAGACTGTGACAGATATCCGTGTCTACCTCTTGATTGCAGTGAGTATTGAACTTTGTTTTCTTTGACAGGGTTAGAAAAGTTGGAACTGTGAAATTTTTAGCTGTTCTGTTTATATATATATATATATATATATATTATTGATAGTGCTTTGGTTGGAAGTTTTGCCTTATAACTTATATTGTATTGGTTTAATGCTTACTTTTCCATGTTCTTACTTTTCACCTTACACAAACTCACTCTCTCACACACATACAAATACATACTCAGTTTTAAAAACTCACTGCAGACATTTCAGCATTTTCTCTATCTTGGCTATTGTCAGTAATGATACAGTGATCATACGAGTACAAATATGTCTTCAAAATGGTATGAGAAATGTTTTTTTTCTGTCAAAGACAGCTAGTCTGCAAAAGGTCAACAAGAGTCTGCAAATCTTCCCATGCTGCATAGCTTCATTGCAAATATATTAGATCTTTTACTACTTTACCTTTTAATTTAATATATACAGACAATAACATATATGTGTACATATACATTGTATATATTGTATATGTGGGTGTTTTGTGTGCATGTATGTATGAGTGCCACTTGTTTGCCTGATGCCTATGAATCCAGAAGATGGCATTGAATGCCCTGGACCTAGGGTTAAAGATGACAGTGATCTGCCATGTGGGTACAAGGAGGCAAACTCAGGTCCTCTGGAAGAACAGCCAGTGCTCTTAACTACTGAGTCATCTTTCTAGTCATTTTGTAAAACTTCCATGAAAATCTTTCAGTCTCTCTCACCTGGTAAAACTTTTGTTCACAAAGAGAATAAACTGTATCTCACCACAGAGATTGCATTGCATTCCCAGAACTTGAAGACTTGGAGCAATTGACCCCCACCTCCTATTTCTTTTGCATTACTTCTTTTGAAATGAGAAAATCATGAAAGACTGTGAGGTGGGATCCCAGCCAATGGGGGACACCATACAGACACAACATGCATTACAGTAAAAGCATAGGAAACTTCATAAATTGGTATAATTGATATCCTGGTTTATGTCACCGTGTGCTCTTTTCACAAAGAGAAATTGCCTTGCTGAGTTACTTTCACTTTGTTCATGTTTTCTCTGTATGACACTGGGAATATTTATTTCCAACAATGGGAACATAATGTCTTTTGGGTATACACCAGGAAATGAAATTTCTAGATCACATGGAAGTTCCTTTATATAGTTTGGCAAAACCTCCACACTATTTTACCCAACAGCCATAAAAATTTACATTCCCACAAAGTGTTTGCAACCACTTACTTTTTTTCTACATCCTTATCAACACTGGTGACCTTCTGGTTTTTATTGATTTATTTTTTGTCAATTAATAAGAAAATGCTAATAGTAGATTAGCCTATTATTGCCATTGTTTTGTTTCCATGTTTTTGTTTGATAATGTGTGCAGGTATACATGCATTTTGTAATTGAGCATGTGTATTCAGTTTCACATTCATGTCTGTTTACATGTGTAGAGGCTAGATTATAACTATGGGTATCATTTTGATCTATAAGCACATACTACTAAAACCTGGCTTTCTTTTCATGGCTTCTAGGGATCACACTCAAGTCTTCATATTTGTAAGGTAAATACTTGATAAACTGAACTAAGCCCATAGATTTCTCTTGAATAAACAAACAAAAATAAAAATTGATTCTCTCTCTCTTTCTATCTGTGTGTGAGTGTGCGTGTGCGTGCATGTGTGTGTGTGTGTGTGTGTGTGAACATGTAAAACAATATTCCCTAAAGTCCATGGCCGTGTGTTAAAGGCTTAGTTGCTAGCCCGTGGGTGGATCCTTGGGAGGCTGAGACTAGTAAAAGCAAGTTCAGTCCTTGGGTAGGTTCCCTTGGAGAAGAGTAGAGATTTGTTTCCTAGCTGCCCTGAGGAGGTAAGCTCTGCTCAAGTATGTTCTCTTCCAATGACATTTTGTTTTCCTCACCAACCCAGAAAAATGGAACCAAGAAACCATGCATTGAAATTTTGGGAGAACGTTAGTCTTTTCTACTTTTAAATTGGTTACCTCAGGAACTTTTCCACATATGTGGAAAACTAACTGGTATAAGATTCTTTTTGCCCCTTTGTCCTAGTATGGCTGAGAGGCACTTGAGAAAGTGCTCAACATCCTTAGCCACACGGGAAATGCAAATCAAAACAACTCTGAGATACCATCTCACTCCTGTCAGAATGGCTAAAATCAAAAACACCAATGACAATTTATGCTGGAGAGGATGTGGTGAAAGGGGGACACTCCTCCATTGCTGGTGGGAGTGCCAACTGGTTCAACCACTTTGGAAATCAGTATGGAGATTCCTCAGAAAAATGGGAATAAACCTACCGCAAGACCCAGCAACTCCACTCTTAGGCATATATCCAAAAGAGGCCCATTCATACAACAAAGATGTCTACTCCACTATGTTCATAGCAGCATTATTTGTAATAGCCAGAACTTGGAAGCAACCTAGATGTCCCTCAACTGAAGAGTGGATAGAGAAAATGTGGTACATTTACACAGTGGAGTACTATTCAGCAGAAAAAAAACAATGGAATCATGAGATTCGCAGGCAAATGGATGACACTAGAAGAAACCATCCTGAGTGAGGTAACCCAGTCACAAAAAGAGAAACATAGCATGTACTCTCTCATATATGGATTTTAGACATATATCTGGGGAATGCCAGCCTACAATCCCATGGCCAGAGAGTCTGGCAAACAGAAACTTCAATCAGTGGCTGATCGAAAAAGAGGCAGACTCCCTCGGTTAAGTACTGAGCTGAACTCAAGAAAGCCAGTAACAGAGTGGGAGGACTGATGACCAAAGGGATTAAGACTGGGCTGGTTTAACCCCCAGAAACAGCTGACCTGACAAAGGTTAACTCTTGAATCCAAGGCATCAGCCTGGGAATCCAGCATGGGACTGATCAAGACCCCCTGAATGTGGGTGTCAGTGAGAAGGCCTAGGTAATCTATTGAGCCTTGGGCAGCAGATCAGTACCCATCTTGAGTATACACACGGACTTTGGACTCCCATCCAACAATGTGAGGTGCACTCTCACCCTGATCTCTTGGGGAAGGGTCTAGGCCCTGCCCTATATGAAATGACAGACTATGGACACCCTCATGGAGGGTCTCACCCTTCCTGGGGAAATGAGGGGATAATGGGGGGGGTTGGGGGGAGGGCACAGGAGGAGGGGAGGGAAAGGGAGAGGGACCTGGAACTGACTTGTGAAGCAACCTTGTTTCTTATCTATATTTAAACTGAAAAATAAATAAAAAATTTTTAAAAAAGATTCTTTTTGCATGGAGATGTACTGTTTTCCCATCATCTTTTTTTGAAGAAACTCTTTTCTCATTGAATATTATCAGGAAGTTTGTCAAAGATTAATTGACCACATTTGTGTGGGTTAATTTCTGTTTTGTCTATTATATCTCACAGATTTATATGTCTGTGCACATTCACATGCCACATAGCTTTAATCAATATGGTTCTGCCATGTGACTTGAAGAACGATGTGACAACTTCAGTTTCATTCCCTTTTCTTTACATTGCTTTAACTATTCCATGTCTCTTGCAGTTGCATTCAATTTTTGAGGGTTCTTTTCCTATTTCCGTAGAAAATGTGATGGGAATTTTCATAGGAACTGAACTAAATTTCTTGAATATATCCTAGAAAGTATTAGGAAATTTGACAGTATTACTTCTGCCAATTTATGCTTATGAGCTGTCATTCCATTTATTTGTTTCTTCCATAGTTTTAGTTTATTAATGTTTGATAAATTTTGATATACATATTTTTCATATTAATGTTGAATTTTAAACTCAAGTAACTTATTATTTTATTTCTATCGTTTCAATTTTGTTACTCCCATCTCCAGTTGACATCTGCTTGGGAAAGAAAAATTAATTTTTCCCAAGGGAATCTCATTGTATATATTAACAACACTTAAAGTCATGCCCCATGCCCTGAAGTAGATAACCAACACAAAATGAATTCAATGGTGTTTTGTGCACTTTTATTCCATATTGCTTGATTTGGGCTTTGTTTATTGGTATTTTGCTCATTCTTTATGGTTTCCAATTTTGTGGGGTTTTCTGTATGTATTTATTGTGCTTTTTCTTTGTTCTTTTATATTTAGATTTTTTACACTTTTTTCTGTTTTTGTTTCCTAAAGAGGGAAAGAGAGGGTGTGCAGATGGGTAGATGTGGAGGTAAAAAGGATCTGGAAGGAGTTGGGGTAGGTTGAAGCCATGATACGAATATATTGTATGAAAAAATATTTTCAACAGTATACACACAGATATATATGGACTAAGTAAGCCACGGGAAGCAAGTCAGTAAGCAGGACTGAGAAAATGTAAGTCATCAGACAATCATTGGCTTTTTTCTCAACAGAGTCACATACTCCTGCAGAAAGATTTCAATGATGCTCATATTATACAAGCACTGAATTTTTACCCATGAGGATATTTTGTAGGTCATTCCTTTTCTCTTGCTATATATAGTACCCACATACATTGGGGAATGGAGCTCTTTGAACTATTTCTGATCGTGAGCGCTACCTGTTACATGAACTTTTTCTATGCCAACTGTTTAATACCATAAGTATTCCCTTTAAAAGTAGAACATTTGCTGCTTCTGCAGTGTAAATTGCAATGTCTACTTATCTATTTCTGATTTATTTGAATAAACACTGTATTCTTTCTTTACTGTGGTGGAAAGATTATCAATTTTACAGTGTTTTCATAAAAAACCTTTTTCTTTCATTTCATTTGCTTTGTATGATATTCATTACTCCCCTTTTCTTTCTAAACATAGAATCTATTCATTTATCATTTACTTTGCTTTTTTAAGTTAAAAGTTAATGTATGTTTTATTAACTTATTTTTTGATATAGACATTTATACTTCTATCTTTCCCTGTTAAGAACTTCTTTTCCTGCATATAACCTTTGGTATATCTTGCTGCCATATTGGTTTGTCTCGACTTGTTTTATAGTCTAGTTTTGATTTCCTCTTTGTTCAATTACTTTTTCAGGAGTTAATTGTTTATTTTCATATATTTGAGAACTTTCTTGTTTTTGTTTGAGTGGCCAGTGACTTCCAGGAATCTGACCTGTCTCTAAACTTTCCCCTTGCATTGTGGTTACAGATGCTTTAAACCACACCTGTTTGTTTTATATGGATGATGGGAATGGAAACTCAGGTCCTTAAGCTTACAAAGCCAGCGTTTTACCAACTGAAACATCTCTCCATTATTTTATTTTACTAGTTTTATATAATATTATATCATTATATTAAGGGTTAGTTTTAAGCTAATTTTCTTTTCAAGTGGTTCTCTTCTCTTCCTGGCCTTTTCTATTGTCATTATTTATACATCTCTTCTCACAATTCTTTCATTTCCCAGTTTTTTTCTATCTGTGATTGAATTCCATGTAGCCCAGAATGGCTCTCTAATCACTATATGGCCAAGAACGTTCTTCAACTTCTGATATTCTAGCCTCTACCCCAAGTACTGAGATTAAAGATATAAGCTACTGTATTTAGTTTATGAAACCAGTGGTCTCAGTTCTGCCCAACAAAAACACTACCAATTAGTGTACATCTATAGCTTTAAACTTTCTACCCCCTACTTCTTTTATTTCAATCCACCTTTTGTTTAAATTCCTTTGTTTTGTTTTTTTGAGACTATTTAGCCAGGAAAGTGGACCCTATGATTACTTATTTTAATCTATGGTCAGGTTACCTATCGAAATTAAGCCATGAATTTCACATAACTACTTACATAACTCACTGTGTGGAAGTTTGGTTTCAGAAAACTTAAGAGAAATTGGGGTTTGTTTGAATAAATTATTTCTATCATAGACAATTTCCATTTTTGATTTTTAGACATAAATATTTACATGGTTAAACTTAAGGGAATTGTAGCCTTTATTCTTAACATTGGAGAATTAAAGTAGATTAGCTTCCTAGGTACTACTTCCACCCATCCCAACACACAAATACACATACCCAATTTATTATTGAATCTTGTTCTGTCACAAATAGATTTTATATAAACTTCATGGTTCCTTGCCTACTGTGATAAGATACCATCATAACACTGTTTAAGGTCAAGTGGGGGTGACTAAGCCTACAGGCATATAAAGTGTGCTACTTTCTTTCTCACAGTAAAAAATAGATAGCTTTTTAAGTGATTTTGCCTTGACCCGTTTCAACAATTTCTGTTGAGAGAAGAGATCTGGAAAGGCTCCTTTGTTACATTATGTGATTGTATAGATAAAAGGAAACATTCAGATTGCATTTTGAAATGTTCAGGACTCCAGACATTTGATTTTTAAGAAACCATTGTATTGAACTGTATACCATACAAACAGAAAAGTGCACAAAACAGGAGTACAGACCTCAATATATTCAGGAAGTGATAGCCAATATAGCTACTGAACAGGATAAGAATACAAACACTTTTTGCACCCCACAAGATTCCTCCTGTCAACTCTTAAGTCCTTATCAAATTTCATCCATCTCAGTTAACCACTATTATGTGGGCTTTCTAATGCTATAGACATTATATTTCCTTTTTACATTTTTATAGATGGAACAGTATATTGTTTTGTTACTTGAGTATATGAGGTCAATCCATCTTAATGTAGGTATCAACAGTTCAGTTATAGTATGTACCTTATTATAGGATGACTGTGTCATAGACAATGTCTATATTTTGTTTCCTTGGTGTTGTTTTCTAATAAGACTGTGTGAATTCATACTTCTAAACATCAAGTAATAAAGTTCCAGTTGTTTGACATTTACTATGATTATTTAGTTTTGTAGTATTTAATTATTAATTATTATTTTATTAAAATATCTACAAGATAAAATTTCAATTTTCACTACTAAAGTGGACACTTAAGTGACCTTAAGTATGGTCCTACTTCTTTTATATCATTATTACTTTCCATCTCTAGACATTTTTCATTGCTCCACACTGAAATTCTGTTTCTATCAAATGTTAACTCCATATGTCTCTGTCTCTCCAGTTCCTGGTAATCATTATTTTGGTACCATTTGAAATGAATCTATGTAACATTTGGCCTTTTGTGGCCATATTATTTCACTTAGTATAATGTCCTCAGTGTCCATCAATGTGATGTTCCTCAAATGTGAGAATTTATTATTTCTTATTTATTTCTTCTTAATGTTGAGTAAAATTTCACTTTGTGTGTGTGTTCTGTTATTCCATTTATGATGGTTAGTCTTGTTTGTCAACATGAATACATATGTGATCAAATAACATCTAAGCAGTTGGACATGTACTTAAAGCATTTTCTTATTTGGAAAATTTGAGGTGGAAAGACCCACCCTAACTCTGTCTCACACCTTCTTGTGGCATTCCTCATAAAAGGACATAAAAGTGAGATTTTGCTTTTGACATGGTCACCATCATCCTCACTGTCAAGTTCATCTATTCTGTTACTGAAGCATTCCTCACTGGACTAGAACCTACTTCTTCTGAATTCCAATATAGATTGAAGACTAGTAGCTCTCTAGGAATCCTCAGGACTCCAGCACCAGATCGGGACTACAGAGCCATTCAGTCTTGTGGACTGAACAACTACTGTAATTACTGTAAATACGTTCCATTCTATTAGTTCTGTTGTTCTGTTCCTTCAGAGAACACTAACCGGTACATATTGTGGTGCCAGGGAATGGAATATTGTTCTGATGGATTTGACCATGTGTTTGATTTGTTTTTAGATGTAGAACTTTGGACTAGAGAAGTAGTTGAACCCCATGAGCTTGTTGCAGGAATCACTCTTGGAATGAGCTCTCTAACACTAATGAGAGTAGAAGAGGAGAATATCACTAGACCTCCTAAAAACCTCAATGCTACCTTCAATTTGCATTCTCATTTTGTACTCTGAACCTACAAGGTGGGAGGGGAAGTGCGCAAGATTCTACAGAAGTTTAAGAGACAGTAAGCAGGTTCTTAAGGGCAATGATGACCCATTGTTTCAGCTATTTCTCTAGGTTGTTCTGTTCTAGCTAGCAAATGAAGTCATGCTTGGCAAATAGTTCAAGTAGTGTTTTAAGTAGCTAATTAAATAAATCAGTAAGGCAGTGTCCAATTGGTCTTTTCTGCATCATTCTACTTCATTACCTCCTCTTCAACTCTATAACACCTTATGAATCTATTTTGAAGACGTAAGTTGGTACTCCTGGCATGTCTTCTGGATTGTACTCCATTAGCTCTCATTTGTACCCCCTGACTTAATCCTTTCTAATAACTTTTCAGCATTTTCTCATGCTTATTATGCTGATTTTATGGTGATTCACATTCTTTATTTAAAACCGTGCATCTGCCTCCCTTTTCAGCAGTAATTAACCCTAGTCCTTTACAGTTGTGGAAGACCATTGCTGACAGTGAAGCTATCTGATTCTGAGAGTGACTATGCTTTCCTGAACAACAGTTACATTTTTATCTCTTCAACAGAAGGAATGTAAGTTTGCTAGGCCCTGCTTTCTGGGAGTTCATCTAAGTTGGGGGCAAAGAATATCAGTCCACAACTGTTCCTTGGTAGCAGGTGTATTGTATCTTTATGGCAGGTGAAGCATGTACCATTTGGAACTGCTGCTGTTTTAGCTAGTCTGTTACAGCTCTTCTCACTTTCAATACATTGCACTTTTCCTATGATCTGACCAGGTGGCCCAGTTAAACATGTCTCTTTTGTGTTGTTAATCAGGCTTTGGTCATTCTTATTTCAGGATAAGTAAATTGACATGCATGTATCTAGAATTCTTGACTTAAGCACATGGCTGGCTGGCATTTACTAAAGTGAGCATTGTGAGACATGGCTTTTCTACATGAAGGACTTCTCTATGGTCAGTTGTCATATTATTCCTTCTGGATACCTCATCTCACTCCTGATCCCCAAATTCTATGGTCTTAACTTCTTGTTTCACTGCAGGAGTTCCTCTGTTGGTCCCTTTCATAAAGAAGCCCATGCATGACCCGTACTTAAGACCAATAGATTACCCCACAATTGCCCTTTTGTCCTCTGTTCATTTGTTCATATGCTGTCAGTAGTTGGGGCCCTCTCAAAAATGAATAATAGTCTATTTTTCTGCTATGGACAGTTCAGTCATACATTGATGGGGTCCAAGGGATAATCTGTGACTTGTGTATGCCTGATTAGTAGCACCTGAAGGAAATAAGGCAGAACCCTCTAGGGGACAGTTAGTTATAATTGGTGTTGTCCTAGGACAAGGTTTCCCTCCAGACTAATTCATGTGAAAAGGTCAGAGAGGTTGAGTGCAGAGTGGCTTGGATGCATGTCCAACTACATCTGGAAGGACATCAGAAGGCACAGTAGAAGATAAGCCATTGTCTCCATTCTGAGGTCATTTTGAGATGGTCCATTTCAGAGTCTGATCTTGATCAGTTCTCACAGTCCATCCCTGACTTGGATCAACAACAGTCTTGGTATGGTATATCATGGCTTGACACCTGCGACTTGAAGAGCTGAGTGAGGGTTAGGCAATTTTCTGTGCACTTCCAAACAAGTATTTCAAGACCTGCTGGAGGTAGATGTGTCCATAATCTCTAAGGTCACCTGAGTCCTTTGGTATTAGTGCAGGTGAGAAGACAAACAGGATCTCAAAAAGAAGAATGTTCACAAACATGGGGCAAACCACACACCCTTGAAAGCACTGACAGTAGAACCTCTGTCTAAGAGAGGTCTATTTCTTGACAAAACTTGGTCAGTGTTCTTTTTAAGTATTAATCAGCATGAAGATTGGGGGTTGTTCCATGTATGCAAGGTCCAAGTTAATTCACTGTAACAGTAGGACAAGCTTCTACTCAACTTCAAAAGTACACATTATTGCCAGAGAATGTAGGTACCCTCTGTTGGACTGAATGTCAATAAAGGACATATCTCCATGCTAAGATGGATAGGATTCCTGTTTTTGTGTTAGCGTGGGGCCTTTGATCCCTGCTTGGGATTGTTCCATGCACAGTGCAGACTGGCCTTGCCAACTTGTTGAATCAGTGTTAGCAACCTTAGGACCACATATATCTTATCATCAGCTTTACTAAATAGGTTGTTTCATGAGCTTGCTGGACAAGACTACGAGCTTTATTTTCCTATTTGTGGTACTCAGCTGACCTTCCTGGCTTTCAGTAGCTCCTTGACTGATTACCATTGTTCTTTCTTCTGGCTTGTGTGAAGGAATCTGTGACTATCAGGAATATGGAACATACCTTCTGGGGGGCAATGGGAGGGGATTAGGGGGCTGTATCTCACAGAGGACACCTGGTTTTCTGTCCTTTCTGCCAGTTGGTTTCCCTGACTCACTCGACCTTGGCTCTGGGTGAGCCAATGCACTATTACCACAGCAGGGGTGGGTATGGGTATGCCAGACAGCATCTAGGAGATACAGGATTTGGTCTCTGATGTTAACTACTTTATTCCCTGAGGTAAACACTCTCATCAAGATTTTATAGCTTTGAGTCTCTTGATATGAGGGGCTATTCCCCTATTGGAGGCTTCATCTCCCATCAGTGAGAAAGTCCATATCTAAATTGAGAAGTCGCTCATCCGTTGCTATCAGCCATGAGGAAAAATATCTCTTCTGTAACTTCTCTGCAGTTGTAGAAGTGCTCTCCATCTGCTTCAGACAAGTATGATGATAAATTGCATGGCTGTCATTTTCTTAGGTAAGAAGAGGACTTGGAATTTCCCTCACTGGACATATTGGAATGGGCTATTCCCTGGAACACAGCCAACTGCAGTTTGGCAGAGCTGCCAGGCAGCTGAAGTTGGTGAGCATCTGGCAGACGCCTTTGAAGGGATGGGATCAGGTGGTCTTGTGACTACCTCTGTCCTGGCAATTGGATCTGGGAGGGAAGTAGTGTCACAAGTGAAGTATGTTCCTCTGGGAAAGCTTACATGGTGCCTTCAGTCTTAACAGTTTTGCAGGACTGTGTGGGTCTGACATCAGGACTGCACAGATTCCATGACCACAAAGGTTTCCTAATCAGGAGTTGGGGGAGTTTATATATGCCTAACCCTGTGAGATGCCTAGGAAGGGGTAAAGACAAGCTTCTCGCTCAAACTGAATTTAATTAGATATTCTAGTGGGAGCTTGGAAGATAGAACTGCAAACAATGTGGACCATGGAGATCTGGATCAAAGGATTTCAAAAGGAGGACAATGTTAGCAATGGGGCCGGGAACCATTCTTGTGATGTTTTTGTAAAAAATTTCTTCTAACCCTCATCCTAAGAATGTTTGATGCTAAATTTCTTTGGTGAAATAATTTCAAGACAGCCTAGTAGTGACTTTATCATATGTTCATTAATACTGTAATGCAGATCTATAATGGAAAAGAGAAAGTGGGGCCAAAAGAAATACAATATATATATATATATATATATATATATATATTATAAAAAGAGCACCAGGAAATGTAATCTTGGTGCCAGGGCTTACATTGAAAGTAATAAGGAGATTAAAGGGAGCCCTGATCCCTAATGGAATAAATGGAGAGGTGCCCTCAGAGCAAGACCTCACCCTAATAAGCTTTCAACTTGTGAAAGCCATAAGGAATTTTCTGTTCCTAAAAAGCAACAACAATTCAACATTGTTGCAAGTGTGATTCAAGGTGGCCAGGGTTCATTCACCTCAAGTTGGTAATAAAACTTGGCAATGTTCTGTGTGTTGCTGGTTTTAGAGTCATGAAGTAAATATTAATAAAGGAGTTGTAGATTCTTCCTCCACCATTATGGAGAGCCACTGAGGTCATACATGTGCCAAAGAGTCCCTGAATGGAGGCCACCTTGGGAAACTGAAAATGAAGCCCAGCTTGCCTTGGAGTGCCCAAGATATTGGAGATTCTAGAGCCCTGAGACATCTACCAAGAAGAACTACAAACAGGGAGAGTAACCAGCCCAACAGAGAAAAGTCTGTTTCAGTCGGCAAAGCCAGTAAAGTGAAACCTGCTAGGCGCTCAGAAATCAGACATAGAGCTACAGGATTTGGAGTTTGCCATGCTAGGTTTTGGTCTTTCATTGGTCTGATATTTTCTTGCTATGCTCCCATTTTCCAATTTTGGAATGGTATTGTACATTTGGAGTATGTAATGTTTTATGGAGGGGGTATGATTAAGGTAATTACCTTGAGTCTCAGAAGAGAGTTGGACTTTAAAATGTTTTTGATATTGTGCAGGACTATAGGAACTTTTTCAATTGGACTGAAGTCATTTTGCTTTATGATGTGGACACAAGACTATGGGATCCAGGGAGTGAAATGTGGTAGCTTGAATGACATGCTCCCTGTACATCTCAGTATCAAATACTTGGTCCAGAGTTGGTAAAATTATTTGGGAAGGATTAAGAAATAAGGCCTTGCTGGAGGAAGTATGTCACTGGGGATGGGCTTTGAGCTTTCAAAAGACTTACAAATTTCCAGGTGTGTTTTCTGATTCCTGGATGTGGATCTAGATGTGAGCTCTCAGCTGTTCTGGCTGGCATGTCTTTGCTCTGCTGTTATGCCTAACCCTTTGGAAATACAAGCCCAATTAAATACTTTCTTTTGTAAATTACCTTGATCATGTTTGTAGCACAAGTTCTACTTGGTCTTAATAATAAAAACTCAGAGGCAGATACTGGGTTAATGCTGAAGATGAGAGAAGCAAACTTTCTATCAGTCGGTTTTCTGAGAAAGAGCCATATTGATTTCTAAAGTCAGTTTCAATAATTTTAAGGAAAGTAAAATTTAATACACAGATATCACCTCATCCCTATTAGGGTGGATAGAATCAAAACAAATTAAAGTGAGAAGTATGTTAATGTGTAGCACAAATTAATAGAAACATTATAAAAACAGATTAGAGAAATCTTAATAAAAATAGAACTATCATGTGATCTTTATATCCCCCAAATGGATATTTATTTCTCCCAAACACTAAATAGAATTATTAGGTTGAAGAGACAGCTCCATTCCCACATTGATTGTAGCATTATTCACTACAGCGAAAATATGGAATCCACCTATGTATTCAACTTTAAACTAATAAAGATGATATTACAAAAAATGATGGAACATTATTTGGCATTTAAAAGTTAAGCAACTTCATACATGAAATTACATTTATGAGACATGAATATTATACTGTCAAATAAACCAGGAATAGAAAGACAAATGCATATTGGTGGCTACCAGAGGCTAGGAAACAAGTGATTATGGAGTTATTATACAAAAAATACAAAACCAAACTGAGACAACAATGACAGTATTGGTCATTTATTTTTACATATTGACATATTCAATAAGTTTTGTTGGTATAGTGATATAGTTAACATTGTGAGTGACATATAGTTGATAGTTTTTTGGTCAATTTTCTTGATAGGCACTGTTGTAAGTGAATATTGGATGTAAAACAAAGGATAACCAGGCTACAATCCTCAACCCCAGAGAAGCTAGGTAAAAAGGGAGACCCTAGGAGAGACTCACGTGGAGGGCCCCAAGAAGGGAAAATAGTTAAAAATCTCCTGGATAAATTTGGAGGGGGGGGTAGAAGGGAGGGGATGAGGATGGGGACCTGAGGGATCAAGAAGACCAAGTTAGGGGAGGGATGCAAGAGGAGAGCAGTTTATGGATGTCTTGATAGAGGGAGTCATTATGGGGTTAGGGAAAAAACCTGGTGCTAGAGAAATTCTCAGGAATCCACAAGGATGACCCAGCTAAGTCTCCTAGCACTAGTGGAGAGGGTACCTGAATGGTCCTTCCCCTTTAATAGGATAAGTGACTACCCCAATTGCCATCATAGAACCTACATCCAGTACCTGATGGAAGCAAATGTAGTGACTCACAGCCAAGCACTGGGCTGAGGTCCTGTAGTTTTGTTGAGGAGATGAAGGGGGACCATATGAAAGAGAAGGTCAAGATCATGATGGGGAAAACAACAGTGACAGCTGACCCGAGCTAGAGGGAGCTCACAGACTATGGACTGACAGTTGGGGAATCTGCATGGGACTTAACTAGACCACCTGAATGTGCATGACAGGTATGTGGCTTGATCTGGTGGGGGAGGGCCTCACAGTGGCACCAGGACCTCTCCCAGATACATGAAATGGCTTTTTGAAGCCCATTCCCTACCTTGCTCAGGCTTGATTCAAAAGAGAGAGAGGCTTGGTTCTGTTTCAACTTGGTATGCCAGACTTTGTTGACATCCCAAGGAAGGCCTTACCCCCTCTAAGGAGTAGCTGGGGGAAAAGGGATAAGGTAAAGGGTGGGAAGGGGAGCTGCAGTTGGAATGTTAACATAAAAATAACTTTTTTCAAATGAAATTCAAAATAACTGCTGTTTATGATACATTTTTATCCCCTTTTATGCTTTTAACATTTTCTAAGTTGTACATCACTTGGTTGGTTCAGCTCCTGCACTTCTTCACTTAGTTTTCAGAATAACTGTAGAATGTTATGAGAATCTAATATTCTGAAATGAAGATAAACACTCAAGATTAACTTGAGCTCTATAACCATCACTCCTAGAACAGGATTAGCCTGAAAAAACTTTTCTAAGCTTGAAAACTTTGTCCTAAGTTACTGAAACTCAATGTTGTGTGTTTTAAGTGTGGCATGCACCATGTACTTTTGCTGAACTTTGAGGCATAACTTACTTTGAATCCTATACCAATGTTTCCTTTCCATTGTTTTATAAGTAGTAAAATCTCATTTCTTAACCTGTTGTGTGATGATTCTCTGTTACTACATTCTGGCAGTAGATTGATATCACATGCATGCTGATGCCTTATCACAGTATATGAGTTTGCTAATTTTGAACATCTCTTGTCCAGCCTTGCAATATTTTTTTATAATTTCTTTATTTAAATTAGAAACAAGCTTACTTCACATATCAATCCCAGCTCCTTCTCCTTCCCCATCCTCCCCACCGCACCAGCCTCCCCAGGCCCCCACCCAATCCCCATTCTGTTCCCCATGGAGGGGAGGGCCTCAATGGGGAATCTCCAGAGTCTGTCATTTCCTTCAGGGCAGGGTCTAGGCCTTCCATCAATAGTCCAGGCTGAGAGAGCATCCCTCATAGTGGGCTGGGCACCAAAGTCCATTTGTATGCCAGGGATAAATACTGATCTACTACCCAAGGCCCGATATATTGCCTAGGCTCCTCACTGACTCCCACCTTCAGGGGATCTAGATTAGATCTATGCTAGCCTCCCAGCCATCAGTCTGGGGTCCAAGAGCTTCCCCTTGTTTAGGTCAGCTGTTTTGTGACCCCTTTGTTCATCACTCCTCCCTTTCTGTCACTGGGTTCCAGGAGTTCAGTTCAGGGTTTAGCTATGGGTGTCTGCCTCTGCTTCCATCAGTCACTGGATGAAGGTTCTAGGGTGGCATATAAGGTAGTGGCCAAAATCATTATCAGGGAGGGGCATTTAAGGTAGTCTCTCCACTATTGCTTAGTTTGCCAGTTGGTGTCATCCTTGTAGACCTCTGGAAATCTCACTAGTGCCAGATCTCTCCTCAGACCTATAATGACTCCCTCTTTTATGGTATCTCTTGTCCTGCTATCCTCTATTCTTCCCCAAACTGAACCTTCCTGTTCCCCCATGTCCTCCCCTCCCCTCCTTTTCTCAAAGGCCTCAGCATAAATCCAGCCACATTTAACCTCGTAGAAGAGAGTGTGGGAGGTACCCTTGAACGAATTGGTACAAAAGACTGCTTCCTGAACATAACACCAGTAGCATACACACTGAGATCAACAATTAATAAATGGAACCTTCTGAAACTAAGAAGCTTCTGTAAGACAAAGACACAGTAAACAAGACAAAAAGGCAGCCCACAGAATGTGAAAACATATTTACTAATCCCATATCTGACAGAGGGCTGATCTCCAAAATTTACAAAAAACTCAAGAGGCAAATCTCCAAAACACCAAAGGATACAATTAAAAAATAGACTGCAGAACTAAATAGAGAATTCTCAATAGAGGAGTCTAAAATGACTGATAGACACTTAAGAAAGTACTCAACATCCTTAGCAATTAGGGAAATGCAAATCAAAACAACTCTAGGATACCATCTTACTCCTGTCAGAATGGCTAAAATAAAAAACACCAATGACAGTTTATGCTGGAGAGGATGTGGAGAAAGGGGAACACTCCTTCTTTGCTGGTGGGAGTGCCAACTTGTACAGCCACTTTGGGAGTCAGTACAGAGATTCCTCAGGAAAATTGGAATCAGTCTACCACAAGACCCAGCAATTCCACTCTTAGGCATATACCCAAATGAAGTATATTCATACAACAAGGATGTCTGTTCCATGTTCATAGCAGCATTATTTGTAATAGCCAAAACCTGGAAGCAACCTAGATGCCCCTCAACTGAAGAGTGGATAGAGAAAATGTGGTACATTTACACAATGGAATACTATTCAGTGGAAAAAAACAGTGAAATCTTAAAATTTGCAGGCATATAGATGGCACTAGAAGAAACCACCCTGAATGAGGTAACCCAGTCACAAAAAGACAAACATGGTATGTACTCACTCATATATGGATTTTGAACATGAATCAGGGAGTCCCAGGCTACAATCACACTTCCAAAGACTCTGGGAAATAGGGAGGACCCTAAGAGAGATATGCATGATACCCCAGAGAAGGAGAATGAACCAATATCTGTACAGATTGTAAGCATGAGGGAGAGTGGAGAGAGAGCCTTGAAATATTTTACGCTATATGTTGACAAGTGAATCCTTTACAGATTTCTGGATTCTTTTCAAATAGTTCCCCTTTATTAAGAATTCTGCCTTATGTATTTAAGCATCCTTAGAGTCTCTGAACTTTGATTTTTCTCCCTCTAAATCAGGAAAGCCACCATTCTCTCTTTGCGATCACCTGCAATTTGAATGCTGGACCTCTTGTGTATAACACTTATCATGTGTTTTTCTTATTTTTGGATTTCATATTTGTTGTTCATTACCAGTATTTGAAAATAGCTCCTTGATATTTTGCACATTTTTCTAATTACTTATGTTGGAAGGTTAAGTTTGGTCCTTAATATTACAATAGCTAATGAACTAGTTGCTGCTTACTGTACCTATAACGTTTTATATGTGAATTGATGGTTCAGTCACCAACAATCCTCTTCTGAGGTTTCTTAATGCTTGACTGCATAATTGCTGCAATTTACATATTGGTGTAAAGAATAACAATTTATATGACTTCAAAGTCATAACTATTGAATTTTTTTCCTTTGAATGAATCTAGTACACCACTCTTCATTTAAATATGAAAGTCCTATGCTCAGACATACTGATGAGTTTAACACTTTGGAATAGCTCTACATTTTGTTGCAAATCTATCCATATAATTCAGGAATCCTAATTTAAGTTACTCTCATATTGCTGTAATGGAATACCATGATGAAGGCAACTTGTAATAAAATGCACTTAATTGGGGGCTCTCATAATTTCAGAGAATTATTCCATTATCATGGCAGGGAGTGTGGCAGCAGGCAGTCAGGCATGGTGCTGAGGAAGTAATTGAAATCTATCATCTCATCTGCTAGTTGCCAGCAGAAGTGTGGGATACAGAGAGACAGAGGCAGAGACGAGGCCTGACTTCTATAAGAGACTATTTGTAATATTTTGATTTATGGTTGATATTGAATGACAATAATTAATTGAATTAGATTATATAAGTTTGATAATTTCACAATGTTTGTAAAGGAAAGTCATTGTTATTGAGTTATACATTGTATAGTATTTTGGTTTAAAATATGTTTTCAGCTTGATCTCAAGTAAATATTTATATAGTTTCGGGTATTTTTATACACACACACACACACATAAAGAGAGAGATTATATATATTCCTAGTTGTCTATAAAACACTGGATTTTTTGTGTTTAGGGTATGATTTTTAATTTTGGAAACATCTAGAATCAGTCCTCTCTAAGATGTTCCTGATTATACATTCCCCTCTCTTGATACTATGCATATATCTTATTCTTTTATCCATTTAGGTAAACTATTTACGGAAAATGTTTAGACTCCTTGTTTGTTTGTTTCCCTCTTTCCTCTCCTCCCCTCACTTCTGCCCTCCTCCTGTTTCCTGCTCTCTTCTCCTCTGTTTTCTTTTCTTTTACCAAAGAGTCTGACTATGTAGCACATCCTGAGTACTGGGATTACAGGTATGCACTTCCATACCTGTCTTCTTTAGGTAGTCACTCAACAATCAGGAAATTATTAAACATGAGTTGTTTGGTGAATGATTCTTGATTTTGTAAGTTTACATAAATTTAATAAGTTGCTCAAAAATAAATATTTTTCATTATCAACTGGGAGTTTCTGTTTATCACTAAACTGAAGATTTTTCTACCTAAACAATCAAAGCAGTTATTTAATCTTGTTTTCTATTTAAATGGAGATTTGAATGAACTCAATGTGAATTTGGTCAGGAGGAAGAAAAACTTGGAAAAAATGAAAGGGTCACTATTTTTTCTTTTCTTTCATACTTCTTTTGAAATACAAAGTAGATCATTTTTCTGTACTTTTATCCAAATTCCCAGTTAGAACTTTAAAGGATTCAATGTACCTAGTTTCAATAACAAACCCCAAATAAAGTACTGGCAGGCTAGGGAAGCTCAAATGTGTAACAGAAGGATTTTTTTTTAATTTCAAAGGTATGACAACATTTAAATAATGTTTTGACTTGTGAAATGTCTATGGAGAAAGTTACATGGAGAGCCATCTGGAAGGATTTCCTTGTAAGGTACTAATTAAGAAGTTTTAATCAGCTTTACCAATTCAGAGTAGCTATGCTTGAACTGCAGTGGTCAGTCACCATTATGGTTCATCTATTTCACCATCAAAGCCAATCCTGAAAACTCATTTAAGGTGAATAAAACGTATCCTTAATTGGAAAATTAAACTGAGCCAAATATATGGCTTTATTTGATTAGGTAATGGCATGTCCAAGAGAAACATTCTATAATCAAGTAAAATCACAAATTATCATGGACAATATTGATCTCTGACAATTAAATGTTATGTACTAAGATAATCAGTCATCTTACCAAAGAATAGGTGTGCTTTTTCAATTTAACTCAAATTGATCTTGAAAAGGAAAATAAGAATATTATCTATATGGCCTTAAATCAGAAGACTCTATATAATTGTTTCTAATAAAAACACTTCATAAATGATGAGCTCAAGAAAAGAAGGTTGTTGCTAAGAGCTATCTCAGCCATGAAGATTGTCTGATAATTAGCCCATAGAAGAAATTTTATCTATTTTTTTTGGTTTTATGCTTTTTTATTTTAATTTTAAATAGCTTGTTTTACATGTCAATCCCAGTTCCCTCTCCCTCCCCTCCTCCCGCAACCCCCCACCATCCCCCCCATCCTCCCACCCTATTGCCAATTCCTTCAGCATAGGGTCCAGGCACTCCCCTAAGAGTCCAGGCTGAGACAGCATCCCTCTTTGTGTTATGGACACTCGATGTCTATTAGTATTCGAAGGATAAACACTGATCCACTGCTCAGGACCCCATAGGTAGCCCAGGCCTCCTCATTGACTCTCACATTCAGGGGGTCTGGATCGGTCCCATGCTGGCCTCCCAGCTGTCGGTCTGGGGTCCAAGAACTCTCCCCTGTTTGGATCAGTTGTCTCTGCTGGTTTTGCCAGCCCATTCTTTGCCAATTTGCTCATCGCTCCCTCTCTCTCTCTGTTGCTGGGTTCCTTGGGTTCTGTTCAGTATTTAACTGTGGGTGTTTGCCTCTGCTTCCATCAGTCACTGGATGAAGGCTCCAGGATGGTTATAGACATCAATTTCACTATCAGGAATAGGCATTCGAGGTGGTCTCTACACTATTGCTTAGCTTGCCAATTGGTGTCATCCGTTTAGATCACTAGAGGTCACAATGGTGCATGATATGTCTTCCAACCTATGATTCCCTCTTCCCCCTATCCTACCCTCCCAGTCGACCTTCCTGTTTCTCCATGTCCTACTCTCTCTTCCACTTCTCCCCCTCTCTATTTCCCAGGTCCCCCTCCCCCCCCACCCCTCGCTGTGTTCTCCATCTGTTCAGAGGATCTTGCCCAACCTGCGAAAGAAAAACCACATGATCATCTCACTAGATGCTGAAAAAGCCTTTGACAAATCCAGCACCCCTTCATGATAAAGGTCCTAGAGAGATCAGGGATAACAGGAACATACCTGAATATAATAAAGGCAATATACAGTAAACCAACAGCTAACATCAAACTAAATGGAGAGAAATTTTATCTTTATAACAATGAATCTTTCTTCAGAACATTGTTACTCAAAATGTAGACCATGAAGAGTTTTGCTTATTTGGAAGATCTACAAAGGTAGAAGATTTGCTGTCATGCTTAAAATATAATTATTTAATAATAAATTTAATTGAGTTCATCAGATGACTGATATTGATAGATTCAATGGAATGTAAGGAAATGCAGAATTCTTCAAGGAACAATAGGATACAAGAGTAAGTTTTCCAAGAAATGGGCTATAATGAATGGATGAAATGATATTTCAGTGAGGGATAAAAGGATTATACAAAAGAAATTCAAAGAAGTTATGAGAGGGAAAGGACCACAACAATAAATCAAATCCTTAGAAAGAATAGGGTTTATCGTAATAGAAAATAAATATAATAAAAACTATATTGACTATAAATGGTATAAATATGCTAATTAGATGGCAGACACAATTAGACAACTATATTAGATATAGAGATATACTTACTACTGTTGTTCAACTAAATTGTTATTGTTCCCATTTGTCTTATATAAATCTTTATTTCACACCGTAGATAAATACTACTTCCAGCCTTAATCAGAGATGCTTTTTTTGTAATGAACAGCAGTTAATTCAGAGACATAGCTTTTTAAGGTTCTGAGAGTCAATGATTTTTGTGTATGCAGCCCTAAACAGGGCATTTGTTCCACCCCTTCTAAGGTCCAGAGAAGAAGAGTAGAAAGAATGTAAGTCTAGAAAGTTTGATAGGATTGAAGGCTGTGAAATGTTATCTATAATGGCATTTAAGGTAGTCATCTATCTGATTATAGGGGAAGGGCATTTTAGGTAGCCTCTCCACTATTGCTTATTCTTAGTTGGGGTCACCCTTGTGAATTCCTGGAAATTTCCCTAGTTCCATGTTTCTCATTAATCTCAAGTTAATTTTCTGTGTATAAAATGCCAAGTTTGATGAAATGTACAAACTTTTTGAAAGAAACAATTAGTAAACCTCACTTAAGAAGTGAGTAATGTGCATATTTCTATACAAGGATATTTTCAGAATGGCATGGCAATAAACCAATAGTACTATGATTATATCCAGAATCTTGGGATGCTCCCAACATTGATTGCTTTCAGAGAAGCTTCATTTTATAGTAGGCAGCTGTGAATTAAGAGACTCATAATCTCTGCCATTCCAGAGATGTTATTCCCACGTGGAGAGACACTAGAAGGCTCAGATATTTAAATAATTGATATCTCACAAAAAGATTTCCCCAGAACTCCCCTGCAAGTACTGTTGTAGGGTGACCAACCACTCCATAGGAAAGACTTCACGCCTGATACTGCAAACCTGCTCAAAGGAACATGGTTGGCATTTTCATAGCCTTTAGTGGGGTGGGGGCGCCTACTATTATTACTTTGTTGAATGATCATGCCTTCTAAATATTTATTTTTGTATCTAAAGCTGCTGTCAACCTTTGTTGGAGCAGCTGATTTTTGCCATGTGGGATAGTCAATGTACCTGGCCATCAGCTTTATGTTGACACCAAAAAAAAAGGGAAGATGTTTCGAGAAAATGAGAGTATTAACCTGTATATACTTGGATGGAAAAATCATTTTAAAAATTATGAAATCTAATTCAGAAAAATTGAATAAGGATCAGATTATGACTAAGTGGAGAGATGTATTTCATGGAAATACAAAGTTTGTTGAACTTTTAAGCATCCATCAAGTGAATTCCTTGTAACTATATATGAAAATTTCTCATCAACTGATAAAAGAATATGGAATATTTAAGGCATTTCATGAAAATCTTTTGGTAAATTAAAGGTATGACAAAATGTACCGATGACAAAAAAAAACCCTACAGCTAATATTTATGACCAAATTATAAATGCTTTCTTCTTAAGTTAAATATGAGACAGAAGGACCTACTGGCACCATCTCTACCCAACATCACGTTGAGAGGCAATGAGTGTAAAAAGAAAACAGCAACTAAAAGTAAAAGTCATGTGAAATGATAACAAAATTACAGAACATTTCCTGTTCAGAGATGATATATTTCTCTGAAGAAAGTCTTTAAAATCTACCAAAATTTTATAAAACATGTTATTAAATTCTTTTAACAAGGTCAATATAAAACATTATATGCAATTTCAATTTCATATTAAAATTTTAAATTAAGATGTAAGGAATACCCAAAACCTATGAAATATATACACACTTATAAGTCTAAATATAAAGGAAAGAAATAGAAGATATTATAAATCAATTTACCTGTAAGCTGTCTTCTTGATTCTATCAGCTTGAGTTTGTTATGATGCAATTCCTTTTCAACTTGATTTATGCCATCAAAATTAGAGGTATAGTTGATTTTTTGAGATAATCACAAGGAGATTCTAAAATGTTCAGGGAAGGCAACAGAATCAGAGTAATTAAAAAAAACTTTTGAAAATGGACAAGTTGAGAGAACTCTATTACTTGATTTCAAAACAATTTTGTTGTGTAATAACCAAAACAGCGCGTGATTAGAAATAGGACAGATAATTCAGTGTGAAAATCCTCTTCTTGATCTTTCAGTCTCTTCCATTGAACTCAACACAAAATGCACATGAAAGACCCCCTGAGTGGGGAGACCCTCACTCAAGTCTTAGGATAAGCCAATGCCCCAATAATTCAAGAGAGACCGTTCTCGATGCAAGCACACGAGGTTTATTCAGGGAACCAGTGCACTGCGGCCGAGCTCGTAACGCTGCAGGGGCAGAGGAGTTCAACCCCCCAGTAGCTACAGTCTGAGGTTTTTAAAAGGGGAAAACCATAAAGAATGGAGGAGTTTAGGCAAGCACCATAAAGAATGGGGAAGCTAGGTAAACACCATAAAGGATAGGGAAGTTAGGTGATAGCTCATGCCTTCACGGGAAGGTTATAGGTTATCTCAAGGAAACATTCTTGGGACATTGTACAGTTAAACATTGATGAAAGCACCCGATGTGTCAGGAATGTGGGGAGCTAGTTCCTGGATCAGGGAGTGTTATCTTTTAAGTTTATCTTGAGGTCACCGGTTCCTTAGGAGAGGGCAGAAGAACAAGTTACTCTGCGCTGGGCTAGCTGCTAGGGGTCTAAAAATGTTGAGTTGGGGTCTCTCTCACACACACACACACATAATACACAGCTCCCTGAGTTGATATTAATACATATCATGTACCTTGAATATAGAAAATATTTTATTTATTAATTATAATAATATATCTGTGGAAAAAGTGTTGGCATATACCAGGGAACCTCTGATTCACATAATTTATTAAAAATTACATCAGAATAAAACATAAAAGTAAACAAAAACAATTATGTAAAAGGCAGACCAATATTTTATGATTTCAGAGTTGGATAAAATTTTACAGAAGAATATGGGTTTTTATTTTTTTAAGCAACATTGGACTTCATCACATGAAATGCTTTTTGAAATATGTAGCTAAGAAAATTAAAAGGCATGCTTTGGACAAGGAGAAAACATTTGCCAAGCACATACATGATAAAAGAGCTGTCTCTGGTAAGCTATAAAGAGCTCTATAATAGACACTAATGAAAAACCCATTTTGAAAATGGGCAAAGCATTTGAAGTGATGTTTCACCCAACAGCATGCTGAAATAGCAAAAGCACAGAAAAATGGTCCTAAAAATTATATTTATTACAGAAATACAGAATTAAATTTCAATGAAGCCAACTGTATGATTGAAGAAAATGAACAAATGACCTCCTGATCTGTCACATGTAGGGAGAGTGGATTGCTGTACATCACTGGTGCTAAAGTAAAATGGTACAGTCATTGTGGAAAACACTTAAATTTTTAAGAAAAAAATTTAAGTATACACTTGCTATTTAGGCAAGACATTGCTGCATAGCCTACTCTGTCCTTTTAAATGGATGATTCTCCTGTCTCAGTCTCTCAAGTGCTGAGACTACAGATATGTGCCACCACCATGGCTGGCTCAGTCATAATTTTTTGACAAATGAGAAAATCATGGTTGAATATTCCGTCCTGTCTTCTTTATGAAAGCAGCTAATTGCCAAATTTTACATGCTGTAACTGTTATTCATTTTATTTGGCATTCTCAAAAAGTCAAAAATATAGGATAAGAACTGGAAGAAATCAGTGGTTACAGGGCTTGGAACAAGAGATTGATTACAAAGAGACACAGGGGAGCTTTTGGAACCAACAGGATTGTTCTTTTTTTTCTGATGCTTGTGATAGTTTGCAGGACCTTATACCTTTGTCAACATTCATGAAACTGTGAAAGGAAAATGTAAATTATGGCATTAGCAAATTGTACCTGCCTAAAACTTGCCTTTTAAAAGCCTGTGGCCTGTGGACTAAACGCATTAGTATTTTGGAGGATTCATTTGCAATGCAGACTCCAGGGCAGCACCCTGGACCTAGTGAATTGCAATCTGCCTTTAACAAGACACCTAAGTGATTCAAATGCATATTAGAATTTGACAAAAATTGCTTAAGAATCTGAACAGCCTTTGAACAGTGAAAGAAAGGCAGAGGAGGGATGCAGGCTGGTGTCATAAGCTTATGGATAAAAGTTTTGTATCTTTATTGTCACAGAAAAAAAGTTTTCAGGGAAACGGGATGTTCTTAGGTGTGTCTTTCTGTTACTAACTGATTTTAGGATCCATGTTTCTCTGTGAGATATTTTTGTTGTTGGTTTGCTTTTAAGCAGCCCTGTAAGATGTGGAACACATCTTTAGCTTGCCACTGTACAAAAACAAGAAGGACTTGGATTTGACACACAGGCTATTGTTGGCACAAAAGTAAATAGATTCACATCTAAATAAAGAAATAATTGTTTAAGAAGCACGTGCATGTGTGTAGGTGCACATGTGAGTGCAGGATCTTGCCAAGGCCAGAGGCCTCAGACCTCCATAGAGATGGAGTTACAGAAGGTTTGTGACCTGGTGGATGTGGGTGTTGAGAACCCAACCCTAGTCCTCTGCAAATGCAGTGTGTGCTCTTAAGTTGAGCCTTTGCTCTGACTTTGACTCACTTTTCAGTTTGGGCAAACCCTGAGGGTCAGCCATGGTTTTTTAGATCATTTTACAGTGACTTCCTGAATCGAAGAGACCTCTCTCAGGGAATTTAGGCCATGATCTTAGTATTCTTCCAAACTCATGCACATGATGCTTAACAAGATCTTGAAATATAAATGCTGTATTTTGCTGGGAGACCTCAAATGCTAGAGTCTCAAAGTTACATTGTCTGAAAAAAAGAAATATTTTTATGATGCACTAGGAATATGTAAAGCCTATATCGCCTTTCAAATTTGGCAAGCAGAACTACTTTTACAGAATTGAACTAGTCTGACAGCCATTTGCAGGAACTGTGAGCTGTGAATAGACTGTTCAGTAGCGGGGACATCTGTAGCCGGGCAGAAGAAGTACTTTAACATAAACCCCTAGCTATTGAGTCTCTTGGGCTGCTTTCCTACACATTTTCCTATTTGACTCCAGCTGGATTAGGTTTGAGTATTAAAACCCAATCATGTATATTCTGCTGTCTGTTTTTGAAGAAAATGGAATAATCAGATTAATTACCCAAATGACATGAGGACAGGGACTTGGTTGTAATTCTGCCCTGTGCTTATTACTGAATGTAGGAAATGCAGGTGGTAGAGTACTCTAACACATCTTTATTGTTCCCTAGGAAATTGTCATTTGGCATGGGAGCAAACCATTTAGCTTAGAAGACTAGAAAACAATACTAGGTACCACATAATGACTCAAATAATCTAGATATAAAATGTATCTTTCAGAAAGGAGTGGTTGAAGAGCCTTCTTTTCTTCTTAAAAATGTTTTATGAAATTAAAATATAATCACATTATTTTCTCCTTCCCTTTCCTCCTTCCTCACCTCCCCACTCACAAATTTATGGCCTCTATTTTTAAATTGTTCACACACACACACACACACACACACACACACACACACACACACACAAACAGTCTCTCTCTCCTAAACATGTAAATACTACCTGCTCAGTCTGTATAATGGTATGTATAAATTTTCAGGGCTGAAGGGTTGGTATTGGATAAACAATTTGGTGGCTCTCCCATGAACACACTATTTCTCTTGTTCTCAGTATTCTTTAGCTGTCTATAGTTCTTTGTCCAGGGTTGGGGTCACATGTGATTTCCCTATTCTCTGTTAGCATGTATATTATAGTCACTCTTATTCAATTCGTGCTTGGGCAGTCATTTTTTTAAACTTTATTTTATTTATTCTTTGTATATTTCACATCGCAAACCTGAATCCCATTCATTTCTCCATACCTTTGTAACTACCCTCTGCCCTTGCAACCTCTTCCCACACCAAAATAAAATAAAGTTTAAGAAAAAAGTGAAAAATCGCATTATGGTGGCTGGAGTGTGACACAGTGAGTCCTGCAATAAGCCCTTTTACCTATACATCGTTACTTGCAAGTCTTCATTGTAAAGAGTCATTGGTCTGGTTTGAGGTCTCTGGTTTCTGGTACACTATCGATGCTGAGCCCTCACTGCAGCTTTGGGTCTGTAGGATTTTCCCCTTCACATGCTCCAGCAGACCCTGTTAATACTTTGTAAGTGTAGATTCCTCCATTCTTTGGACAATCTTACTGCAAACCTCCTGATTCTCTGGCTCTTACAATCTTTCTATCACCTCTTCTGGTGTGATCCCTGAGGCTTAGCTGCAGGAATTGTGTTGTGCAGCATTTTTAAAATTCTATTTTTATGGTTTTCATGCAAATATGATCCTTCTGATACTGCCTATGTGCTGTTTTCTTGCCCCCACCCACTGTTGTGGAATATTTGTTTATACTGTGAAGGTGTGTCTTTGCCAAGGCACCTTCTGATTGATTTAATAAAGAGCTAAATGGCTAATAGCCAAGCAGGAAGAGATTAGGCTGAACTTCCTTGGACAGAGAAGACTTTGAGAAGAAGGGCAGAGGCACAGGGAAATACAGAGGAACCAGGATGGCTGGTACATCACAGAACATAGATTAATAGAAATGGGTTAATTTGAAAGTTATAAGAGCTAGTTTAAAAACTAGCCTAAGCTGAGGCCAAACTTTCATAATTAATAAGTCTCAATATATTATTTGTGAGCTGGATTCCCAAAGGAAAATCTGTTACAGCCTGTCTGTTGATCTCTTTGTCCTACTAGAAATTTTTCAATTTTCTTTTATGATATATATGTGTGTGTATGAGTCTGTGTGATTTTATGCATATGTACAAAATCAAAGAGCAACAAATGAGATAAAATGTGAAATTGTCACTTTGTGATTAATTCATTTTATGTAATTATCTCCTGTTGCATCTATTTTCTTTCTAAAGGAGAAAACTTCACTCTTTGTGACTGAAACAATCTACAATGTATTGTTGTCATGTTACTTTTTCTACTCCCATATTCTTATATGTCTTGTATGTTTCTATTATTTAGCTATTGTTAGTATGCTAATATGCAAATATTTTAGAGGGATGTGTACAGAAAGAGGTATGGGTGATCATATGATTTCACTTAACAGATTAGTTTATCAGCAGAGCAATAGCAGGAACACACTTTAGTTGGGTTGCAACAGTTATGAAATCACCAAATTGAATTGTATTTAATTATGAGACATGAAGAATTAGAAAATTGAATATAGCATTAAGAATAGTCATGATTACTATTCTTCTATGCCAAGAACTTTCAGATCCTATCAGTGTTTTGAAGTTGTCTCTTCCTTCTCCAGTTGACTATTTGTTAATAAAATTAATGAAGGAATAAAAATAAAATGCATGTGCCTTGTTGTAACTCAAATCTGAGTAAAGCATTTGTTAAAAATTAACATGTGCATTCAATTCATAAATAGATGTTTTCTTTTTGTTGATTTGATAAGTGTCTTTTTCCTGGTGTGGGGAAAATGGAGTGCAATTTCCTCATAGTTCATTAAAGACAATTAACAATGAATTGCTGGCAGTGATCCTGGCTCAAAAAATATTCAAGAAATTAGATGCCCCTCTTACTATTGGATTTTAAGCTTTTATCTGAGCAAAGGCCCTATTTATTATTTGTGATTTTTTTTCTTCGAAAATACTAGGACTAATTACCAACAAATATTACTTGCTTTGTAAATAATAGTTAAGCTAGTTATTCCTTAGGAGAAAATGACAATTGATAGGTTAATCGAGTAAAATGGTACATAAAGCAGGGCACATGTTTCCCCTCTTAACTACAATACAGATTAAATTCTTCACACTGTGTGCATCTCTGTAGATGCTTTACCTGAGTGAATATAACTAGAAATATGCTAACAGACAAGCACAAACAATTGAGTTTTCTGCAGAGATTTAAATCACTTACTTGAGGTGTATAAGTTATGCCATCTTGCATCATCTGCCTCCATCAGGAGCTCCATCAAGTGTAGAGCTAGGCTTCATTTTTAGCAGCTTTTGAAAAATGGGATGGACTAATGACTGAGGAATGCTATGCACACCATTAGCTTTTCCAGGGACTTTGTTGAATGGTGACACCAATGTAATTCACTGCTCCTTCAGATATGTTTGCCTACCAGACTTGTCCTGCTTGATTGAACTCTAGCTTATGTGTCAGAGTAATTGGAGGACCTTAAAAGAATGATGATCCATGAGGGGTTGAATACTCCATAGAAAATTTCTTGCTAACAGATTGTGTATCATTATCCAGTATTCACTAAATTGAAAAGATACTTACTTTTTTTTGTTTTGTGAGTTGGAGCTTTCTGAAATTTCTAATCACAGTGCATAGATTATTCTGTATACTTTGTCTCAAGTCTCCACTATATCTTACTGCTATTTACTGTTGCTTCATACAGAATGGGAAAAAACCCTGAATGTATACATGCATAGCTAAGAATCTCTGAAGGAATTATCAATCACATTATTGTTATCATCTAATAAAGTACCAAGAAAAGTGAATACTTTTGGAAGGCATCACTCAATAGTTAATTCGAGTGTGTTTTGAAAAAGCTGCTTAGCAATGAGACCTGGCTCTTTGCACTTGATGAACCTACTGACAGAAGACAGGGTCAAAAATAAATCTTGCATATTACTTTATATCAGTAAAGAGGCTACATTTCACTTTAGTGAAAAATGTGAATCATAATGGCTTTCATTTATGCAACAATAAATAGGAAACAGCATGACATAAATAAAGTAATTGTTAAAATGAATATCTTAGCTGGTTATGATGGTATGTACTTGCGAACTCCAATAGATCTTGACTTACAGGTCATCTTGTTATATAAGGAGATCCTATCTAAAAAAATTATCCATTGTAACATTTGTTGCAAATGACTACTTTGGTCTATTACTTAACTACAGATAGCGACAAGGATTCTATGTCAGACATATTGATGGATTGAGATTTTTTTACTTAGCAAGTATTTCCTTAAATTTAACTTTCTAGGTTGTGTCTGTTTTTCTTCCATAGTGTATCTGGAAATCACCTGGATCATTTGTTCAAATTTAATATATTTTGGGATTACTGGATATCCAGAGCTCCAGTCATCATATTATGCAAATATTCCTGTAAGGATATACACAAAAACTGCTTCTTGAAATTTTGATGAAATCAAGACAACAATCTCCACATTATCTACTGGTTATCTGTGGTGAATTATTATGAGACTGATATGTCTCCTGTGACATATGACATGAATCTTAACAATGTTAAAGATGGTTGCCACCAAGGCCAGTAACTTGAGTTCAGTACCTATGCTCCAAATGGTGGAATGAAACAACTAGAAATTATCATCTTATCTCTCTACATGTGTGTCAAAATTCTTGTAACCCTGACCCTACCATATAATAAAGATTATGTTTAAAAAGTAATTTGATAGATATTTTGTAGGTCACTTTATGTATGTGATCAGATATAACATAGTGAATGAGTAATTTTAGAAAAAATTGAATTATGCATATATATATGACTTGTATGTAATCTTCATATTATATATTAAGATTAGTTTTCTATGCGTTATTTGTATGTTTAAATTAGTACAAGTAAATATTTGCTTGCAACCAGAGTAGAAAACACACCAGAAACAGTCATGTCTTTTTCTTCTTGTTCTTCTCCTCAATCTGGAACAACAATATACAACTCTTCTGTGTTACCCAATCCCTAGACTCCTAGAAACTCAGGTTCGGTTCTCATGTTCAACATAAAATTGTGTCTGGGAGTTTCCAGATTTCTTCCTCCAACAGGTCTCTGAAGCCCTTTCCAACATTATTCCAATGACATTTGCTTAATTATACATCATAATTATGTAACTACACATTGTAATTATATGATTATACATGTTTACTCTCAATAGACAATTAGATATAATCACTTTTAGCTCTTAAATGTGTAATGACAAAAAGTTACTTGATATAATTCAGTAACCTACAGAGAATGTGAAGTAAGTGTTAGTCTGATCCTTTCCATATCATGGTTTTTATGAGATTGTAGTAGTAAGACAGCTTATATCAGAATGGATAATGAGTGGTGGAATACATAATTAATAAAGTCAATGTACACTAAAAGCAGGAAATCGCTGTCAAGATTTGCAGAATTAGAATATTATAATATTCTTGTATTTTTGAGATATAATTACATCATGTCTCCCTTCCATTTCCAACCCCTTACATCCCATATACCGTTACTTGCTCTGTTTCAAATCCATGGCCTCTTTTTCATTAATTCTCCTTACATGCATTTATGTGTGTGTATTTATGTATATTTCTAAATGTAACCTACTCAGTCTGTATAATGTTACTTGTATGTATGTTTTCATGGCTGACCATTTTGATAGTAAATGACTAATTGGTGTGGTCTTCTGTCCAGAAGAATCCTCCCATTCTTAGCATCCTCGACTTGCCTATAGTAGTTCTTTGTGTATAGTTGATGTCTCATGGGTTTACCCATCCACATTAACATGTTGTTTTTGTCCTTGTTTAGCTCATGTTTAGGCAATTTTTTGGTCAAATATCATGGGTGTAGCTTCTATCATTACTAGGAGACATAATCTCACAACAAACTCCCTAATACTCTGGCTCATACAAACTTTCTGTCTCCTCTTTCATAGTGTTCCTTCAGCATTAGGTACTAGAGTTGTTTTGTAGATGTACCCAATGATTCTAGGATCCATAACTTTCCTTTTTGATTGGTTGTGGTTTTCTGTAATGGTCTGTGTCTTTTGCAAGAAGAATTTTCTTTGATGATTCTGTGTGGGTATAAGGACAAATATTTAGAGAGAGTTATTCTGATTTACTCAATTCGCAGCTGTAGATTCACCTATAATAATCTTGACATTACTAGCCCTGGGTAATTGGCTAGGTTTCTAGTACCAGGCATTATTTCCCTCTTGTTGAGTGAGTTTTAAGTACCATTAGAGAGCTATTGGTTACAATCAAGGCATGTGTAGCACTAATGTACCTTTAGTGCTATTTTGCCATGGTGGTTGCTGTGTTGGTTCATAGGCATCACATGTGGGTAGGACTATTGGTTGTTTCCATCTTTTGGAGACTTGCATGCTGCCTTGTGGCCCCATGAAAGCCAGTCCTCAGGAAAAAGACATTCCAGTCAATTCTAAATCAGGGGCTTCTAGGCCTACTATATTAGATGCGTGCTATCTTTGACAATAGGAACTTACCTTCCTTTTGTAGGAGACAACCAACCTCAACAGTAAAAGGCTATATGTTTGGAAAGTCTCTTGGACACTCTGATCAGTAACTCAAAAGAGAACTTCATATGTTGGTTAGTGTTAGGTGTTTTTTTGGAGTTTGGAGGGTGCTATTATATTCCTCTGTTGTACAGGTTGCATATTCCCTACAATTATCAAAACACTTTCATTTGGTATCTCACACTGCCATGCAATGAGTGTCATTGGTCATATAAACAAAGAGGAATAAAATCTACAATAAAGTGTTATAAAGCTACAGGTTGATTTTAGACAGGATACTAATAATTCTCTGAGGTGATCCTGTGCCTCTCTGGAGTCTTTTAGTATTTTCCAAGTGCTCAGAACATGGAACTTCAGTGTTCTCCATATTCAGCCTTGGTTCCACAAGCTGTTTTAGTATCTGTTTAAGTAATTCTTAAATATAAAGTTTTCTATCACTCCATCTAGCTGAGTGTTTGTCTCATGATAAGTTTAACTTTTCCCACCATGAGAAGTGTAATGATATTTGGATATTATTGATTAAAATTGACTTGTAGAATAAAAGACATACTTTTCTGGAAGATGAGATTGAAGGAGGTTCCCTGTAATTAGAGGAAAAAATTATAATCTATTAACATTCCAATACAGGATTCATATTACAGTAGACTCTGGGACAAAATGCCAATTTAATGTCCAGTGGATAGCAATGGAAATGTTGTAAAATGCAATCTGTACATTCTTGCTAGTTCTGTGAATAAAGTGGAATTCATTTATAAATGAGGATATTTCCATCCATATTAGTTACTTCTTCACTGCTGTGACAAAAATATACAGAAAGAGAAAGAGACAATTGAAGGAAGGAAAGATTTATTCCAGTGTACAGTTAAAGAATACAGGAATATTTAAAGTCATAGTGAGATCAACTTTAGTCACAAAGTAAAGAAAATGGTAAATGGGGTAGGTTATAAAACCCCAAGATGCATTGATAGTGCCATTTTCCTACAGAATGACTACACCTCCCAAAGTTCCATAACTTCCCCAGAGAGTACCTGATGGGGAAGTCCTGTGTATATGTCAATAAAGCACTGTTGGCCAATAGGGAAGCAAGATAGGTAAGACTAGGAGTCAAGGAGGATTCTGGGAATGAGAGGCAGAGTCAGACACCATGTAGGTCACCAGAGTAAGAGGTCTGGACCCTTTTCTCCAGTAAGAGAAATGCTTAGATTAACAATTATGGATTAAATACTTAAGTCAGAGATAGCCAGTAAGAAAAAAGCAAACGGCCAACAGCTTCTTAATTAATATAGTGTCTTGTGTGTTATGTGGGGACTGTGACTGTGGCAGGGCCCAGGTGGATGGCAGGGAAAACTACTCTACATATGGTTGTCAGGAGTGGGATTGAATTTCCACATAGAATGACAAGAGCTTTAAAGGGATTTTAGAAACAAAAGAATAGAGTGAAGCATGGCTCCTTGTTAGCAGCATTTTTTCTGAGGTGGGCTTTTTTTGCTAGAGAAAAACAGAGACTTCCATGGCCATTGTGGTAAACTTACACTAACCATCTTGGAAAAACTACAGTTTAAACAGCCGTGGTTTTAACAGATAAGACATGTGGCCAGAAAAACATAAAGATTTACAGTAAAGTCAGATTCAGATAAAGAAAACCCTCTAAAGGTTTACATTGTGTTTAAATTTTATGTTTGTTTGGGAGAGAAAAAGAAACAGGATAGTGGTTAAAAAAAATAAAGAAGCCTGCTGTGGTGGCAGTCGCCAGTAGGATTTGCTCCAGAGGCAGAGCAGGCAAAAAAGAGAAACCCTGTCTCAGGGAAATAAATAAATAAATAAATAAATAAATAAATAAATAAATAAAAGTAAAAAAATAGAGTAATAATAATAGATAAATAAGTAAGGCATGTAAAGATAGAAAATACACAGAGTCTGGATACTGTATGCTGTTGTGTTTTTAAGTTTTTCAATTGCTAAAGAAGGAACAACTGCTAAAGTACACTTGATTATAAATGCTGCTGTATTAATTCAACTTATATCTGTCACGTCTGCTGCGTGGCCTGTGTCCGAGAACGTGCGGAGGGTGTCGGGGATTGACAACACAGAGACTTGTTCAACGATATAAAGAAAACTTTAAACAGGCTCCAAAAAGGTTCAAGAAAACCTCCTAAGAAAAGGTCCCACCAGAGAAGCTTCTGCTCTCTCCTCTACCCTGGCTGGTTCTGCTCTGCCCTCAGAGGTAGATGTGGGTGGGTCTGAAGGTGCGGTTAGTCTTTGGACAAGGTCAAGCTCAGGGCGGTTTCCGTGGGAAGGCCTTTTCCAGGAACTTATTGCCCCGGGCATTGTATCGTTTTTAGTAAACATGTTTTTACTAAACATTGTCTTACAGCTGCCTACTCCCAGGCAGAAGGGGAAGTGGGTCTCTGCTCAAGGTCTGGTGTTCCCACAATTCACCCTTTTTATTTTCAAATGAGGCACTCCTGGCTTAGGTCAAGTAGGGTCACCCTCCCATTCCCGTCTTCGGGGGACCTTGAACCCCTGTCTTAGGTGGGAGGGGCCTTCTCCACAGGTTGTCCGTCGTCAGAGACACCCCAACCTTAAATCATCTGTAACCAACCTTCATGGCTATTGGGATTGCCATGGGCTAAGCTAAGCAATACTTGGTTACAGATCTCTTGCCTCTGGAACAAGGCACGTTTGAGCTCGGCATAAAGCCAGAATGCCTACTGCCACTGCCACCATTTCCAGGACCCCCATTGACATAGCACCTCTCCATCACCATACCCATCACCAGATCTGGGCCATAACATTCTACCAGCCTTCATCTGTTACAATGGTAACATGCACGTGATTTACATTCTGTTACAAGGGTAGCCCGCATGTGATTTACATTTACAATTTGATAAAGTTTACAATCATTTCAAGATCTGCTCAGGAAAGCATTTAGAAAGTGCACTTGCACAGATACATTGGGCACAATCATTGATGTTACACATGTAGCATTATGAAAAATATAAACAATAGTTGTCGCATTAGGACAAGTTGCATTTCTCCAGAAAAATACATCTCGGTGGGACCTCCAATTGTCACGTCTGTTGCGCGGCCTGTGTCTGAGAACTTGCTGAGGGTGTCGGGGATTGACAACACAGAGACTTGTTCAACGATATAAAGAAAACTTTGAACAATATCTTTTGAAAATGCCTTGACTTCAAAATTTAAGTATAAGGATATGTTACTTTGGAAAATATAATTTATTTGTGTTTCAACAGAACATGGAAAGCTGTGGATTCCTTCCAGGCTTCTGTGGTTTAATGAAGCAAGGCCCCCTGAAGCAATATCCAGGCAGTCCAGCATCTGAAACAGCTAGGAGGATACAGCTATACAGACCACAAAATCAAGGACTTATACAGGTTTCTGTGTTTTGTCATGATCTCCATAGTATGGACAGCACCCCCTTCTAGCAGGAACCAGCTTGGAATGAGCAACGTCCAAATTCCCAAATATTGTTTATAAGTCTTTGTTTTCATTTGAATGGGGTTGCTTATGATTGGTTAATGATTACAACCAATCTCTTTTTAAAGGTAAAAGGGGATTATGGTATGGAAATGAATACTTTACATTGTATGGTTTTTCATTTATCAATACATATTCAAATATGTATATTTCTCCTCTTGATTAAGTATTGTGCTTATACTGATCTTTTAAAACATAATGCATAATTAAGTACAGATTATAGATAGTTACCTACAATAGTCAGAATTTATAGTTAGGTAAGTTAGGTTTTCTAGATATACAGAAATATATTTGAGATAGATAGTCTTCAAACCTTTCAAAGACCTTCAGAAAATGATATTTAAAATAGTTTAGGTTTTTTCTTGAAAATGAGAAATGTCTGCTCCTGGCAGCACCAATTACGTCTGAGAGGAAGATGGGCCTCGAAGAAATTTATTATGGAGTTTACTTTCAACATGGCAAGATTAGCCATTTGGGCAAGAAACTGCTCTTGCCTAGACTGTTTGACTGTTGCTGTATAAACTGGACATACAGGACCCACAGAAAAGTGACTGCTGAACTCAAACAGTCCTTCAGGGTTCCTGCTTCATGGAAGAGTCTTCCAGACTTTCTGCAGGACACAGAAAAATGACTGACAGAATGCCAATGCAGATGGGCGGCTTGAAATTTCCTACTTTGCTGAGAAGACTTCCAGACACACTGTGGCCTATGGGCTGAAGATGGATGCCCCAATGTTACATAGAAACTTCGGGTGACTGTCCAGGTAGCGAAATATCTCTATCAATTCTAGTGTTTATGTATTATCCTTCTGTAGTCTTTGATGGAGTTGAAGACAGATAGTTGTAGTCATAGTTTTCCTTCTTATGATAAAAGATAAACTATCACAAAGATAGGATAGATGATACGTTCTTTAAATCTTACTAAATGTTAATGAACAAAATATTGTAGCTATATTCTTACTTGATAACTGTTCTATTATATATAATTTGACTTTGTTAAAGTTAAAACCTTTCTTTTTATTTAGACAGAAAAGAGGATATGATGGGGAAGTCCTGTGTATATGTCAATAAGGCACTGTTGGCCAATAGGGAAGCAAGATAGATAGGACTAGGAGTCAAGGAGGATTCTGGGAATGAGAGGCAGAGTCAGACACCATGTAGGACACCAGAGTAAGAGGTCCGGACTCTTTTCTCCAGTAAGAGAAATACTTAGATTAACAATTATGTTTTAAATACTTAAGTCAGAGCTAGCCAGTAAGAAACAAGCAAACGGCCAACAGCTTCATAATTAATATAGTGTCTTGTATGTTATTTGGGACTGCAACTGTGGCAGGGCCCAGGCAGATGGCAAGTAAGGCAACACGTTACAAGTACCAGCAGATAGAATCCAAGTATTGAAACACATAAATGTAAGGAAACATTTTACCTTCAAATCACTGTCAGTATTTCCTCTGATATAATATAAAATGAGTACTTTTTCATATGCATCTTCTCCATTTGTTTCTATATAAAGCTCAATAGGTGTAATTTCTGAATCTCTTCTGAGTTATTGATAAAGAACAGATGGGGCCTAGGAAGGGAACCTGTTTTGGTATGATGTCACTTTTTATTCTTTGAGGTACAGTCTTTAGCATTGTTTATCCACCTTCATAAATAGCTACTTGTATGAATACAGTCAGAATGTTGCCATCTAGCCTTGAGAGTTATAACATCTCTCTTGGAAATATATATGAACATTAAGTAGAAAATCTAGCAAAGCTACCGGCTAAGTAACACTATAAAAAAAGAAATAAACATGAATTTTTGGTGAACCCATATTGGCTTCTTTCATAAATGCTTAAATGCCATCTGCTTAATAACAGTTTTGCTGGAAATCAACATTTATCTCTCGATTTTTATTCCAGAATAGAACAGTTTTATGGTTTTGAAAATCCAGCTACTAATCCATCTCAAAGCCTTAGCTACTTCTCTTAATTTTAGTCATTTCTTTAAAAATATTAAGTAGTTTAGAAATTCTAAATACCTGGTTTTCCTTCTAATATTGTTGGGTCATTATAGTCTTATCTATGACAAACTATTGCTGCTATTGTACAAATACTTTGAGAAATTTTACTTATTATTTTGTGTGCTTGTTTGTTTCTTTGTGTGTGTCTGTATGTCTGTGCATCTCTGTGTGTGTGTGTGTGTGTGTTTGTGTGTGTGTGTGTGTGTGTGTGTGTGTGTGTGTGTGTGCAGGCTCACCTGCCTCAGAATACTTGTGGAAGTCAGAAAACAACTTTGCAGAATGAATTCTCTCTTCCATCATCACGTGGTTTCCAGTGACAGAACGCACATAGCCTGGGTTGTATGGTTAAGTGTTTTTATCCCCTGAGCCATCTCATCAGCCCTAGTAGGGACTTCTTACCTGGAGTTTAGTACTGTCCCAAGAATATTCTGGAACCCTTTCATTACCATATTATTGATTCAGATTTACTCCTGAATTGCGTCTTTTTAGGAGGAATTTGTGATGAGTGGAGAGACAGAATATCTAAGGAACATACTAATCTAACATGCACATTATGAGATAAAGGTGGCTAACCTTTGTAAGAAATGTCCTAGGAGCTTTCAGGTCTTCCATCCCTCCTTAGTTCATATGTAGAAAATATTTATAGACCTCCCTAGCCCTTGTGTACTTTCCTTATCATACTTCTCACTACAGATGAAGCAGCAGATATTCTTTTCCATTCTGCCTTAGTTACTTTATGGACTTTTCCACTTCATCTAACCTTCTAGGGCTCTCATCCCAATTCCTGAACAATGAGGTCTTCCCTTTTTATCTTACCTTGGCCTAGGTAAGGTTTCACATCTTGACTATTCTCTTAGTCTAATTTGTTTACAGCATTTGCTGTTCCTATTTGTCATATGATATGAAAAACTTATCTGTAACTAGGTTCCTTCATTAAGATGATAGCTATTTCAATTATTGTACTACCTTAATTTCAATTAAAAGTGCATAGTTTGGAAATATCTCTCATGTGTTTGGATGGTCTGTGGCATCAAGGCAAAGTGATCCAGTAACTGGAGAAGAAACATTTACCAACAAATGGCTTCTAACGATGTTCAGTAGAGTGGAACTCCGTATATGTTCATTTATTCTAGTATTAGAACATTTTAGGCTTAGGCATTTGCCACTGACTTATGATTGTGACACACTGGAGGATAGAGACAATATTACAGGAACTATTTCTTACTCAATAGATTGAACTTAAAAGGAGAATGTTTTCAGGACTCTCAACTGTAGGGCATTGGAATGTTTTCTGAGTTATAATATTATGCCGCAATATTCTAATACCTTCGGCTCTATCCCTTGTATGGTGAGATCTCGTGTTACATTCTCAAGCCTTATTTCCACATATGTACTTAGAAAACACAATCCTCTGTCGTTATTCAGGACAAATAGCTTTCCATATGGTTATTAAAGTAAGCATTAAATGAAATTATAACTATGTAATTAAATATATAAAGTTGTTATCTGGTGCTCAACTGTAAATATCGCGTATTTAAATAATCACACACACCACACATATGCATGTACACATTCTATAATCGTATATATCTGAAGTACTAATATTTTTCCAGGTTTGTCTACTTTGCCACAATAGAACCTGAAGTTAGAGTCAGAAAAAGAAGAGTAAAGATGCAGAATTGACTCAATTTGGAAACTAGTTTTTCTATGGTCTTCTCATTCATTATACCCACTTCTCTGTACTTCCTTAAGTCAACATTGACATCTCTGATGAACTTAAGACAGGGTGATATAAAGGATAATGAAAACAGAATTTCGAGAGTTTAGTGCTTACAGGTGCTTTGCAACTACAGCTGAATTATATGGACCTAAAGGCAATTGTAATCATTTCTTTGTATTTACAAGCATATACCAGGAGCATTGGATTAAAATTTGCTTTCTTGCTTCCTAATTTTAATATCTTCCATTTAATGTCTGAGTTTCTCTTTCATCTGTAAATTTTAGGAACTATAGTGAATATAAAGGTGTTGTTATGTATATCCCCATCACCAAAAGGCCCGGGGGCTGGAGAAACAGCTCAGTGGTTAAGAGCACTGACTCTTCTTCCAAACACCCAGGCTTGATTCCCAGGACCCACATGGCAGCTCACCAGAGCCAATAACTATAGTTCTAGAGGATTTATTGCCCTCTTTTAGCCTCTGTGAGAAACTCATGAAAGTGGTTCACAGAAAAACATGCAGGCAAGAAGATACCCATCACATAAAATTATATATATTTTAAAAATTATTTTTAAAATATCCTCAAAAAGTTGGGTCTCATATTTTCTTATGTGAAAATTTAAATGCAAAGTGCCAGCCACTTTGGTTTTTCCCCGCCAGTTGTCTGGGCTCTGCCATGTTGCAGTCCCCAAATAAACACACAGGAGGCTATATTAATTATAAAGCTGTTGGCAGTTTGCTTGTTTCTTACTGGCAATCTTTGACTTAAGTATGTAACCCATCTAAGTATTTCTCTTACCAGAGAAAGGTTCCAGACCTCTTATTTCTATGGTGGCTACATGATGTCTGCCTGTGTTTCTCCTTCCCAGAATCCTTCTCGACTTCTAGTCCCACCTATCTTGCTTCCCTATTGGCCAACAGTGCTTTACTCAACAACCAGTAAGAGACAGATTTACATAATGGCATCTCTCATCACAAAACTTAGACATAAGAGCAGAAAAGAGACTATTGGAGAGACAGAAACAGACTACCGAGAGGAGTTAAAGAGACAAGTGTAAGCAATGGGAGAGAATTCGTAAAAACAACATATCATCTAGACATATTAAAATGTCATAAATAAACCAATCATTTTGTATACTTCACATATGATATAAGTACAAAGGAAAAGGGGGTACATTGTAATTCTGCTAGCAAATAAAATAAATTATTTTCCGAGGCACAGAGAGGAAAGACATTGTAGCAGAAGCATCCCACCTACACTTCCTGAAATCAGAAGGAAATAAACGCCATAATAATACAAAGTACATATTTTGAACCCCCTTCCACATTCTGTATATTATATGGAGAAGTGGGATGCCTTTAATATGTTATCCTCAATATATTTCCTCGTATATTCTATATACAAATGACAATAGATAAATTGTAGAAGGGAGCATATGCAAAATATTTCCCTGAGTACAAATCATCTTGATATAGCACCATGGTATTGTTTTAAGTATATGGTTTTCAATATCAACAATCCCTAGGACATGGATTCAGCCTAATTTCTACTTTCAGAATATTTGATATCTTGATGACTGTGACTGTATTTCACTCCAAGTTTTCTAAATTCAAATCCCTTTGGAAATACAGCTGTATAGCCACAGTTACAACTGTTTGGTATTGTATTTTTATTATTCACTTAATCATTACAGCTAATTTTTTTACTATATTTTCTACACAACTGACAGTTTTCATCTTATTTATCTTCACTTTAGCATGGTTTTAGCCTCAGCTTTATTTTTTTAGAAACAGAAGTTGTAGTTGCATTCTGAATTTTTGCATCTTTGAGCTATGGTATAGCTTTTATTCTCCAAAGCAACTTAAACATCATGAAACTTTAAATTTCCCAGCTTTCATGACTATAATGATTTCTTCATGTATGCACTGAATTTCATGGGGATAGGTATGTATTTTACTCTTGAAGATGTAACTTGAACTTTTCTCTAGGATTTATCAATGAACTGTTTTCCATATTTTGGTTTATCCCTGAAATACTCTTGAATATCATGTATGGCATTGCCTTGGAATGGCTGCCCATAAAAAGGCCCCCAGATAAAATGCCATCATGATTTGTTTCCTTAGTTGGTTCGAACTTTTCCAAATTTACAACATATGGTTCTATTTCTTTCTCTATGGAAGAGATTATGTGATCTAGTTTTTTTAAAAGATTTATTTATTAAATACACAGTGTTTTACCCACAGGCCAGAAGAGGGCATCAGATCAAATTATGGATGGTGGTGAGTCACCAAGTGGTTACTGGGAATTGAACTCAGGTCCTCCGGCAGAGCAACCCCTTCTCTTAACCGCTGATCCATCTCTCCAGCCCGATGTGATCTAGTTTTATATATACATCTATACAGAGATATTTACTGCCTTCTTCATTAGAAGTCTTTTTATAAGTTTTGATAAGAAATAATGAAATCTTCCTCTCCAAATTTCTTTGTAGATTCCCAATTTCCCCCTGGACATTATACATACAGAAAATCTTTCTGGGTTCCAGTAAGATTCTTCCATAATACTTGGATTTGTACAATTATCAATCAGATAATAGCAATCTTCTGGAAAACTCAGTCTTTAATATGACAGGGTGATTTTCAAAGTATCTCTGAAATGGATTCAAACACATTTCATTTATAGACCTGCAATTGTTCTATCTCCAAATTAAAAAATGGAATAGCAATTAGTTATTTCAACTCTCATGGTGAGCATCCTGTGGCAGTTAAATCACAACATCATAAGAATATCTGATTTATTCAAAATATTGCTGACACTGGATAATTATTCATTCAAGGGCTGCCTGTTTCATCTCCCCATGTTCTGTTCACATGGCTTAATATGGAATGTGCATTATTAGGACAATTGACAGAGAATGATGAACTGAGAGAACTCTAAAAAAAATCAGTGTGGGAACTAGAAAAAAACCCTACTTAAATATCTAAGAAAATTTATTCTTTTTTCAATAGGGCATAAAATTCTCCAAAGCCTGCCCCTGTGATTCTTGAAGGTATTATGTGGCTAGTAATTTTTCTAAGCTGGGGAAATCTAGTTTGTTTTTGTGTTGCCCATGATACTTCTCAAAGATCAAAGATCTTAAGTACTCACTCTACCAGGAAATCTTATGTGGGTAGCAGTTTGGAGAGGGTCTTGTTTTCTTAGACTGTACTAAAACGAAAGTTGTTTACTGAAGTTTGGGACTGCTTGAGAACATGAAAAAAATGAGAAAGTCAGTAATTCTTACCAAAAGAATTTGATTACTATATTTCTGAAATAATTTTGCTAGGAAATTCTTTGTCACTATTTGCTACTACCTTGACAGATTTTGACTCTTGGGGATAGAAATAACTAAATCACCAAATAAGGAAAGTTGAAAAAGAGGCAATAATGCTGTTTGGTATATTCTTTTAGACAAAATAGAAAAGAACCAGTGGTGGGGCATGTTTTGCACCCTCTACTCATACTATATTTAGAGCATTAGTAACTGAACAGTTAGGATATATGTTGCTTGTTCCATTTGTTTCCAGTAGACAGTTATGAATGATTCCTTTCTGTCAGCTTGCCCATTCTCAGAAAACTAGACTTGTCATTCTGATGTTAGGGTCACAGAGTCACCCAGTCATCAGCTGCTGACTGCTTATCTGTTTTGACAGGCAAGGAAATTGAGGATGTTAGTAAAGGTTATTAAGGGTTACTCAGCAAGTGTGTTGAAACCATGTGAAGAACTTGAGCTGATTTGAATTTAGAAGACAATAAGACCAAAAGCTCTGAAGTTTCTTTATCAAGCATTTAAGAAAAATAAATTGTGTTGCATTCTTCCATTGCTTTTGTATGTTCATGACTTAAATTGTGCCATGATAAATTGATTATATAAGTATTTATAGCTTTCTAATAATATTGATGCATTCTAAATATATGTATATACATATATCTTATAAAATTGGTTTTGTACCTGTTTGAACAGATCTATACCATGATTAAAATTTATATGAATATTTCAAATGTGTTTTAATATACATATTTGTGACTATGAAAGTATATATGTCCTTGAAAAATTTTATCAAATTCTCATTTGGTTTTATATAACATATTGATTTGAAATAGTTGAATATTCTCTAATTTCTATGGTTAAGTCTTTGTATGATTACGCACATACAGATAAACTTGAGGAGGAGGAGGAAGAAGAAGAAGAAGAAGAAGAAGAAGAAGAAGAAGAAGAAGAAGAAGAAGAAGAAGAAGAAGAAGAAGAAAGAGAGAGAGAGAGAGAGAGAGAGAGAGAGAGAGAGAGAGAGAGAGAGAGAGGAGATTATGTGCTAAAATTTTGTATAATAGATACCTGGCTGTGTATCAAGCATCTATTTTTCTCCTTTACACATAACAGAAATCTGCATTTTCTTTGGAAATTACCCATTTTCTTGTTCCCCCATGAAAGGAAGATTAAGCCTAATTTGTCTAAATTATTGGGGGCATAGGTACACAAAATAGGCAGTCCAGTACAAGAATCCAAATCTCTCAGCGATTTTGTGTGTGTGTGTGTGTGTGTCTGTGAATGTCAAGATAAAAATTCTCATCTAAGTATATTTGATACACTGACACTTCATGGATTCAAGTCACTGTAGACACTTTGAACAACATAGAGAAGAAATCCTGAGGACAAACTTGGAAGGAAGAGTGTGAGTTACTTTCAGGGAATATAGCAGGAACCAGTAAGAACCAGTAAGTTCAAGGTAACTTCAACTCCTGAAACAAACAAAGCCTAAAGTGTACCATAGCTATGTTTTGTTGGCAGTCGAACATCAGCCTTGCTTTGGAGATTATTGTTCTTTGAGCCAATCAATACTCTGTTGTGTCAAGACACTTTGAGTGAGGGTTTTTGCTCACTAGAAATATAAAGTATCCTAACCTATGTGGATGGTTAATTTGAGTTCTCAAGAAACAAATAGGAAACATGATTTTTAACAGAAATGTGACTTGAAAGAAACCCAGGGAACTGTTTAAACATGTCTTTTTTGTGACTGTTAAAGTAATCACGGAGGTACCTGTTTGAACAGATCTCCACCATGAAAAACATTAGATGAAGAATTTAACTGTATTTTAATAATTTTTTCAGGGTATAGAAAGTATGTGTCTTTGAAAAAAATTAAATCAGTTGAGTTTAGCCAGCAATCATTTATAGCCCTACCACACAGAAAATCATCACCATCCTTATTTTAGTGTATTTGATTCTATTCTTTCTATCGATTTTAAGTAGTTAATATCACACTATATGTTTGATATTTATCTTGCTTTTTTCATTCAACACCAAATAATAAGTATTTTCCCACATCATTAACAACTCCAGGAAGAACATGTTTTTCTTCCTATGGAAATTACAGTTTATTTGACGAAGTGATACAAATGCAAATTAAACAGTGAAGGGTGTAGTAAAAAGATTGTAGTATAAGAAATTTGCATATATGGATGCATTTAAATAACACTGACCTTATCAGTAAATTGTCAGTTTCAATGGGGTTCTAGAAAATTAGAAAAAATGTCTAATTAACGTGTAATTTATAAAGGGATAAGAAAGGACTTAGGAATGATGTAAAGGTCAAATACTGTACAATAGGATAATTGAAGTAAACATTTTTTGGTCAGGATAGTGGGCATGATGCTTTATAAGGATGTTCAAAAACTAGAAATAAAATTTAGTGATGTAAATTATAAATGAGTAGATATATAAAGTACTTTGATTTTAGATGGTGATATTCATAAGTCAAAACTGTTTTATATATAGGACAATAAGTGTATAAGTAATCATCTGGATAAACGCAAATACTCTTAGAGGATTTAAAGATTCCAGAAAAGTTATTTGCTGTCTTTTCTTAAGCCTTTTTTCTTTGAAAATTGTATATATTTATACAATGTATATTGATAACATCTACTCACCGCCATCTCCTTCGAACTGCCTCCCAATCCCATTTCCTCCCTTTCTTTTTGTCCTCTTTTTCCAGTTCTGTTTTTGGTCATTAATAATACTGTGTGTGCATAGTCACATGGGTGTGTGCTCAGTCAGTGGGGCTTGAGCCTCCCACTGGAGGCCATTTCCTCCAAAAAGAGTAGATGCTTCAGTATTGTACCACTCAAGGCTCAGATAACTTCATGGAGGAGGCCATGGAAAAAACATAATAGCTGGTGGACTGGGTGGAGAAATGTGAAATACTGACTTCAGGACTGTAATATTTTACATGGCATGGCATGTAATGATGTAAACAATGCCATTCTAAGAGGACCTACTAATAACTTGGGTTGTGCTTTCATTGGAAAAGGTGAAAGTTGACTCATGATAATTTCTTTGTGTGTGTACTTTTTTTTTATAAATTTTTATTTAACTTAAAAACAATCTTTATTTTATATACCAATCCCAGTTCCTTCTCCTTCCTGTCCTCCCACTCCCCCCATGCCTGCCATACCCCCATCCACTCCTCAGAGAGGGTGAGGCCTCCCATGGGTGATCATCAAATCTGTCACATCATTTGGAGTAGGGCCTAGGTCCTGCCACATGTGTCTAAACTGAGACAGTATCCCTCCATAGGGAATGGGTTCTCAAAGTCCATTTGTGCACTAGAGATAAATACTGGCTCCATGGCCAGAGGCCCCATAGACTGCCCAAGCCCCTCAGCTGACACCCACATTCAGGGGAACTGGTTTGTTCAGATGCTGGTTCCCCAGCTGTCAGACTGGGGTCCATGAGCTCCTCCTTGTTCATATCAGCTATTTCTGTGGGCTTCCCCAGCATGGTCTTGACTCCTTTGCTCATCACTCCTCCTTCTCTGCAACTGGATTCCAGAAGTTTGTCTTAGTGCTTAGCTGTGGATCTCTGCTTCTGCTTCCATCAGCTACTGGATGAAGGCTCTAGGATGGCATTTAAGGTAGTCATCAATCTCATTATCAGAGGGCATTTAAGGTAGCCTATCCACTATTGATTAGATTCTCAGGTGGGGTCATCCTTGTGGATCCCTGGAGATTTTCCTAGTGCCAGATTTCTCTTTAAACCTATAGTGGCTCCCTCTATTATCTCTTTTCTTGCGGGATTACCAGCATATAATCCACACCGCCAGAAAAGCTAGGAAACAAGGAGGACCCTAAGAGAGACAAACATGATCCCCGGGAAAAAGGGAAAGGGACAAGATCTCCTAAGGACATTGGGAGCATAGAGGAAGGAGAGAGAAGATTAGGAGAAAGAGAAGGGGAGAAGAGGAGGGGAGAGGAGGACATGAGGGAGCAGGCAGATTGAGTCGGGGGAAGAATAGAGGGAATGGAAACTTTCTTGCTTCTGAAATTTCCCATAAAGTGCATTTCAACATGCCACGAATTCCTAACTGATTCAGTGATTATGCTTGTAGCACACTTCACTAATGGAGCAGGGAAAACAAAACAAAACAAAAAACCTGCAGGTTGTTGCTTTGTCTCCACAGGAAGAAACACAATTCAGATCAAATTCCACATTTCTCTGTCAACTAGCTGGTATCCAGAGGCCCACTGTGGTGTACTTACTTACTTTTGTGTCTTGAACAAGATGTAAGACTGTGCTTTCCTGGTTATATTTCCTAAGTTACTTAGAGAATCACAAGGTCAAAGACATTTTTCCCTGGAAACCTGAAATCATCTTCTTCTGCCATGCATATGAGAAGGAAAACCCAGAGTTGTCTGGCATGATGATAAAATAATAGGGATTCCTTCCATGATCTTCAAAAGCTAATGGGATAGAGGACCCTGTTAGCATCAAAGATCTTCATAGTAGCTAAAGCCTTAGCTATTGTATGCTGTTTTCCCCTTTCTCTGAATGAGGTCTAACGTGTCAAACAATCTTACTATTTTTTATGTACTGGTGAAGCATCACAAAAATTCTCAAATTGATAATTACATTTTTTCATGTTTGGCTTTTGTATGTGATGTGTATACATACATTTCTTTCCTTGCTGAGTTTTAACTTGCAAGACTTTGCTTACAGTAATAATAGAATCAGTATACTTCCTAATGGGAACCACAGGGTTATAAGATTCAGAACGCTGGATTTGGGCACTTGAAATTGGTTGTAGCTAATCCATGGAGTGCAGAATACACATGGAAGCAGTTGAGAGGTAATGTTTTTCACAAGAGGAAGTAGGGAAGATATAAAACAGCCTTCCAACGTCTGCAAATACTGTTCTATCTATTATTTTGGAGTTTTTGAACAGACTTTTCATTTAAATGCCATTCAATTTCCAGAACCACGGTGAACCTCTTTTGCCCTCTTTCTGGCACTACCCTGTCTGGGATCAGGGAGCATTTGCTAAAGGCTTTCTGCTTTTTCTTTCCTTTTCTGAAAGTTTCCTCCCGCCTTACTCCATCCTCTTAACAACTCGGTTCAACTGCCCCTTCCAAGTGAGACAAATGACCTCAGAAAATGTTCTGTGCTTCATTGAGAGAGCTGCTAAATAATATAGGACATAGAAGACCTGAAGCCATATGAAGTGAGGACTTAATGGCTAAGCTTCACACAGTGGCTGCACACCAGCCCGACAGAGGGAGAGCTTCAGAGCAGAGACACCTTCCAAGAGCAGATTTTCATCCCTCTTTCATTCTAATCTGCTGTAAGGATTCCTTCCAAATCCATTCACCATGTCACTAAGCCCCTTCCTCATAGTACTCAGATCAAACACATAACACTTGATCATACCCAGGTCATTGCTTTTCACCCCAGGAGCTCCTTCAACTAAGTACAATTCACCCTCCCGAAATGCCTGCTTGAAAGCATAGCTTAAATGGGCCATGAGATTTCCTTCCTTCTGTGCCACATCTCAGCCTTCCAGACCCTCTGTCTTCCCAGGCCATACAAATTTCTGGGATTTTCACTCACTCTGAAAAAATGCATAGAGTAATAAGCTATCCTTTATCAGCATCAAATTGACATGTGAATGGGGACTATATGTTATATGTTCTTGGTACTAGGGACGGGCTTGTACCTTGATCTACTACAGACCAATTCTTCGCCAACTTCCCAGGTCGATGCTAAATTCAAGAGTAAGTCTTTTTTTCCTTCATACACTGCCTCCATTTCTTCCATATGGGTCAGACACTAAAATTTTTCATGGTTCATATATTATCTGTATCTCATCATTAGCTGATTAAAAAGATTTGAAATTCCTATTTGTTCTCTAGCAGAATTAATTGGAGCTCAGGGTTGAAATGTACAAGTAGCAAATGGAGTATACAAAGTCAATCTGGGTAGGAGTTGGGGGGGTGTTGGTCTGATTTGCCTTCTGTCACTCCTTTCTTCATTTTCCCAACTTTACTCCGTGATAATGCCTGTATCTCATACCATTCTCTTTTGTACAGATAAAAGGCCTCTTCTTATCACTAGGTGGATAGGGAAGAGGTCAAATGAGGAAAAGGCAGACAAATGTTCTGCAATATTAGACATTTGTCCTGTGGACAGAAAAGAAATTTACTAAATGCATGTTATGCAAACACAACATGGCAGAAACCAGTATAACTATCAAAAGTACAAATAGGCAAAGGAACAACATATCCAAGTCTGAGAAGCACTATTAATAAACAACACCCTTAAAATCAAGAAAAGGGTAACTACCTGAGAAAAAGAAGAGACTCTATTCTGACCTAGGTTCTCCTAAATTATTGCCCCAAATTTCTCAGGACATTAAGAGAATGATACCATTAATTTTACCTTATTTAACCACACCAGAAACTGTCTCATCCCTTAGGGATCCATTTATAAGGGAGATCAAACATACATGTACACTTTGGTTTCTATACCCTCCAAAGGGAAGCTTTTCCACATCTGTTCAGCCTTCATGAAGCTTCCTAACTCTTCCCACACATTTACCACAAAAGCTGTTACCACAGAAGGATTTGATAGAGCCCATTTAGTTAAAGTGCATTTTCAGCTGCCAAAAATACAATGTAAACTACTTTGGCCAAATTCTCGCTCCTGGAGATGTTTCTCTTGTCCCTGGCTTTCCCATAGTGAGGTGTCAGACTGACCCTTGCCTCAGCAGAGTTAATAGAGAACAGACAGCAGATTTCAGTAATGGATCAGTTCCTCTTCTCAGCATGCCCAATCTATAATGAAAATGAATTACTGTGTTTTAATTCACGCAGAATAACCAAGTATGGATTAGTCTTTGATTCTGACTTTACAGATGCACAAATCCTATTGTCTGAGGCCTTAACGGGACACTGTAATGTTTCAAGTCTGGATATACAAAGGAGAGCTGTGCATAGATTAGCCAAATGTCCATTTATTCACTGACACTGCAGGATTCAAATAATAGATCTTCCAAAACAATACACCTTAGTCTGTCTCCTTCTCAGGCACGAGCTTCACAAGTCCTAGAAAAGTGTTCTTGGCAAAGCACTGTAACAAAGAAGCAAAGTTTCTCTGCAGCTTCCCTGCCTCCATTTTGTTAATGCCCTGTCACCGAGCCATGACACTCAGTGTTTCTCCCGTCCTGTTGTGCTGTCTCACTTAGATTTCAAGTTGTAACTTGAAGCCAGTACTCTCTTTCATCTCATGCAACAATCCATATCCTTTACTAGTCAGCAGTTCCACTCAGAAAAACATGGGTTTCTCTCAGGGGGAGCTCAGTATCATTCCTGAGGTATTGTCACTCAGTGTTACTTTTCAGGTGTTGTTATTCCTCTAGGAAGCAAAGATATTTGTTAATCTTTACTATGATATGCCACTGAAGAGACAAGCAGAAATCAGATTGCTATCTGTGCATATCTTTGAAGGGTATTCTGTTAAAGATTTCATTATTTAAGTAGTTAGCATATATGAGACAAGTTTTATTGTTGTTCATGATTTTTATTTCGAGTCTGGACCTCACTTTGGAACTTAGGCTGGTTAGGAATTATCTATCTAGCCTGGGCCGTCTCTAAATTCATAATATTTCTACCACAGTCTCCTTGGGATTATAAGCATACATACCATGACAGGCTTGATGAGAGGTATTCATATAGTAGAATGCATCCCAGTCTTATCCAGAAGAACCTATCATGTAGGAGTCATTCTAGTTCTCAGGCTCTTACAATCTTTTTGCCCACCCTTTCTGAGATGTTCAGAGGCAAGATATAGTGGTCATGAAATATATGTCCAATAGGGTGATAGACACCATATAGTCCTTTATTTGCTGCATTTTGGCCAGCTGTAGATTGCCACACCATTATTTCCACTGCAAAAAGAAGCTTCTTTAATCATATGTGAGAGGTGAACTTATCTATGTGTATAAGAATGAGTATTTACAAGGCAGGTGAAAACTATATTAGGTTAGTAACATGATAGTAGTAGGATCTCCCCTGGGGCCTAAGACCTTCCCAGCCATGGGTATGTTTACAATACCAGGCTTGAGTTCCCTACAAGTAAGAGGCCTTCAGGTGCAATTAGACAGCTGTTGATTGCATCCACAATATAAGTGCTAATATTGCACTGTTATGATATATCTTGTTGATTCTGTAATTGTTGAGGGTCTCAAGCTTTAGCAATGGGTAAGATTGTTGTCATTATGAGAGTTTGCATTTAAGGAGGTAATAAGGCTTCCAAGTCAGTTCAAGCCTGATTTTCCCAAGTGCTCCAAGAGAAGTGGGTAGAAATTTGAAAGAATAAATAAAAATATTTTTAAAACTAAAAAATAAGTCAAGAAAGCCAGGCGGTGGTGGCGCACACCTTTAATCCCAGCACTTGGGAGGCAGAGGCAGGCAGATCTCTGTGAGTTCGAGGCCAGGCTGGACCGACAGCCTCCAAAACAATACAGAGAAACCCTGTCTCGTAAAACCAAAAAAAAGTAAGTCAAGAAAGAAGAATTATGTAAAAGAAAGAATAATATAGAAAACAAAGATGATGTCTGTTGTAAAGTACATACATTATACAAGGATTATACCCAAGGTTCCTGAAGCAGAGTCAGTGTTCAAGCTCATGAACAGTCAAAAATCAAATACATGAATTAGAAATTATGACAATACTACAGACTCAATGTCAAATGAAGCCAACTGCTTGCCTAAAGTTGGACTCTGTAAGACTACTTTCTAGTGAGGTCAATTTAAGCTAAGGGTTCAGTACTTTTGTGAGGCTATATTAGGAACACTGAAAGACTGATGAATGTTCTATGTTTTTATGAAATAAGAAAGCAGGGAAAAATGAAAAAGACAGTCTTGAAGCAGTGTGTTAGATATAACATGCTTTAGAACACTTGCAGATTTCCAAGCATACCAACTATTCTTACTGTCTCAACCAAGAGACACTTTCAAGGTAATACCTGGTTGGGATAGTCTAGCAAGAACAATTTCTAGTAATAGAGTTTACCAGGTTTTTCATTCTTTAGCAACTACCATAGCATTCCCTCTAAAGAAAAACAAAACATCCCCAAGTAAACATTATTATGAATACTCTGTGTATCTACTGACATCAGCCAACACAGAAACTATGGAAAACACCCAAATCTCATAGTCAGAGATAGCTGTGACATATTCCTGAGGATAAGGCTGCTGTTACATAACATCGTGATGTGCTCTGCCTTCAGTGTCAGGGTCAATCACAAAATATAAGTTCAGATATTTACTGAGTTTGAAAGGTGTGTACTACTAGATTATTATTCACTCAGTTGACTAGCAGCCTCATATTTCTGGACCCCAGAGTATAAGATAAAAGATTGGTGGCACTTGTTCCTTATCAGGGTGTGTGAGGGAGCAATCTGCTTTATGCTTTCCTCCTAGATTCTGGTAATATTTTACCAATAATGTAAGACCTTTCTTGAATTCTAGATGCTTTGCCCAGATCCGGCCTGCATGGTGACACAGCCAGTGCCTGGACGCCTACCTCCATGTCCAAATTTCCCTTTTCTGTAACACAGTCACATTGGATGATTGCATACTCCCATAACTTCATCTTAGCTAATTGCTTGGAAAGACCCCATTTTCACATCATTTCTTATTCACAGACACAGAGAAGGAGCACCAGGAAATATAACTCAATAAAGGGAGCCATTATGGGCTTTATGAGAAATCTGGCACTAGGGAAATCTCCAGGCATCCACAAGGATGACCCCACATGAGAATCTAAGCAATAGTGGATAGGCTACCTTAAATGCCCTCTGATAATGAGATTGATGAGTACCTTAAATGCCATCCTAGAGCCTTCATCCAGTAGCTGATGGAAGCAGAAGCAGACACCCACAGCTAAACACTGAGCCAAACACCTGGAATTCAATTGCAGAGAAGGAGTGATGAGCAAAGGAGTCAAGACCATGCTGGGGAAACCCACAGAAACAGCTGATATGAACAAGGCAGAGCTCATGAACCCCATACTGATAGCTGGGAAACCAGCATAGGACTCTTCCAGACTCCCTGAATGAGGATATCAGTTTGGAGGTCTGGTTAATCTATGGGGTCTCCGGTATCAGATCAGTATTCATCTCCAGTACATGAGTGGACTTTGGGAGCCCACTCCACACAGAGGGATACTCTCTCAGCCTGGACACATGGTGGAGGGCCTAGGTCCTGCTCCAAATGATGTGGCAGACTTTGATGATTCCCCATGGAAGGCCTCACCCTCCCTGGGGAGCTGTAAGGGACTGGGATGAGAGTAGGTTGGGGGACAGGGGAGGAGGTGAGGGAGAGAGAACTGGGACTGACATGTAAAACAAGCTTGTTTCTAATTTAAATTTTAAAAAGGAAAGAAAGAGAAAGTTTCCATTCCCAATTCAGGATAGAGTTTAACACAGTGGTCTTAGGTACTTCCTATAACTATGAAAAGATTTTCAAACTGTAGCATTTGTGTGAACTGAACATTAGACTTGCTGCTTATTGATTGCTCTCACAACTGATGGAAGGGCCCTATTGTTGAAGACAACACTGATTTATGCCTTTGAATATAGAGAAATTGAGTCTAACTTGAAACATCCCTCCTACTGACTACAATTGGTGGTGCTGTTTCATATTTGCATGCTATCAGAGCAGGTAGATAGTCAATAACCAATATCAACCAGATACAAAACCTGTCACCTACAACAGTGATTTCCTGAAAGATATGCTGGTGCAATAGTGACACAAATGCTATATGAGTAACCAACCACTTTTGATTGTATTTAAGGCCCACTCAATAAGAGGTGAGCATACAGAAAACTATTAAAGTGGCCAGAACTATGAGAGTATATAGGTCATGGGGCTATGGAAAAACCTATTATTATTACTTGACCAAAGGAACATAGTGATAAGATGATTTCTAATGACATACCCACATACCCATAGATTAGTGCCTTAGTCAGTCTTCACCAGAGAAGCCATTTGTTGTCGATGGAAACTAACTCAGAGACCCACAACTGGACAATGTTCAGAGAGTGAGAGACTTTGGAGCACCCAGCCCTAAACAGAATGCCTTCATCAAACCCCTTTCCTCGAGGCTGAGGAGTACATGTGGAAAGGAGGCAGAAAGATTGTAAGAGCAACATGTGGTAGATGACTCCAAGGAAACCATCTTTCAGGCACAGCGGGACTGATGCACATGCAAGGTCACAGAGAGTCTGGCAAGCATTCACAAGACCTGGCACAGGTTCAAGCTAGATCGAGTTACAGTACTGAGAAAGCAAAGTAGAAATAGGGCCCAACCCCCTAACCAGGAAGCTGTCTGTAATTGATACCTGCTGGGAAAGTGAAAGTCAGTTTTCTCCACTGGGGAGTAGACACTTTCTCCAGTAATATTTTGCCTACACAAAATAGACTCCATATTGTTTTGCATTTCTATGGTATTTCTGTTTTCGTTTGAGAAAGAGAGTAAGAGATAGAGCACATAAAGTTAGATGGGTAATGGTGTGGGAAGGATCTGAGAGCAGTTGGGAGAGGGGAAACCCCTGATTTCATGAAAAAAAATTCAATGAGAAAAACAAAACATTAGACTTAAAAAAACACCAAATCATCCCATGACAATGCTTTTACTGGCCATTCTGATCCATTGTTTGCTAGGTACTCAAAGGAATTCAGAGACAGAAAATAATGATTGCTACTTGCATTTTGTTGGTGTCTGACAGGTTTTATTTTCATTGATTAATTATATGTCTCGACTGCTGTTTCTCTTCCCTCCTCTCCTCCTGTTTCTTCCTCTACCACCTCTGTTCCTATCCCCAATCCACTACTCCTCTGTTTCTGTTCAGGAAAGGACAGGTCTCCCATGGATATTAAGACTAAGTACCTGCCCATATATTAAGACAAGGCAAGGAGCCTCAGAGTGAGGAATAGAGCCCCAAAAGACAGCAAAAGAGTCAGAGAAATCTCCCACTCTTAGGACTCCCACAAGAGTACCAAGCCACACAATTGTAACATACATTCAGTGCACGCAGTTCAGTCCCATGCAGGCTCCCTGGTTGTTGGTTCAGTCTCTGTGAGTCTCTATGAGTTCAGGTTAGTTGATTTTGTGGCTTTTATTGTGATATCCTTGACTCCTCTGTCTCCTACAAACCTTTCTCCCCCTCTTCAGCAGGATTCCCTGTTGGCTGGTGCTTCAGACAGAGCCAGAGGTGAGTTTACTCTCCTGGCATGGGTTTTAAGCTAAAAAGATCATTGATTTTGATTGCCCACTCTCTCAGTCTCTAGGCCATGCTTATCCCAGCACACCGCATAAGCAGGACAGAGACTAGGCAGAAGGTTATGTGGCTCGGTTGGTTTCATACTGTCTCCACTTGAAGTTTTGTCTGGTCACAGGAGATGGCCAGTTCAGGCTATATATTCCCTATTGCTAGGAATCATTGCTGGGGTTATCCTTGTAGATTCCTGAAATATTCCCTTGTGCCAGGTTTCTACCTAAGCCCCCAAAGCTCCCCTTTTCCAATAGTCTCTTTCAGTGCTTTCTACCTCCAAACCCCAACCTGGTTGCTTATGTTCCCATCTCCACCCGTTCACAGTCCACTCTCAAAATCTCTTTCTCCTTCCCAGGGAGATCCAAGTGTTTCCCCTTGAATCCTCCTTGTTATCTAGTCTCTCTGGGTCTGTGGATTGTGGCATAGCTATCCTTTTTATAGCCAATATCCTTGTATGAGTGAGTGCATGCCATGTTTCCCTTTTTTGATCTGAGTTACCTCACTCAGGATGATTTTTTTCTAGTTCCATCCATTTGCCTGCAAATTTTGTGGTGCCATTATTTTTTTGGTTTTTTGAGACATGGTTTCTCTGAATTGTTATAGAGCCTGTCCTGGAATTTGCTCGGTAGACCAGGCTGGCTTCAAACTCACAGAGATCCACCTGTCTCTGCCTCCTGAGTGCTTGGATTAAAGGTATGGGCCACCAATGCCCAGCCCCTGGTGTCTTTTTTCATAATTGTTATTTAAATTAAAAACAATCTTACTTTGCAAACCAATCCCAGTTCCCTCTACCTCCTGTCCTCCCATGACCCCCCCACCAACACCCATCTTAATCCCTATCCACTCCCCAGGGAGGGTGATGCCTTCCATGGGGGAATCATCAAACTCTATCACATCATTTGGGGCAGGTTCTAGGTCCTTCCCCATGTATCTCGGCTCAGACAGTGTCCCTCAATAGGAAATGGGCTCCCAAAACCCATTCATGCACCAGGGATAAATACTGGTTCCACTACCAGAGGCCCCACAGAACGCCCAAATCCCCCATGTTCAGGGGACCGGGTTTGGTCTTATGCTGGTTCCCCAGTTTTTAACAGCTGAGTAATACTGAATTGTGTGTATATACCACATTTTCTTTATCCACCCCTTGGTTGAGGTACATCTAGCTTGTTTCCAGGTTCAGGCTACTACAAGAAAAGTTGCTGTCAACACAGTTGAGCAAGTGTGCTTGAGGTATGATTCAGCATCCTTTGGGCATATGCCCAAGACCGATATAGCTAGGTCTTGTAGATTGATTTCCAATTTTCTGAGAAACTGCCGTATTGATTTGTGAAATGGCTGTACAAGTTTGCACTCCTAACAACAAAGGTGGAGTGTTCCCCTGGCTCTACATCCTCTCTAACATGAACTATCACTTGTGTTCTTGATCTTAATCGGATTGAATCTCAGTATCATTTTGATTTACATTTTCCCGATAGACATTTGATGTCCTTGTTTTAAGAACTCTCTGTTTAAATCTGTATCCCATTTTAAAATTGGATTATTTAGTTTGTTGATATCTTGATTTTTTTTAGTTCTTTCTATATTTTGGAAATCAGCCTTCTGTCAGACGTAGATTTGGTGAAAATATTTTCCCATTCTGTAGGCTCATGTTTTGTCCTATTGACCATGCCCTTTGCCTTACAGAAACTTTTCATTTTCATGAAGCTCTATTTATTTAATGCTGATCTTAGTGTCTGTTGTATTGGTGTCCTATTGAGGAAGTTAGTTTGATAGGCTTTAAATACTATTAGTTTTCAATTATTTCATTTTAGTATTTCTCAAATAACTCACAGTTTTCTAGGTTCTATACATAATTTAATCAAGATGTCAATGTTTCATGGTGTTTTTTAAGCATCTGCATTTTATAGGTGAAGTAACGGATACTCAAAAGGCTAATCCCTTTGTTAATATCTAATATTATCCTTTAGTTACTATTTCATTTCTGGGACCAAAATATCTGATAAATGCATTTAAGAGAAGCAATATTTATTTTGGTTAATGGCTTCAGATTATCTGATTAATAATTAATGGAGAAAGTTCAGTTTTACAGCAAGTGATGAGGTCTGTGCACATGTTAGCAAACCTCAAAAGAGATATTGATACCAGAATGACAAGTAGATATCACCAACAAAGGGTACCAGAATGAGGAGTAAGTATCACCAACAAAGGCTAACAATTAGGAACCTAATTCCACACCTGAGGAAATTTAAGGTTTCATAGCATTTCAAAATAGTGGCAACCTCAGGAAACCATTTTGAGATGACTAATCTTGACTGTCAACTTGATACAATTTAGAATTACCATAGAAACCAATCTCTAGGCATATCTGTGTAGGGTTGTCTATATTAGGATTACCAAGGTGTAGATGGCTACAGTAAATATGGATCACACCATTTCATGAGCTGGGGTTCCAATACTGTATAAAAAAGAAAAAGTGAGATGGAATTAGCATTAACCACTAAACTAATACATCCCTCAATCACCTCTAAAATGACACACTACTTAATACTATAATATTGGTAATAAGGATTCAACATACAAATTTTGGTGAGATATAAATATTTGGAAAATATCACAGATACCATGCTAATACAAAATGAAATATATAAACAGACAAAAGCAGAATTGAGAATCCACTCATAAAATAGAATTTGAGGAAATAGAAACAATAGCTTTCATCCTTGGCTTCCTAAATTTTAGACTCTGTGCTTGTGAAGGCCAGTTATAAGTAGGACAATTAGGTTTTCCATTTTCTCTTGTTTTTCAATCTTATTCCCATACTAACCTGCAATTGAACCAATTTTCATCTCTTACTGTTTCCTATTCCCAAATAGAACTTAACATTGCATGTGAAAACTGCCTATCTAGAATCTGCAGTTCTACATTTTACAATTTGCTAAAATTTTCACTCTTCCAAATGCCACATGGTTCTGATCTATCCCATTAAAACTGAAAAGCAATGAACCCAGAGTCTAAGTATTAATATCAGCCTCCACTGTCTTTACCTCAGAACATTGACATATATAGTATTAAGACCTATGCTATGGATTCTGATAGATCTTGGTGCATGAATGTCTCTTTCATTTTGATATTTACATCCGACTTATATTATCATATACTATTTCAATGTTATAATCCAAAATCATGCAATACTTAATCTATGTAACCTTGAGACCTTGATGATTATGTAACAGCTCCTAAAAGAACAGTAAGATTACATAATTAGGTACAACTTCAGTTAATATAAATGGAGAGAGGGTCTAACAAAATTAGTCTTCAAATCTGATCTTCAGTATTTATGAAAATATAAAAGTAATAATCATATGTTATAAAAAGTCAAGATAGATGTAAATATGTATAACTCAAAACAGCAACTAGTCTATCCATTTTGTCTCTAATTCATTGAAGATGTTACAATTACAATAGAGCTATTGAATAAATACATTAATATGGTATCTGATTTATTTCTACCTGTTTAATATGTATCAATCTACAATCTGTCCATCATCATTAGCATTACACTAAGGACCTTAAGAAAGCCTCGAGCACAAGTTGAAGTTTTTGCATACTTAGCAATGATAATCAAGTATTTTAATATTTCCACCTAGTGAGAATGAAAACCTGAAAGAAATGAGAAATGAACTAGAGTTATTCTTGAACAAAACAGAGGAAAACCTTTTTAAAACTGAAACCTTCATGTCTCGTTTCTCTCTCTCTTTGTCCTGTAGGACCTCAGTGAAAAATATGAAGTTGTCAATGATGAGACAAAGAATCTGCTGATTTGGCCACTGGAGAAATGTTTACCTTCCCAAGGATCAGAGTGAATCGAAAGGAAAAGAAACTTTCCTTTCACTTTCTGATTAATATCTTGTTTATCTAACTCTAAATATTTGCGAGACTGAGGCTATTACAATTTCATCTTACCTTCAGATCATCAGCTGATGAACTTGTTATAAAAGTCATAAAGGTATGTAATTCTGTTCGCCCACACAAGTACATAAAACAAATTTCTTTCTTCAGGATCCTGAGAAATAAACATGCCAACATGAAAAGGCTATTTATCATGGCTGTCATAATTAGGTCAAATTGGGGAAGTCAGTTCCCTTCTGCAAATGACAAACTTCAAGTTCCAGCCCACCAGTACTTTTTTTGGAAGACACATCTAATAACCCCTAGCCATTTGTCACTATTCCCACATGCCAGGATGATCAGAGGCAAGGCAGGTGTTCTTCATTCTGGTTCACTAAACCAAAATTGTAGCCATCATTTTTACCAATATGAAGATAATGCCTGAATTCTGAATATGAGAATATTTCTAAAAGGTTCCCACCCCACCTGTCTCTCTTAAACTTAGAGAATGCAGATCTTAAACAATTATTAAAGTAGTTGTTTTCCTGACTTTTGACTTCGTTATCTTTTTATTGTTTTGTTTTTGTTCTTTTTGACTTTTGACTTTCCCAGTAGAAAGTCAGTTGCTAGCATTCAAAACCAAGGCATGTGTACATGAAAGAGATATTAGGAATCCAGGGGATCAAATAAGCCCCAGGTATCTCCCATTCTACTTCTGACTGTCTCCATGAAAGACTGAGAACAATGCACGGCTGGGGCAATTGTCTGCCTAGTCACTACCTAGCATGCTTTATGCATTGTCTGGACTGATAAACCAAAGACAGAAATAAGAGTTCTGTTTTAAGTACATAAAGATCATGATAAATATATCTCTTGTCTAATCAGGAAGACACAGAGATTGTATGTACGGTGAGAGATATGAAAAAGGTATTCTATTGAATGAGATTGCCCCATAAACTGAGAAATTTCATGTGCTTCATTCACCCCCTCAGGGTTGAAATCTCTTCTTGAAGATGTCTGATTCCATCATATTAGGTAGTTTAGTACCTTTTTGAGCTAAATGAAAGAAGAGGAAAATCATTAGTGACAATGGTCTGAGTCTACCCTCCACAAAATACTTGGGTATGCTATCTTTCGTTTTTTCTCGACTGAAATCTTCTTTTGTAAAATAGAGATAAATATCTCTGTACTTACGAGAAACCCAGAAGATGATACATGAGTAATGTCATTAGTTTCATATAACAGAAAAAATAAATTTCAGAAATGATAGATGACTTCTAGAAACCATTAGTGCTATCTTGTTTCACACCACTCACAGCTATCAGAGGTAGTCTGTAAACCCTTTATATTTAGATCCCAAACAGGGCTCATCCTGTATGACTCAGTCATTGTCTTTCCCCTACTGGCAGTACTACGGTTTGAATTTGGAATGCCCTCCAAAGATGTATTAAATGCTTAGACTATATGCAATCTTTGACACTTTTGAGAGTTATGGAATACTTAGGAGGTAGAGCCAAGTTAGAAGGAGTTAAATTCAGGGCAGACGCCCTTAAATGGTACTGCGATTTTTTTGTTCTCTCCCTTTCCTTCTCCCCCACCATTATTCCCAGTCAATATAGTATGTCCAAGCCTCCATTGCCACATACTCCTGCCAAAAGCAATAGGACCATATGATCACAGAAACCTGCGAAAATGTAACCCCATGTAAGCATTTCCTCATTTAAAGTTTGTTATGTCATTTTTCATGACATTAAGAAGGTGACTAAAACAGATGTGAATTCAAATGGGTGAAAGAATGTAATCACCTTAGCATGGCCATAGACCTGTAGGCTTCGTGTGTGTGTGTGTGTGTGTGTGTGTGTGTGTGTCTGAGAGAGAGAGAGAGAGAGAGAGAGAGAGAGAGAGAGAGAGAGAGAGAGAGAGAGAGAGAGAGAGAGAGAGAGAGGTGGTAGGGGAATTTTGGATTTATCCTAGAGCTTTATGTATGGTATGGAAATACTATATTCTTAAGTAACATCCCCGATCCTCCATGAACAAAAATTTAAAGCCCTACATTCAGTTCATTATATTACTATCTTTCTGAAAGTCAGCTTCGTTATTGTCTCAGAGACAAAGACCATGGTCTTTCAGATCCTAGTTAATGCCTCATGAAGAAGGGATATATGATTCACAAATCACTTTGGTCTTCTGCCCTGCTTTTAAATATGTTGTAAAATAACTGGAAATACGTCTGACTTTTTAAACTTTCTTGAACTTTGAGTTTGGTTAAATGGAAGTTTACAATGAAGCCTGACTAACCTGGACTTCTTGAATGCTTTAGTGATAAAGCAATATGCCTGGTCAAGTCTCAGGCCATGTATCAGCTAATCAATATAATGTTCAAGATACACTAAGATTTTATAACAGCTGTCAAGACTGACTAATCAGCGATTGTTCAAAAAAATCACACAGAATAGGAAACCTTTCTCTTCTCTGGAGTATTTACTATGAGAAAAGATACTGGCTAGTAATTGAAGGATTCAATTCTCAAGTGATCTAATTATTATTAGCAAGACTATACAAAATGAGAAAACAGGAAAAGGGAAGGGGAAACCGAGGGGGCTTAATCTTGTTCATCATTTTACACTTATATTCAAATGCAAAAATATGTCAGACCCTTAACTTATTGTATTCTCTCATAGTACAGAGAATATGAAAGAAATACTAGTAATATCTAATAAATTAGAATAAAGGATAAAGAAGTCAGAGAAGTAATAGTCATATCTAGAGACTACTATTCCTATGGTAGTTGAGAAACAATTTCCAAATAGATTTCTCTTCTTTCAAGTACCCCTTCACAGTATTCATGATTTGAATCAATGTTGAGCATATATCATCCCAGAGTCACATAGATTTATTCCATTCCAAGACATTAATTTTCTAGTGTTTAACCCAGTTAGCTTCTATGGTAAGTGGTCTGCCATTATTTCTATCATGGAACTATTTTGTTTGTTTCAAATTTAAATAATAAATTTCACAAGTATGTAGCTTGTCATATGGAGAGTAGTAAATATTACATATATATTAAAATATTGTTGATTTAGAAGTGAGAATGTATATTTTTAGAATCATTTTTAAATCTTGTCATATGATATCACTATGTAAAATGATTAGCTAGAGACCTGGCAAAGAGTAATGTGATAAATATTTTTATTTGTCAACATAGCAAATCTGGGAAGAGGTAACCACAACTGAGGAATTGCCACCATCAGACCCATCTGTTTCATATTTTTATTGATTAACAATTGACAGAAAAAGGCCTCGCCCACAATGTGCAGTGCCACACTCAGCTGTATAAGAAATCTAGATGAGCAGAAGCAGGAACAGTAAGAAATATTTCTCTACTTCAGTTCCTGCTTCTAGGTTCCTGCCTAGAGTTCCTTCTTTAGCTTCCTCATATAGCATATGTACACCAAATAAATCCCTTCCTCCCCAAGTTTAATTTGGTCATGGTATCTATCAAAACAATTCATGCCAACTTATAAAGCTAACGAGATGTGAGTCCTTGGTAATATTAGGTACAATCTATTGTGTAATGAGAAAGGGAGTTGGTAAAGGAAAAGTGTGATATAGCAATTTAAACAGATGTTTTAAGATTTTATTCTTGGTAACTGTTTAGAGAAGATTACACTTTTTTCATATTTCCCCTATGATTTAAGGCTATGTGTAAATCATACATTTTTTCCTAAATACTAAAGTGATGCTTATTTCTGTGGGATAGACTCAGATGACATTTGACTATTTGAAATTGTCACCATTACTTTTAAGTTAGGAGAAGGTGTTCTGCTCTCTCAAATGTAGGTGGAGTTTTCATCTAAACCACCAGTAAGTTCTGTCCTGTCAGCTGCTTCCAAGGTAGTCAACATGGAGACTTATTATTTATAAATGCTCAGCCAATAGCTCAGCTTTATTACTAGCTAGTTCTTAAGTTAAATTAACCCATTTATATTAATCTGCGTTCTGCCACATGGTGTCACCTCTCTTTCATCTTGCACCTCCTGTTTCCTAGCATTGCTGGGGACTCCTCTGACTCTGCCCTTCTTCTTTCTAGTTTGTTTTTTCTGCCTAATCTTTTCCTGTTCAGCTACTGGCCAGTCTCCTTCTTTATTAAACCAATCACACATAATTTATGCAATGTACAGAAAGATTGTTCCACAGCATTTCACCATTTTGTCTAAATAAAAAAGGGAGGCTTAACCAGGTGTTGATGGTGCACCCCTTTAATACTAGCACTCGGGGGCCAGAGGCAGGCGGATCTCTGTGAGTTTGAGGCCAGCCTGGTCTATAGAGGAAAGCTTTAATGTTAAGATAGTAAAATAACAACAAAAGAGTTAACAAGCAAGAATTGCAGTACAGTCCATTTGTATTCGGTAAAATCAGATAAAATATTCCATTATCTATCTTTCTTTGTGAGTCCTAAGTTTCATATCTAATTTAATGTTTTATCATAACTAAGGAAAACTTTTAAGTCTGATTATTTAGTCTTTAATGCCATCTAAACATAGAAATGTGAAATGTTACCTAATGACAGAGAAATCTGACTGCCTGGATAGTCACTGTAGGTTGTTCTGTAACATTGGCCTACAGGCGTGGTATATATGACATTTTTGAGAAGCAGAGAATTTTGAAGGATCGTCTTTATCTTGGCAAAGTTTGGCAGTTACTTTCTTTTGCATTCTGCTGGTCCAGTTTGGGCAGTATACTGTCAGCAGTTGAAGCATGGGCAATTTATTTGCCTAAATGGTTAGTGTGTAAGAAAGCAAACTCCATATGGAAATCCTTTGATGCGCGTCATCTTCTTTTTAGGTAAATGGGTGCTATCAGGAGCAGATGTGTCTCACTGTCATGAAAATGTCATGTTCTGTAGATCTTTGAAGTGTTTGAAGACCATCTATATATCTAAATATATCTGTGTGTGACTTTGAAAATATACCTAACATGAGTATAAGTTTAACTATTATAGATGATTAATGATTAATCTGTATTTCTTAATTATACATTACATTTTTAAAGGAATTACATAATCACAATACCCCAAATAAGAATAGAAGCATACATATAGTATAGTAAAAATAATTTTAAATTTTTATCAATAAACCAAAACCCATACCAATGTAAATTATTTTGAGATTAATAGTTGTTTTGGATTAAAGTAGATTCAATAACCCACCCTTTTATCCTATCATTTCTGTACCCTCCCTTTTTCTTTTCAGAACAAGATCCCTGAATCTAATCTCCTTTGTTCATCTTTTTTCCATGAACATTACCAGTAAAAGTTTTGTCCAACCCCTTAAATTATGACACATGTGTATAACCAACATTTTGTGGATGTGGATATCATTTTCTAGACGACTTTCTGTTGTCTGGGGGTGTTGGTATCTTTGGTGGAACCTTGAGAAATTTGGGAGTACTCCAATTGGAGAACTCCATGAGTTTGGACCATCTCAGCCAGCAGTCTTGAAACTGTTTTGGGTACAAATTTTTGAGGAGACTGTAACAAAGGCATTTTGAAGTGTTGGATAATATGGGTCATCTATTTTTATCGTGTTTGGTCCTCTTTTTCTGAAAGTACATAAACTTTTAAAGGTAGCATACATTACAAGTCAAAGATGGTTGTGTTTGAGCAGTTAAAATACATGTCATATGTCTTGTAGTTCTTTTAGGTTTATTTTTTATATAGCCAGGATTTCATGGGGTTTTCCATGAATAAACCTGATATTTTTTTAACCTGGAATGAATTCATAGTTTCTCATTTCCTATGGAAATAAAAGCATAACCTGTCCCTAATGCAACATACCTTTTGACTTAAATTTTGAAGTCAGGATATTTCAAAATACATAGGTTGGTATAAACCTGCAGCTTTTATAAGCCAGTGTCTTAGCAGTGAAACATTAAAAAATAGCACAATAACATATAGGATCCAGGCTCTCTGTGTATTTCTTATCTTTATGTGTCTTTTTCTCTTATATTATATTACTCCTCATTTATGGACTTTATTTTATTATTTTAAAGTATATATTTCTTTTTTTATTACTGTCTATACCCTTTTTATTTTCTCTACCAAACCATTGTTTATTTTTAAACACACTATAACCCATTTAGAGGTTTTTTCTCATCTGAATCTGCCTTTACTGCATATCTGTAATCTTTTTCTGACTACATGAACCTTTAAACTACTAAGTGGTATGACTAGGACCTCCACATTTTTTGGTGGCTGAATCTTCCCCTCTTGGTTCCTTGACAGCCTAGCTCCATGCTCAATGTACTGGTGAGAGCCACATTTACTGTCCCAACTCTTGAAAGTCTTTGGTGGTCTAAGCTGCATCCAGTGTGAGCCACCCACTGCTCATATACCCCATTAAAGTGTTCCATAGCAGGGCCTCTTAAAAGAGTCAGGATAAGCTGATCTGAACAACGGGGAGCTCTTGGACCCCAGACAGACAGCTGAGAGGCCAGCATGGGACTGATCCAGACCCCCTAAGCGTAAGAGTCAGTGAGGAGACCTGGGCAACCTATGGGGCCCTTGGAAGTAGATCAGTGTTTATCCCTGGCATACAAATGGACTTCGTGTGTCCATAACACAAAGAGGGATGCTCTCTCAGCCTGGACTCTTAGAGGAGTGCCTGGACCCTGCCCTGAGCGAAATGACAGACTCTGGATATCCCATATGTGGAAGGAAGTGGGGATAGGGTAGGAGGCTGGGGATGATGGTGTGGGGTCTGCGGGAGGAGGGGATTCAGAGGGAACTGGGATTGACATGTGAAGCAAGCTATTTAAAATTAAAGTAATAAAAAAGTAAAAAAAAAGAGTCATGATCATTTTTGTTCTGATCACTGAGCTTGGAAACCAGCTCTTAAATGAGCCATACCTCTAGTTCTCAGTAGCAAATAGTTCTTACCTGAAAACAGGTGGTTATCAAGAAGCCATATTTGACTCTGTTTTTGTGTGTTTAGCATCCTTGTTTAAGTTTTGTCAGGTCTTATGTGGATATTGTGGCCCCATTGGGATGCCATTTGTAAGCAGAATTTTGCATCTAGACCACTGATAAGTTCTGTCCTGCCAGTAGTTCCCCAAATAACCAACATGGAAACTTACTATTATTTATAGATGCTCAGCTGATACATCAGGCTTATTACTAACTAGCTCTTACAACTTAAATTAACACATTTATATCAGTATACATTATGCCACATGTGATTAACTCTCTTTTCTTGCACCTCCCGTTCCTCTCCTTGTGTCACTGGCAACTCCTCTGACACGACCCTTTGTGTTACCAGTGTTTTTAGTCTGGTTTTCCCACCTAATCTTACACTGTCCAGTCATTGGCCAATCAACTTTTTTATTAAATCAATCACAGAATAATTTACATGGTGTAGAGAAGGATTATTACATAGCACCCAAAGGTCTATATTCTAGTGAAGAACATGACTATGGTCAAGTTTCAATATACGCTGAAGGTCTTTAATCAATTTGTGAGGACAATCTATGTTTTCTGACATATCAATGAAGTACTTTATTTTAAAATTCTCACTTTATGCCCATGTGTTTTTAGATATGCATATATTGTCCTACACATTCACACACACACACACACACACACACAAGGGGGATGTATCTGTTAAGTATTACACTCATTTCCATATGAGAGAAGAGGTATCAAATTTGGTTCCGTTAAAAAGTTCAGTGTTTTTCCAGTCTCTCTTTGTCTAACTAAAATGCAGGAATTGTGCTCATAGACATACTGACTGAATTGGTAGTCTGCAGAGAACAATTAACAAAGTTAGCCTTAAATCTCTCTGCGGACATATATATGTGTGTGTTAGATAGGGCAAGGGAATGAAATTTCAACTTAGACTCTCCTCTGAGTGATGAAGTTAGGAGCTAAAGAGCTATTCACCACCTATGGGGTACTAATTCAGATTTATTCATTCACACTGTGTCCTATTTTTCATCCTTCCTAGGAGTTACTTCAGCAGGGGGCAAAAGAAAGAAAATATACAGCTGAGATAGGTCTCTCCAGCATCTGTTTTCCACAGTAGGTTCTAGACTAGCTGATTGCATTGAAAAAAAATTACCGCTCTTCTTCCTTATTAAAATTCACCCTCTTACTACTAAAGACTCACCTCATTCATCCATGATCTTCTCCTGACATTATTGTATAGGCTTTGTTATTCAATCAAGAGAAAAATTCTTGAATAGGGCTGGAGATGGCTCAGCAAGCAAAGTACTTGACTGGCAAGCCTGGTGCCCTGAGTTGGTTCCCTGGAGCCTATGTAAAGCGTAAGGAAAGAAGTAACACTACAAAGTTTTCCTCTACATCCACACATGCACTACACACACACACACACACACACACACACACACACACACACACACACAGACACACAGACAGAGTATTATTTAAAAAGTTCATGCAATAGAATATGATTATGTTAAATATTCTGAATACAGACAGGTAATACCATATTTGACTGGCACACACAGGCACACCCAGAATAATATATCTGTATATTGAATCTTCTGGAGACAGTCATTCAATGAGTATAAAAATGGATAATTATTTTGCCTCAAGTCTGTATTCCTATGGTCCAGAGAAGCTGAAAGTTAAAATTCTTGGACACTGGCTGAAACAGCAATAATAATTCATATTGTACTCTTTTGCCCCTTCTTGCATCTATGTAGTCTAGTTTTCAGGACAAGACTATGTTTCTTCCTGACAGTGCCTCTCTGAACAAGTTTAACATAGTCATGCATTCCTCAGAACCTAAAACAACAGCTCTGTTCTTCTGAAATCACTCAGTCAATATACTATTTCATTAGCATTCTGGTTCCTGTTAAATATATTCGGACATTTGTTAAAATAGAAAAGATATGATTTAGAATTAGTATAATAAGTCATGATAAGAAAGATGGTGGTCAAGTCCTCCAAATACAGAATGGCAGTTGGGGACATGAAGTTGAACAATAGAGTGATGGTATTACTAAGGGGATATACTAAGTGTATAAGATTTTTCTCTAAAGTAACTGGCTAAAATTACTGGTAAAATTGCCTGACATAGTCTTATTATCTCAGTTACTTTCTTTTGTCATGACAAAACATCATGACCATTGAAATAAAAAAAAGCACTTAATATGGGACTTATGGTTTCAGAAGTTAGAGACCAAAGCCATCATGATAGGGAACATGGAAGCAAGCAGGCAGTCATGGCTCTGGAGCAGTAGCTGAGAGCTTAACTTCTGATCAACAAGCATGGGGCAAAGCTGTCTAGAGGAGATCAGCATGGACTTTTGAAATCCCAAATCCAGCCCTCAGTATCATAAGACCTTCCAGGATTCTACACCTTCTTATATTTTCCAAGCAGTTCTACAAATTGAGAATCATTTTATTCCTCTCTCCACTCCTGTCTCTACCTTTTTAGTGCTGGGATTAAAGGTGTGTATTCCCAAGTGCTGAGATCATCGTTGTGTGAGCTGTTTCTCTTTTAGACTGGATCAATTTTGTTTAGCTCAGTGTGGCCTTAAACTAATAGAGATCTGTCTGCTTCTGTTTCCTGAGTCCTGGGATTAAAGGTGTGTATTATCACTGCCTGGCCTCTATAGCTTATGGCTACCTTTGCATTCTGAACCCACAGGCAAGCTTTGTTAAATCATAAATTATATATTACCCCAATTGTTGCTCTTATTCATGGTAGTATGAGTATTTATAGTTGTCATCTTTGAAGTCATTTTCAAAATATCCAACAACATAAGCATACATACTCAAGGTTAGAAATAGGATAAAAAAATTATGTTGTTTTTCAACAACATAACCTCTTTTTTTTTGGTTTTTCGAGACAGGGTTTCTCTGTGGCTTTGGAGACTGTCCTGGCACTTTCTCTGTAGACCAGGCTAGCCTCGAACTCACAGAGATCCGCCTGCCTCTGCCTCCCGAGTGCTGGGATTAAAGGCGTGCGCCACCAACGCCTGGCAACAACATAACATCTTAATGACTACAGTGCTAGGACTAATTTTTCCCACAGTCATTAGAAGGGGTTCAAGCAAGTAGGGAAAGAGTATATTATAGTTTTCTAATATATTTACCTATGTAAACTGGGCGGTGGTGTCTCATGCCTTTAATCCCAGCACTCTGGAGGCAGAGGCTAGTGGATCTCTGTGAGTTTGAGGCCAGCCTGGTCTAAGGAGTGATTTTCAGGACAGTCGCCAGCGATACACAGAGAAACCCTGTCTTGAAAAACCAAAAAATATTACCCGTGTAATCAGAAAAATAGAAAATATAATTGTAAATATAGCAGAGCCTTCTTAGGAACTCCTGATGCAGTAACCTCCCCACACCCTTGTGACAGACATTCCATTACTGTGATAAATACATGAGAAAACAACTTGAGAGAAAGGTAAAGAATAAATATTTACTTTAGTTTATTAGTCCAGAATTTTTAGACCATCCCAATGTGACAACACAGCAAAGTAGGGTAGTACACATGGGAATGGTCAGAAGACAAAGACACAGGCTATTGGGTGTTCTCCTCTTATTCCAATATGCTCCAAAACTTATGGAACAGTTCCCCACACATTCAGATCTTTTTCATCTTTTTAATCCTTTCTGCAGATGCCCCTACAGACTATATTCTAAAGGGTACTTTACTAGCTTGTTAGGTGGTCTTCAGTCCACTGAAATAGACAACCACTTCCATGATACGTAGCATTTCTCTCTAAAGTTTTAGTTTCCTGTCATCTTTTGTAACCTGCAAATGTTAAATGGAAATGTCACGAAATAAACAAGTCATACGTTGTTTACCATTCTCTAGATGTGGAAAATATGACAGTACAGCAGTGCAGAGCAGTATACACTGTAGTGGTCTGAAGGCAGAGACACAGGCTAGTGGCTGTTCTCCTCTTATTGCATTGTGCTCCCAAACTTATGGGATATTTCCACACACATTTAGATCTTTTTCATCGAATATATACTTTTTTAGGACCCTGTGTTTGTGAGTGGCTTATTTTTCTTGTTAGTTTTTTTATATGGATATTTATAGGAATTTTCATTTATTTTGCCATTGAAAGGATATCTTCTCAGTAATTTTACTTTTCAGAATTTTTCTTTATCTATGTTAATTATTTATTATTATACATACTTATTAATCTATGTTAAATTATATGTTAATTGGAAATTTAATAAAAGTGAAATATTTACATATTACAATGTATTAGTGTTATTAAAAATAATATAATAATTATAAGATAATGTTATCAAAAGACATTTTATGTTTTATTTTATTTTTAAATTTATTTTCTGTTTTTTACATACCAACTGAAGTTTTCCCTCACTTCCCTCATCCTAGTTTTTCCCCCTTACCTCCCCTCTCCAACCTATCCATGCTACCTTCTCCATTTCTTTTCAGATATTGGTGGGCTTCTCATGGATATCAGCCAACCATAGTATATCAAGTTGCAGTGAGACTGGGTACCTCCTCTTCTATTAAGGATGTATGAGGCAATCTGGTAAAAGGAACACATCCCAAAAGCAGGAAACACAGAGGCAGTCCCTGCTCCTACTACTAGGAGTCCCACAAGAAGACTAAGCTATACAACTGTAACATATATAGAGAGGGCTTATTTCTGTTCCTTGAAAGCACCCTGGTTGTCAGTTCAGTTTTGGTGAGCCCCTATGAGCCCAGGTTTGTTAATTCTGTGGGTTATCTTGTGGTACCCATGACTCCACTAGCTCCTTAAATCCTTCCTCAGCCTCTTCTACAGGATTCCCCAAACTCAGATTTATATTTGACTGTGGGTCTTTGTATCTGTTTCTGTCTGTTGCTGGGTGAAGCCTCTCTGATGACAGTTGGGCTAGGCACCAATGTACTAGTATAGAAGAATATCATTGGGAGTCATTTCATTGATTTTATTTGGCAGCCATGTTTGGTTCTATCCTAGGTATCTGGGGTAGCATGTTTAAAAATAGGCCTTTATTTCCAAAAAGCTTGTTGAGCCCCTGCTGTGCCTTTTATTGACTGTGTGAAACTGGGAAGGTTATAGAAATGTCTATGTTTCCATTTTTCCATCAATAATAAAAACACAGGATTTTCTGAGCTACCGAGAGAAATGCATATAATAATTACATATATAATTTTTCATTCCGTGACATCTTAAAATGTTTTGGTATGACATTTATCTCCAAGTTATCTTCCATAGATTAATTTTGTTCTCTTACTGTTATATCATTTTGTTTTATTTGTACAACATGCTATATATTAGAATTTAAAACACACATTTATATACTAGAGATTTTCTAGTGTTTTCTCCTGTTTTTGTTTTTCCTGATTTATTTGCATTTATATGATTCAATTTCATAGATCATTTAAATTCTAGAGGAAATTTCCCCCAGGGAAGGAAATTGATAAACTTATGGCAGGAACTCTGTTGATGCTTCATTCAATTTTATTCTCTATTATTATTGGAACCCATTCAAAGATCTTCCCCTAAATTCATTTTCTGAAGATGATATGAATGAATACCCTTTGGCAAGTACATCAAAATATTCCTTATGAAAAAACAGTTCTCCTTAGCTAATTGAGTACTTCTAAGAGATGGTTGATTTCAGAAGATGAAACTTTTCCAGTGTTGGATGACAGTATGGTTTCTTTGAGACATGAGACTAGTCACAGACTGTCAATCTACTGATTCTGTTTCATTTAGCCAGTGCCCTCATTTTACATTCTAATGTAAATGCTTTGTCTATTTCTTTCTCAAGATCAACTATTAATTTCTGTTAATTTTAACCCAAGACCCACTCTACTCATTTCTACTGCCTTCTGTGGGCAGTTAGAGTCACATTTCATGAACTGGTTCCATTGTGTAAATGGATCTCAGTAAAGAGGTAAGATGAAGAGAAAGTAAAACATTTGTATAAACCTGCCAACCTGGGAATCATTAATCTATGCACTTACCACAGATTTGTTGAGTACCATGTGTGTGTGAGAATATGATAAGAATGCTAAGCATAGAGTAAAAGGCAAAATTTATAGTCATTGCCACTCTTGGAGATTACAGCTTATTGAAAAGTTTAGAATATTTGAAAACCATGTAAATGGAACATTGAAATAAGAATTTATACATATATGGAAGGAGAAAGAATGAAAGTAGACAAAAGGGGAAAAAGGGGTAAAGAGAGATAGACACAAAAGAGATGTGATTAAAAAATAGGCGACTGAGGAAGAGCTATAGATAATGGAGGGGTGATATTAAAGGGTATGCTACGTTTCTGTTTCTATGGTAAAGCACCATGACCAAAGGAAATTATAGAAGAAGAGTTTATTTTAGCTTATGATTCCAGTGTACAGGGATGCATGGTAGTAAAGAGAAGGCCTGACAGCAGGAATGGGACGCTAAAGATTACATCTTAAATGCAAGCATGAAGCAGAGAGGGAACTGGAAGTAAGGAGAGGCTAGTTAAATCATCCCAAAGCCTGCTGCCAGGCATGACCTTCATTCAGCAAGGTTGTACTACCTATACCTACCCAAACAACACCTTCCATCAAGTATTCAAATTCCAGAGACTATAGAGGACATTTCTTATTCAATTCACCACAAATGGAAGCATTCAGAAGCAAATCAAAGAAGTTCTCTAAAACTATGGAGGTATGATCTTGTTAGTGATTTGTTTTCACATTGGGATTTAAAATTCAAGTATGTTATGACCCTCTACTTTTAAAAGCAAAGTCAAATTTACAATCGACAAGTCAGCTAATGTTCTCTTTTCAACCTACAACTTCCCTATGCCAAGTGTTTGACTATTGTCTTTTTAATTTCAAACAAAGCATTCTTTTTTTAGAAAGAGAAACTGATTTTTAATCCTGGTAACAATATATAGTTGCAAAAAGATTAGTATATAAATTCAATGTGGACAATATAACATAAATATTAAAATCAAGTCACATAGATGCCTTATTTTGTAAGTCTCTTTTATTAGTTTGTATACAAAATCAGAATGAACATTTTCATTATTTTTAGCTTGACTGATTAGGATGTGTCTACAAAAAATATGAGGGACTATTCTTTTTAATTCTGATGTCTAGTGTGACATAACTAGATTTTCTTCCCTTGAGTTTGGTCACACTGAAATAAACAAATTTATTCATGATGTCTTCCATGCTGCTTCTTGAGAATAGGCAATAACCTTTTAGAATATGAAAAGAAATTAAGGAAGACTGTGTTTTTCTGTGATAAAAAGACTAATGAAAAATTACTTATATGGGTAAGGGTTTTTTTTTTAAATTTTCTGTCGTTTATCTTTCCAGGACATGCCTTTCAACTGTTTGTAATTTTTGCAAAGTATGAGCTTCTTTTCTAAGTCTTCCTTTGATAGTATCTATTACCCTATCTGCTTCCCAGTAAACTTACATATCTATTTATACTTTATGAAAAGCTATTCTTCTGAGAGATGATGGATTATTTTTGCCTAAATGAAAAGACAAAGAACCCTTCTTAAAACATGGAACTCTTTGATAAATCATCAGTTTAAAAATGTGATCAACCTATACTGCTCCACACTTAACCTGGGTTTAAATCCCTGTTATTTCATGGTCTAGTCAAATTGCTTCTCTCTGCTTCTGTTTTCTGTTCTATAAAATGGATATAAAGGAGTTTTTTTTATCGTTAGTTTTTTTTAATTTTAAATAGCTTGTTTTACATGTCAATCCCAGTTCCCTCTCCCTCCCCTCCTCCCGCACTCCCCTTCCACCCTCCCTCCCACCCTATTGCCACATACTTCCACATAGGGGATGTCTAGAGTCTATCATTTTACTCTTGGTAGGGTCAGGGCACTCCCCTAAGAGTCCAGGCTGAGAGAGCATCTCTCTTTGTGCTATAGGCACATGAAGACAGATTGTATACCAGGAATAGACACTGATCCACAGCTCAGAGCCCCATAGGTTGTCCAGGCCTTCTCACTGACACTCACATTTGGGGGGTCCAGATCAGTCCCATTCTGGCCTCCCCACTGTCGGTCTGGGGTCCAAGAGCACTCCCCTGTTCAGATCAGCTGTCTCTGCTGGTTTTGCCAGCCCATTCTTTGCCAATTTGCTCATCATTCCTCTCTCTCTGTCACTGGGTTCCTTGGGTTCAGTTCAGTGCTTAGATGTGTGTTTGCCTCTGCTTCCATCAGTCACAGGATGAAGGCTCCCGGATAGTTATAGACATCAAGCTCATTATCAGGAATGGGCATTCGAGGTGGTCCTTCCACTATTGCTTAGCTTGCCAATTGATGTTATACCTTTAGATCACTCGAGGTCACTCTGGTGCCTGATCTGTCTTCGATCCTATGATTCCCTCTTCCCCCTATTCTACCCCCACCCCCTCAACTTCCTGTTCCCCCATGACCAACTCCCTTCCTCTTTACCCCCTCTATTCTTCCCAGGTCCCACTACCTCCCCCTCGCCCTGTTCCCCATCCATTCAGAGGATCTTGTCTCCATCCTCTTCTCTTGGGTACTATGTATATATGCATATCTTTTAGGTTCTTTCCTGTTTCCCAGACTCTCTATCTGTGGAAGTGCAGACTGGCACTATCCTGATCCATATCTAAAATCCATATATGAGTGAGTACATACCATGTTTGTCTTTTTGCGACTGGGTTACCTCACTCAGGATGGTTTCTTCCAGTGCTATCCATTTCCCTGCGAATTTCAAGATTCCATTGTTTTTTTCTGCTGAGTAATACTCCATTGTGTAAATGTACCACATTTTCTCTATCCACTCTTCAGTTGAGGGGCATCTAGGTTGCTTCCAGGTTCTGGCTATTACAAACAATGCTGCTATGAACATAGTGGAGCAGATGCCCTTGTTGTATGAACCTGCCTCATTTGGATAAATGCCTAAGAGTGGAATTGCTGGGTCTAGTGGTAGATTAATTCCCATTTTCCTGAGGAATCTCCATACTGATTTCCAAAGAGGCTGTATGAGTTGGCATTCCCACCAGCAGTGGAGGAGTGTTCCTCTCTCTCCACATCCCCTCCAGCATAAATTGTCTTCGGTGTTTTTGATTCTAGCCATTCTGACAGGAGTAAGATGGTATCTCAGAGTTGTTTTGATTTGCATTTCCCTGATGGCTAAGGATGTTGAGCACTTTCTTATGTGTCTCTTGGCCATTTTAGCCTCCTCTACTGAGAATTCTCTATTTAGCTCTGTACCCCACCTTTCAAGTGGATCCTTTGGTGTTTTGGAGACTTGTTTCTTGAGTTCTTTGTAAATTTTGGAGATTAGCCCTCTGTCAGATGTAGGGTTAGTGAATATCTTTTCCCATTCTGTGGCCTGCCTTTTTGTCTTTTTGATTGTGTCCTTTGCCTTACAGAAGCTTTTTAGTTTCAGAAGGTCCCATTTGTTAATTGTTGATCTCAGTGCCTGTGCCACTGGTGTTATGTTTAGGAAGTAGTCTCCTGTACCAACTCGTTGAAGAGTATCTCCCACTTTCTCTTCTAAAAGTTTCAGTGTGGCTGGATGTATGTTGAGATCTTTGATCCATTTGGACTTAAGTTTTGTACAAGGCGATAAACATGGATCTATCTGCAGTCTTCTGCATACCACTACCCAGTTATGCCAGCACCATTTGTTGAAGATGCTTTTATAAAGGAATTTTTGCCCCACGGGGATGTATGAAGACTAAATAAGATTCATGCAATGTGCTTGATGGATAGTCTAGCATATATTAAGTGCTCTGAAAGTAATTTAAATATCATTATCAAAATATTAGTCAGCCTAATTCAAAAGATCACTTAAACTACAATTATTTTTAAATAGTCTGGCATCTGGACCATATAGAAGTGGATTGCATTTTGCATGTAGCTGGTTCCAGATCCCCTTATCTATTAATCTCATGGCAGTTCCCTTAACCCTATCCATGAAGATCTCCTCCAGCTGTATAGCTCAAAGAGTCTCATCTGTGAGTTCATTAAAATAGCTTATGCAATTGCTCTTTCATTTCCTATTTGTCCAAAACTGTCTGGGGGAGTCTTATGGTGTCCTCCCACCTGGTCTGAAATAACAAGATTGCTAATTTATGCGCACAAATGAGCTTGTTTATAAATTTAAAGTATTTTATTAAAAGTATGTCTGAAGTTTATAGACAAGTTCCTAAAAGGAATTTGCCTAAAATTCCATTAATATTTTGATAGTACCAGTACAGTTTATACTAACAAATGGTGGAATATGTCTGTGACACAGAACGTGCGTAATAAATCTTTAAGTCGGGAAGCATTTTATAGCACATGTTCTCAGTGTTTCAGCACTTTTAAGTATCTAGAAATTAACAGGAATAACAACCAATATCTACTAGGTATCTATTATATGTCAACTCTCTATATGGATTATTTTTAATGTTCCTAATAATTTTATTAGAGTAAACATATTATTTAATTTTATCTTATTTTCCCCTTTAAAAATTTTATTCTGTGTGTCATTTACTTTATGTCCTTTATCTTGATACCATTCATTTCTGGGTCCCTTCACATCAGTCCTCTGACCCTGTGCCCCACTCCTTACCCCAAATAAAACAAAATTTAAGAGAAGAAAGAGAAAAGAAAAAAGGGAAAAAATTAAAACTCTCATCATGGAAAACTTCAGTGAGACATGCAATAAACCCCTTTGTCTTTATGTCTTTACTTGCAAGTATCCATTGCAAAGAATAATTGGTCTGGTTCGAAGTCTCCATCTCTGGTTTCTATTGTACTGTTGATGCTGGGCCTTCACTCAGCCTCCTCTTGAATATCCTCTTGTTGTCCTGTGTTGTGGAAATCCTGTAGCTTTGGGTCTGCAGGTCAGGTTCCTTCACATGCTCCAGTAGGTCATAGAAGGGGTGGTGTTGCAGTGGGTCAAGTCATAACCCTGGTTCTGTGCCTGGGCTGTTGCAGTCTTGCTCCACCAACCAATTCTCCCCTTTCTTCACCTCCAGTTTGAGTTTCCTGGATTGTCCCAGCTAATTCAACCCCTGCAGCCATGAGCAATGGGTAAGACCAGTTCTCCTGATTTCATGCCCTCAGGGTCAGCCTCCCACACCTACACCTCAGGGCCAGCACTATTGTATTGCTACAGGGGCCATTGTCCCAAGTGTTGCAGTAGGTTAGGATCAATACTCTCCCACTCTTATGTCCTCCCCAGCTTTTCTACCTATCTCAGGCATTGATGGGGGGTAGGGGCTGGGGAGAGGGCATCTCTCCTCTTCCTGATGGGGGAAGTCCTTCTGTGTATATGTTTGTCCTATTGGTTGATAAATAAAGCACTGTTGGCCAATAGGGAAACAAGATAGGTGGGACTAGAAGAGGTGGAGGATTCTGGAAATGGAGGCACAGTCAGTCACCGTGTAGGACGCAAGAGAAGAGGTCCGGACCTTTTCTCTAGTAAGAAAAGACCATGTGGAAATATTCAGATTAGCAGTTATGGGTTAATAATTAAGTCAGAGCAAGTTGATAAGAAACCATAACCAACGATCAACAGCTTCACAATTAATATAGTGTCCCATGTGTTATTTGGGGGCAGAGACAGCGGTGAGACACAGGCAGCTGGTGGCAAAGAATACGTGTTACACTTTTCCCATGTTGCCACTTGTCAGATGAGTAATGGGGAAAGCTCTCTGGGTCACCCTTATCTTTAACTACCCAACCATCTCTGCTGTGCTTTCTAGGGGAGGAGCAGCGCCGGCCTTACTGAGTGTTTTAGCTGGTAAGGAGGGTGGTCAGCTCTCTTTTCTGTTGTAGGCAATATGGAATGAGGGATTAAGGGAAGGTATCTCTACCCTACCATATGACAGATGCATAGTGGGGACAGCTTTCCCTGGTTTACAATTTCAGGGTTACCTCACTCACATCTCAGCCATCAGGATTGGCTCTATTATGTTGCCCAGGCAAGGTGCAGACCCTCTCTCCTAAGTGTTGCCACTAGCCTGGGTCAGGAACAGCTCTTCCCTGGAGTAGAGGTATTATTTTATTTCCATTGTATAATTGACAATACTGTTTAATCAGAATAAATTCATCAAGAGCTCTTTTAGCAATAGGTAGTGCTAAAATCTTGGACTTAAGTCTCTATGGTTCTAAAATATGATATTTCAACAACAGCAATGTACTCAGAATAATGTTTTTTTTAATTCCCCCTATATTTCTCAAGTACTGACACATGCTACAATTTTTTCTTATCAAACAAAGATGTCTGTTTTTTCCAGTGTCATTGTCTGTATTTATTGTACAGTTTTATTTTCTATAGATACAAATATTAATAAAATTAATGCCTTCTCCATACCCCTTTGGACTTCACATTATACTAGAGGCAGCCATCATATATGTGATATGGAGATTGTAGTATGGTGATGATATTGCTGCAAGATCTGACAAGTGATGCTTAGAACAATAAAACAGCCAACCAAACAAACCAACAAGAAAAACAAAAACAAAACAAAACAAAAAACAAAGAAATAATGATTCTACCAGAGGGAATGTCATGAATAACTGTCTGGAAGGCAGTATCCAAATAGAAGATAAGTCTGAGGAGGGCAAGTATTAATAATTTGTTTTGCCCAGATTACAGTATATATCTATGCTATAATTTTTTTAGTTATTTAAAAATTCCATTCTTTCTCTTTTTCTCAAAAATTAAATACAAAATCAAAACCCTCAAACAAAGAAGATTTAGGAGTTCAGAAAGGGAAAAGAAAATGATCAAATTAATTATATGGAAAAATTAACAATAAAATCATATTCTTATTTTATGTTTTCCTTCTCAGCAAACACATACAAAATATTAATTTGCAATTAAGTAATTTTAAGATCTTTTAAAGGTATATTTATTGTTTAAATATTCTGTAAGCCCATTCTAAACATCTGATACTTAATTTTCAAATTTGTTTTTTAGACTGGTCTCTAAAACGTCTCAATAATTCTTTTTGAGAATGATTTCCCTTCTTTGTCCCTTGGAAGGAGGTCATTGTAAGTGAATTGTAATGTGTACTGAAAAAAAGGGCAGCACAGCTGAAGCCTGATTGAAAATCTGTTCTTCTCTCTAAAGTCACAAGGACATCTAGAGACAATGACTGAGGAGCTATGCACCAGTACCCAGCTGGATTCCTGATACTTATATTGGCAGATGCATTATCAACAGAGACACTGATTTAGAGCGAATTAAGTAACCAATTTCTGTCTTCAATCCTCTAATTCCTTTTTAGCACCAGGACATATTAACCAGTATTGTTCTAGGTAAAATCTTATGGCATATGGGTGATTAGAGGGAGTCAAGACAGCCTATTTGAGTTCTGAGTCTTATTACTACCTCTATCTTGTTAGGTCTCCTTACATCACAACTGGATCTTGGTATCTTAAAGTCACATTGTATTCCTGAAAAAGAAATTTTGGTTTACTGTTTTGCTATGTGTAATTCTTAAGGTAAATATATGTAAAGAATTGCTGTAGGAGCAAGATTTTGCAAATTGATGAAATTATTGATGAAATGAGACAGAGTTGGCCTTGCAATAGACTACTTTCACCTGAAAAAGCAAGTAAACTAAAGAACAAAAGTGGGGTACTTAAATGTGCTCATTGCTGCAGGATTCCAGATGACTGATAAAGCACCACAGAAAAGGATATAAGAAGGAGGGAGTTTTTTTTTTGTACAAAGTAATTGCAATATACACAGAACTATAAATGTACTGCAATGACTATTTGTGGTGTAAGTGTGCTACTTTAGATATTTGAAATATATAGCGGTGCTAGTTGTTATCAGCAAATATTTTAGACAACGAAGGCTATAAACAGAACTTTGTTGAACCAAATTCTAAACATGTAGTTCTACCATGGACTATTCTGTCTCCTTACTCAGAATTGTTTATGGTATTAGCAAAGATACACAGCATTTCAGAATACACATGTATCAATTCATTTGAACTAATATTATTTTCCTTAGTTCACTGGGTGAAAGGCTCAGAAAGTTTGCCATGATTTTTTTTAGCTAGATCCAAAGCTGGGGCTTTCTGCATCCACTGCCAGTGATTTCTACACTATAGTTTATGGCTTACAGTCAGTTGTACTACAAGTGAATAAAGCAACAAATGTTGAGAGATCCAGAAAATTTATTTCAGACAAAGGCCTCAAAGAAAGAAGATTTTATTACTGAAGTAGGGAGGAAGTTATTTATATGGGAGAATGTTTAAAGTATATGCTAGTTCATGTTATATTTAACTTTGTAAAGCTGCCCAAAGTTTCTGAAAATAAACAGCTCCTAATATTTTCTTAGGATATATTTTCTAGATGTGTGGGTATTGGAGTTCCTTAAAAACAAAGGCAAATTCATTTTGGATGCACTGCATATGATAGTCTTCCCATGGAGATGGATAATGCATGCAGTACATAAAGGTTCTGAGAATGCCTATAAAGGGAAATTTTGGAGTTTCTTATACTCAGCTTTCTAATATCCATTATATGTTTGGAACACCAACTTTATTTCAAATGCACATTTCAGAATGGAAAAATAACCATCTTATTTGTGCTAATAAATGTATCACTTCTTTTTCTTTATCATGTATCCAATAAGGGAAAACTAAAATAATAGAAGAGGAATGGACAGTGAATATATCTGTATTTATAGGCAGTAATATAAGAAGAAACCCATAGACTCCAAGGTCTGTTTTTCCATGCCTAGTAAATATTCTCATATATCACAGTTGTTCTTTATATTTTAAGGATATTTCCATTTTATGTACAAATTTTGAACATTTTTGCCTATAAGTAAAATAAAATTTTTCTATGATATTTCAGGAAAATAAATATGAATTCAGAGACATTAGATATTCATCTTTATAAAATCCAAAGGCAAAAACAGTTGGTTTTTATTTCCTGTTACTGCATTAACATATGAAGTTTTTTGTTTGTTTGTTTATTTTTATAGCTTCTGGCCATTGCCCTTACACAAGTTTGTAGCTGAATCAAATTCCAGTTGGGAAGTAATAACTGCTTTGTTGCTATCTGAATATGACTTTTCTTTTGGTTTATAGAATTAGATCAAACACCCTCTATACTGAGATACCTACTAGAAGAAAGTCACATGCCGTTGTTCTTTGCGATAAAGTCCCTTGTGAACTATGAAGTTATCCCTCATGATTAATACTCTGTGTAGTGTGTAGTTGGAGGGTTCTTGTCCCACCAACCAGTTCCCAAATTACCCTCTGAGGTTTAACATTAATTATAATTGTTTGATCAATGACTCAGGCATATTACTGACTAGCTCTCACAATTAAATTAACCAATTTTTACTAATCTGTCGCTGTGGCTTCCAGGCAATGTTCTGGTATCTTACCCTTTTGTCTGCCATATGGCATATTCCTGATTCTACCTTCTTTCCCTCCATATCTTTTGATTTCCCACCTGGCCCTATTCAAATCTGCTCTATTTATCAACCACTTAAAGCAACACCTATTCACAGCAGACAGAAGGACATCTCACATCAGTATGTGTGGTGAAATTTAGTTGAGTTTATGCCACTAATTTTCAGCAATGACTATATCTTTCTTGTTCCCAATCTTTGTTTACAACTACTTAGCAGGTAGCAAGAGTGGAAACATATGCCAAGTGAATAATTATGGCAACTTAGTCTTCTATATAGTTTATCATAATCTTGTCTGCAATAATTAACCTAGGCTTCAAGAAGGAATGGAAAGAGGAGATGAGCAAATTATTCGTAGAAGTATATGCCATTTTTAAAATCCTTAATAGAAGTGAGTCTGACAATGGGGAAGGATGTGGAAGTGCTACTGTGTCTCAAACTAAAGGTCAAGAACTCTCGGAATTTACTTTTGTTTGTGCCTGTAGGCAATTGATCTCTGTGTGTCTGTCTTTCCTTAAGGAATGTTACAATCCTTTCACTTTTATTCCAGAAAAGAGAAATAAAACCAAATGGCAAAACGAACTCAATTATTCTCCTAAAAAATACAGACAATATATTTCCAAGTGGTTGACACTTTATGACAGTGCCAATGGGAATATGAAGATTGTGATTCATTTATATTAGCTATTTTTAAAAGTATATATATGTATATGTAGTTAAAAGCATCAACCTCCACACATATGCTATTTATTTAAAATGTAGGACCTTCTGTTTGCAAAAAATCCCTTTGATACCTTTTACTTTTCTGTCAGTTCTCTCCATCTGTCTTTAGATATTCATTGCCTTCACAATGGCCCTTGAACAAAATGTTTCAAAGGCAAAATCAACAAGGCTTAGTAGATGAGCATTTGATAAAGAACTGAAAAGGAATAGGAGCTGATAAAACTGGTCTGATTGGCTATCCAAATAAAGTGATGAGGTTGCCTCCTTTTATCATGTATTTTATTTAGACTTTTTCTATATTTCTTAGCCCACTGATTTCTACTGTTCCTCAATGTAGAAAATGATAAAACTCTCTGTACTTTACAATGTGTTCCTGCCAAAACTTTCATATCAATATTGCTGATAAAGGAAGTTGTATATTTTTTGAACAGTGACATTTCAATAATAGTTGGATCATAAATCGGAGGAAAGAAATAGACTTCCAAATAATATTTTTAGGCTCCCAAACTTCATTTTATAGTGAATAATATAAAATAGCCAAGAATGAATTATTGTATAAATTGTGTAAAAAATTAATGATCAGTCAATCATTAAGGAAGCTCTATGAAGCTCCCATATCACACCTTATCCTCTATGAGACATTGCAGAAAGCATAACAAAATAGAGCCATATTTTAGATTCATCAAAAAATGTATAGTCCCATTGAAGAAAATAAATCTCACAGCCAAAATTGTGAGCATATTTAACTGATCTTAAGTGTTATAACATGTGCTGTAATACAATATAAAATAAATGTGGATAATTTAGACTGGGTCTACTGGGAAATTTGGAGAGTATTCAAGGGTTAGGTTACCATATACTGTCTTTGAAGGTCTGCAGTATATTTGCACTTGTTAGAAGCTGAATGAATATTTTTCTTTCGAAGATATGTGTGTTCAGTTAAATATTTGAAATTACAATGAAAAAGACAATGAATAGTAAATAGTGGTCAATAAAAAATGTTCTCTGAGATGGAAATCTGCTTGATAAAGGGCCTAGTCACCATTTTCTGTTGATTTAATATACATTATGGTCATAACCTACAGTAAAGTGTAGGTTTTTATGTTTATACTCTCCACTTGGTTTTCATTACTGCAGTCCAACAAGACAGATTTAAGACTGGAGTTTGTAATAATGGAAAATGGCTATGTTGCATTTGTCACAGTCAAAAACTGCTCTAACCGCTTTAAATTGATTCATTTATTCCATCCTCATAACTCTATGAGTTTTCAATGGGGAGTAAACTAAGTTGCAGAAAGCTAATTTGTCCAACCTTGCAAGCTAAACGTCAAAGTCAAGATTTGAATACAAGCATTGCAGCTTGAGTAGTAATTATTTATTTGAAGTACCAGGTCACTTCTGCATATATCTATATATGGCTATTATAGTTTAGTTGCAATTGCCACAGCAGAATGAAAATCACTCTGACATAAAATAACTTCGGAGAAGGAAGGATTTGTTTGAGTACGCCTACAGGTCACAGTTCACCATTGAGGCAAGCCCGGGCAGGAGCTCTCAGTCAGAACTGTCTGTTTTTCCATACAGCATATTTCTAACCAAGGAACTCACTTCAGAGTCAAAGTTGTACAACAGAAAGTGTGGAGTATGCTGCTTGCTAGCTGGCTCTCTTATTCATGAGTAAATGTTTACCTCATTTTCTTAAAATAAAATCTTGAACCACCTGCCTAAGGGGGGTGCTGTCTTCAGTGAGCTGTACCCTCCTAAGTCAATTCACAGTCCAGATAGTCCCTTTTAGTCATGGCCATTGCCAATTTGATATATGAAATTACTCTATAGATGCTCTCCTCTCAATGATTTTGATATTGTGTCAAGTTGACTGTTAACACTAATCAGAAAATGGTTGAAAAGTGTGCTTGATCACCTGTTCTTTAAGTTTTTCTGTTGTTTTCATTTTTTTCTCTTTGTAACATAAAGATTCTGATGGAATCTGATAGGCGTATGTTCATCCAAAGGATGAGGAGGAAAAAAATATGTGTGTGTGTGTGTGTAAATATACATGCAGATTTTGAAAACATAACTATATATATATATTATTTTATTTTTAAATTTAAATTAGAAACAAGGTTGCTTCACATGTCAATTCCAGGTCCCTCTTCCTTTCCCTCCCCTCCTTCTGTGCCCTCCTACCAACCCTCCCAATATCCCCTCATTTCCCCAGGGAGGGTGAGGCCCTCCATGGGGGTGTCCATAGTCTGTCATTTCATCCAGGGCAGGGCCTAGACCCTCCCCCAAGAGTTCAGGGTGAGATTGCATCTCTCATTGTTGGATGGGAGCTAAGCACTGAGCTGAACTCAAGAAATCCAGTGACAGAGAGGGAGGACTGAAGACCAAAGGGATTAAGACTGGGCTGGTTTAACCCCCAGAAACAGCTGACCTGACAAGGGTTAGCTTTTGAATCCCAGACTGATGGCTGGGAATCCAGCATGGGACTGATCAAGACCCCTTGAATGTGGGTGTCAGTGAGGAGGCCTATGTAATCTATTGAGGATTGGGTAGTAGATCAGTATTTATCCCGGTATACAAATGGACTTTGGGCTCCCATCCAACAATTTATGTTTTTATAACAACAAATTAATGAATCTTTAACTGGTGCATTGGATGAAGTTCATACATAGCAATGGACTACATGAAATACAATGAAATTTTCAGCTGAGGACAAGTGAACAGGACACAATTTGTATACCAGTCAGAACAGGATGTAATTTTATGGTGGCTAACTGTCCAGCTCAGTTGACTTACAGTGAGTAGACATTATAAGGAGGCCAAAATATTTTTTACATGTGTCCATTTTCCATTTGTTTGGTCATCTCATATTTTAAAATCTTCCCAGCTAGGTTTTTATTTATTAATGACCATAATTTCTTAGCTTTTGTACTTCAAATCCAAACTACCACAAGAACATTTCCTAAACAATGGTGACTGATGAAGCTGTCCCTCTGATCTGTAAATTGGCTTGCCTTTAATTCATTCCTTGTAGCTTAGCGTATCCATGCCCACACTACAAATATTTCTATCAAGTTACTTTCAAAATTGTTTTCCGAATTGCATTTGAATGGAGAAGAGCCAAGCATATGTGCTATATAGGCATTTCTATCTAGTATTCTGTCAATGGTGTTTGCCCTTTGACCTTCTCCACTGACTCACATTAATTCCTATGCTCACGCTTCCCTCACTGCTGACCCTGCTTAGGAATACCACTGCATTCTGTCTTCTCTCAGGCTGGGTATAGATCTCACATAGAAGATATATTTGAAATGAAAAATGTTTCACCATCACTAAAATTCTGGGTTTCTTCACTGAAATATTATTTTGTTTGTTTTACTTTTGTTTAGAAAAGCAGAGAAAAGGAATTCCACTATGCCTGTCACAGTGATTGACAGAAATGAAGCATGAAAGAAAGCAACTGTGTTTATGAGCCAAGGAGGTGAAAACTAGACAAGACCTGGATCATATATTTTTAACAACTCAATAAATTTCTTTCACCATTTCCCAAATCTTCATGTTCTAGTCAGGAAAGAATGACATCAAGTTTTAGTTAGAAATGAATTTTTGTTTGTGATGGTGGAAAGCTATAGGACTATAGAACATATTTTTAATAAAATTGCAATACCCTTGGAGTCTCACCGAAATCTAGTCCTTAGGGACATGCTATTCTTATAGGAAAGATAACCTTATAGCCATGATTTTGTGCAACTTCAGCAACAAGATTCTTCTTAGGGCTGAAATGGTCTTTTCTAATATTGAGTTCTTTATTGTTCTTATATTATATTAGAACAAAATATGAATTACTTCATTGTTCAAGATCCTTGACATGGAATGTGGAAATAGGAAGAATTGGTTATGGTTAGTGCGTTTTATGGAAATTTGGTAAGGTTAGAGCTAATAAGTGGTCCAATTGCCAAAACATATATTCATTGGTAGCTGTATCATTTTTCAAAAATCCCCAAGAAAAATGAAATTTGTTTTACAAAGTTAAATGCAACTTGTTTTGTTTTTATTTTGTTTTTAATAATTTATCTTTCATTTTGCACACATTTGTGTGAAGGTGTCAGATCCCCAGGAATTGGAGTTACGGAAGGTTCAATCATACTGTAAAGACACTTGCTCAATTATGTTCATAGCAGCATTATTCACAATAACCAGAACCTGGAAACAATCTAGATTTCCCTCAACCAAAGAATGGAAAAAGAAAATGTATGTTTACACAATGGAGTATTATTCAGTGGTACAAATAACCAATGACATCATGAAATTTGCAGGCAAATGGATGGAACTATAAAAAGCCATCCAGGGTAAGGTCACCCAGACAGAGAAAACAAACATGGTATATACTCACTCATAAGTGGATATTAGATATAAAACAAAGGATAAGCAGGCTACAATCCACAGCCTGAGAGAAGCTAGGTAACAAAGAGAACCCTAAGAGGGAGGCATGGATTTCCCTGGGAAGGGGAAATAGATGATATCCCCTTGGTAAACTGGAAGTCATGGGATGGGGGGATGGGAACATGGGAGATCGGGTTGGTCAAGTTGGGGCAGGATGGAGGGGGAGAGTAATGAAAGAGGTATCCTGATAGAGGGAGGCATTTTGGGTTTAGGAAAAAACTTGGTGCCAGGGAAACTTTAAGGAATTCACAGGATGATCTCAGCTAAGACTCCTAGCAATAGTGGAGAAGGTGTCTGAACTGGCCTTCTCCTATAATCAGATTGGTGACTATCCTAATTGTCAACAGAGAGCCTTCGCCCAATAACTTATGGAAGCAGATACACTGGGCCTAATTCCAGGAATTCAGTTAACAAGAAAGTGGAGGAATTGAATGAGCAAGGGGTATCAAGATCTTGATGGGAAACCTACAGAGACAGGTAACTGAGACAGGTGATCCAAGCTAATGGGAGCTCAGGGACTCTGAACTGACAGTTAGAGAACCTTCATAGGTCCTTTTCATGTGGATGACAGCTGTGGAGTTTGGTGTGTTTGTGTTGCTGCCAGCAGTGTGATCAGGATCTGTCCCTGGCTCATGAGCTGGCCTTTTGCATCCTATTCTTGGGGGAGGAGGTTGGTCCTCCCTTTACTTGATGTACAATGCTTTGTTGACTCCCACGGGAGGTCTGCCCTTTTCTGAACAGAGGAGTGGATACAGGGCATAGATTGGAGGAGAATGAGAAGAGATCAAGGAGGGGAAACTGTGGTTGGTATTTAAAATAAATGTAAAACTATTAATAAAAAGATAAAAAGACTTACCCCTTTTCCTGAGGTTATGCAGCCTGTACCTAAGAGATGTGTGGTGTCCTTTAGTGATACAGTACACTATAGTTAATAATCACAGGCTTTATTGGGAATGTGGCTGTGATGAAGATTAGAAATAATTTCACTGTTCATACTTAGCCTATCCCTTTGTAAATAGCAAATAATTATTGTCATCCTGCAGGATTTTTCAAAATAAATGAGATCTAAATCTATGTCACTACAGCAAGTGCTTGATTCCATGCTATGTACATTTCTCCATTTCTTGTAGCAGTGATTCCATTTAGCCTCAGTGGTGAGTGATTATTCCTAAAAATCTAAGAAAGATGTCATAAATATTTTCCTTATTGTTTCTTCTTTCACTGGAGTAAATTTTTTTGGAAAGTTATTTCCAGCATATGCTGAATTCACCTGAAAGAATGACCACAGAGAATCTTTTTTTACAAAAAAAATATATATCCCTGGAATTGACAGCTTTCCATACCAGAGTGTGATTCCCTGATTACAGTTGACAATGATGAGCCAGGAAAACCATCTACATATTACAAATTGAGTACTATTGCTGAAGCCCACCTCACTGTAACAATATTGAATATGATAGCTACCTTCTCACATGAGACTGCTTATGTGATAAAAACCAAACCAAACAAAAACATGAGAGTAAAGACTTACGCATATTCTGAAAGAGGTTAATAATGTCTATATTCCATCATGAACTTAATGTGGCGTGATGCAATCTATGTAAATTTTGATACATATGACACTGCTCTGTTTATTCTGTTGGCATTTGGAAATTTGGAAATTCCTATTATTTTAAAAAGAGAAAAATGAATCACAAATAATCTTTAATCACTCAACACAAAATTTATGGACTATTTAATCAGCATAAGCTTTTCAAGCCATTGCCTCTATGACATAATTGTTGATTCAGTGTTTGCAAATGTTTCTTGTGTATATTGCACTTGACACTTTTTATGTATGGGCCATTCTTATACACTCTGGATTGGAACACATAACATTGAAATGAAGATGCTAATCTTGCGGATCCCCTTTCAATAGTGTAGGGACTTCTGACAGTCAAAATGTAGAAACATTGTAATTATAGATTATGACAAAGCAGCGAGATTGATGTAAAGATTCTGATTTACTGTGGAACAAAGTATTTTATGACAACATGATGATTATGCTAAGGTCTAAATGAAAAATTAGTCCAGCCATGTAGAAAAATAGGAGCAGTGATGAGAGTATAGTGAAATCACCAATAAGGGAAACGGAAAGAAGTAGCCATGATAAATGATTCCAAATAAGATGGAGATAGGAGAGAAACACAACACACCTGTGTCATATTTTTTCTACATCATAAATCTAATTTGTAGTCCTCAAAATTGTCAGTGTCATCAATGACTGTCAAACACATATACTTTTAGAAACACATTTTTCATTAAAGGAAACATGAAAAATAAAAATGTGGTTTTGAGATTGATCCTGATGTGAAAGTATTCTAACAAAAATTTTTAGTATACTTTGGAATTTTAGTAATGTCAATGTATCATATGGTTACTTGTTTTAATTTAAATTTTTGGGTTATAATTTTATTACAGGCTTTCTGCCTTATTTTTCTCCCTCCAAAATCTGCCATATGTCCCTAAATCTCTCCTTCAAATTCATAACTTTTTTTACTAATTTTTCTTGCATGCATGTATGAATGGACTTAAGACTTGCTCAACAAGGTGGTGACCATGCTTGATACTAGAAACCTTCATAACTACTCAGTGCTAGTGAAATCATGGTTATTAAAGCAGAAGATCTACAACTACTAACTTGCTAGGCAAGCCTAAACCCTAACAACAGTCTATAAATGGATGATAACTTGTAGCTCATATGCCTCCCATAGGTTGAATTCAGATTATGTGGTTTGGCACTTAGTCCCTTAATTCACTATTTTGCTGGTGCTAGGTAATTTATTCACATTAAACGTATTTATTAGGAAAAATGTTATTACTTTTATGTAAGATATTCCCTTATTCTGGGAAATTATATGCTATAATATTCATTGAAGTGAGCGTCAAGCAAAAGAGTAACTATTAGAGAACATAGCTGAAGAGCTGCGAGGTTTTCATTATAAGAGTTCTTCCCATTATCTACAAATCTTAATGTTTTTTCAGACTAAAAGGTTTTGAAAAAATAACAAAGCTGGATTGCATTGGTTAGCATTGCTATGAACAAAATACCTGATGGATTAGGTAGTTTCCTGGTACCTTAATAAAATAACATGACTAAAAACAGCTTATAGAAATGATATCAGTTTTCAGAGGCACTGATTCTTAATTTTATTTGATTTATTGATATTTTTATTTTAAATTTTCTATTCATTTTACAAACTAAACCACAGCTTCCCCTCCTTGCTCTCCTCTGGTTCCTTCCCCCACTGCCTTCCCACCCCTTGCCTACATCCATTCCTCAGAATGAGTAAGGCCTCACATATCAAGTTGAGGCAAGACCAAGTCCCTCCTACCCGCATCGAGGCTGAGCAAGGCATCCCAGTCAATGGGCTCCAATAAGCCAACTCATATACCAAGGATAGATCTGGTGACAGTTGTGCGACTTGGTCTGCTTGTGAGGCGCTGATTCTTTATGGTAAGGGAGGCATGGAACTGGGGCAAGAGCAGGAAACTAGCTGCTTACATTTTGTCTGCATACAGGAGGCATGAAAGAAAACAAGAGGAGGTTTGAGGCTATGAACTTTCAGTGCTTGCCTCCATTGGGGGACTTCACCCAGCAAAGCTTTACCGCCTAAAGGTTCCATAGCTGCTCCAAATAACACTATCAACTGGAAACCAACAGTTCACATAGATAAAGCTCTGGGAGACTTCTCATTTAAGCATGCAAGGGAGGGAAGTTCACGGGTACCGATGGTTCAGTTGAAGATGGGAAGATGTGGAGCAGCTCAGTTGACACGGTAACAGAGAAGTGAATGTGAGTGTTCAACGCATGACCCTGTGTATATTACGGAAAATTACTCAAAATTTAGAACCGTCTAACACAGAGGTATGTAATTGGGCAAATAAATATTCTATTTCAGTTAATTGTGTGCTGGTTCAGGTAACCAGCTGGTAAGAATAGACAGATTACAAAATGACTCTCAGTGACATTTTTCCCCTTTAATTCACAGTTCTGTGAGTATGTGTGTGGTGGAAACTATGAATTGCTTCTACCATGGGAACATAATCACATTCACGGCTATGCATTTCTTGGAGATATTATCAGTATATAGTAATTTATACTCTTAATATCCAACATTTTAGAAGTAGAAGTAGAAATCTACAAATCCTCCAGTATCACACAACAAATAAGTAAAATGTAAGATTCAATCCCAGGTCAGCCAAATTCCAAAGCCTGATTCTGACTATTATTCTTCCCTGTACAGAGTAGGTCCATACAAGATATACATAAAGAACCAGCTGGGTGTGGTGGCATGTTCCTTTAATCTCAGCAGCCCAGAGGCAGAGGGAGGCAGGTCTATTCAAATTAAGTCCAGCATCGTCTATAGAATGAGATTCAGGATAGCCAGGGCTACACAGGGAAGCTCTGTCTCAAAAAAGAGCAAACCAAACAAAAACAAAAAAAGAATCAATTTTTGAAGTTTTCTACAGAAATTTAGAAGGAATAACTATAAAACTGGCTCATAAACTATAATCCCTGAATATTAGCACTGGAAACATTCCTTGAGATTGTATTAAACTTACAAATTCTCATTTATCGCTCCAGATACCCAGTTAGAAACTCTGGTTATGACGCCAAGAAGCCTGTGTCTGAACAGTCTTTTCCCAGGCATTTGAATGCTCTCTATAATTTTAGAGTCACTGGAACAAAGTAATACAAAGAAAACACAGAGGAAATATATGATTTGCATGAAATAAAGAGAATTTAATATTTGAATATGCTGTACATGTTTGAAGCATGAACAATGAAAATAATGTTGGTAACAGAAGAAATAAAGATAAAGCTACGTTTTGTTCATCAGTTTCATGTTAGGCAGCTTTCAACAGGTACATTCTGGATACACAATATCAACTTATCTGTTATTTTTATTCCTGCTTTGATGACTGCTCTAAGAGCTAAAACAAAATATCAAGATGTTTTTAATCTGCACTGAGATAAACAACGGGAAGGGGTGGTATCAATGGGAAGTGTTCAGTCCAACTAAGCATGGAACAGGAAAAAGGAAGGGTTGCATAGGTCTTGTGAAAATGGAAGGATTGCAGAAGTTAATTTGAAACACATGCACATGTGACTGGGATGATAGCATGAGTCAAGGAGATGACTATATTAATAAAGGCAGTATTATAGCAAATGGAGTTAATCAAACACTAGCATTAACTGAGCTACATCAGAAGCCCTACTGTTCTTAGATGCTTCCCTTTCAACCTTAATGGAAATTAAAAACTAAGCCTCTTGTGAAGCAAATCTTTTCCACCTGAAACAATATCAAAAACCTTCATCTCAGTCAAATTAATTGCACTAGTATTTGCCATGGCTGAGGAAAACACTGGGAGTTAATGATAAACAAATTCATGTTATGAGCTAAGTTTCTGATGCACAGGCTCTGATCAACTAAACTAATAAGGCAGCATACTTGGGTAGTGCCTGGAAGTTCTCAGAGCATTTTAATTTCCATTACCTTAATTGAGATTCATAAACTAGTGAGTAGGTAATATACTTGACTTTGTTTCTATTTTACAGTGAGGGCATGGGAACTTCTTGAGGTTTGCTATGACACAGGCATTGCTTAGTTAAGTAGTTATTCAAGGCTGAACTTGCCCTATAAAATCTCCTCCTTTTTAAAGGGGACGTGTTTAAGTAGGGCTTCCTCATTCGCTCCTGCATATGTATTATAGCTGTCATTCTGAGATTATCAGGTATGAGTAGATGGTAAATATATGTGAATTGTATTAGTTCAGCAATTTAAAATCAGTTTGCCCACCCAAAACTCTGATATTTTCTTTTATTTAAAAAATAGAGAGGAGGTCATGGGGGTCAAGAAGGTTAAGTTGGGGGAACAGTAGGGGAGAACAGGATGAGAAATACCATAATAGAGGGAGTCATTATAGGTTTGACGAGAGATCTGGCACCAGTGAGATCTCTAGTGATCTACAAGGATGACACCAACTGGCAAGCTAAGCAATAGTGGAGAGACTACCTTAAATGCCCATTCCTGATAATGAACTTGAGGACTACCTTGTACACAATCCTAGAACCTTCATCCAGTGACTGATGGAAGCAGAGGCAAATACCCACGGCTAAACATTGAACTGAACCCCTGGAACCCAGTGACAGAGAGGGAGGAGTGATGAGCAAAGGGGTAAAGAATGGGCTGGTGAAACCAACAGAAACAGCTGACCTGAACAAGGGGGAGCTCTTGGACCCCAGACCGACAGCTAGAAAGTCAGCATGGAACTGATCCAGACAGCCTGAATGTGGGTGTCAGTGAAGAGGCCTGTACAATCTATGGGGCACTGGGCAGCAGATCAGAATTTATCCCTGGCATAAAAATGGATTTTGTGTGTCCATACCACAAAGAATGATGCTCTCTCAGCCTGGACTCTGGGGGGAGGGCCTAGGCCTTGCCCTGAATGAAATCACAGATTCTAGATATCCCCTATTGGAAAGGGATTAGGAACAGGATGGGAGGCTGGGTGGGCTGGTGGGTGGGAGTTGCGGGAGGAGGGGAGGGAGAGGGAACTGGGATTGACATGTGAAGCAAGGTTTTTTCTTTAAAAGTAATAAAAATCAATAAAATTATAAAAAATGTATTGTGATGATTGTGTCATAATTACAATTGTTTACAAAATATTCTTTTTAAAAATTTTTATTTTCAAATTTAAATTTAAATTAGAAATAAGGTTGCTTCACATGTCAATCCCAGGTCGCTCTCCCTTTCCTCCTCTCCTCCCATGCCTTCCCACCAACTCCCCAATAACCCCTCATTTCCCCAGGGACGGTGAGGCCCTCCATGGAGGTGTTCATAGTCTGTCATGTCATCCAGGGCAGGGCCTAGACCCTCCCCCAAGAGTACAAGGTGAGAGTGCATCATTGGATGGGAGTCCAAAGTCCATTTGTATGCCCTGGATAAATACTGATCTTCTACCCAAGGCCCAATAGATTTTCTAGGCCTACTCACTGACACCCACATTCACGAGGTCTTGATCAGTCCCATGCTGGATTCCCAGGCATTAGTCTGGGATTCAAGAGGTAACCCTTGTCAGGTCAGCTGTTTCTGGGGGTTAAACCAGCCCAGTCTTAACCCCTTTGCTCATCAGTCCTCCCTCTCTGTCACTGGGTTTCTTGAGTTCAGCTGAGTGTTTAGCTGTGAGAGTCTGCCTCTGCTTTCATCAGCCATTGGATGAAGGTTCTGTTCCCCAGACTCTCTGGCCATGGGATTGTAGGCTGGCACTCCCCAGATCTATGTCTAAAATCCATATATGAGAGAGTACATGCCATGTTTCTCTTTTTGTGACTGTGTTACCTCACTCAGGATGGTTTCTTCTAGTGCCATCCATTTGCCTGCAAGTTTCAGGATTCCATTGTTTTTTTCTGCTGAATAGTACTCCATTATGTAAATATACCACATTTTCTCTATCCACTCTTCAGTTGAGGGTCATCTTGGTTGCTTCCAAGTTCTGGCTATTACAAATAATGCTGCTATGAACTTAGTGGAACAGATGTCCTTGTGGTGTGAATGTGTGTCTTTTGGATATATATCTAAGAGTGGAGTTGCTGGGTCTTGTGGTAGGCTGATTCCCATTTTTGAGATGAATCTCCATACTTATTTCCAAAGTGGCTGTACGAGTTGGCACTCCCACAGCAGTGGAGGAGTGTTCCCCCTTTCTCCACAACCTCTCCATTGGTGTTTTTGATTTTAGCCATTCTGACAGCAGTGAGATGGTATCTCAGAGTTGTTTTGATTTGCATTTCCCTGATGGCTAAGGATGTTGAACAATTTCTCAAGTGTCTCTCAGCCATTTTAGACACCTCTATTGAGAATTCTCTATCTAGTTCTGTAGCCCAGTTTTTAATTGGATCCTTTGGTGTTTTGGAGACTTGCTTCTTGAGTTCTTTGTAAATTTTGGAGATCTGCCCTCTGTCAGATGTGGGGTTAGTGAATATCTTTTCCCATTCTGTGAGCTGCCATTTTGTCTTGTTGTTTGTATCCTTTGCCTTACAGAAGCTTCTTAGTTTCAGGAGGTCCCATGTATTAATTGTTGACCTCACTGTCTGTGCTACTGGTACAGGAAGCGGTCCCCTGTACCAATTTGTTCAAGGGTACCACCCACTTTCTCTTCTAAGAGGTTCACTGTGGCTAGATTTATGTTGAGGTCTTTGATCCATTTGGACTTAAGTTTTGTGCATGGTGATAGACATGTCTTTGACTCAACTAATGATCTTGTAATTAACCTAATGAGCACCCTGATTCTTCAAGATGGACTTGGATGGGAACATTTTCTTGCTCTGCTTGGCCCACCATGTGTGAGTAGATTTTTGTTAGCATTGTTCATAGCACATTCTTCTTCAGGCCTTCGCCAAATAAGGGTTATAATCACTTTACAATCCTTTAGCCTATAGGTCCACAATATTCCTTAAATATGCTCACCCATTTATAGTGCTGTAATTATTACTTGACAGCACAACTTCTCCTGAACCTTGCCAATGCTCCCAGTTTGATACACGGGGTTTGTATCATACAATTTACATTTTGATGACTAGTAAATAAAACCATTTACAGTTACATATTAATAAGTCTTTGCTTTTATATTTATGTATTTCTCTGTAAGCAAAGTAAAAGTCCATGGATATGTATAATTTTTTGTAAAAGGCCAGAGAAATAGTCAATATTTTAGGCTTTGCAACCAAATGATCTTTGTCAAAAATTTTCAAATTTACTAGTATAATGCAAAGTAGGCACAGAAAATGCTAAAGTGAATAGGCATAGTTTTTGTCTGGTAAAATTTTACCAAGAAAACTAATAACAAAGCAAAACAGATAATGATCCAATTAGGGCCTATAACCACAGTCTGCCAACTGCTGATTTACCTTGTTCTGTGTAACTGGAAGCATTTATCACTTTCTTACTGGTTTTGTAAGTTTCAGCATATATGAAGAATATCCTTCTGTGAGATTAAAAAAATGAAAGCTATTTCCTCACATTTTCTTGTGATTTAATTATAATGAATCACTATGCAGTTTATCTAGGAATACTTTGGAAATGACCCTCAGTATAGAAAACTAATAATATTTCCCCTACAAATAGTCAGGCAATGGTGTCAGAGTCTTTCACTGAATAAACTTTTTTTCTCAGCAGGTTTTCTTTGGAAGCTAAATCTTTACTAAACTAGATGTATTTCCACTGTTCTTCGAGGTGTTGTCCTGTGAGGATAGCATCTGAAAGTAATGGCTTTGGAAGTATGTTCACCATAGGGGCCTCTCTAGCTCCCTTTGTACTTACATCAGTCCAGTTTGAAATGTATCAAGAATTCTGTCTTAACTGTATCTATTGCAGTTGTTGTGGCTGCTACTGTCTTTACACTTTTATCTTTCATGTATCTATGTCTCTTTGCATTTGAGTATAGTTTTGTACTGCTCGGAGGGAGACTAGGCTTACTATAAAGCCAGGAAAACTGTAACTCCTTTCTGTTGTAGTGTGACCTTGGCAGCCTGTTGTTTAGGTTTCTTCTTGCTTGATTGTAGTTACCACCTTTTATGCTAATTACTGACATGTAACACATTATATCTCCCTTACCACTTTTTTATTGATGTCTATGATCTTTTTCAAATTATCTGTCTGTAAGTAATCTTAGAGTTCTCAGATTGTTTTGTTCAGAATTATTGAACTTGGTCTCTTAATTCTACTGAAAAATAATGATATATCCTCCCCATGTTATTAAAGTGAAATTGGCCATTTCTTTTCTGTTCCAACAATATAATCATAGTGGAAACTGCTGATCTCCAGACCTTCTCATCCAAGTTGAGATATTCTGTTCTCTGTTCTCAACTTTGTCTTCTGGAATTATCCTGGACATCCAACATCTTATCTCTGTTTTGAGCAAAGAAGAAAAGGATTTCATATAAAAGTTCATTTTGAAAATTAACCCCACAATATTGGAAGCTATTATTTTTTAAAATTTATTATCCATTTTAAGTTTTACAATTGTCCTCTATCCTTATATATTCAGGCAAGACATAAAATAGGAGGCTCTAAAATGAACTGTATTTACATCTCTGCTATTGTAACAAAGTCATGCTTATATATTTCATTTCCTTCTGAATTAATTTCATATGTATTTTTAAGTGGTATGTAAGACCATATGTAAGATAACATTAGGGTTTTATGCTCATCAAATTCTATAGTGTTTCAATGATACTGTACACTATTGGGTTTATTTTAGTGAGAAGAATATAAACCTTTTGGTATTAGGGAATGGATACATACACTTTATTGAACTTTACAATTGAACAATATATATGTTTAATGTCCTGCAGTGACTTTTTAGAATTAAAAACTGGATTAAACAATGCATCTTACAAGACAGATTCTAGTGTAATTATGCTGTTTTTGCATGTTGAATGCAACTTTGATCCATCCAGTTCCAAGTACCTTGTAAACATTTACTACATTGTAATATTGGCAGTACCCTTCTAATGTCCATTAAGTAAGATGAAGTTGTTTTCACCACAAAGAAACCGAGTGATTTTACCCAGGAAGTGTAGCCTGTTAACGAGTATCTATGATCCTTCACTCATGTCTCATCAAAATCTTTTCTTAACCTCAAATGACAGGTGACTTTGGATATGACACATTCTTTCTTTTATCATTATGAGGTGTCAAGGAAAAAAAACATAGGTTATCTACTCTAGGAACTAGTCTTCCCTCTCTCTGCATTGAACACACTTCTTTCGTTTTTCTGTAAATATGCATATATATTACATTATATGAACTTATGTTATTTGAGGTACTATACAATAGACCAAATCTAAAATTTTTTCTAATTGTATTGAAAGCTGGTGTTTCTTGGGAAGGAGGTACAAAGTTTTATTTATATGTTCTTTGGCTTCTAGATAAATGAATCAAAATCAGACACAGAAGGGAATTCTAGAACAATGTTTGTAGTTGGGGAGATTATAACATGGAAAACAGGTTTGCAATGGTAGATGCTAGCAAGAAAAGGATGGAAAGAGTTATCATTCTCTTATCTACAATTGAATGGTATCACCTACCATGGAACACACTATTTATTGTGTTATTGACTTACAACATGTTATTTGGGTGTTAAGATGCTAACATATAGATATATCCTAATTGGTATCTGGGCAGCAGATGGGATAGATGCAGATAATTCTTTTAGATGGATGCAGACAACCATTTTTGATACAGTTTCTTCTTGTTTAGCATATACTCTTACCTCTTAATACTAGGAGTGATACATGTAGATAGAAGTTGCTGTTCTGTCTAGGTCCTGCCCTATATGAAATGACAGACTATGCACACCCCCATGGAGGGCCTCACCCTCCCTGGGGAAATGAGGGGATAACGGGGGGGGGAGGGCTCGGGAGGAAGGGAGGGAATGGGAGAGGGACCTGGAACTGACTTGTGAAGCAACCTTGTTTCTTATCCAAATTTAAACTGGAAAATAAAATTAAAAAAAAATCATGCTACAAGTCTTTATTTTTAAATTTATTCTTGGCCAAGTATATAACTGGATTTTATCAGTCCAATCAAATTATGATGAATATTTTTGAACATTTTCACTGACATTCTATTAAAAACTCCAACCTGGAGTTTGAGAACCTAAAAAAAAAAAAAGAAGTTGCTGTTCTGTGCAATCCTGCAACATTTCAGTCCCAAATAAATGCACAGAGCCTTATATTAATTATAAATGGTTTGGCCTACTGCTCAGGCTTATAACTAACAAACTATTACAGCTTAAATTAATCTATAATTCTTATCTATGTTTAGCGATGTGGCTTGGTACCTTTTCTCAGCAAGGCTTTCTCTTCTTGCTTCCTATGTGTCTGGCTAGTGACTCACTTCTCCTTCCTCCTTTCCAGAATTCTCCTAGTCTTCTCGCCTCACCTATACTTCCTGCCTGGCTACTGGACAATCGATTCAACCAATACAGGTGATAAATATTTACAGTATAGAAGATCATTATCCCACATCAGATATACTCTTAATTTATTCTATCTCCCTAGGTGCCTACTATAGGAATGTAAACTTGTGTATAGCAAGAGGCTGTTGCTGAGTCTCATTCCAAGGAACATGCATTTAATTAAGGGTAGTACAATGGAAAGAACAATGCCCTTAGTCAAACAACCTAGCCCTTTGTTTGTGGATTATTTTTAATTAAAACAACAAATGATTAATTTTTATCTCCATGATACGCATTAAGTCTCTATAAATCCAAAAGTTTGTTTATCTCTTTGTAGTATCACTTACCCATAATTGTTGTGCACGTGGACTTTGGAGATAGACTTTGGCAATTAGAGGAACAATTCTGTGATCCTAGAGTTGTGTGATTTAGGGGCAAGTTATTTGGCTTCCTTACATGTTTTCTTTGTAAAATTCACCATAATTCATGCAAAGTACCCTATTTAGTTTATGGCAGTGACAAACAATTCTGTAACCGTGGAATGATAGTGTAAGTATTGATTAGAGTCAGACACAATTGTGTTCAGCAATGCTTTCTTTTTATGTTCCCTTATTTTAGTTTTTATTCTGAGGAATCTCTCTCCTTCTCCACCTTATCTGGGTGGTCATTGAGCTGTTGAGGGAGGACACTTGATATGAATTCAACCATTACACAATGGTTTTGTCACCCAGACTTTATCTAAGGTAGCTAAGTATATACAATATCATTGCTTTTCAGAGCATTTAGTCTGCAATTTTTTATTTCCCACTTAAGAAAAATCTCCTTGATAATTAATACTGAATGTCTGATTCCAGGAACCATGCCTCAAGAGAGTTTTCATGCATGTGATATGCATTTATTATTAAGGACTGTCTGGCACTCATTTATAAAGCTGAAAACAAGCCTGTTTTCTGTCATTTACAGAATGTTCATAATAATTGTACAAGTTCAGGCAGACTTTGCCTCTCCATGAAAGTGTGCATTTTCAGAGAAGAGAATCTTTATCTTTATTACATGACACTTCCTGTGCTCACATCCATCACTTTTTGAGTGTAACTTATTTGCAGCCTGGTGAGAGTTATATAATCTGCCATGAAAATTTGAACAAAGAAACAAGAGGAAATTAAGACAGAGGTATACTGTTCATCTTTTGAATAGTTCTCTAGTGTTAATAGAAGAGAGAGATCAATGGTCATTTTCTCTGGCCAGGCCAAATAACACTTATGCTATCCTATCTCGATTATAAGCAATCTCTCTCTCTTAGCATCTTTTGCTGCTTCTTTACTGCCTTCTTCTCTTCCTAATACACGTGCTCTTGCAAGCACATGCATTTCCCCCACTCACATATGCATATGTACATACTCACATGCACACATACATACACACATGAATACACATGAACAAACATACATGAACATTATAAATATCCCTATATTAATGTCTATAAAGTCCATTCCAATTGGTGGTATGACACTAAGAATCTGACAACTGAGTCTGGGAAACATAAAAAGTCTTCCTGCCATTCCCTTATGTTCAACAGATTTGTAGACTCAATGGACATGCCTGTGGTTCAAATGGAGCATCTGTTGAGCACAAAGCAAGGAAGCAATTCGGATGCAGAGAAGACTAACTGAATACTGGGAATAATAATTTAATAATTCTAGTCTTTTAAATTTATCTTAGAAATATTTATTAGGATTGTTAAATACCAAGGTTGAAAGGTAGCCTGGTTAAAGGTCAGAAATACAATGATTTTCAAACATTAAAGTGCATAGCCATCATCAAGGCCCTTGCTAAATGCCTCTTAAAGTGCAGTTCAGGAGCAGCAGCAGGAGCATTTTGGAGTTTGGTAAATCTTGAAGACAAAGAATATAGTTCCAGAATAATGAATTTAAACATATATTTTTTGTTGTAGTCATGATTCACCTATGTAAATAGGTTGGGAAACACATAATGTCTAACTCCTTTACAACTCAGTGTGGCACAGACTAGCTTCCTAATGCTTCTACTTTAGAATCTGGTTTATAATGTTGAGTGTGCTCCCTAAGGTCTTGTTTTGTTCACCAATTACCACTGATCATCTTCTGTTCCCTAACACCTAGGGACATCGTGGTTAATGTAGTAATTTTGTCTTTAATTTTGTCTTTCTCGTGACTGCTCAGGATTTTTCAAGTCTTTTATGATTCTATTCAGTTGTTATGATGTGGAGTCACAAACAATAATATAAACTGGTTTTTATAAGATAGACATTCCCTACTAAACTTACTCCTTCCAGTATTGTATTCCTCCACACAGTGTCCTAATGATGTTTTGGCATATTTCTTTATTGTCTTTGATTTCAGTGATTGATGTGCTTTCAGTTGATGAAAAAGCAGTATGTTTTATCATGCTAGTGTGGCTTCTCCTTACTGTGGAATATTCTTCTTATCTTATTAACATACATAAATTCTTAGGACTGCTCTTTAGTAATTTTGCCTTTATTTTCTGCCATTTATATGTGCATGGGGGTATATATGTGATTTTGTGTGTGGTGTGTGTGTGTGCGTGTGTCTGTGTGTATTGATCATGTTTTGTGTTTTGTTTTCCCATTCTGCAACCTCCTTCACATTGATTCCATCTCTTCTGTCCCAAACAACTTTGTGAACTTTTTCTCTCAAAAAATAGCCACAAAATACAAAATGAAAATAAAAATAAACTAAGAAATAGTAAGAGAAAATGATGTCTAAACAAAACAAAAAGCCACCAATAAAAGCAAAACAAAAATATAGAGCTGGTTTTCTGTTGTCTATCTATTCCTGTGCGTGGAACCTACACTTGAGTATAGTTAATATGTTAAGTGACACTCCATGGTACCAATTGTGGTCAATCTAAATCAGTAAATTGTGTTAGTATGGCTCTCCACTTTTTTGACATACTTGTAAATTTATAAATTTAACATGTAACATCTTTCCAATTCCTTTCTTTGCTTCCCTTCTTTCTTACAGATACCACACACACACACACACACACACACACACACACACACACACAGATTGAGAGACAGACAGAGAGAGAGAGAGAGAGAGAGCGAGAGAGAGAGAGAGAGAGAGAATGGGCTGTGAAAAGTATATAATGAACTTTATAAATACAACTAAAGTTAAGTTCATGAATTCCATTTGATTACAGAGTTGTGAGAATAAATTGAAAGATAAACTACCTAATCAACCAATTGCACATGGTCAACACTTTGATACCATTTTGATGGTGGTACATCAGGCAATTATATCCATAAATATATTTTGAATATATTATAGTTTAATGTTTTCTTATTATTTATAGTGTTGTTTAATTTATAGTTGTTTGCTGATGATTTTATCCATTTTCTAAATTTTATAAAAGTTACTTATCAGGCATCATATACTACATTTTCTGCTAGAAATATGTGACAGAGAGAAGTAGATTATTCTTTGCTCTTATACTTCTGGTCTGAGTGGGAAAATAGAACGGCATCCTAAAATTTACTTTATAGTTCCTTGATTTGTGTTATTCTGAATCTTCTACTCTTAGAGTAGTTCTCTAATTAAACTCTTCAATATATACCTCATCTGTAGCCACACCCCTATTTGCCCTGTATCAAATATAAGTTTGAAACTGATTTTCATTTCTTTTGTCAATAATTTCTGTGGGAGCAAGCAATGTCTTCTGAGGGTAGAACTGCATTCTAATTTAATACTTTTCTTCCAACAACAAATGTTGAAACATTAAGACAAGTTTGGGCAGGGAGATTCAAGCACTCTCTTCACATATATGAAATAGAGAAGCTTAGTAATTTATCATACTCTGTATTTTATTGTGCTGTCATTTTTAGTATATTTAAGTTTGCTTAATACAATCTTGACAGCAGGGTGGAATGTAATTTAAATTTTAATATTTTCAGCTATAGCAATGATAATGTATTATTTCTGCATATGGAAAGATACTGATTCTCTGACTGATGTAGCAGAAGGGACAAAAATATATCCTCAGGTTACATATTAAAACAGACATAAAACTTTACCTCACCCCATCCATGATGTCATGACATAGACACTTGGAATTATTCACTAAATTTCTTCATGTCAAAGTTCCCATAATTTTGATTTATATATTTAGATACTAGAGGAACTTAGGAAGCCTTATTTAATTTTAAAAGCTGGTCTTTTCCCAGTTTACACTATCTCAAGAGAACATGACTCAAAACCAACAGCAAAATGGAGTCACCTGTGATAGCTCTTCCAAAAGTAACTAGAGCCAAGAAGTTATGTAGAAATGATTCTTATGCATGATTTCCTGAGAATTCATGATTTCGTGATAGCATATACATACCCCTAGAATGTGTGTGTGTGTGTGTGTGTGTCCTTTGTCAGAGAATATATATGAATGCTAGTGATCAGTATCCATGTTTGTTTGGCACTGTTCACCATTTTATGTTTTTTTTTCTTAGACAGGATCACTACTCTGACTTAATGTTCTAGAAATAAGCTAAGGTAGTTGACACTCAAGCACTAGAATTGCCACTGTCTTTACTTCTCTAGTGCTAGGATTACAATTGTGTACCACTTGAATTTAATTCAGCCTTAATTGTCCATATGTTGCCATGGAATCCTGGTTACCTTTTGTGGGTTCTTATTCTTGATATTTATATATATATATATGTATATATATAGTAAATACATATTATATATTTATAATACAATTACACTAAGAAACTTGATAATCATTTTCTTTGTGTGAGAGAAAAACAACAGGGCAGACAGGGTAAAAATCTTGACAGCTGACAGCTGACAGGAGAATAGAGAGAGAGAGAATAATGTTATGCCTTTTGAGTTCAGATCCAAGGATGGCAGGCAGGATCAGCAATGGAGACTGGAAAGCATCTGCAGGTCTGAAGGGGTGCTTCCAAGAAATTATGATACTTTCAGAGTACGGGTACAAGAATTCTTAGGTATTGGGTTGGTATTCAAAAGAGATATATAATAAAGATAGAGGAAATGTTGCACATTTTGAATTAGAACTCAGAAAATGAGACAGACTTAAGCAATGAACATCTACAAGTAACTCCATGGGGAGAGGGGATTCTAGGAGACAATGATCTCATTATGTTAATACTTTCTATCTCCTTATCATGTCTTCAGTTGAATCAGCCTTCCCAGAAGTGTGATCTTCTTGTTAGATGATTAATAATAGGCCTAGTTGTATTAACTCTCATGTTAGAAAACAATAGTATATAATATTCTAATCTTTGGAGCAGATTGGAATGTCATATCTTGACCCAGGGCCAGAGACAGAACTTAGATTTCATTATTTTGAACAGGAGGAAGTGGTTTTCCCTAAATATGCCTCAGAAAAGGGCAGGCCCTTTTTTTCAACTCCTGAGATGATATTTGTGACATTCCCCCTTTTAGTGGTACCAAGGCATCAGCAAGTGGGTTCCAAATTTGACCAGGAGGGAGATTTCAATGTACAATGTCATCCAAGGCTACTAGTATCTAGCTAGCTGACACATACTCATGACACTATAAAAAATGAAAGGTGATTCTGTAACAAGTTTATTTAATTACCTGTCTTTTAGCTTTGTATCCAGCTTGTGTTCTACTTTAAAGTGGTGCATTTTCTTTCAGATATAAACATCTGACATTTGGCACTTATACCTTCTGCCTTCTGCTGGTCCCTTTCCCCTATTCTAGATTTCCCTGAATCAGGTTAATTTAAATAGCCAGATTATCCACACCCTTTCATTTTTCTCAAGATGTAGCAATGCTAGAGCACAGGGGAGAGTGAAAGTGACACGTGACACATTTAAGTTGCATTTGCTAAAATAAAGCATTGGCTCCTCCTTTGGGATCATAGAGTAAATAAGCTAGGATGAAAGCATGATTACTATGACTACATACTGTGTCTGTTTCCTTTACTTTGTTCATGAAAGCACAGAAGTAAATTTTTTCATGCATTTCTCATTGGGTCATCTTGGATTCTGGAACAGCAGAACATTTTAGGAGACATCCTTCCTCCAACACACACACACACACACACACACACACACACACAAAACACTGCATAGAACTTATTCACGAGGGCAAGGTGCATAACAGAGCATTTTCGATAAGGGGTACTCATCTGTGTAAGAGCATAATTAAAAGAGTTAAAAGTTATAGAGTATGCTAAATCCTATTTCTTCAAATGTACAATCTTGAATATGATAGTATACAAGGTATATAAGGCTGATATATGAATATATTATTTATATATAATTTATTGATGATAGCTTTATTAAAAGGTTCAATTATATTCTTTATATACTATGAAAATTACAGCAAAATAATTTAGCGTGAAGTGGAAATTACAGAATCAAAAATTATTCAACTTGGATGTCAATATATGAGAGACAGGTTAGGGTGTAGGGCACTCATTAATCTATATCTAGATGCATAAATCAAATAATTACTTACTAAAAGTCCACATTTTTCCTATATACACCTATGACTTGATGGAATTGAAAAACATTTTAATCAGTTTATAACAATTACTACAGGCTGATAAAATGGTTTTTTACTATTATTAATACAGGCTTTCAAATTTTTCTTGCAACACAGTGGACAACCTCATAGTTAATGAACAACGTCTATGTTGGGGTAAGTCCTTCTGTGTATATGTTGCCTTATTGATTGACAAATAAAACACTGTTGGCCAGTAGGGAAATAAGACAGGTGGGACTAGGAGTCGAGGAGGATTCTGGGAAATGTAGTTAAGTATGGACAGTAGCCATGTGATCCCGAGAAGAGAGGACGCATGAGGCTGCATCCTTGGTAAGGTAAGACCTTATAAAAATATATATTAGTAATTATGGGTTAATAATCAAGTCAGAGATAGCCAGTAAGAAACTATAGCAAACAGACAACAGTTTCATAATTAATATAGTGTCTTGTGTGTTATTTGGTGGCAGAGACAGTATTGGGACCCAGGCAGCTGGCAGGAAAGAATACACAGTACACGCCTATTCATATTTTTCTTTTGTTTCCTTTTTGTATGTGCCTCCATGTATGGTGTGCATGTGAATGTGCATGACCACATATGGATGAGCATAAGTAGGTGTTTTCCTGGTTTACTGTATATTAGTATGCTAAAATACTGACCAAAAGCACCATTGGGAGGAAATGGTTCATTTCAGCTTGCATGTGTAGTCCAGTATGAAGGGAATTCAGGACATTAACTAAAGCAAGAGCAATGGAGGCCTGCTTCTTATTGGCTTGTTCTCAATGGCTTTCTCAGTTTGCTTTCTTTGCAACCTAAGACTACTTGCCCAGGGCTGACACTGTACACAGTGGCCTGGGTCCTCTCACATCAGTCATTAATCAAGAAATGCCCTACAGAATTCCATAGGGACCGATATGATGGCAGTGCTTTTCTCAGTAGTGGTTCCTCTTACTAGATGGTCCAGGCTTGTATGAAGTGGACAAAACCTGTTGAGCACGGTGTGTGTGTGTGTGTGTGTGTGTGTGTGTGTGTGTGTGTGTGTGTAGGATGGGGCATTACCTGTACATATGTGTGCATGTGGAGGCCAAAATTGACCTCAGAAGACTTACTCCATTATCTTTGTTGAGTCAAAGTGAATCCAGCCTCCACAACCAACAGTTAACCACCTTGCTCCCAAGGATCCCCTGTCTCTGGATTCTGAGACTAGAATTGGAGATTGTCCACCACACCTACCCTATGTTTACTTGGTTTCTCTGAATATAAAATCTATCTTTCTCCCCAGCTCAAATCAAAATTACAAGTCAACTGGGAATCAAATGGTATCCTAAGGGCCTGGGATATTTTTGGACACAAATGTGAAAACCAATGATACAGATAGCATCAAAAATTAGAAGGAACAATGACCAATAGTTACAATCTTCATGTTCTCTTCATTTCACAGCATCTCCTTGCATCTACTCTCCCCCTGCCTCTACCCTCTTAGGTTCCCACCTCCTACATCCAGTGACATTAGAAAATATAGGAAAACAGCCAGGACAAAAGCTGGGAAGATGGTAAAGACATAGAGAATTGTTTCATGGTCTGAAAGGTGAAATTAAATGAACCCTTATGCAAATAAAAAATAGTGTCGTTTCTCTTTTTGTTTTCTAGAAATGCATTCCATGAGTGAAACATACTGATAGGACATTTCCTAGAACAGAGAAGGTTACTTTAGAAGAAAGTAATCACACTATCTCTATGAAAGGGTGAAACTAGATGTCAAGGAACCAACCCTAGGATAAAGTAATCTCATGTATCCATCTACTGGAAAAAAACATATTAGATACTAAAAAAGAGAGAGTTGGAATGCAGTTTTGAACTCCCTCTCGGAGGATGGATATGAATCTAATATCCAAGTTGTCAGGATAGCCAGAGGCTATTTTCTGTCACCATTAGCTTAAGAGTTTCCTCTATGATCTGAACTGAAGCATGTAGCTGTATTCAGAAAACAATCCACCATGCCAGGTATTTTCCCATGATATTGCTTAAGCCTAAGTAATTCAGTGGAAGCACTATTTAGTCAGGGCATAGTTTTGTAGTTTTTCTCCATAAGACCAGCCTGAAGCAAAATTGAGAATAAAGACTCCTTTTTTTTCTCTTTCCGTGTGATCAATTTTTTTTCAATCACAGATAGCCTGGTATTATGGGCCCACAGTTCTTGGTTTATAATCAAGTCCCAGCTATTGTGTCCCTGAAATAGTATTTCAAGACGTTCTGCTAAGTTCTAACCTGGCATGTACAGAAGAAAGTACTGTGTGCCCTAGATGTGGAATTGGAAACTATATGCCTAATTCTATTTCCTACAACTAAGGAAAAAGCAACTTAATAGTGAAGAGAATCTCTCTGAGGTATAATTATTGATAGAGGAAATGATTCAAGTGCATAAGTGGCTATACAGTCAAGATTGTATATTGAGTGTCATGAGGTAGAAGTAGTAGAAAGACTGAGGTTCAGAGATAATATGAACTTGCAGAAAAGGCAACGATTTAATGAGAGAGCTTTAAAAGGCAAAGTTCCACTAACAGAAATCATGGAGAGCCTGGTGCTTACAGAGGACAGAATAAATAGACAGGACTTTTTGGGGAGGTCAAAGCTCATATTTGAATGTGTAGTCAATACAGGTTAAGAAAGATGTCGACTGATTTTTATAGCTTTATTAGATGCAAATAAAATTAACTGCAATTTAACTATAAAATACTGTTTTGTTATAATACATACATGTATACGTATATTGTAAAGTGTTATTTTTTGCCACAACCAAACTAAATGTCATCTGATAACTAACATACATGACTTTTTACATGTGTTTAGAATATGTATGATTGGATCTGAGAGATAGCTCAGTACATAAAACTCTCACTATGTAAGCACGAAGAGAAGAATTTGGATCACAAAACCCACATACCCAGGTAGGCATGGTGATTGGAATCCCAGCATCCTTGAGACAGAAACAGGAATTCCCTTGGACAAGCTGACAAACAAGAATTGGGGAGTTCCTGGTTTATCCAAAGATCCCATATCAACATACAGTGTGGAGATATGTGAAGGAAGACACGGGGTGTCAGCTTCAGACATCTATACACACATGCACACACATACATGTATGAACATATGTGATCAAGCATAATATTCACAGCACATACACATGTCAAAAAAGTAAAAAAGTAAAAATGTATGTTGGCCTTATTCTTACTATATTCACATATACATAAATGTATCATTATCTATCATCAGCATATTGCTTATTATAATACTAGAAATTTTGTCCTGCTTTACATAAACTTTATACTTTTTCAACACCATTTCTTTGCTTACTTAACTGCCAACTGACAGCCACTGTCCTGCTCTTTGTTTCTATGACATCAACTAATTACAATTCTCTTTAATGTGAGCTCATGGAGTGTTTAGGTTATGATGCTTTTGCTCAATACACTGACCAAAATGCTTTCTAATTTCATCTGTGGTATTGCAAATAACAAGATTTCTTTTAATGGGCCAGATTGATGACTTAGCTGCCAAAGGCATTTGACACCAAGCTGAGTTTGATCCCTGGAGACCATATGGTTAAAGAAAAACCTCATCCAGAAAGTTGTCTTCTGACCTCCACATGCATGTTGTGGCACATATGTGCCCACACACTGATGAATGTACACATATGCACATAATACACAGACACAATAAAAAATAAATGTAATAGAATTTTTAACCATTTTCTTCCATACATGGTGTATATGTTTGTGTGTGTATATGTGTGTGTGTGTATGTGTGTGTGTGTGTGCTTTGACAGGTTTCTTTTTATTGGATTAATGTGGAGTGTTGTTGGCACACTAGGGGCTATATTCTTATAAGACACATTCTCTCTCTCTTCCCCTCCCTCTTTCCCTCTTTGTCCCTTCCTAGCAACTAATGATTTCCAATAGCTCCACAGCTAGTGATGACATTGTATGTCACTATATGGGATTTGTTCTGGTTTGGGTTTGCATAGGTATTATATATAAAGTTGCAACCACTTTGAGTTCCCTCTGGTCTTATAATCTTCTGTCCCTTTTCTACAATGATCAATGCTGCTATTTATAAGAAAATGAAGAAATGAAGTTTTCTCTGAAATATATTCATTTTATTTAGTTTGGTTATACATCCAGAAATGAGATCATTGAATCGTGTGGTAGTTCAGGTTTTAACTTTTGTGTAAAATTACAATTATGACCACATTAATTCCTACCCACCCAAACTATACAGTGTTTCCCTTTTCCATAAATTCATATTTCCCACAGTGCCCACAATATTTTCATTTTATTTTTAAATTTAAATTTTTATCATTATTATTGTGTGTGTGTGTGTGTGTGTGTGTGTGTGTGTGTATGGACAATGTGAAGATTTGAGCACAACTTGCAGGAATCCCTTCTTTCTCTCTGCCATGAGTTCTTTAGATTGAAGTCAGGGAAACAGGCTTGCACAGTAAGTAGTTTTATGCCCTGAAGTCTCTCATTGATCTTCATGTGATTTTTTTTCGGTATTAACTAAACTGGCAGGTACAAGATGCTATCTTTTTCTTGTGATTTTCATTTCCATGATGAGTAATGATGCTGATCACCTTTCTATAAGACCCTACCCATTGTACATCTCTTTTGGAGAAATATCCATTCAAATATTTTTCTTGTTTAAATAAGATGTATACTTTTGGTAATAAATCATTGGCGTTCCTTATGCATTTCTATTTTCTCACTCTCTGTACATTAGTGATCGTTTCCTTTGCCATGCATAAACTTTTCAGTTTGCTTCCCTTAATCTTGTTGCCTATTTTATTAGAATCGCATGGAAAAATTCAATTGTCTAGCAGAAATTTCAGGTGTTATCTCCTTATATTTTCTTTCACTATCCATGATTGTTGTTGTTATCATTTATGTATTTGGTCCACTTGATTTGGATTTTATTTCATATTTCATTCTTTTAACTTTGATAGCCATTTTCTTACTGTTATTAAAGAGACTTCCCTTTTACCATTGGATGCTTTTGACCCATTTCTCATAATTCTGTTGCCTATGAGCAGGCTTATTTCAGGATTTTAGGTCCATCCAAGTATACTTTTATGCCATTACCACTCTGTTAATTATTATAGTATTGTTGTATATTTTGACAGATTTTTTCTTGTTCAAGATTGCTTTGGATAAGATTGGGGTTAAAACTTTGTGGCAAAGCAGTCACATAGTATGCACAAGGCTCTTGGTTAGAACCTTAGCACTGGAAAACAACGAAAGGCTTTGATGCAACTGAAGTAACTAATACTGGAATTCAAAAGTCAAACTTTAAAATTTTTATCCTTGACTCATTAGTTCATACAGAGATTCTTAGAGACTTGGATAGCAGATTCCAAGCTAAGCTTTGCTCTAGAATATTTGAGAGATGTGTTACTGTGTCCAGATCCATGAGTAGCTAAGTTTAGTCCCTGGGATCATCTCTAAGGTTAGAGGGTGCTTTCATAAGAACCATCATAAAGAACTAGTCTCACCCCAGAAGTTGTGAACATAAACTGCCCAGGAGCAGCCCAACACTGTCATGATCCATGTACTTGGATCCATTCCTTAAATAACTAAAGCACCCACTTCTTTTGTGTTTCCTCTCTCCAATTATATAAACAGGGTTCACTGTGAGGCACATATAAGCAGCTCAGCTGTCTACATAGAAATTAAGGGTCTGACATACTTTTCACTTTAGTATAATTGTATTGAACCAAGAAAATCTAATGTCAACACTTTTGTTTCTGTTTGTGGATAATCACAGATTTAGCATGTGTTTAGGAACTTGACCGACTTTTAAAATGATGCATTTTCCCCACCTGTTTCATTTCTCCGCATGAGCTCAAGGATCACTTGGAGTTAAAGACAGAGTAAGGGATGAAAGGAAATGTGACAGAGATTTATAGAGAGGAGCGGGGAAAAGGAAAACAGTTACAGGAAACAATAGAGGGATGACAAGAGCAAAACAACATGTAATGATTCTTCAACATATTTTTAAGGATGACATTAACTTCTGCCCCAGGCCATGGTTAGAAACAGGTTCCTTTCATTGAGATACTAGAAGCATGGTCTTTCCTCATTCCATTTAACTGTTCGGTTTTCATGGACTTTTAACTTCAGCCTGCATTTCCTGCATCTCATTCATTCATTGCCACTCCAGGAGTCATCTTTCTGGGCCCCATGTGATCTAATCATTCCTCTTAGAGCTTGACTTGAGAAATAATTAGTTATTTGAAATTGTTTTCTTCAAGGCAGTGTCTTATACCTAATCATATCTCATTGTCTTTGAATCCTGACTTTTTCCTTAGAAAAGCAAACGAATGTGAGCCAAGCAGATGTTTTCTTATCAAGAATTCATAGCAGACCTATTTATCCCAAATTAGCATATCTCATTAACTGTCTCAAGGACACAGACTGAATTCTCTTTGAAAAACGGTCTCAGAAAACTTCATCTTTTAAAGAATAAATGAATTCCCAAGGAGCTGCTTCCTTAACCCTCTCATTGGAAAATGAATACAAACAAAAATGTGAGTTTATGCTGTCCATTTGAGCTTTTTGCTTGGTCTGAATTCCTGCACGTATTATTAACAAGTCACGGAAACCTGAATGCAGGTGGCTCAAGCAAGAATAGATGAGGACATTGTTCTAGTCTGTATGTTGATCTAATCCCCAGTGGAACCATACCATATGAATGTAATATGCTAAGTCATTTATGGTATATGTCTTACTTACTAATTACCATTGCACATAAGTTATGTCCTAGAATGGCCCCACATCTAATGCACTTACATATACTCTGCATTCATTTTCATATTCTTTATTGCCATTAACCCTATTTTAATGACATTCTCTTTTGCATTGAATTTTACTTGTGTTAAAGTTTTACAACTGCACTTGTACTGTAATAAAGCTGGATTTATTTATGATTTTTAAATAAATAACTCCAGTTTGAGTAAATCCACTTTGAGGGTGATGAGAAGTTCAAAGTGAGTCATTTGGGGGTTTAGATGGGAGTGCTTTCTCTGTCTTTATGGCTGTATTAGCACCATCCTGTCTGGCACTTCAGTGTGTGTTACTCCGCATTATTATAATCTGAGCATAATTGTATGCACTTCCATAAATTAGATGAGTAATTCTCAGAGGCCAGAACTCAGACAACTCATTTTTAAATATAAAGGCTATCCATACTATTGACATTCCAGACCCAATATGCTCAGTGACATTATGTTTTAAATTAATGATTCTAATAGCAGCTGTTTTCCTTATTGTGCAGAGTCTGACTTGGTACTTAAGAAAATCTGAAGGAACATTGTCACGCTAGGAATGACCTTGAGTTTTTATTGTTTACAGTGTGTGTCAGGAAGGAGAAAACCCAAATATCAACACTGTTAGTGTTACAGCTTCATAATTTGAACATCACAAAGATTATCAAATTAGCAGAAATAAATAGCTTTTATAAATACATTTATTTATCTAAATGCAAAATATTAAAATGCTATATTATATACTACATGTATAACAAACCTAGCAACATCTATTTCCCCCATGTATGAATGAATAAAGAAAAGTAAAATAATCTTTAAATTAAAAGGTTAGGCTGAGCATGCAGGCTTGATTGCTACACAACAATGAGGACCTGACTAGACAGCAAGCACTCACAAAGAAGCTGGGCATAATGACAGGAAAATATTATAACTCCTGTGCCAGGTGGAGTAGAGAAAGAAAAAGCATAAACTCAAAAGCTTGCTGCTCATCCTTGAGAATAGAAGCACACACTCACCTCTGCGAGTGCAAACACACACACACACACACACGCATGCACAAAATATCCCTGAAGCACACACAACGATAAAATTAAGAAAATAAAAAATAGTCAAAGACTTTGTGATAGCTGACTTTGTGAACAAGTGTCTAACAAACACAAACAATAGAAAGTTTTAATTTTTATAGAGAGAACAGATACCCTCACAATCATTGACTATATGATTCATGTCACAAACCCATTTGAAAATGGGGATCATGAATATTTTCAAAGCTGCTAAGAGGTAGGGGCTATTCTGGTGCACTCAAGTGGATTTAATGCTGAAGAACATGAAAGTGCAGTGAGTTATTCCCCATCATTTGTTTTAGCCATATCCAGTGTGTAGCCACACCCAAGGTGAGTCCCCTACCCCTTTCTGACACTGTCTTCCTTCCCTGCCATGATAAGAGAATTCTCATCTTCTCTTGTGTTCTAACAATTTTCCCATGACTTTCTTCAAAAAAAGCAGTATAGTAATTATTTTATTGAATAGCTGGTAATAATAATTAGTATGTACTCTATACTAGGTCTTATAAAAATATTTTCACCTATTAAGCCAATTAATCCTTTCAGAAATATTAAAATACTATGATTACACTCATCTTCAAGGAAAAGGTTAGTGCTCTCTGGGAAAGAAAATTCTGTGTGTTGTAAGGTTAGCAATTATAAAAAAGTTATAAAATCAGAATGTCTGTCTCTGGACCTGCTGTCTCTAGCTATTATATCATGATATTCTGATATATTTCTTCTCTGTTATATTTATACCCACACATTAATTTTAGATACATTTAATGCTAATGGTGTGTCATGCCCTTTGATGTGTTCATAAATGTTGTAACTCTCACATTGTGACTGTGATACATGGCTAGATATCTATACTTCATACAGCATGTGAAGACCATAATAGTTAAAATGATGAATCAAAATCCTTGAGAATTTCCAGAAAAAAATAAATAGCATTTGTGGCTTTCTGTGTGAAGCACTGTATAAGTCTTATGCACATGAAAACTTGATAGGACCTGTGCAAAACTAACTGAAGAAACAAAAGAAAACACTACAGGAGGAGACAAAATGCGAAGTACACCACTTCAGCTATAACTATCAAATCCCAAGAGAAGGTAGAGTAGGAGTAGACAATTGTAACCTGTTCCTAGTGGTCTATTCAGTTTAATGAAGCTAGTAACAGTAAGTCTCCATGAGTTTAATTGTCTTCATTGTATTTACTAGCATAGTCATTATACAAATTACTATAACTATAGTCAAAGAGCATTGCAGCATTAGGTTATTAAACTTATCTTCTATGTTAGGCACATTAATATAATGTAATTGTGCTATAATATTATCACCTTACTTTACTGATAAGAAAATGAGAATTTCAAGAATTTAGGTAACTTACCCCAAGCCATCTATCTTACCAAGGCTGGAATTAGGTTCTAGTGTGATTCCAAAGCACAGCCTATTCCTATTATAATAGGCCTGCCTCCATTAGTGAAGTATTCCATAGGGCTTAAGATCTACATCGAGTGCTGGGGATGTGATCCAGTGGTTGACAGGTTCCAGAGTGGAGGTAAGGAGTAACTGAGGGAAGAAGTGAGCCAAGCTGTGGTGGTGGCAAGAATCTTACAGCCTGAGTCACTAGCAATCAGAGTGCTTCTTTATTTATATAGAATTCAGTAAGAAGTGATAGATTCGTTCTGTTCCAAAATAGATCATATGATTTTTAATTTCTGGACATGTGTTTAACTTTTTCTTTTGCACATCTGGGGTCATAAGTTTAGTCATCATTGATTAACTGTGATAGAACAGAGTTATTTTACAACTATTTCCCTTAAGTTTAGCCATCATTGATAGATGGAGTTGTCTTTCATAAATATTTATATTCATTAATCCCAAACCCGATTATTAGAATCTAAAGGCATATGACCAGCCCGATAGTTCCTGTGGCTTTAAGGACATTAGACAGAAATAAAACCTTGAAGTCAGTGTGGGAATATTGCCATGTCCTGAGCAGTATGTTATTAACACTCAAAAGTCAAACTGCCCAAGATGCTGAAGTTATTATTTAATTTCTGGCATAATGTTTATATTTCATATCTTCATAGAATTTGTTTCTATGTCTAATTGTGTCATCCTGCTGTTCCGTGGTCATATGGCACCACAGTGGCTCTGTGCTAGTTAACTTTTCTAAGAAAGGGAGGTTCTGACACCTCATTCTTTTATCATCTTTTCACACCATTTTTGACCATCAATATGAGTCCCTCCATAGGGTATGTAACTTTATTGTTGTACATGCTCCTTCATTGCCTGAGTGTATGGGAGGAAGATGCTTGTAATCTGGTCTGTGGCCAACTCTTCTAACCCACCGAATCTTGTTGACCTTTGTAAGTTTACTTTGTTTTGATTATCTTGCTCCTGAATAAATACAGGGACAGGTGTTTCAAGAATGGCTCATAGCCTCATAAAGAGACTTCTGGCTTCTTTATGTGTGTCCCAACCTTCAAGGTATAAGGAAGACCTTCAAGTAGATAAGGATATCTCCCTAAAAAGCAGGAGGCGTAGTATGTGCAGAGCTTTCCTGGGGAAGGTTAGAAACAATACTCCTTGGAGAAGGCACAAATGATTCATGACAAAATTTCCATCAATCAAGAATCCACAATTGTACAAATATTAAAAGTCCCCAGGCATGCAACATATGAGATCAAAATCAAACGTGGCATGGCGGCCCTCAAGTGGCTCAGCTTGGCTCTTTGGTAAGCATCTGTGCTGACTTTCTGACTCTTGCCAGCCCCATCGGATATGACTGTGCTTGCCTAAGGGCAAACTTTTTTGCTGATTCTGCCTTATGAACTCTTGCCTCCTTACAATGTGTATTGTCAGACTTGTAAATAATGGTAGTAAAATCGTAACTTTGATTTCAGTGTCCTACAGTCCAAAGACCAGGCCTGCTGTATTCCCAGTTAATTAAAACTAATATAACTATAGATTTCTTCAAAAGCTTTCTCAGATACATTAGTTTGCATTTAGTTGTTTTATGAACAGCACATCTAGTCACATTAGACTAGGAGACAGATGGAGATTATATATAACTTTTCTAATAGTTAGATTGTCAATATACTCTCTTGAGCCACCATGACAAGAATCTTAGGGATATCCTTTTTCCCTCTTTGAGAGCGTACAATTCATCAATAGTGACAAATGTCATATATTTGTATTAGGGGGTACGTAAAATTCAAACAGTTGGAATTGAATGTGTCTGCATTATAGTTTGAAAAAATGTAATTGCAGTGAACATTGAGTAAACCCCTCTTCCATCTCTTGTGGAGAATTATCAAAACAATTGTAATTTGGAACAATACATATGGTTACATTGTGTCATAGAATCTGATTTTCCCCTCTTTGGATTGTAGAGCCAGAGAATTTACTTAAATAAGCTTATGTCTTTGGAAAATCAGCATCTGAAGAATGATGAAGGGAAGAATGTGAATTCTCTAGAGGATATGTGCATTGGTTGGAAAACAGCACATATTAAGATTTCAGTCTTGCCGGGCGTTGGTGGCACACGCCTTTAATCCCAGCACTCAGGAGGCAGAGGCAGGTGGATCTCTGTGAGTTTTAACCTGGACTACAGAGCAAGTTCCAGGACAGCCTCCAACACAATACAGAGAAACCCTGTTTCATAAAAACCAAAAAAAAAAAAAAGACTTCAGTCTTAAGGGATTCTTATAGATAGTATAGAGATATCATACTTAACCAATGTTTAATAATGAGATTGCCATAGAAAGTGTTATAAAATAAAAATCACCAAAATTTTGTTGTAGACTTTCTGAATAACTATGAAATTAATATTTTAATTAAAATTATATTTTTTGGATAATTTTATTTTCTGTACTCCATATCAGCAACCATTTTCTTATGCCTGTTTTATTCATAAGATCACTAAAATGACTTCTTTAAAATGTAGAAATGAAGTTCCTTATGCTCAGATTCTAATTCCATAAGATGTATAGTGGGTGTAGCAATCTGCACTGCCAGATTCTAATTTGTCTGTTAGTGTTTAGGAACAAAGAAGTAGGAACATTATAATATTCAGGCATTTGATTCTAAGGAAAAGCTGATGACTTTTCCGTTACATTTCTAGACATTCTACAATGCTCTATTTTTATGTCCGTTTTTGCGACACTTTTGTGAATCTGTGAATGGAGGTAAAAAGGAACCATAATAAGATATTCTTTTCCATAAGAAATATGGGCTTTTCAATGGAGATGTTCTAGGTTTTTGTGAGGTTGGTGGCTATGGTAATTCTATGCAAAGCTTTCTTATATGTATCTAGCACTTTTCCTTATTCCTAATACTACACATTGACCACCAGTAATAGCTAGTATTTCAAACAGTCTACCTTTTCATACATCTGGAGTAAGAGAATTTCCCTTCAGGGAAGTGACATGACTTTTCAAGTGATGCTTTCTTGCTTTTTATGTTTCTCTAGCTGTTATCCTATTCTTTTAATAAAGATGCTGCCTCTTACCCTTCCAAAAAATGGCCTAAATTGCTCTCTCCATGATACTTGAATGGATTTATCAGTCAAAGAATGCAGCATCACCTATTCACTCCAGAAGAATAATTTCACTTTGTAGGAGGGAATGAGAATTGTTGTTTCCTCACCTTTCTTGCCCAAATATAAATGTCTATGCCCTTTTCAAGTAGCCCAAGGCTAAGGCAGATACTATATTTTAGCCTTTTGGAGAATTTTTGTCTTGTCACATTAGTGGCTACTCTGCATTTGCCGTAATTCATCAGTGTTCAAGACCATCTATTTTATGTTACATAGGCCACCATTACTGTCACAAACCAATATATTATGAAATCAAATGGCAGATTACACCCTTTATTTAGAGTTATAGCTCTATAACGACACAGTACCTTCTTGATTTTCTTCATTTGGTTGAGATTTCCAGTCTGTTTTCACTGATACTTTCTCCACTTTCCTTCCAAGAATTCTCTTTCAACTTACAAGCTCTGATACAGTTTTCATTTTATACTGATGGTGTTTATAGAAGAATCCATAAGTCTTTCTTTGTCCTCTTTCCACTTTGAAATAAATAATATCATTACGTTATTACAACCTTTCCTGGGATGCTTCAGAGACAAATCGTTATTCCTAACCAGTAGACTAATTAAATGATAGTCGTTACATTTATAGTTAAATGAATGTTTTCATCTCCCTAAAGAGTGTTGTTGATGAAAATATGGGTATTTGTAGTGGGAATGTGAACTTTTCTTATTTGTTAACAAGATGAGAAATGATTGCATATTGTCCTCTCAAAAGAAATAGTACTAAAATGAAGAGATAATATTAATGACTAACCCTGCATTCATTCTCACCATCTTCTTTTCTAATAAAACTTTGTTATTTTTTAGATACCATCATATATTAACCAATAAAATTGTTTTGTAGGAAATACATCATAAAGAGGCAATTTCCTTTGATTCCATGACATACAGAGGGACTGCATTTGCAATTTGTTTTGCTTATTAGACATGGTTATCTTCACCGAGTTCCAGCCAAAATAATATAAGTAGAAGGAACCCAGTGACAGAGAGAGAGGAACGATGAGCAAATTGGCAAAGAATGGGCTGGCAAAACCAGCAGAGACAGCTGATCTGAACAGGAGAGAGCTCTTGGACCCCAGACCCACAGTGGGGAGGCCAGCATGGGACTGATCTGGACCCCCCAAATGTGAGTGTCAGTGAGAAGGCCTGGGCAACCTATGGGGCCCTGAGCTGTGGATCAGTGTCTATCCCTGGAATACAAACAGTCATCGTGTGCCTATAGCACAAAGAGGGATGCTCTCTCAGCCTGGACTCTTAGGGGAGTGCCTGGACCCTACCAAGAGTGAAATGACAGACTCTAGATATCCCCTATGTGGAAGGATTTGGCAATAGGGTGGGAGGGTGGAGGGGAAGGGGAGTGCGGGAGGAGGGGAGGGAGAGGGAACTGCGATTGACATGTAAAACAAGCTATTTAAAATTAAAATAAAAATGATAAAAAAGAAGGAATGTCTGCTGGTACTATGATGAGGCAGTGTCTTAAGAACTTGTCATCTATATCATTATCCATTTCCACCTAGTGATGATGATTTGAGCAGTGACAATACAAAAAAATGAAATATGTCTGTATTGTGTGTGTGTGTGTGTGTGTGTGTGTGTGTGTGTGTATGCAACCATGTGATTGACATAATACATGGGGGTGATCTGATCAAAAGGGAGCATATAAATGTATGAATATTGCAAAGAAAAATAAAGATTATTGTTTAAAATCACCTGAACAGTAAAGTAAATGCATATTTTACTTGGAGAAGTTTCTGGAAAATAAAATCTGAAATAGAATTTAAATAGATGTGGTTTATACTACTCCATACATGTTTCAAAAATTGCTTCCTGACTCCTTTGGATGTAATGTCTAAACCTTTAACAGTCATCAAGATATGAAATATCCTCAATAAAAAGAAAAGGATTAGTAAAACACAAATGTATAAATGTTCATAGGCTATGAATTGTCCCACTGTATTATCACACTAAACTACAGATTGACCTGTCAAATTATATTGTGTGATATAAAAATTGTGTCTTTAAAACACTTTTATTTTGGATTTTCTGTAGTGGTAACTGAATCCAATCTACTGAACATGCAGGTCATGCATTTTAAAAATAGGATTAGTTGAGAGATCCATAGAGGATTGGATATAATTCTATCAAATATCTACTTCTGGCTTGGTAATGAATGTAAACAATCTTCAATATTTGGTCTGTGTTTCTTTTTTTTTCTTTTTTTTGATTTTTTTAAATTTTATTTTCCAGTTTAAATTTAGATAAGAAACAAGGTTGCTTCACAAGACAGTTCCAGGTCCCTCTCTCTTTCCCTCCCCTCCTCCCGTACCCTCCCCCCACCCCACCCCCGTTATCCCCTCATTCCCCCAGGGAGGATGAGGCCCACCCTCCATGGGGGTGTCCATAGTCTGTCATTTCATATAGGGCAGGGCCTAGACCCTTCCTTGAGAGTTCAGGGTGAGAGTGCACCTCACATTGTTCTATGGGAGTCCAAAGTCCGTGTGTATACTTGGGATGGGTACTGATCTGCTTCCCAAGGCTCAATAGATTACCTAGGCCTCCTCACTAACACCCAGATTCAGGGGGTCTTGGTCAATCACATGCTGGATTCCCAGGCTGATGCCTGGGATTCAAGAGTTTACCTTTGTCTGGTCAGCTGTTTCTGGGGGTTAAAAGGCCCAGTCTTAATCCCTTTGATCATCAGTCCTCCCTCTCTGTTACTGGCTTTCTTGAGTTCAGCTCAGTACTTAACCGAGGGAGTCTGCCTCTTCTTCGATCAGCCCCTAAATGAAATTTCTGTTTCCCAGACTCTCTGGCCATAGGATTGTAGGCTAGCACTCCCCAGGTCTATGTCTAAAATCCATATATGAGAGAGTACATGCCATTTTTCTCTTTTTGTGACTGGGTTACCTCACTCAGGATGGTTTCTTCTAGTGTCATCCATTTGCCTGCGATTCTCATGATTCCATTGTTTTTTTCCGATGAATAGTACTCCATTGTGTAAATGTACCACATTTTCTCTATCCACTCTTCGGTTGAGGGACATCTAGGTTGCTTCCAAGTTCTGGCCATTACAAATGAAGCTGCTATGAACATAGTGGAACAGACATCTTTGTTGTATGAATGGGCATCTTTTGGATATATGCCTAAGAGTGGAGTTGCTGGGTCTTGTGGTAGGTTTATTCCCATTTTTCTGAAGAATCTCCATACTGATTTCCAAAGTGGCTGAACCAGTTGGCACTCCCACCAGCAATGGAGGAGTGTCCCCCTTTCACCACATCCTCTCCAGCATAAATTGTCATTGGTGTTTTTGATTTTAGCCATTCTGACAGGATGGTATCTCAGAGTTGTTTTGATTTGCATTTCCCGGATGGCTAAGGATGTTGAGCACTTTCTCAAGTGCCTCTCAGCCATTTTAGACTCCTCTATTGAAAACTCTCTATTTAGTTCTGCAGCCCACTTTTTAATTGGGTCCTTTGATGTTTTGGAGACTTGCTTCTTGAATTCTTTGTAAATTTTGGAGATCAACCCTCTGTCAGATGTGGGATTAGTGAATATTTTTCCCATTCTGTGGGCTGCCTTTTTGTCTTGCTGACTGTGTCCTTTGCCTTACAGAAGCTTCTCAGTTTCAGTAGGTCCCATTTATTAATTGTTGATCTCACTGTCTGTGCTACTGGTGTTATGTTCAAGAAGCTGTCTCCTGTACCAATTTGTTCAAGGGTACCACCCACTTTCTCTTCTAAGAGGTTCAGTGTGGCTAGATTTATGTTGAGGTCTTTGATCCATTTGGACTTAAGTTTTGTGCATGGCGATAAACATGGATCGATCTGCATTCTTCTACATGCCAGCCTCCAGTTATGCCAGCACCATTTGTTGAAGATGCTTTCTTTATTCCATTGTATATTTTTAGCTTCTTTGTCAAAGATAAGATGTTCATACGTGTGTGGGTTAATTTCAATTTGATTCCTTTGGTCTACCTGTCTATTTTTGTGCCAATACCAAGCTGTTTTCAGGACTATAGCTCTATAATAGAGCTTGAGGTCAGGGATGGTGATGCCTCTGGACGTTGCCTTATTGAACAGGGTTGTTTTGGCTATCCTGGGTCTTTTGTTTTTCCATACAAAATTGATTATTGTTCTTTCAAGCTCTGTGAAGAATTGTGCTGGGATTTTAATGGGGATTGCATTGAATCTGTAGATTGATTTTGGCAAGATTGCCATTTTTACTACATTGATCCTACCTATCCAAGAGCATGGGAGATCTTTCCATTTTCTGAGGGCTTCTCTAATTTCTTTCTTTAAAGATTCAAAGTTCTTACGATACAGGTCTTTCACTTGTTTGGTTAGCGTTACCCCAAGTATTTTATGTTGTTTGTGGCAATTGTAAAGGGTGATGTTTCTCTGATTTCTTTTTCAGCCCTTTTATCATCTGTATATAGTAGGGCTACTGATTTTCTTGAGTTGTTCTTGTAGCCTGCCACTTTGCTGAAGGTGTTAATCAGCTGTAAGAGTTCCCTGGTAGAGTTCTTTGGGTCATTGATGTAAACTATCATATTGTCTGCAAACAGTGAAAGTTTGACCTCTTCCTTCCCAATTTGTATCCCCTTGATCCCCCCTTTGTTGTCATATGGCAATAGCTAGAACTTCAAGTACCATGTTGAAAAGGTATGGAGAGAGTGGACAGCCTTGTTTTGTTCCTGATTTTAGAGGAATTGCATTGAGTTTCTGTCCATTTAGTTTGATGTTGGCTGTTGGTTTACTGTATATAGCTTTTATTATGTTTATGTATGTCCCTGTTATCCCAGATCTCTCCAAGACCTTTATCATGAAGGGGTGTTGGATTTTGTCAAAGGCTTTTTCAGCATCTAGTGAGATGATCATGTCATTTTTGTTTTTCAGCTTGTTTATATGGTGGATTACGTTGATGGATTTTCGTATGTTGAACCATCCCTACATCCCTGGGATGAAACCTACTTGATTGTGGTGAATGATTGTTTTGATGTGTTCTTGGATCCGATTTGCCAGTATTTTATTGAGTATTTTTGCATCAATGTTCATGAGGGATATTGGTCTGAAGTTCTCTTTCCTAGTTGTATCTTTGTGTGGCTTGGGGATCAAGGTAATTGAAGCCTCATAGAAAGAGTTTGGCAAAGACCCTTCTGCTTCTATTGTGTGGAACACTTTGAGAAGAATTGGTATAAGCTGTTCTTTGAATTTCTGGTAGAATTCTGCACTGAGGCCATCTGGACCTGGACTTTTTTTTGTTTGGGAGACTTTTGATGACTGCTTCTATTTCCATAGGGGTTATAGGTCTATTTAAATTGCTTATCTGTTCTTGATTTAGTTTTGGCAAGTGATAGCTATCCAGGAAGTCATCCATTTCCTTTAAATTTTCGAATTTTGTGGAGTACAGGTTTTCAAAGTATGCCCTAATGATTCTCTGGATTTCCTCAGTCTGTTGTTATGTCCCCTTTTTCATTTCTGATTTTGTTAATTTGCGTGTTCACTATCTGCTGTTTGGTAAATTTGGACAAAGGTTTGTCTATCTTGTTGATTTTCTCAAAGAACCAACTCTTCGTTGCATTGATTCTTTGTATTGTTTTCCTGGTTTCTACTTTATTGATTTCAGCCCTCAATTTCATTATTTCCTGGCGTCTACTCCTCCTGGGGGATTTTGCTTCTTTGTGTTCTAGAGCTTTCAGCTGTGATGTTAATTCTGTGGTATAACTGTTTCTTCATGTGAGCACTTAATGCTATGAACTTCCCCCCGTAGCACTGCTTTCAAAGTGTCCCATAGGTTTGGGTATGTTGTGTCTTGATTCTCATTGAATTCGAGGAAGTCTTAAATTTCTTTTTTTATTTCCTCTTTGACCCAGGGATGGTGCAGTTGAGCATTATTCAATTTCCATGAGTTTGTAGGTTTTCTGCAATTTGTGTTGATGTTGAATTCTAATTTTAAAGCATGGCGGTCTGATAAGATGCATGGAGTTATTCCAATTTTTTTGTAGCTGCTGAGGTTTGATATGTTGCCAAGTATGTGTTCGATTTTTGAGAGGGTTCCATGTGGTGGTGAGAAGAAGGTATATTCTTTTTTATGTGGATGAAATGTTCTATAGATATCTGTTAATCCCAGTTGGGTCATTACTTCTATTAGACCCTTTGCTTCTTTGTTGAGTTTCTGTCTGGTATTCCTGTCTAGTGGTGAGAGTGGTGTGTTGAAATCTCCCACTATAACTGTGTGGGGCTTTAGATGAGATTTGAGTTCTAATAATGTTTCTTTAACGAATGTGGATGCCTTTGTATTTGGGGCATAGATGTTCAGGATAGACACTTCATCTTGGTGGGTTTCACCTGTGATGAGTATGTAATGACCTCCTTCATCTCTTTTGATTGATTTTATTTTAAAGTCTAGTTTGTTAGATATTAGGATTGCTACCCCTGCTTGTTTCTTGGGTCCATTTGATTGAAAAATTTTTTCCCAACCTTTAACTCTCAGGTAATGTCTGTCTTTGAGGGTGTAGTGTGTTTCTTTTATGCAGCAGAAGGAAGGGTTCTGTCTTTGAATCCTTTCTGCTAGTCTGTGTCTTTTTATGGGTGAGTTAAGGCCATTAATATTGAGGGATATTAATGACCATTGATTGCTCAACCTTCTTCGATTTGCAATGGTTGTTGTTGGTGGAATTATGTGTGGAATTTCACCCCTTTGTTCTTTTGACTGTTGGTAGAGAGGGATTCTCTAATGCCTATGTTCTTCTGGTTGTAGTTAGCTTCCTTGGGTTGGAGTTTTCCTTCCAAAATTTTCTGTAGGGCTGGGTTAGTGGACACATATTGCTTGAATCTAGTTTTGTCATGGAATATCTTGTTTTCTCCGTCTATAGTGATTGAGAGCTTTGCCGGGTATAGTAGTCTGGGCTGGCATCCATGGTCTCTTAGTGTAGGTAGAATATCTATCCAGGACCTTCTGGCTTTCAGAGTTTCCATGGAGAAATCAGGTGCAATTCTGATAGGTCTGCCTTTATATGTTACTTGACCTTTTTCCTTAGCTGCTCTTAATATTCTTTCTTTATTCTGTATGTTTGGGGTCTTGATTACTATGTAGCGAGGGGATTTTTTTTGTGGTCTGCTCTATTTGGTGTTCTGTAGGCTTCTTGTACCTTCATTGGCATGTCTTTCTTAAGGTTGGGAACGTTTTCTTCTATGATTTTGTTGAATATGCCTTCTGCCCCTTTGAGGTGGATTTCTTCTCCTTCTTCTATACCTATTATTCTTAGGTTTGGTATTTTCATGGTGTCCCATATTTCCTGGATATTTTGCGTTAAGGATTTGTTGGATTTAAGGTTTTCTTTGGTTGATAAATCCATTTCTCCTAGTGTATCTTCAACACTTGAGATTCACTCTTCCATCTCTTCTATTCTGTTGGTAATGCTTGTATCGGTAGTGCCTGACTGTTTGTCCAGCTTTTCTATTTTCTGCCTTTCTTCAGAATGTGTTTTTTTATGTCTCTATTTCAGTTTTCAACCCTTGCAGTGTTTGCATTGCTTCTTGCAATTTTCTGTTTATCTTTTCTTCCATTTGTTGCCTTTTATGAATTTTTTGGTTTGTTCTTTCTTCCATTTCTTGCATTTTTTGGTTTGCTCTTTGTTCCATTTCTTGCATTTTTTGCTTCGTTTCTTCTTCCATTTCCTGCCTTTTTTGGTTTGTTTCTTCTTCCATTTTTTCATTTTTTGCTTTGTTTTTTCTACCATTTCTTGCATTTTTTGGTTTGTTTTTTCTTCCATTTCTTTGAGCGAATTTCCTATATCCTCTTTTAGGGCCTCTATCATTTTCATGAAAGTGCTTTTAAGGTCGTTCTCTTCTGCTTCGTTCGCATTGGAATGTTGGGGTCTTGCTGGTGTGGAGTCTCTAGAATCTGGCGGTGTCATATTTGTTTTTCTGTTGCTGAGTGTGTTTTTGTATTGTCTCTTTCCCATCTCTTCTTCTAGTGGGTGCAGAAAGAGCCTCTTACTGGTCTGGGGACCAGAATTCCCTTTCGGTGCGTGCTAGCAAGTCCAATAATCTGGTGGTTCTTCTATTCCTTGTCCAAGTGCTGGTCCCATGGGTGGAGAAGAAGAAAAGGAATCTGGGGCGCTTAGCCTCCTACCTGGTCCTCTGGACCCTATGCTGGGTCCTGTTGTACCTGATCCGGAACAGCTACTCCCCTGGTCTCTCTGGCTCCTCTGGTTTCCTGGTCTCGTTGGCGGGAGAGAAGACCTGGAGTCTGGGGTGCTTGGCTCCCGCCAAGATTGGGAGCTCTGTGCAGTTCCCAGGCAATCTGCAGGCACTGGAACACAGGCCTGGAAGCCGGCCTGTTTACCTGATGCTGCTGCAGGAACAGCTGCTTCCCTGGACTCCCAGCCTCCTCTGGTTTCCTGGTCTCCTTGGTGGGAGAGAAGACCTGGAGTCTGGTGTGCTTGGCTCCCGCTGGGATTGGGAGCTCTGTGCAGTTCCCAGGCGATCTGCAGGTACTGGAACACAGGCCAGGAAGCTGGCCTGTTTACCTGATGCTGCTGGAGGAACAGCTACTTCCCTGGACTCCCAGCCTCCTCTGGTTTCCTGGCCTCGTTGGTTGGAGAGAAGATCTGGAGTCTGGGGTGCTTGGCTCCCGCCGGGATTGGGAGCTCTGTACAGTTCCCAGGTGATCTGCAGGCACTGCAACACAGGCCGGGAAGCCGGCCTGTTTACCTGATGCTGCTGGAGGAACAGCTGCTTCCGGTCTGTGTTTCTTTAAAGTGTTCAATGGAATCATCTATGAGGTTCTTAGAAATTTGTATTCTGAGTGTTCACATTATTGTGTTAAATCTGAGAAACAGTTTTGCCAAGATCATGAGGTATGTAATTTCTTTGATCCCTGTAAGCTCATAGGGAATGGCACTATTAGGAAGTGTGGCTTTGTTGGAGGAAATGTGTCACTTTGTAGGTGGGCTTTGAGGTCTCCTTGTTCAAGCTACTCCCAGTATCTCAGACAACTTTCTGTTGCCTGCAGGCTAAGATATATAACTTTCAGTTCCTTCTCCAGCCCCATGTCTGGCTGGAAGCCACCATTTCATACCATCATGATAATGTACTAAACCTCCAAAAATGTATGCCACCCTAATTAAATGTTTTTCTATGTAAGAGTTGCCGTGCTCATGGTATCACTTCACAGCGAAAGAAATTCCAACTAAGACAAGGTGATTCTAATATACTAATAAATGAAAAGTGTTCTCCATAGGTACCTTTTGGTAGTCAGTTGTCCTTTGGGTTAACTGATCAGTAACAAGCTGACAGGGACTTAGAGATTCTCAACAAAATCTGCACATTCATATGAGGAGTTTTAAAGATGATCCGAGGAATTTCAAAATAACATGTGCTTGGACCAAGTTGATGAAAATAGGCTTATGGTAGTACTGTCTGTTAAGTGTTTTTCTGGAGTCACTGGGTTAATCAGGAGGCAGAAAACAGAAAGAACACTCAACAAATGATGAAGATTCTTATTGTTTGCTAATTGGTATAGCTCTTATATGAAACAGTGTATGTTTAATTCTTATGTGATTTTATTTACTACATATGCTTTTGTTCTTAGCTTCTCCAAGAGACTAGAAAAAAATTTAGTGGTGCTACTGTAGATAGCAACAGTAATAGTGATAATGCTATCAGATTATTGAAGTTTTTTGTCCTGTTGGACTAGACAATTTACTGGCACTCCAGATATTATTTGACTTTTGCTTCTATCCAAATTAGTGTGGGCACTCTAGAAGAAGCATTGACTACTGTTCTTTATACATCTTTGAAAATTAAGATGTCAGCTTTTTAGGATTTCATCTGTACTCAGTGAGGAAACTGATAAATTTACCAACCAACAAATACATCTGAATCTGTTGTCATTTTCCTCCACTTAAACTAAAATAGAATTAATAACAAATTGGAGGCCAAAACTGGTTACTAATTTTCTATAGGGAAATCACTTTAACTCTACTGCATATTATAAGTAATGACATCCAGATAAAATGTAAACATGCACATAAATATGCACTATGAAATCAGGATCCTCTTATTTTCTTGGTATCTTTAGCCACAGAAGGTCCTTGTTTATCAGTCATTTTTTCTGGATTGCCCAAATCAAGACAGATCCATGGAAAGAAACCATGAGATATAGAAGTCTGATGCTAATATTTATCTCTGTAAAGAAATGAATGTAACAACAACACAAAAAGCAGTAATTGTGTAACATTTTAGAGCCAGTAATTTAAAATCCAATTGATAAAACTGAAAACTTTCCACCACACATTTATAATTCTAAAATGATGCATATATACTTTTGCTATTTTAGCCCCAGAGAGCCTTGTGAAAGTATGAGACATTTATATTACCTTACTTCTCAGATAGGGTGAGAAAAGACAGGAAAACTGTAAGGGAATGAATACACAGGGGAGGGCAGAGAGGGACATTCTTGTGTATTCAGTGAAGAAATACCATTAAAGCCTTTCAGCTTTCTTATGTTTGAAAATGCTTCAAGTGTTCTGCAGAAATAGAAAAGTTCAAACCCTTTCACATAATCTCAGACAAGAATTAGCTTTGAAAATTCAAGGAGGGATGAGTTATAAAATGCAGTTTAGCTTAATCCTTTCATAGTTAATTAGTTATTCATTAGAATAAAGTGAAGGAAGAGAAGTGAGTGGGAAAGCAGAGAGAATAAAAGCTAACCAAGCTGGTAATTTAGTCACCCAGGTAACCATACTCCTGAAATAAAGGTAGTTGTCAGCAACTGTGACTGTTACATTCAAGAAGCCAGAGTAGTGTAATCCATTTTTTTTGCAAATTATGTACACACTCATTTTATTGCTTATGGCTTGGGGAAGGATCACTCAAGGAATAGAAGCAGAGAAAAAAAGCAAGCTGCTGTCTTCTAATCTTCACGCAGTGGAACTACTTAGTGGGGGATGAACAGTGGCTAACAAGAGGAAATAACTATGTCAATAATGGCTCAGTTGGAACCAGGCTGTACTGAGTGACACCAGGCTTTGTGTTGGGGCAAAGCTAGAAGGAAAGTGCAAGACAGCCTTTTATAAGTAGGTTAAAGTCCACTCTGGGCATAGCTGAATCAAGGATGAAGAAGCGTGCTCAAGTGACAGGTTTCTTTCCTCTTGCTGTTCTATCCTCATAAAGAACTGTGCAATCAATGAAACTAGACCAGGAGGCCTCCTCTGACCCTTAGAGATAACTTAAAATCAGGTCATATCTTTGATTGCATTAAGGATAAACGTAATAGTCAAGCCAGTTTTAATTTGGTTTGGCTGTGAATAACCAAACGAAAGTGGTTGAAATAAAATAGAATTGATTTTTCTTTTGTGTAAAGAAATCTGAAGGTAGCAGTCCAAGGGTGGTATATGAACTTCACAGTCATGAAATACTTGGGATTTGACATTTTTCCTGTATTCCTAATGTGAAATTTTACAATTCATGATCCAAGACTCACCAAAATAAGGATAACCCTGCTTCTTTCAAGGGAACACCTAGCAATGCCACTTGCATTTTTTTGCTTTTAGCTGCAACATGCTCAGATAGACTTTCAAAAGAACCTGAAACTTGCTTTCCCTTACTCTAGGGAGCCACATTTCTAGCTGAAATTCATAAGTTAATATATAAACTAGTCAAACAGAAATTTTTATTTAAAATAGTAAGACTTTGCTTTTAAAATAGCCACAGATCCTAACAGAATGTGTGTCTACTCCTAGTAAAGAAAATTAAATGGCTGCTACTTGTTCTAACATTGCTCTCAAAATGAAGTCCAAACTCCTCATCATGTCATGAAATACCTTCTATATTGTATTTTAGTCTTATTTTCACAGACATCCTCACAGATACATTGTGCTCCAATAGAAGTAAACAGTTATAAAGGCTTGGATATAACATGTCCTATCTCGTTTTTCTAATTTTCATTCATTTTCTGTGATTAAAATGCATAGAAGTGATAAATCTTACAAAAACGTATGCAACTTATAACATTATCAGTGAATATACGTCAATTTATTTTATCTGATCTAGTTCAACATAAATTATTAGATAGAATAATTTTCAAAACAGAGGAGAGGAAAAAAACAAAATTAGTCACTGAGTAATATGAAGGCAAGCATATTTTTTCATGTCTGAATGGAAAATACCTATGTTCAATTACTATAAGAAGGTGTAGATAATTGGCTTAACACCATTATTTTATGCTCTTTGATGTTTTTCTAAACAAAAAACCAAGAGATTGTAAACAGCCCAGGTTAACAAAGCTGCCTATTTTGTATCTTTATTATTGAACATAGGAATCATATAGGCATTGGTGATAGAGGTGTACTTTGAATGCATGGTCCTATGTGTATTTCCCCTATTTCTGTTTTGTTGTTATTGTTTGTCTTGCTTTGTTTTTCTGCTAGTTTAGTTAGTACCATCCCAGATATGTTAACATGTGTTTAAAAAGTTCCTCCACCTAAATGAACATGGGATATTTGTGGAATTCAGGTTTCATGCCTTACCTATAATAGTACTCTTTGAGTCAAGGAGAATTGCTGTAGAGATTCCAAAAAGTCCTTTGGTTAATGGCTGCCAAGAGAATGACATATTATTACTAAAATTAAGGAAGTAAATAGCCACATTTGTCAAGTTTTCTTAGTGTCTCCAGGGATTATGTGATCTCTTCCAGACTCTGCTTATTAATGCACCATGGAAAAGCAAAGTTAGATTCAGATTTCTAACTCTAGGAAGATTTGGTAATAATTGTGCACCTTTGAACAATTGTGAAATGATGAAGATTGACTTAAGACTGTCAAACTGATAGGTGTCTTTGATTGCTTTTCATCTCAATTACCTCCATGATGGCACTGAGTTGAATTGATAAACTAAAATTATTATTTTCCACTGAGGAATTGAACCTTAGCTTATACAACAAAGATCTGGAGGCACTGAGAACAATTTCTTGGCACCACTGAAATTTAGAGTTAATATCAATCACTGTGCCAGCAAGGGCCTACTTGAACTTTTGCTGTATGTGAAAAAGAAACTGCTATACATTTAAGCAATTGAGCTGTTTGAGCCATTTGAAGCAGATAATAGTATCAAATTGCAGTAACATTAAAAAACAAAACAAAACAGGCTGATACATAAGAAAGGAACCAAGACTGGTTGGCCAGTTTTACCTATATTTTTTGGCTCTTAGTGTTGTGAAAATGACATGTTACAGTTTGAATATGGAAGGTCCCATAAAACTTACCTTTTGACTACTTGGAACCAGTTTTTTTTATTGTGAAGGTCTGTAAAACCTTTGTAAAATAGATCTGTTTGGATGGGATAAATAAGTCACTAGGAGTAAGCCCATGAATGTCATATTCCCTGGATCTGGTAGAGCTTTGTGTGGCATCTTGTGCTATGTGAGAGGCCACTACTGCTTGATCCCGTCATTTCAGATTCAGCTCCTTTTATTTGGTCTTAATAGTAAAAACCCAGAGTAAGATGCTAGGGGCTGAAAGCTGAAAGATCAGAGAAGTAGAGCAGCCAGCCACTAGATCTCTTACTCTATAAAATACTCAGACTGGAAAGAGACAGAGTTCCTGTCTGCTCCTGTCTTATATTCCTCTCTCAGCCCAGCCATGAAACTTCGTGTCAGTCTGTATAGACCTCAAGACTTCTATGGTTAATTAGTGGCTAGCTCTGCCCTCTGATATTCAGGAAAGGTTTATTTGTTAGAGTAATACCAAGATATCACCACACTTCTCTACTATTCCTTCTCCACAATGAGGAATAGAAATTCCTTTGAACCCATAGACCACAATAAACCTTCACTCCTTTAGTTGGTTTCCATTAATCATCGAGTCACAAGAGATACTAGTACAGAAGTCAAATGACTTAACAGTCATAGCCAAAATTAAAGGCACATAGGAACATGGGAGAAAGGCTGTGAGCTTTAGGTATAGTCCATAACTTCCTGAACAGGATTTTCATAACTCAGCAAATAATAGCAAGTATTAACAAATGGGACTGTATTAACTTAAAATGTACTGCCCAGAACAGCAAATAACTATCAAAGAAAAAAGGTGACACACAGAATGAAAATAAATGAAGATAAAACATTTGCCAGCTAGTTGTCTAATAGAGGTTTAATATCCACCATATCTAAGAATGCCAACAATAAACAAAAAAAGAACAAATTGTCTATGCTTCTGAACATAGAGTTCTCAAAGAAGAAACTAAAAATGGCTAGAAAATATCTCAAAAAATATTATAACCCTTAGCAATTACAAAACACAAATTAAAACAACTTTGAGATTTCATTTTTGCTGAAGTCATAAGTCAGAATTACTAAGATGAAGAAACCAACTGACAACAAATGCTTGTGAGGATGCATTAACTACTTGTAGGATTGAAATCTGGTGCAGCCACTAAAAAATCAGTGTAGAGAATTCTCAGACAGCAAAAGACAAGTTCCCCCTATGGCACAGCTATACCACTTCTTGTTATATGCCCCAAAGTTTAAACATTTGTGTAGCACAAATAATAAAAACCCAGAGAAAGATATTAGGGTTCAAACTGAAGACCAGAAAGCAAACCAGTCAAGCCACCAGAGAACTCTTACCTCTACTAAGGCTGGGGCGATCCTGTCCTCAATGTGGCTGGAGACTAATTGCCAGCTTTTATATAAGACCCTGTTCCTGTCTTATATACCTCTTTAGTGCTGGGATTAAAAGTGTGTGCCACCACCTCCCAGGTTCTATGGATAAGCAGTGTGGCTGCTGGGAATAAATGTGTATACCACCACTGCCTGGCCTCTATGGCTGTGGCTAGCTTTGCATTAAGATCTCCAGGCAAGTATTATTAGATCATATCACCACTCATCTGACTTGACAAATAATTGCTTAGCCATCCATCTTCCTAGTTTTTCTATTCACAATAGCTAGAAAATTGAAACAACCTAATTTTCTTTCAATGGATGAATGAATAATGAAAATATGGTGTACATATACTTTGGAGTACTATTCATCTGTAAAGAAATATAGAATCATGAAAATTGCAGGTAAATGGATTGAAATAGAAATGACCTTATTGAGTGAGATAACCCTGACCCTAAAAGACAAACATTGCATGTTCTCTATCATTTGTGGTGGTACCTAGCTCCAAATCTTCAGATGTGAGCGAATATATAACCTGTAGTAACCACAGACACCAAGAAAGTATAAAGGAAACGAGGGGGTCTTTAGAGAGGGGAATTAGGGATAGAGGTAATATGAAGAAATGGGAAAAGTGGAAGTTCATTAGCTGGGGAGGGGATTCATACTGAAGGAGAGAGAAGGAGAATAAGTAGCACGAAGGATTTTTGAAAAGTCCATAAGGAGCAATATTGTTTTAGATGTATATAAAATTATATGTGATTCATTTAAGAGTTTGTACATACATATACGTTAATAAAAATATGCCTTTTAGGATGATAAAGAGCCATAGACTATCTAAAAAATCCTCTTATACCTGATATAAGCCAGGTATAAGAAATCTCCTTTCAAGTTATCAAGTTATACTATCATGTTATCAAGACATTCTGCCATACACAAAAAAGATATTGCTGTTATCCTTGGTCGTCTCCAAGATTTTAAAGATAAGTCTCTATTTCTGAAGCCACCATGTATTGCAGATACAGGACTTGAGACAATAAAGTTGCAACTAACCTGGGAGTCTTTTTCCTGAGGACTAACTCTCATAGTACTAACTGGTGCCATGCGAGCTTCCAAAGGAGAAAAAATAATAGTTCTGCCCAGCTGTGATGCCTAGGAGCAACAAGAATGACCAGCAGAGTCATATATCTTCAAAGATGCAATAGTGACACTTATGTCATGGGAATAGCAATAACTATCTAACTGAACTTAAGGCCCACTCAGTAACAGATAATTGGTGTCTACTGTAAACCTAGGCAATTACACATGACTGTTGAGGTTATAGGACCTAGAAGAAAATCCAGTACTACCACTTCTGAAAACAATATAATTTTTAATTGCATTTTCAACACTTACCATTTTTCCTCATAGACAAATGTAGCTTTCCTCCCTCACCAAAGATGTTTTGGCAGCATATGGATCTCTGTATTGGAAAAATCCAATGAGCAACTGATCATAGGGGATTGAGCCACAATTGGTACATCCATAACACAAATTCTATATCCAAGGCTGAGGGACCATTGCAGAAAGAAAAGGGGACAGAAATACAGTAAGAGCATGAGAATCAGAATGTCTGATTGAAGATTGTGTTTTCCATATAGTACAGGGAAGGTGCACAGATAATATTTCAAGAGTATAGTAGTAGGAATAAGACCTTAACTGTGACAACATGGATTGAAATGTAAATCTAAATGTGGACAAAGAGATTTTCCAGGTTCCATCCTTAAGTGACGAAGAACAGACAGTTAATGACTGCTGAGAGAAGAAATGGTTTTCCCCAGGGTTGATCTCCCTAATTGGTTATCCAGTATCAAGTACTCAGTCCTACAGTCATGCATATGTACAACAATAAATGGAATCAACAGGTTGTATTAATATACATTTATATATATATGGATATATGTAACAATAATAAGAAACAGGAAAAAGAAAAATAATTAAACAGCAAACAATTTGATTCATAAATGGGCATTGAAAATGGATGTTTTGATTTTACATTTAACAAATACCCCCAAATATATAAAAATATGCCATCTTCAGGTATTAAAAATATGAATCAAAACTACATTGAGATTACCTATAATTTCTAGTCCTAGTCAAAAAAAATGAGAATGAATTTTGGTGAGGATGCAAGAGGAAAGGAACATTTACACATTAGTGGTAGGAGTATAAATTAGTCCAGTTATTATGGAAATCATTTTGGAGGTTCCTGAAAAGCCCAACAGTAGAGCTTCCAGATGAACCAGCTGTAACAGACTTGTAATGTATCTCAGGAAATCAGTCGGCACACCACAGAAATACTGGCATCTCTTTATTATTTATAGCACTGTTTACAATAACAAAATACAGAATAAGCCTAAGTGTCCATCAGTGGAAGAATGGATAAAGAAAATATGGTTATATATTCACAATAGAATTTTATTCAGCAATAAATAGTAAATTGTCATTTGGAGGAAAATGGTTGGAAGTCGAGATTTCACAAGGAAAAGTATCACATATTCACTCTAGCACATAAAATTTAGGGAAAAGTACAGAGCACATTAAAAGGGGGTGTTTAGGGATGTAGAAAACTAAAATGGGGGAGAAAGAAAGGGAAATAAAAGGTAGAATACAGAGTTAAATATGATAAAAATGCAGTCAACACCCATACATAAACATCATATGAATCCCATGACTTTGTGCAACAAATATACAGTAAAACTACATAAAAAGCATAGGTCTCGGTTCTGAGGGAATGGGCAAGGTGAATCCAACTGTACCACATCTTAACATGGCAGCATTTGCTCAATTACAAGATAGCTTTGCAGCATTTAAATAGTGAATAGATTTACTGGTGGCTTGGGACACACAGCATATTAGTTATTTTTATCAAAGCATAGTGTCCATATTCTGTTTTTTGAAATCTACATATAGCACATGTTGCATTTTCCTCATTCTCTTCAGGCCTACTTGTCAGCTTGGAATCTGATATTCACTTCTCCAACATTTTGACATTCACTGTCAATCACAGACGAAAACATCAAATTATTTCCTAGAACTGAATGTTCTTGATTTCTCTGGTTTAAAAACAATTATGGTATTTCTAATAACACCCTACTTATATGTGGATTATATCTGAACATTTCATTCTACAAATAGATACCAAATGTCTTTCATCAGGGTACAATTTGGGGTTGAAAGGGATCACTGTCTTCCACAGATCAGCTACTTAGAAATGTGCAAGCAGCAAATAAAGTGTGATTATGGGTTCTGCCTTGTCAGTAATTGTCAGTAATATTTAGTTGCTTGTATATGCTTTTGCTCAGATGATTTATACATCCCTTGCTGTCATAAATATTTCATAGGATATTTAAAGCCCATCCATAATCAAGCAAAAGAAATGTCAGGTGACATAATAGGAAGATGCTTGGGAAGTTTAAGCATATGTTCTATAACCTTAGTTTGATTTGTATCTTATGGTCACTACAAAGAAATTGCATTCAGAGACAAATATGATGCTATAATTACCATAAACTCCCTAAGTAGCAGCAGCCCCTACTCACTCGGGAAGGATGAGAGTAGCAAGTCGAGATCTTTTGAGGCTCTATGCATGCTCTTTGCTTTTTGAAACATCCTGGGGCATTCATTGCAAATATCATGAAATGATCAAGCTTCTAGAATTGCAAAGATGTATCTTTGAGTATCACATTTTGTGCTCTTAATTACGATATTAGTCCTCTGTAGAAAATTCAAGTTTCTAGATTAGTTGAAGTCCTATGTTTTTCTTTTGGTTTCCTTTTCTCCTCCAACCCACTCCTCTCTGTGGGTATTCAAAAGTTCCCACTGGAATCTACATTCTCTATTACTTTCTCTATCTCTACTCAGTACAGGCTTGTCTGTGAATTACTGATTGAGAACCTTCTGATAGCATGCTGAGGTCAATATTATCAACAATAAAGAGTAGTTTCATGTATTTAATGTTCTACATGGCATGTGTGTATTATAGCTGGGGGTTCCAGGGTCAACTCAAAGTAGTGATTACTGTGTAAAATGTACATTAAAATATTATTAAAGGTCAAAGATGATAGGTTTTTAAAAATTAAAAGTATTTTAATTGTTACTTTAAAAGCATAAATATATATAATTTACCATGTCATAATTTAATACATTAGTATGCTGTTCAATGGTGTATTCAGTTAAATATATCTATCTCTCAAAACATTTATCATTTCCTAGAGTTAAATCATTCAAATATCTACTTTAGTTCTGGAATATGCACTACTTTATAATCAGCCACTTATAAAAAAAATCCTACATCAACTACTTGTTCCTCACTAACTTTTATCATTAGTAGTTTTTCCAATTTTGCTCATCCTTTCCTATGTCTGGGGAAAGGTATGTACTCAAAGATGTCTTTCTACACATTCTTTGTGTGTGTGTGTGTGTTTATATACTATTTTTTATTGTAGAAGCACTCTTATTTACATATCAGTCCTCCCATTCCCTCGCCCTCCCATCCTCCCATGCTCCCTATCAACCCCCTAGCCAGGGATAATGAGGCCATCCACAAGGGGACCATAAAAGTCTGTTGCATCATTTGGGGGAGGACCCAGGCCTTCCTTCCTGTATCTGGGCTGCAATAGTATCTCTCCATAGGGAGTGGGCCCCCAAAGTCCATTTGCGCTCTAGGGATAAACACTGACTCCACCATTAGAGGTCCCAAAGACTGCCCTGGCCTCCTAGCCGGGACCCACATTCAGAGGGCTTGGTTCATTCCAATGCTGGTTCTCTAGTTTTACCACAAGGATTTCCATGCTCTCACTAGGTCAGGTCAACTGTTTCTGCGGGTTTCTCCAGCACCATCTTGGCTCCTTTGCTCATCCCTCCTCCAGGAGTATGGCTCAGTTTTTAGCCTGTTTCTTCTTCGATCAGTTACTAGGTGAAGGCTCTAAGAATGGCAACCAAGGTTTGTACTGTTTATTCTTCCCACCAGCCTGGTCCCAGAGTCGTATCAGTTCCAAATGAACAGTTCCAAATTAATATGGGCACTATATTAATTATGAACCTGTTGGCTGGCCGGGCGTTGGTGGTCCACGCCTTTAATCCCAGCACTCGGGAGGCAGAGGCGGGCAGATGTCTGTGAGTTCGAGGCCAGCCTGGTCCACAAGAGCTAGTTCCAGGACAGCCTCCAAAGCCACAGAGAAACCCTGTCTCGAAAAACCAAAAAAAAAATAAAAATGAACCTGTTGGCTGTTTGCTATGGTTTCTTAATAGTTACCTCTGAGTTAATTATTAAGTCATAATTACTAATATATATTTTTATAAGGACTTTTCTTTTTAAGGACCCCATCCTTATCTGTCCAGTCCTCCCAGAGTCACATGGTGACCCTCTACTCTTGACTACATTTCCCAGAATGCTATTTAACCCTAGTCCCACATATCTTGCTTCCCTATTGGCCAACAGTGCTTTATTTATCAACCAATCAAACAAAAATATACTCAGAAGGACTTCCCCCATCAAAGGTAGTCTTCAGTCTCATTATAGGGGAAGGGCATCAAAGGCAGCTTCTCCACCACTGCCTAGGTTCTTAGTTGGGGTCATTCCTGTGGATCCCCTAACATTTCCCCTGTGCCAGACATCTCTCCAAACCTATACTGGCTCCCTCTATCAAGGCATCTCCTTTCTTGCCCTCCCCAGTTCATCCCCTGTCTCAGTCCTCCTGTTCTCCTCCTCTTCCCCTTTTTCCCCTTTCCCCTTCCCATCTCTCTCCATGCTCCCAATTTGTTCAGGGGTTCCTGTCCCTCTCCTGTTCTTTGGGGGAATCATGCATTCTTCTCTTGGGGTCCTCCTTGTTTCCTAGTTTCTCTGGTGGTGTGGATTTTAGACAGGTAGTTCTGTGCTCTATGTCTAATATCCATATATGAGTGAGTACATACCCTGCTTGTCTTTCTGTGATTGGGTACCTCACGCAGAATGTTTTCTTCCAGTTCCATCCATTTGCCTGCAAATTTCAACATTTCATTGTTTTTTTTTCACTGAGAAATACTCCATTTTGTAAATGTACCACATATTCTCAATTCATTCTTCGGTTGAGGGCCATCTAGGTTGCTTCCAGGTTTTGACTATTACAAACAATGCTGCTATGAACATAGTTGAACAGATGTCCTTGTTGTATGAATGTGCATACTTTGGGTATATACCCAAGAGAAGAATTGCTGAATCTTGGGGTAGACTGATTCCAGTTTTCCTGAGACACTGCCATACTGATTTCCAAAGTGGCTGTATGAGTTGGCACTCTCACCAGAAATGGAGGAGTGTTCCTCTTTCTCCACATCCTCTCCAGCATAGACTGTTATTGATGTTTTTGATTTTAGCCATACTGACAGGAGTAAGATGGTATATCAGAGTTGTTTTGATTTGCATTTCCCTGATGGCTAAGGATGTTGAGCACTTTCTTAAGTGTCTTTCAGCCATTCAAGATTCCTCTATTTATATTTTTCTCTAATTAGTTCTGCATCCCACTTTTTAATTGGATTGTCTGGCGTTTTGGTGGCTAGTGTCTTGAGTTCATTGTATATTATGGAAATCAACTCTCTGTCAGATGTGGGGCTTGGTGAATATCTGCTCCCATTGTGTCGGCTGCTGGTTTGTCTGGCTGACTCTGTGCTTTTCCTTACAGAAGCTTCTCAGTTTCAGGGGGTCCCATTTATTAATTGTTGATCTCAATGTCTGTGCTACTAGTGTTATGTTCAGGAAGCAGTCTTCTGTACCAATTTGTTCAAGGGTACCTCCCACTTTCTCTTCTAAGAGGTTCAGTGTATCTATCACCATGCACAAAACTTAAGTCCAAATGAATCAATGTCTTCTACACATTGTATCACATCATGAAGATATTGTTTCATGCATCTACTTAAAAGGTTACTCAAATTTAGCAACAATCTCTTTGAAGCAATCAAGGAGCTGAGCTATGCAGAGAAATCTTAAAAGCTTACCATATTTTCTTTCTTTTACAACTTCTTTTAGTTTTTGAGTTTATAATATAACTAAATCATTTCCCCTTTCTCTTTTCTTCCTCCCATTCACCTCATTATTTACACTATATAATCATACATACGCCTGTGGATCTTTTCACAAAGAAAGAACAGGTTGAAAAGATTGAAAATATCCCCTGGGATATTGCTCTGACAGGACTATATTTATACTAGCATGAGGTGAATAGGTTCTTCTACTAGTTACATCAACTGTGTTGTACAAGCCTCACCACAGACACAAGTACAATGGTACCACTACAACTGAAATTTGTAAAACTATGAGCCACCATAACAACTGTTTACCACATCTATGTTATTTCTAGTATTTGTGCTACAGTGATGGAGAGCTGAATAACAGAATCTTGTAACATCTGTGACACTTCAGTCTCGGAAAATGCATAATGGACATAATAACTTTCACATAACAGTATTAAAATGGATGGTTCAGTCAATTATATAAGGCATTACTAGTATATAATTTTTATTTTTTGAAACTGAAATATGACATTCTTTGCTCCCTTTAAAGCATACCTCAGAACAGGTCTTTATATTTGTACATATTACTATTTCAGAAATTTTCTGTAACCACAGCTTTTTGTTTCCATCTTTTTATAATTTGTGTCAGTCAGACAGAAATAATGATAATCTCCCAATTAGTGCAGTTGAGGTAGGAAGAAAGTAATGATAAAAACAGAAGTGGGTAGAAAAAAGTCATAGCATATTAAATTGCCCTAACAATATACCAAGTGTACCTTAAATTTTTAATGCTTTCTTTAATAATGATAAAACATGTTCCAGACCCACTGTTTTCAATCTCTTTAAAGCATTTAAATTTTGTGTGCTGGGAAGAGATTTGAGATATAGTACTTACTGAAGATTCCTTACTTTTTGATGAGTAATATTCTGTGACTTCATTGTCATTTAGGAATATTATGGAGGAAGTGTTGTTCACGAGAGGATTATAAATTCAAAAGCTATTTTTATTAGCAACAACTTGCACCTGCTTTTCTGCATATGGCACTAATTTGATAATAGAAGATAGCAGAATAAAGGACTTGCTTTGAATGTGGTACCGATAACATTTCAAAAGAAAAATTATCAAATTCTAAGACCCATGTGCCAAGACAATGGCTCAGAATATTAAGAAGTCGATTGGGTGTCTCCAAGGGAAAATATGGAGATAAGAGATTTTACCTAGGCAGATGGTATGAAAATTGAGAAATTGGTCCTGTCTTTGTGAACATCTAATTAAGTGGATAAAAGTTTCTAGAAAATCACTTACATGGAATAGCTTCAAGAACTCGCTTTGCTTCAGAGTCTCACTGTGTGCACATCCAACTGCTTGAACCTTTTCTGCCCTTTGTAGAGGGTGCCTTTTATGTACAACAGTAAGTGAGCCAGTGGATATTTCATCAAATATTGCTGGGCTTCTCCCTTCTTATATGCATTAGATAGATGGGAAACTGAGAGGGACAAAAGAAAGTGTATTTGATGTCTTAGTTCAATTTGTGCTGCTCTAGCAGTATATCACAGACTGAGAATCAGCCTGACACTTATGTCTAATATGTGAGGAAGTTAGGAAGTCCACAATTAGTGTGCAGCTATTTTTTGATGAATTGCTTTCTACATGCTTACACAATAGAAGAAGGAAGGGCAAAATAGATAGGACAAAGGAGGAGAAAAAGAGGAGTAGAAGGAGGAGAGAGAGAGAGAGAGAGAGAGAGAGAGAGAGAGAGAGAGAGAGAGAGAGAGAGAGAGAGGGAGGGAGAGAGAGAGGAGAGAAAATAGTCTCCCTTAGTGGCCTCATCTGTTAACAGTTACAGTGTCAATTAAGTTTCAAAATGAGATTTGAAGGTGAAAAATTCCTGGGACATCTTTCTATAGACAATACAGTGTTTGAGACTTCATCGGTAGAAATTGTTTTGGGGCAGTGAATTTATACTAGAATTTTAAAATTGGAATTTTCTTAAGCTTATCAACTTAAAACTCACTCAACTTGAGTTCTCAGGTGATTTCTTAAATAATCAATGGATTGCTTTTTTGTTTGTTTGTTTGGTAAAGGAGATCCTTGACACTTTTTCACCCAATGTGCTATTTCTGTGGCAGCTAAATGATGAGATGTTTAGTTTTGTTTATAGATGTGTGTTATTTTATTTTCATGCACACACACATATATAGCACACACACACACATATATATGTGCATGCGTGTGTGTGTGTGTGTGTGTGTGTGTGTGTGTGAATCACTTCAATTTTGAGGACAATTACCTGTTAAGAAAAAAAAAAGAGTAGGATTTGCGATCTTCATTGTCAGGAGCAAGGAGAATCCACATTCCACAGCCTTACAAGGTTCTTTCAGACAGGCTGAACTACGGAGATTGAGTTTTCATTTAGTCCTGTTATTCTGCTTCTCTCAATACCAGAGGCTTTTTCTAGTTAGTATGCAGAATGTCAGAAACAGATTTTATTGGTGGAAGATGTTGGTTGTTAATTAGCATGATGGATTGTTAGAAATTGGCTCTTACTAGAGAAATAAAAGACATTCAAGATACAGTACTAGCTAAAGTATCCTAGCTTGTTTTCCCTGATTTGATGAAAAGGGTTTATAATCTAGTGAGTCATTACTGCCAAATTGATCCAAATGATTTTGAACAGCTACTGGTCTAGGATTTAGAGAAGTTCTAGTGGCCTGGTGGCAACTATAAAGACAAGGTAAGGGGCCTAATAAGATTAGTCCTACAAAATACTTTTGAATTTCCTTTCATGCAAGGTAGTAGTAGGAAATGCTGAATAGCAAAGTTTTTTTTTAGTAACACATCTCTGCCAAGATTATCATAAATAAAAAATCTTGATATGAAAAAATTCAATTGTCCTCAAAGAAAATTTATATTTAGGTGAAGTTGCTAATAAGATTTTTAAAATTTCAACCATGATACCTATACATAGAGAGAAAACATGAAGACAAGGAAAAATTCTATTTCCTGTCATGTAACCTACTAGTAAACATCCAAAAACAACTGTATATTTGAGGATTAAATTCACTGGATGTAGAAATACGTTAACATTACAGTTTCAGTGCCATTAATGCATACTGAGTGAACAACTGTTTTGTGATCTCTTTTAGTTGTTCTCTGGTACATTATTAGGTTATCATTTATGCATAGATAACAGCTTGTGTTTGTAGTTTATCAATGCTTGCTTTTTATATTTTAAGAATTGCACTGTGCCTTGTTATAATCACATAAACAGTTAAAATTCATTAATTTGGTGTATAGTATTTTCAGCAATTTACACAGGGAACTTACTCTACTCTGCATTCAGGTAAATAAAAAGAATGTCTAAGCAAATGAATAACACAACAATGATCAGGGGGAACTTATTTATGGTTCAGCAAAATAAGTTTCTTAGGAAAAATGTATTTTTGAAACATATTTGCATTCAAAACTCTGAGGACGTCTTATTAAGTATTCTTGTCTATAGATAAAATCAGATTCCCTAGAAACCAACAGCAAAGTACTCCTTTGCTTGCATATATTTCTGGGCTTATTTGAAATAATGGGATTCAGTTTTTTCCAAATGTTTTGTTAATTCAGACTGCCATTCAAAATTATTTTACTGTACGTAGCTACATTATAAACAATACAATCATGTGATGTCATACTTTAGACAAAACTATGCGTAACTATAATTCAATGAAATTATATTGCCTAGTGGCACAATAGTCATAGTATCTATGTGACTACACTCTATGCTATTTGCACAATGGAAAAATAATCCATCATTTCATTTCTTAGAATGTATCTATCTGCCTTACTAGACAATACATGATGTACTTCATTAAAAGTAACTAATCAGAATTTTAGCTGTACCTGTGTATGATGCCAACTGTCTGGTTTTATAAATTATATAACATAAATAAACTTTGGTGTTCTTATTTGTAAATCAAGACATTTATTTTCTGACTTAAAAAACATAGTGGGCACTCAAATGGAAGACTCTCTCAGCCGGGACTCTTGGGGAAGTGCCTAGGCCCTGCCCTGGATGAAATGAGAGTTACTGGAGATCCACCATGGAGGGCCTCACCCTCCTTGATGATCAGAGTGGAAATTGGGTGGGGGACTGGGGGACCTGGTGGGGAGGGCAGGGGAGGAGGGGAGGGAGAGAGAGCTGGGATTGACATGTGAAACAAGATTGTTTCTAACCTAAATAAAAAAATAACAGTAAAGAAAAAGAAAACATAGTGGATCTCTGAAAGTCATTCGAATTATTCTGGGTTTATTTAAATATTATGTTTTAGTTAGTTGTAGTGAATCTGCTAATGTATTAAATGTACAAATCCTGGTTTCTTTGACAAAGTCTTCTCAGAGAACCTGTTCTGTAATTGGGAAGACTTACTTATCTATATGAATCCAAATTCTGACTGATTATATTACAAATGGACATTAACCCGTACTGGACTTATCAAACAATGATATGTTCTTTAGAATTTGAAACTGAGGCAAAAAGATCATACAGATGCATTCAAATTGTCTACAAAATAAGTTTAGTGAGGTCAAAAGTATACAGGATCATTGTTACTTGAAGAAAAATAAAAAATATGCATGTATTCAAACAGAACCATCCTATGTCCCAATTTTTGCTCTGTGTGCATTTCTGGGTTACTTTAGTTGGATATACTTTCAGCAGTCAGGCAAGCAATTTATATCTCTGGTTTAGCCTTTGCCTCTCGCTTGCACAAAGGCTTAATATTAGCTTGAAATCAGAGCTTAGACTGTCTAAGGTTTTTCTTGGTCATGCATACAAATCTATGGCCATGTATAGCACTTGGCATATGTGTCACTTACTAGATATCCAACAATATACTGGAATTTTTAAAACCTGTCTATATGTCTTATGCCCACCTTTTACTTTTTTGGCTTTATATATAATAGCTTAATATTATTGCTGCATTCCTTCTTTATTACTTTAGAAAACCAAGATATTCAGCATTTGCTTCCAATGATTTTTTCTCAACATCTCATATAAAAAGAATGTTTAGACTGGTAAAACTAAAAATTAAGTCAAATAAACATATATATATACATATATATGTATATGTATATATATATATATTTCCAGATAGCCATAAAATCAAATGAGATTCTGTAACAAATTGTTTTAAGGTAGAAAATAATCTATCATATCCTCTTGAACATTTACCTGACTTTAATATATTCCAGAATAGTAGCCCTTATTTCCAAGATTGTCATGGAGTTTGGGAGGGGGTTCTATAAAAAAATTAAAAACTCTGTATGATACTTCCTGTTGTTATTGACACTCAGGCATGTTTCTTGAATATATTATTCATAATTGTCTTCGTCAATGTTCACTTATAGTGAAAAGACACCGAAACCAAGGCACTTTTCATAAAAGAAAGCATTTAAGTGGGGTAGCTTACAGTTTCAGAGGTTTAGTCCATTATCACCATGGCAAGGAGTATGGTAGCATGCAGGCCAACATAGTGCTAGAGAACTGCCTGAGAGTTTTACATTGGGATATGCAGACAGCAGAAAGAGAGAACTATTGGGACTGACTTGGGTTTTTGAAAAGTCAAAGCCTACCCCCCAATGATACACTTCTCCAACGAGGCCAAATCTACAATAGCAAGGTCACACCTCCTAATCCTTCTCAAGTGGTGCAACTCCCTGGTTACTAATCATTCAAATGTGTGGGGGCAATTCTTACTCAATCACCATAATAATCATTCCTGGATATGATAAATTTCTAACTCCAAAAATACTATTTCTGGAATTTATTTAAATTTTTGCCTAGAAAAGCTGTTTCTGGATTTTTCTGAATTTTTCATTGTTTTTATTCTTCTTTTAAAAATATTTTTAGTGATTCAGAGATCCCTTTTTTGCTGCATCTACATAGCCATATCTAGTGCATCCTTGTTCAAGGTCTTCATGATTCTTTCTGACCCTCCTTATCCATACCATGAAAAATGAAACTTGAATTATAGGCAGAGATGAGAAAGATATCCATTTTAGTGTCATAGACCAGATATTCAAAAGATCATGTAAAACATCTTTCCCAAACTAAGGAAAGACCTACCTATAATGATAAAGAAGTGCAGAAGATACCAAATAGACTAGAAAAGAAAATCTCCATGGAATATCATGGTTGAAACAGTAATTATACACACAGAGAAGGTACAGTGGGAGATCCTGGTGTTGTAACTTAAAAAAGTGGCTCTAGAGAGAAAGACACCATGTGACAGAGTTCAATTGGAAGGGGGTTTTATTAAGGGAAAATGATTGTAAAAAGGGAAAGGGAGGGGGAGACCAGCCTCCTTGGGTGGGCAGGAGCAGTTGGAGAGAGGAAAGAAAGGCAGAGAGAGAGAGTAATGAGCAGACAGAGAGAGGGAGAGAAAGAGAGAGGGGGGATGGGAGGTGTACAGGGCCATTTTAAAAGGGAACATAATGAATAGGCACAGGTGGTATTCTTAGTGGCAGCACCTGAGGGTGTCCAAAGACAGGCCAGTATGAACTCCTAAATGCTAAAAGCCGGGGAATAAAACACAAGTCCCACACAAAGGAAAACCCATCAGAATAACAGTAGATTTCTCAATGGAGACTTTGAAAGCCAGAAAGACTTGGATTACTGCATTCCAAGTTCTAAAGGGCTCTGATGGCCAGCCTAAACCAATACACCCAGCAAAACTATCTGTCATAATGGAAGAAGAAGGGAAAATTTTCCACTGTATTAACTGGTCAAAAAATTAATATCTAATGAACTAAATACAAAAACCAATATTTCAGGCTGAAGAAAGGAATTAGCATAGCAGATATGGGAAAGAAATACAATACAAAGCCATAACTGTTAAAACAAAAAAATACAACAAAGAATCCAAACAATAACATCAAAAATGACCAATGCTATGACCACAGATAGCACACACATTTCAACTTTAAATATCAACAGCTTTAGTTTTCCAAAAAAAAGACACAGACTGACTGAATGAATCAGTAACAATATCTATGTATTTGTTGTCTACAAAAAAAGCACATCCTGTATTTAACATTATGTACTGTCTTAGAATAAAAGGATGGACAAAAATACTCCCAACAAAGGGGACAAGAAAAAAGCAAGGTCATCAAAACAGATTTGAAATTAAAATTAATCAGAAGAAATAGAGAGACGTATTTCATTCTAACTAAGGAAACGGTGAATCAAAAAGAGTATCCTAAACATATATGCACCAAACTCTGGTATACTTAGTTTAATTAAAAATGCATTGATTCCACCAAGGTAGGCCTTACCACCTTGGAGGAGAGGATGGGTAGTGAGATGGGGGAGGTAAGGGGCGGGAGAAGGGGATACTGGGGCAGGTATGTAAACTGAAAAAAATTAATAAAAAAGTACTATGATTTTAAAGACATGGATTAACTTCAATCCATTAATAATGGGAATGTAAATACTCTTCTTTCTCCATCAATAATCCTTTCTCCAATACACTAGTCATCTGGACAAATAAATAAATAATCATTGGAATTAATTGACATTATACGTCAAATGGATTTTTAAAATTTCTAGAGATAGATATTTGTTCCTGAACACCAGAATACACTTCTACTCAGTAGCACACAAAATCTTTTCTAAAACGAGGCGCAAAACAAATATTTAGAAAGATTAAAATAACAGCTTGCATCCTATCTAACCACAATGCAATAAAACTTAAAATTGACCACAAATAAATCTCTAGCAAATATACAAACCTATGGAGACTAAACAACTCATTACTGAATGATGATTATTCATAGGAGAAATGAGGAATGAAATAAAAATAAATTTAAAATATGGAACCAAGTGAAAGTGAAAATACACAACTACAAAAACTTCTGAGACACGCTTAAAGCAGCCCTCTGAGGAAAATTTATAGCTCTAGGTGCCTATATTTAAAAAATCAGAAAGAATACAAACAAATGACTTAATGACATTTTGGCTGGATTTTTAATAGCACATATTAATTATATATAATTATATTATATAGTATATATGTTATATATAATAAGTAATGCATTGTGACATTCCCTATATGTACATAATGTACATAATGTATGTATATCGTATTCCGCATTTTCCTACCCTCTCTTTTCCTCCTTATTCCTACTAATTTCCCCCCTCTCCTCATCTAGCCCCTGCTACTTTCAGGTCTTTTGTGTTGCTCTTACAATCAGATGGATTTCATTAGTGCTGTTTACAATAGTATGGGTAAGGATTATATGTGTTAAAATAGCATTTTTTATTCTTCCCTCAAATGCTACACCCCAACTGCAGTTTCCCCTCCCATACTTCCTTCCATTCCCTACCCAAAACCTCCCCTTTGTACATTGCCTCAACCAAACATGATATAACAAGCTACAATAAGACCAGGCACATACCATGACATCAAGGATGGATTTGGCAATCCAAAAGGAGGAAAAGGATACCACAGAATTTTAAGATTAATGATAATTTAAAAATTTAGTAAAACAAGAATACAGTCTAAACCAGTCCATTGCAAGAAGTAATAAAAACCAGTGCAGAAATCAATGAAATAGAAACAAAAAAGAATTTTAAAAATTCCAGGAGCTGTGAGAAGGAAAACAAAATAGACAGAGCCTTGACCCGACTAATCAAAAGAAGTAGATTGCCTAAATGAAGAGAATCAGAAATAAACAGGGAGTACTACAACAGACACCAAAGAAATTCGTAATGTTATAGGGTAATATTTTAAAAACATATACTCAAGAAATGGATGAATTTATATATTCAGCCAAACCACCAAAATTAAACCAAGAGAAATTCAACAACCTAAACAGACATGTAACAAATGAAATTAAAATAGAAATACAAAGCTTTCCAGCTCAAGAGATGTCTGTGTTCAGATGGATTCACAGCAGAATTCTACAAGACTTTCACAGCATCTACATCCAATCCTTATACTATTTTCAAAAATAAAAACAGGAAAATAACCCCAAATTTATTCTCTGAAGACAATATCTCTATAATACCCCAAACAGGTAAAAACAACAACAAAACTCCAGGCCAATATCCCTAATTAACACAGACTAAAAAATTCTCAATAAAATACTTACAAATGAAATACAGATGCATATGTAAAAGATTATCCACCATGACAAAATTGACTTTGTCCCTGAAATGCAAGATTGGTTCAAAATACTTAAGTCAATAAATGTACCAACTGATATTTTTAAAGACAAAAATCTTAATAGATGCACAAAAATTCTATTCTACATAGTTTAACTATAAAAAGCCCTAGAGATTGTAGGGCTTCAGGGACCATTCCTCAGCATAATAAAAGAGATATGAGAAACTACAGCTACCATCATCCTGATTGAGGAAATCCTTGAAGCAATCACACTGAAATCAAGAAAGATAAAGAGATGTCCACTATCTCCAACCCTGTGCAATATTGTGCTAGAAATATTAACTGAAACAATAAGGAAAGAGCAGGGAATTAAAAGCTACCAAATCATGGAAGAAAAAGTGAAACTATTCTTATTAGCAGATGACATGGGACTATACATTAGAGATCCTAAAAGTTGTAGCAGAAAATCTACATAAATGTTGAACCAATTCAAGTTTGTGACAGGACTCAGAGTCTCCTGATATGGAACTAACTTGAATACCTCCTCCCTGAGGAATAACTCTTATGGTAACAGAAGTTGTCATGCAAGCTTCCAAAAGAAGGAACCAACCAACAGTTATACACAGATATGACACCTATGAACCACAACAAGGGCCAGCATGGCACAGTAATTCTAGTGGTTCAGGACTGGCATGTTTACCTTGGAAGTGTCCAATATCTCCATAATTGGACTTAACAGACACTAAACAGGAGAGAAAATATGCTGGGTATTGAAAAGCTAACCATTTACCCAATCTAGTGAAGTCATAGATCTTGGAAGATAACGTAAATCACAACTTTAATAAACTAGTCTAATCATTATCCACACTTTGAATATTTATCCCTATGTCCACATCAATGTAATCCTCAGCTGTCATCAATGAACCTCCTTTTTGCTGCAGATGGAGACCATTGCAGAAAACCATAGCTAATCCAAATGCATAATTATGGAGCCCAGTCCCAGTTGATATATCTAGAAAACAACTCATACACAAAAGGCTCAGAGAACATTGTGAAGGAGTGGGGCCATTATAACAGCATAACCATAAAGGGGGTTTGTTGTGAACTTTTGCCTCCTAGTAATGTCAGAAGTAATGTTATAAGTAACACTAATAAAGTCTCATCCACATTAGTGCCTAAGTATGAGCTGAACAAGGATAACAGTAATCGAATGGCAAGGTCTCAGTGTTACACTCCGAACAACTGGCACCTAAAGGCTTCTGAGAATGGGAAAATTCACCTTCTCCAGGGGTGAGTACAGCAACTGATTATCCAAAAGCAAATGGTCAGCCCTAAAAACATACATACATGTAACATTATACAGAATGAAAAAGTTATATTTAGGAATTTATATGTATATTCATGAGCACATGTGCATGTAAAAAATAATTAATGAAAAAGGAACCCACAAATTTGAAAGACAACAAGGAGTGGTACATTGAAAGTCTTGGAGGAAACGGAAGGGGGACAGAATATAATCATAGTATAATACCAAGAGTAAAAGTCAAATATTTTTTGAAATGTAAGACTTAGAGAAGCAGTTTGATATTATACAATTTAAATGTTTTTAAAATAAAAATTTAATAATTTTCTGACCTGGAAAAATGAATGAAATATAATCAGTATATGCTAATTTGCAAAGGAAAGGATTTGATTTGGTTTTTCCAAACATGCATATAACATACTTTGATCCATATTCACCACCTTTAGCATTGTTTCTTGTCTATTTTCACCTATACTTCCATTTTCTTCCACATCCAGAGTATTTTTCCTTTTAGTTTTATGTCCCCTTTACCCTCAGCTCCCGTAATATTTGAAAAAATATAGGTTTTTATTATCCACACTGACTTGTTTCCTTTAACAAGATATTTTCAAGGCCCATTCATTTCTTTGCAAATGACATACTTTTATTTGTTATGACAGAAAAAAACTCTACTTGGTGTATATATCATGTATCCTTCATTTATTCATTCATTAATGGGCACCTATTCAATAATGTGGCTATTGCTAATAGCTTTGTAATTAACACAGATATGCAAGTATGTATATAAGAAACTTTGTTTCTTCTTATTGACTAGATTTATATGACGAGATCCTGTGTGAAATGGAATCACAGGATGTTTTTGACTTGCAGTTTCTTCATAGTAATGATGTTGAATATTGCTTTTCATGTTTATTGGTCATTTTTGTTAATTTTAGGCACCTGTTTTTATTACCTATTTGTTGTTTGGATTATTTGCTATGTGATTGTCAGGTTTTAGGAGTTCTTAATAGATTCCAAATACTAATCCCCTGTTGAATGAAGAATAATATATGGTGAAGTTTTCTTCCATTCTGTATGCTGTCTCTTTTTTTTGGTTGTTTCTTTTCCTGTGCAGATTTTTAATTGATAAAATGCCACTTATCAATGGATGCTATTATTTCTTGAGCTACTGGCATTCCATTCATAAATTCATTGCTTATTCATATGTTTCTCATATTTTTCCCTAGTACATTCAAAGTTACTAATATACAATTAATGTTGTTGATCTTTTGAATTATTGTTGTGCAGATTAATAGACAAAGTTCTAGTTTAATTCTTTTACATGTGAACATCTAGTTAGTTTTCCCAATACTCATTCCTGAAGTAGCTTTTTATATATTACATTGTTGTTGTGAACCAACTAATGATAGTTGTGTGTATTTACTTCTGGGACCTATATTCTTTTTATTCAATTTATTTACATGCTTTTATGCCATTATCATGCTATTTTTGTATTAGTTCTTGGTATTCTAAGTAAAATCATGTATTATGATGTCTTCAGCATTGAATTTTTGCTCAGGATTGTATAAGCCCCTGGTATCTTTCCTTTTGTTTTGGTTTTGCTGCTGTTTTTCTTTCTTATGAATTTTTGCGATTGGTTTAATTAGTTACTTTTGTGAAGAATGTCACTCACTAATAGTCTGACAGAGTTCATGATATCACTGCCTCTCCTTTAAATTTTTCTTTGTTTTCTCTCACCACAGAAAAATTTCCCCTACTTTGCTCAGGTAGCATGTGAACAATCTCGACAATTTCACTGTTAATGATTTTATATCACATCAGTTCAAATGACATGTCAGGCTGGAAATAAAGTCTCACACTTTTGATTCCAAATTATAAAAGGAAAGAAACTGTTAGGTGAAAATTTATATAGACTTCACACCTGTTCCAATTATGTGTGGTCAGAATGACAGTGTCATGTCATACTAGCATAGAAAGCTTGCATGGTAAGGGTGTTTTCAAACAGTAATGATATATTATGGCTCTTAGAAACACCAAATGCTATTGATCGTGTTATGATATTTGAAATTTTAGTGCAGCAGTGGTTAATATATTGTGATATGTTGCATGAGTGACAGTTAAATGAAACATTACAAAAGGATTTTTTATGAAATATAGTTATTTTAAATATGGGTGAAAACAGAAAAGCATTCAAAAGGATAATCATTTATATTATTACAAGTCTGTTCATATTCTGTTCAAAGAGCTTTCACATTCATGAATAGCTACTGTAGCTACTGAAGGAATGTTTTTTGAAGTCCCTAACCTGTAACAATGGCTATTTACTATCTTTTGATGACCACATCTTCCCTGGGTATAAGCTCCTAGGAAAAGATTTTAGTCTAATTTTAATCTTCAATTTGCAAGGCAATGTTCATTCAATGTATGCTGCTGCACATTCAGCAAGTCAATTTATCAAGAATCTCTGATCTTGGGCAATAATTATACCATGCTCCCCAGAGTTACATGTCTTTCATTTGCCTGCTTGTTTAAACTGGCAGGTCTGTGTTTTTCTTTCTTGGATCTTCTTGTTTTATTTTGTAAGTGTAAAACTGCAGAAGATTAAAGAGTTAGTAGGCAGAGTAATATCAATGATAATACAAAATTGGAAGATGCATGGTTTTGTCTGAAAAAATGGACTGTAACAATATTGAATTATAGTCTAGTTTGTGCAATTGTGTTTGAGAGAAAACGACTGACCCAAAGCTGAGTAGCTCATGGGCTAGAATATAATTTCCAATGCATTAATGTTGGGAAGGGTTTCCATTCAGTCACTTTAATACCTAATCACACATAGAATAGTTCATGTATTTAAAATGAGCACTATTTATTCAAACTTGCCTACATTTTACATAAAAATAAGCACCATTAGTGTTAATGTTGATATTAACCTAATTGAGATGTACTTTAGTTTACCTGCATTTCCCCAAATATCTCTAACCTTTGAGCAGGTCTAACAATTTTCAAATTTTTCTTTTGCTTTTATTTGTGTCAGACTCACATGGGAAGTTTGTTTCCTGATTAATTTCATGGTTGGAGGGCAAGTGTGTGTGTGTGTGTGTGTGTGTGTGTGTGTGTACGAGAAAGAGGAGTAAAGAACATCTGAGAAACAGAACCTTCATCCAGAGACTGACAGAAGCAGAGGCAGACATCCACAGCTAAAAACTGAAATGAACTCCTAGAATCCAGTGACAGAAAGGGAGAAATGATGGTCAAAGGAGTTAAGACTGGGCTGGTTTAACCCACAGAAACAGTTGAACTGAAGAAGGGGGGCCTCATGGACCCCAGATTGATAGCTGTGTAGAAAACATGGGACTGACCCAGACCCCCTGAATGTGGGTCTCAGTGAGGAGGCTTAGGTAATCTAGGCCTAGGGCCTTGGGTACCATTTATCCCTGGCGTACATATTGATTTTGAATGCCCATCCCACAATGAGGCATGGTCTTTCAGCCCGGACTCTTGGGGTAGGGCCAAGGCCCTTCCATGGATGACATGACAGACTCTGGAGATCCACCATGGAATGCCTCACCCTTCCTGGGGATCAGAGTGAAGATCAGGTGGGGGGCTGGGGGCTTGATTGGGAGGGCAGTGGAGGAGGGGAAGGAGAGGGAGCTGGGATTGATATGTGAAACAAGCTTGATTCGACTTAAATTTAAAAAAAGAGTAAGGAACAGAGAGAATTTATTTCAAAAATGCCTATTCTTGTAAGAGCTAACCCATTCCTGCATGTTCTAATCCAGTCTCATCAGGAAGATGTGGTCTCTTAAAGACACAGTCACCCTACTCAAGATCAAAAACACTGATGACAGCTTATGCTAGAAAGGATGTAGAGTAAGGGCTATACTCCTCCATTGCTGGTGGCATTGCAGCCACTTTGGAAATCAGTATGGCAGTTTCTCAGAAAATTTGGAATCAATCTACCTAAAGACCCAGCAATACCACTCTTGGGCATATACCCAAATGATTCACAACCATATCACAAGGACATGTGTTCAACTATTTTCATAGCAGCATTATTTGTAATAGTCAGAATCTGGAAACAACCTAGATGTCCCCTCAACTGAAAAACTGATAAAGAAAATGTAGTACACCTACACAATGTAGTATTACGCAGTGGTGAAAAAATGACATCTTTAATTTCACAGGCAAATGGATGGAACTGGAAAAAATATTTTGAATGAGGTAACCCAATCACAAAAAGGCAAACATGGTATGCACTCACTCATAAGTGGATAATACATGGAAAGCAAAGGATAAGCAGGCTACAATGCACAAATCCAGATAGACTAAGCAAAAAGAGAGACCCTGAGAGGAACACATATGGAGGGCCCCAGGAAGGGAAAATAGTTAAGATCACCTAAGGAAGCTAGTAGGGGGTAGAACGGAGGGGAGGGAGGATGGGAACATGAGGGAAACAGAAGACTGTGTTAAGGAAGGCATGGAGGGAGATAACAATAAATAGATATCATGATAGAGAGAGCCATTATGGGCTTATGGGGAAACCTGGTGCTAGAGAAATTATCAGGAATCCACAAGGATGACCCCAGGTAAGACTCCTAGAACTAGTAGTGGAGACGGTGCCCTTTAATCAGATTAGTGACTACCCTAATTGTCATCCTAAAATCTACATCCAGTAACTGATGGAAGCAGATGTAGTGACCCACAATCAAGCCCAGGACTGAGCTCCTGGAGTTAAGTTGAAGATAGGGAAGAGGGATCATATGAACAAGGGAGTTCATGAGGATGATGGGGAAAACCCAGAGACAGTTGTCCTGAGCTAGTGTGAGCTCACTCACTATGGACTGATAGCTAGAGAATGTGTATGGGCCCAAACTAGACCCTCTGAATGTGGGTGACAGTTATATGGCTTGATCTGTTGGAGGGCAGCTGTCAATGGTACCAGGAGCTATCCTGGATGAATGAAGTAGTTTCTTGGAGCCCATTCCTTATGGTGGGATACATTGCTTAGCCTTGACACAAAGGTGGGAGAGGAATTTGGTCGTGCTTACACTTGATATGCCAGACTTTGTTGACTTCCAAGAGAAGGCATTACTTCCTCTGAGGACTGAATGGGGGAAGGGAGAAGAGGGAGGTGGGGGAGCAGGAGAAGGGGGGAATATGTAAAATGAAAGCAATTTAAGAAAAGACATAGTCACTCCAATCAACATTGCTCAGATGGCAAATTAATTTCAATGTAAATTTTATAGAGGAAAAATCATATTCACATCAAAACAGTCAAGAGGTTTTTTTTCCTGATAGGCATGGGGGCTTATGCCTATAATTCTCTAAGGATTCAGGAAATTATGACAGGAGAAGTAATACAAGTTCATGTCTAGCCTAAGTGACAGAGTTCCATAACCTAACTGGAAAGTATATGTTTGTTGCTATTATTACCTTGGTTCACTTCAATATATTTGGTTTGATACTGTGACTACTCAGTGAGGTCCCAATATTCTAGCAGAAGGGGTCACAGTGTGGTACATAAAATCATCAGAACATTGATCCTCTTTTTGTCTCATCTTTAATCTTGCAATACATTCATGCATATAAATTAAGATAATAAAATTGAGGAAAGACATCAGCCCTTCCAAGACCCCAACCCCAGCGAGTCCAGCTTCAGGTGAGATTGGGTCTCCGGCAGGACCCCCTGCCCAACACCCATCCCCTTGATCTTCCGGGGCCACTCCTGGCATCCAGAAGACCCGCCCACACACGAAAGACATCAGCCCTTTCAAGCCCCAACCCCAGAGAGTACAGCTTCAGGAGACCTGCCCACATAGCAAAGACGTCAGCAAATCCAAGACACCCAACCCCAGCTAGTCCAGCTTCAGGAAAGACATCAGCCTATCCAGGCCCCAAACTCCGTGTCAGCATCCCCAGCTTCAGCTGCAGGAAGGAAGGAGACCAGTGGAGACGAAAGACCCCACCAGCACCCACTGGAAGAAGAGATGGGAAGAAGACAGAATAAGAGCTCACTCAGCAATAGAAAAGCACTACATAGATGAAGAAGAGGAGACAGACCTTAAAAATTATTTCATGAAGATGATGGAGACCCTCAAAGAAGAAACAAGGAAATCCCTTAAAGAAATAGAAGAAAAAACAAACAAAAAAATCCATGAAATGGGGGAAAATTCAAGAAATAAACAAATCTCTCAAAGAATCTAAAGAGCACCAAGAAAAAACAACCAAAAAAAATTAAGGAAATAACTCAAACAGTTGAAGGATTGAAAGCTGAAATAGAAACAATAAAGAAAACACAGAATGAAGGGATGCTGGAAATAGAAAAGCTGGGTAAACGGTCAGGAACTACAGATGCAAGTATCATCAATAGAATACAAGAGATAGAAGAGAGACTCTCAGGTGTTGAAGACTCATTAGAGGATATAGAGTCGTCAACCAAAGAAAATCTCAAAACCAACAAATCCTTAACACAAAATATCCAGGAAATATGGGACACCTTGAAGAAGCCAAACCTGAGAATAATAGGTATAGAAGAAGGCGAAGAAATACAACTCAAAAGCACAGAAAACATATTCAACAAAATCATAGAAGAAAACTTCTCTAACCTAAAGAAAGATATGCCTATGAAAATACAAGAATCTTACAGAACACCAAATAGGCTCGACCAGAAAAAGAAGTCACCTCGCCATATAATAATCAAAACATCAAACCTACAGAGTAAAGAGAAAATATTAAGAGCAGCTAAAGAAAAAGGCCAAGTAACATACAAAGGCAGACCTATCCGAATTACACCTGACTTCTCAATGGAAACAATGAAAGCCAGAAGATCCTGGACAGATGTCCTACAAACGCTAAGGGAACAAGGATGCCAACCCAGACTACTATATTCAGCAAAGCTCTCAAATACCATAGATGGAGAAAACAAAATATTCCATGACAAAGCCACATTTAAACAATACGTATCCATGAATCCAGCTCCACAGAAAATGCTAGAAGGAAAACCTAGATCCAAGGAAGATAACTACATTCACAAAGACACAGGCAATATATAATCCAACTTTACAAAACACCAAAAGAAAAAGAGAGGAGAAACTACACAAAATAACTTCACTAACAATAAATCAAGCACAAACAAGGATTATCAATCAATGGTCATTAATATCACTCAATGTCAACGGCCTCAACTTGCCTATAAAAAGACACAGACTAGCAGAATAGATACGAAGACAGAACCCTTCCTTCTGCTGCATACAAGAAACGCATCTCAACATCAAAGACAGACGTTATCTCAGAGGAAAGGGTTGGGAAAAGATCTTCCAATCAAACGGTCCCAAGAAACAAGTGGCTGTAGCAATCCTATTATCTAACAAATTAGACATCAAAGTAAAATCAATCAAAAGAGATGAAGAAGGACACTTCATATTCATCAAAGGAAAAATACATCAAGACAAAGTCTCAATTTTAAACATTTACGCCCCAAATACAAAGGCACCTACATTCGTGAAAGAAACATTACTAAAGCTCAAAATGCACATAAAATCTCACACACTAATTGTTGGAGACTTCAACACTCCGCTCTCTCCGCTAGACAGAACCTCCAGACAGAAGCTTAACAAAGAAACAAAAGAACTAATAGAAGTTATGACCCAACTCGGTTTAACAGACATCTATAGAACATTCCATCCAAATACAAAGGGATATACCTTCTTCTCGGCACCACATGGAACCTTCTCAAAAAAGGTTCGACCACATACTTGGCAACATATCAAACCTCAGCAGCTACAAAAAAATTGGAATAACTCCATGCATCTTATCTGACCACCATGCTTTAAAATTAGAATTCAACAACAACACAAATTGCAGAAAACCTACAAATTCATGGAAATTGAATAATGCTCAACTGCACCATCCCTGGGTCAAAGAAGAAATAAAAAAAGAAATTAAAGACTTCCTTGAATTCAACGAGAATGAAGACACAACATACCCAAACCTATGGGACACTTTGAAAGCAGTGCTAAGGGGGAAGTTCATAGCACTAAGTGCCCACATGAAAAAACTGGAGAACAGTCATACTAGAGAAGTAATAGCACAGCTGAATGTTCTAGAACAAACAGAAGGAAACTCCCCCCAGGAGGAGCAGACGCCAGGAAATAATCAAACTGAGGGCTGAAATCAATCAAGTAGAAATCAGGAAAACACGGAGAAGAATCAATGAAACAAAGAGTTGGTTCTTTGAGAAAATCAACAAAATAGATAAACCTCTACCCAAACTAACCAAAAGACAGAGAGAGAGAGCATGCTAATTAACAAAATCAGGGATGAAAAAGGGGACATAACAACAGACTCTGAGGAAATCCAGAGAATCATCAGGGCATACTTTGAAAATCTGTACTCCACAAAATTTGAAAATTTAAAGGAAATGGACAATTTCCTGGATAGATATCACTTGCCAAAACTAAATCAAGAACAGATAAACAATCTAAACAGACCTATAACCCCTAATGAAATAGAAGCAGTCATCAAAAGTCTCCCAAACAAAAAAAAGCCCAGGCCCATATGGCTTCAGTGCAGAATTCTACCAGAAGTTCAAAGAAGAGATAATTTCAATACTCCTCAAAGTATTCCACACAATAGAAGCAAGAGGCTCAATGCCAAACTCTTTCTACGAGGCTACAATTACCTTGATACCCAAGCCACACAAAGATACAACTAAGAAAGAGAACTATAGACCAATTTCCCTCATGAATATCGATGCAAAAATACTCAATAAAATACTCGCAAACCGGATTCAAGAACACATCAGAAAAATCATCCACCATGATCAAGTAGGCTTCATCCCAGGAATGCAGGGATGGTTCAACATTAGAAAATCTATCAATGCAATACATCATATTAACAAACTGCGAAAGAAAAACCACATGGTCATCTCAATAGATGCTGAAAAAACCTTTGACAAAATCCAGCACCCCTTCATGATAAAGGTTCTAGAGAGATCAGGGATAACAGGAACATACCTGAATATAATAAAAGCAATATACAGTAAACCAACAGTTAACATCAAACTAAATGGAGAGAAACTCAAAGCAATTCCTCTAAAATCAGGAACAAGACAAGGCTGTCCACTCTCTCCCTATCTCTTCAATATTGTACTGGAAGTTCTAGCTACAGCAATAAGACAACAAAAGGAGATAAAGGGGATACAAATAGGAAAAGAAGAAGACAAACTTTCACTATTTGCAGATGATATGATAGTTTACATAAGTGACCCAAAAAACTCCGCAAGTTTACACCTAGAGCTGATAAACACCTTCAGCAATGTGGCAGGATACAAGGTAAACTCAAAAAAATCAGTGGCCCTATTATATACAGATGATGAAGTGACTGAGAAAGAAATCAGAGAAACATCACTCTTTACAATAGCCAAAAACAGCATCAAATATCTGGGGATAATGTTAACCAAGGAAGTGAAAGACCTGTATATCAAGAACTTTGTGTCCTTAAAGAAAGAAATCAAAGAAGATACCAGAAAATGGAAAGATCTCCCATGCTCTTGGATTGGTAGGATCAACATAATAAAAATGGCAATCTTGCCAAAAGCAGTCTACAGATTCAATGCAATCCCTATCAAAATTCCATCACAATACTTCAAGGACCTGGAAAGAACATTAATCAACTTTATATGGAAAAACAAAAGGCCCAGGATAGCCAAAACAACCCTATACAATAAAGGAACTTCAGGAGTCATCACAATACCTGACTTCAAGCTCTATTATAGAGCTGTAGTCCTGGAAACAGCTTGGTATTGGCACAAAAATAGGCAGGTAGACCAATGGAACCGAATCGAAAGCCGTAATTTTAACCCACACACCTATGAACACTTGATTTTTGACAAAGAAGCTAAAACTGTACAATGGAAAAAAGAAAGCATCTTCAACAAATGGTGCTGGCATAACTGGGTACTGGTATGCAGAAGACTGCAGATAGATCCCTGTTTATCGCCTTGTACAAAACTTAAGTCCAAATGGATCAAAGATCTCAACATAAATCCAGCCACACTGAAACTTTTAGAAGAGAAAGTGGGAGGTACTCTTCAACGAGTTGGTACAGGAGACCACTTCCTAAACATAACACCAGTGGCACAGGCACTGAGATCGACAATTAACAAATGGGACCTTCTGAAACTAAAAAGCTTCTGTAAGGCAAAGGACATAGCCAAAAAGACAAAAAGGCAGGCCACAGAATGGGAAAATATATTCACTAACCCTACATCTGACAGAGGGCTAATCTCCAAAATTTACAAAGAACTCAAGAAACAAGTCTCTAAAACACCAAAGGATCCAATTAAAAGGTGGGGTACAAAACTAAAAAGAGAATTCTCAATAGAGGAGGCTAAAATGGCCAAGAGACACTTAAGAAAGTGTTCAACATCCTTAGCTTTCAGGGAAATGCAAATCAAAACAACTCTGAGATACCATCTTACTGCTGTCAGAATGGCTAAAATCAAAAACACTGAAGACAATTTATGCTGGAGAGGATGTGGAGAAAGGGGAACACTCCTCCACTGCTGGTGGGAGTGCCGACTCATACAGCCTCTTTGGAAATCAGTATGGAGATTCCTCAGGAAAATGGGAATTAATCTACCACTAGACCCAGCAATTCCACTCTTAGGCATATATCCAAAAGAGGCAAATTCATACAACAAGGGCATCTGCTCCACTATGTTCATAGCAGCATTATTTGTAATAGCCAGATCCTGGAAGCAACCTAGATGCCCCTCAACTGAAGAGTGGATAGAGAAAATGTTGTACATTTACACAATGAAGTCTTTATTACTCAGCAGAAAAAAACAATGGAATCTTGAAATTCGCGGGTAAATGGATAGCACTGGAAGAAACCATCCTGAGTGAGGTAACCCAGTCGCAAAAAGACAAACATGGTATGTACTCACTCATATATGGATTTTAGACATGGATCAGGATAGTGCCAGTCTGCACTTCCACTGATAGAGAGTCTGGGAAACAGGAAAGAACCTAAAAGATATGCATATATGCATAGTACCCAAGAGAAGTGGATTGAGACAAGATCCTCTGAATGGATGGGGAACAAGGCGAGGGGTGGGGGGGAGTGGGAGCTGGGAAGAAGAGAGGGGGTGAAGAGGAAGAGAGTTGGTCATGGGAGAACAGGAAGTTGAGTGGGTGGGGGTGGAATAGGGGGAAGAGGGAATCATAGGTTAGAAGACAGATCAGGCACCAGAGTGACCTCGAGTGATCTAAAGGGATAACACCAATTTGCAAGCTAAGCAATAGTGGAGAGACCACCTCGAATGCCCATTCCTGATAATGAACTTGATGTCAATAACCATCCGGGAGCCTTCATCCTGTGACTGATGGAAGCAGAGGCAAACACACAATTAATCACTGAACTGAACCCAAGGAACCCAGTGACAGAGAGAGAGGAGTGATCAACAAATTGGCAAAGACTGGGCTGGCAAAACCAGCAGTGACAGCTGATCTGAACAGAGGAGAGCTCTTGGACCCCAGACCGACAGTGGGGAGGCCAGCATGGGACTGATCTGGACCCCCCAAATGTGAGTGTCATCGAGAAGGCCTGGGCAACCTATGGGGCCCTGAGTTGTGGATCAGTGTCTATCCCTGGAATACAAACAGTCATCGTGTGCCTATAGCACAAAGAGGGATGCTCTCTCAGCCTGGACTCTTAGGGGAGTGCCTGGACCCTACCCAGAGTGAAATGACAGACTCTAGATATCCCCTATGTGGAAGGATTTGGCAATAGGGTGGGAGGGTGGGTGGAAGGGGAGTGCAGGAGAAGGGGAGGGAGAGGGAACTGGGATTGACATGTAAAACAATCTATTTAAAATTAAAATAAAAAATATCACTTCAAAAAAAAGATAATAAAATCCTGACTATGGCACATGTTCTTTCTCTCCAAATACAGTTGATGGTAGTAACCTATACACACTAATACTTTAAAGCCGACACTTAAAATTTCCATGGTGAGACAAAGGAGTTTGAAAGCCCATTTTGTATCCATATGAATGTAAACCTTTCCATTTAAATCTCTTTATGTATAATGTATTTTTTGTTTTTCAATTATTCCTCTTTTGTCAAGTGTCTTAGTGTCTGGATAAAATAAATAATAACTATTTTCTGTAGTCCTTCATTAAGATGAAAACTGGTGAGGCAGGTAACCACACTTCAGTGATTATTCCTCTTCATGATGAGGAGACTTTCTTAGTGGGTTAGGTTCAGTATTCCTGTCCAGTTACTTCTTTCGTGTGATGCCCCCTCTGTACCAGTTCACAAACCATATCCAACAATCCTTAATCTCAGTTTTTGTTCAAGCTGTGAAAGCCCAATTGTCCAGCTTGACACTTCATGCATAAATGTACTGAATTCCAGCCAAGCACTATGAGGCAAGGAGCAAGTCCAGAACCTGGAGACCAGGTCAGGCTGAGGCAACTTGCCAGTTACAAGCATGACTACAGCCAAATCCATTAAGCACTTGATTAACAAAGCCAAGGGCAAAGTTAAATTGCACAATAATAGGTTACAGCCAAGATCCTATCTGATTATGTTCATGAGGGTTTCATATTCCAACTCAGAGCATTGCTGATAAACTAAACTTGAAGTCATAGACTTCTAAAGGTATAGGAAAATCTCCAGGAAATTAGAACAATTTTCTGTTTTAGAAAAATTTATATGATCACTGAGGTTTAGAATGAGTCAAATTAAATGTTATACTCAAGGTATCTGGAAATATTAGCTGCTCAAATTTTGCTTTATATGTTTTTACCTATTAATCCTGCGATTTTATAGCTTGAATTAAAGATTATCAGATCATTATTCTTCATAGGTACTTGTCATATTTGATAGCTACAATCACCCCAAGACTGTCAAAATCCAGCCTCATTGCCAGTTGTTCATATGTGGTTTACCTTCCATAACATAAGATGTTTAATGTTCCTTGAAGCTCCCCAACTTTCCAAGGTTTCATTTACTTAGTTTATTTTCTTCCATAAAAGTTTTTGCCAGCTAAAACCCAGATTATGGTAAGAATGGAGAGATTGCAGCTGCATTGCTGTCTAACCTTTTATATGTACTTTATTTTATTTTATTTTATTTTGGTTTTTCGAGACAGGGTTTCTCTGTATTGTTTTGGAGGCTGTCATGGAAATCGCTCTGTAGACCAGGCTGGCCTCGAACTCACAGAGATCCACCTGCCTCTGCCTCCTAAGTGCTGGGATTAAAGGCGTGCGCCACCAACGCCAGGCTTATACGTATTTTCTTAAAAAAAACAACTGAATATTTCAAATGTATCTCCTTTATCTGATTAATATATTTGTGTGTGTGTGTGTGTGTGTGTGTGTGTGTGTGTGTGTGTGTGTGTCTGTCTGTCTGTCTGTCTGTCTGTCTCTGTGTCACTGGGCGTTTGCTGAAAACATTATATAGAAAACATCTCTGTTAAGAGAAAACCTGGATAAATGTGCTCTGCAAAATCTGATTGTTTCTCCTAAATAGCTTCTGTGATTTTTGCCTGTTGTAGTCTGTTAATAGGAAATGTTGATGGCTTAATCAAATACAGTACAAGACTTATGACTGAGGAAGATGCAAAATCTACTTCTGTTCCTTCCCAATTGTAAATATTCTCACTTGGATACCAATTTTTATCTTTTTGGACATTTATATTTACTCTTTTCTGGTGTTATTAATTTATATTATTAATATAATCAGGAAACATGGCAGCTTTATTTTGATTTATAGTGAATATCCCTTAGATGTTGGTTAATATGATGGATCACAAACATATGTAGTCACAGAAATATACATTGTCATACTCTTTGCCTTTAAGGACACTACAGCTGGTTTTTATTAAATAATTCTAGCATAATGTTATAAGGTTAATTTCAAATGTATTTATTAATGCTGTGCAAACTGACTGAATCTTCATGGTAGGGTTAAGATAGAATAGGTGGCTATTCTTTCTGAGATATAAAAAGTAAATAGAAACTTAAGCAGTGAGACTTTAAATGTTTAAATGTCATGTGTGTATCTGTGAATATATACATTATTCATAAATTTATAGGCACATATATATACACAACATAACTAGGTGTGTGTACTGTTTTTTAAATACATGTGATTTGGGTCGATAATACCTAGTTTTTTTAGATTGTTCAGTACTTTTCAAATTATCTATTTGCATTTATTTAACATAGAAGTATTTATCACTCTTACATTATTCATTCAAAATGGCTCAGAATGAGCATTTTGTAAGCCTCCTAACTACATTTCTTACGAGTTGATTTATAGATCTGTTCTCTCAAATACAAGTGTAATTGAAACCATTGGGTTTAAACAGTTCTTTTTCCTAGACTTCGCTAATATCCAGTTTCCTTTTTCCAATTTATTTGTGTTTTAAACGGTAAAATATATCTAGATATATGAGTAAGAGATTCAGCTAAGCTAATAGATCTTAGTCAATTCATAGCTGTGAAGAAAACCAATTTTAACCTGGGAAATCGATTGGAAATGTGGAAAACTCAGACAGTAGGAAACCAGTGACCAAAGGCACTTAAATTGGGTTAGAAATGGAATTTCAGACTACAAAATGCTTGAAGATTTGGAGGAACTAAGCAATCAAATGATTCTGGTGATTCTGCTAGGGAGAAGTGTTAAACTTCCTGGCTACGGAAGGGTAGCATATCCTGAGGGAAATTATAATTAAAGCACAACAGATTGTAGTTTTCTTTTTCAGAGAAATTGTAAAGAGCAAGACGAATTCAGTGAAGCTTCCCAAAGGACTTTTCAAAGATATCCAGGTAAAGAAAAATCTGTTCTGGAAACAGGGGAAAAAGAAGAAAATGGAATAAAATAAGAGTCTGCTTTATCAGTTAAGAATTTTAGGGGAGAGATAAAGGCAGCAAGAAAGTGAAATGAATTCAAACCCACAAGAGCATCCAGAGATTAAAAGGAGTACAGGTAATGGGAAGGCTTTGTTATTATATCATAGAGAGATCAGAAACAAAATGGATTGGCTAATACATTGGAGAAAGTACAATTAAAATGACTATTAACTCTGCCTTTTCATGACTATATTGAACAATAATAATACATTTCTTTTCTAAGAGCTATTTGGACAAGTTGGAAATAATGGAAATTGGGGAAAATGTGAATAGCTAGGAGCTAGTCATTAAATGAGAAGGGAATTGCATTAGGGAATAGGAAACTTCTGGTTTGGATTCTTATGTCCTTTTTTGAATGCTCTGTTTTGTCTCAATGGATCAAATTCAGATCTGTTCCTAGGAAGATAAGCAGTATGAAACAATATCACTGGAAATCAGTTATATCTGTGCTTAGAATGGTACTATTTTTAATAAAGTTAAGTCATAGCATGGGTGTTTTTTTCAAATATTTTATTCAATAGACATATAAAAGAAAACCATTGAAAATTCAACATGAAGGAATCATGGGTGGCTGTCTTCTGTTTTCAAAGGATGTTAAGAAATCAAGCAGATTCCCGAAATTACTATGCTTCAAACAAAGACATTGCATTAGACACACATTTGTATTTTGCATGTTTTGAAATAGTTCAAGGCATAACAATAGAAAAAATAAAATTGCACAGTTTTAACATTAGTGATCCTTACTTTTCTAACATTTGCAACCAAGCTTTCCATCAACTTCTCTAAACATCCCTCTTTATCAAACTAAGATGTATTTGTACTCAGTCTTCTTCAATTAAACCACAATACTATGTTCTCATGATCTTGGATATGATTACTTTTCCCAAGAGCTAAGATTGGAAAGGGGTCTTCTGAAACTCCCAACCTGATTTTAAATAACATATTATTCTTATGATAATAACTTTTGGAGGATATGGAAATGTATTAGAACAGGTTATGTGGAAGATTTAACATATTTAACTCTCACAAAATAACTTTGGATATGAATATGGAATAAAATATGGAAACCCAGAGATCAACCTGTTTTATGCCTTTGGCTCCTTGAGTGACTATTATACTACTTCCGAGTGTACAGCAGAATTTGCTTACATGTTATACTGCTGTAACACAGTACCTGACAAAAGCAACTTGCAAAAGGAAGGGTTTATGTTGGCTCTCAGTTCAAAGGTATCATTCACCTAGCAAGGTAGTCACAGTGGCAGAGGCTTGAAGCAGTTAATAATACTGTGTCCCCAGCCAGGAGACAGAAAGGAATGGATGCTTGGGCATAGTTTCTTTCTTTTAAGTCAGTACTGAACACAGTCCATGTAATTGTACTGACCACATTTATGAGTAGTCTAGGTAATGTAATTAGCTTAATCTAGATAATCTCCTATAGACTGGTCCAGCGATTTGCTTCCATGTTAATTCAAAATACCATGGAAACTAGCTATAACAAGTCTCTTATGACACTTTGGCATCCAAACATTCCTGTTAAGTAACAACCTTCCATGACCACCTCATAATGCAGAGTACATCCAGTCTAGCATCAAATGCCCCATAGCCTTCCACAATTCTAACACTGTTTAAAAGCTCATCTCATCTGAGACATGAGACAAATTTTTTCTCTTCCTGTATAGTGAAAAAATAAGCTGGGAAAGGTAAAGATTATTGTGCAATCATCTTGACTTGAAAAGGCATTGTAGACCCACCTAATCATTGATGCACACACACACCCACCCATCCATCCATCCATCCATCCATCCATCCATCCATCCATCCATCCATCCATGTGTTATCCAATAAACATTGCTTCTCTCATGAGCAAGCTTGGGTTCATACATGTAGCTTTTCACAAAAGGCATCCTGGGATATTTGCATTTCCAAAATCGCAGGGTCTCTACTACAAAGTAGTCTTTATTTTCATAACTTCATATAATGGCATTTCAGGACCTTGAAGAGATAAAGATCCTGTCATACATTGCTTGGTATTAGCAGATATTTAGAATCATGCTGCAAGACTCAGCGATATCTTTAATCTTGCATCTTTTATGCAAAAACCACATGAAAATACCGAAAAGTTTTGTTGCCAACTTGAAAGAGAACCTGGCTCTTATGGACCACAATTGTGTTAGCTTTTCTGTGCTGACCCTGAAAATTTGCTTCCCCAGGAAGCTGCTTCAAATTGCATGTTCTTTAAAAAAACATTCTTATGCTTAATTTTTTTTCTTCTATCCATATACTGGGATTGCCAAAAACAGTAGTTATACCACAGCCTGAATTCTAGCTTGTCTTCAAATTTGCTGTCAAAGGAACTACCATTACACTTATATTCGTACTCACTCAAGTACTCAGAACATTGACAGAATGCAATCATATTGTTTGAGTATCCGTCAGATGACCTCTAGCCAAGTTCCCAATACAGTCATAGTTCATCTCAGAAAATTCATGTTTGGCTTCCACTATCTATGTGGTTTCCAAACATTCATGAGAATGGGACATTAATCTTTGCTTACATCATGCAAGGGCATTGCTAAGCCAAAGTTTCACTCTTCTACATTTCTCCCATAAACCAGTTTTAAAGGTCAGAAAGCCATTTGATTATTTTTTCTCATAGCAGTTCACTTCGTGTTATGAAGTTTAAGTATTAGTCACATGTCATGTTGCTGCAACACAATATCTGCCAAAAGAAACTTAAGGAAGGAAAAGTTTATTTTGGCTGAGAGTTTATGCATATAGTCCATCACTACAGGGCTGTCATTGTTGCAGGATGTTGAGGTCGCTGCTCCCATTGGTTCTGCAATGAAAGCAGAGAGATAAATGCTTGCACTCAGCTCACTTTCTCATTTTTGTTCAGTCATGGCCATAGCCCAAGGAATGATACTGTTCACATTTAGGGTGGATTTTCTACTTTTAATTAACATTACTAGATAATCTCTCACAGATATAGCTGGAAATTTCTTTCCAACCTGACTCTAAATCTCATCAATTTGACAATCATGATTAACAGTTACAATTGGTGACTTCCTTCAGGTTTGTTAAATAAGTTATATTTCTGTTGTTTCTCATGAGTATATCTGATATCTGATATTTATCACTTTGCACAAAGGCAGAGCTTCCAGTGAGCCCATAAGCTTTAAATAAATATGCTTTATGCTGTTAGCAAGGATAAGAAAAGCTGTGATTAGAATTTTGAAGAGTTTGTCATTTAGTATTGAAAATTAACTATTAATATCAAATATGTAATTTTTATATGTCAGATAAAATAGGTAAAAAATGATGCTCACACATTGGTATGAACCGAGGGTTTGGAAGGAGGAAAGTTAAAAATAAAATCTCTAAAATTAAAAAAAATAATAAAATACCCAAAATGGACCTTCATATTAGATATTTTCATTCAAAGCTTATAAAACAAAGAAACAGTGATGACAGTTATATCTAATCCCTTGAGATACACTGTTCTTACAATTTTTCTGAAGTTTGTCCTTGTAATTTTACATATTTATAAAATTCATTCTGATTACTCTCATCCATTCTACCATGTCATTCCTACCTTTGTGAACTCTCTTTTTCTACAAATTTTTCATTCTCTTTTTTTTTTTTTTTGGTTTTTCAAGACAGGGTTTCTCTGTATTGTTTTGGAGGCTGTCCTGGAGCTCGCTCTGTAGACCAGGCTGGCCTCGAACTCACAGAGATCCGCCTGCCTCTGCTTCCTAAGTGCTGGGATTAAAGGCGTGCGCCATCAACGCCCCGGCTTACAAATCGTATTCTTACATTCACATCTAATTTGTTTTGTGTTGTGACCCATTGACTTTAATCATAGCTGTCCACAAAGTCTTCTGGGTTCATCCAGATGTACACAACTTAACATGATGATAGTGCCTCCCCCAGAATTCAGCAGAAGTACCAGGGTCCCATGAGGCCCGCCATAATCCATGACTGGCTAATGACATTGCCAGACTGTTCAGACACAGTGGAGGTAGTCATTGTTACTGTGACATCATGATTGCAAGCAATGACAATGGAAGATAAGCTTTTATACCCTTGTCTTAGTGTTTCTATTTCTGTGTGACACACCATGACCACCACATTTAACTGAGGCTGGCTTACAATTTCAGAGTTTAGTCCATTATCTTCATGGCAGCATGCAGGGGCAGACGTGGTGTTAGAGAATGAACCTAGAGTTCTCTGAGCCTAGATGGGGGATGGGGGGCGGAGGCTGGCTAGGTCCTGCCCCAAATGATGTGTCAGACTTCGATGATCCTTAGAGGAGTAGATGGGGGCTGGGGTGGGGCTTGCTGGGCATGGGAAGATGGGAGGGAGAGGGAACTGGGGTTGGTATATAAAATAAGATTTTTTAAATTTAAATAAAAATTTATTTTTTAAAGAAAATTGAGTTCTATATCTTGATCTGCAGAAAGCAGAAGCAAGTTTGTCACATGAAGCCTAGCTTGAATATATAAGACCTCAAAGATGACCCCCACAATGACACACTTCCTCCAACAAAGGCACACCTATTCTAACAAATTCACACCTCCTAATAGAGTCACTCCCTGTGGGCCAAACATTCAAACACATGAGTCTAAGGGAGGCATGCCTATTCAAACCACCACAACTCATTTTTGGTTTCTAGCTCTTACAGTCCTTCCATACCATCTTGTGAGATGTTCCTCAAGTTATAGAGGGGGTATTATCAATATAGTGTTTGAGTATGAGCGCTGTACTGACCCTTATTCTCGGTAACTACAGTAAATATCAGTGTATATTCACCATTGTTAATCGCAAAAAGAAGGTTCCCTGATCGGTGCTGAGAATAAAATTGGTCTATAAATACAAATATAACTATATAGAATTCAGGTTATGGCCACATTCATTTAGCTGCACAAGTATAGTAAGTTCTCCCTTAGGAATTTAAGACCTCCTGAGCCAAAGGATTTTAACTAGGTTTAGAGTACTAGTCATGAATTCCCTTCTGTGGAATGGGTACTCAGCATATATATAACTAACTGGTTAATTATCTAACCCTACCCCCATAACAGCTGTGTCATTATTGCAACACGTGGCACATCTTGCTTGGCACATTGGCATTGTAGTTTGCATGGTTTGTACCTGGTTAAATCAGTAAGTGTCTTTGCTCCTGCAAGAAGTCTGCAGAGCGCCATCTAGAAATATGAAAGCTAACTGGTCAGGAGAAAGCCACCCTGTTTATTTCTCTATATCTTTCATTGAAAGTATATGCTATCACTAGTAATAGTCTTTTTAAAAGATAGTATTTGACATGTGTGTGTATGTTTGTATGTGAATGCCACATGTGAGGGTATGTCTACAGAGACCAGAAGAAGGTGTCAGATCCCTCACAATTGAAGTAGCAGATAATTGTAAGTCAATCAACATGACTGTTGGGAATTGGATTTTGTCCTTTGGAAGAACAGTAAGAGCTGTTAACGACTTAGTAATTCTCAGAACTGTAATAATATGACCTTAGTTCTGGTGGGTAACATAGAGGAATGAATGACAAAAGACTATTTTCTTGGGATCTAAAGAGCTCCCCTGAATAAGAATTCATATAAAATACCCACACACAGAACTTGGTTCTTATTTACAAACCCTTGGTTTTTAGTAAGAGCATTATGAAGCCATGTAAAATAGCTTCTTTATAATACTTTATAAAATAAAAATTTAAATTTGCTTATAGAGCTGTAGGTTTTCATGTGGGTATTTCATATAACTTTTATTTTGTTTAACATTTCTACCACTCCTTCATCTTCTATATGTTGCCAACCCCATACATGCTTACACCATTTCCACCTCCAGTATTTCTCCTCTTTATTTTCAAATCATTAAAGCATTCATTTGTTTTGCTGTCTGATGCGATTCAATACTCTCATCTAGTAACTTAACTGACAGATGATGCTGTAAGTTTCTCCATTCAAACATAGCCCCCTGAGTGTTAAGCATAATCTCATTTCTACATGTCTGTCTATATTTCATTTCTGAGAAAGAGTGTGAAAAATTTAATATGAATAAAGCATGCCTTTGGCAAGTTATCTCATTGAAATAAACGTTTAAAATATTTCAGTTACGTTTCATGAATAGAGATCATTCACGTGACTTGGAATTTTGTATATCTGCATTCAGCAAGGCATTTTAAAGTAGGAATATTCAAAGTATATTTTTAAATTTTATAATATTTAGCCTTATATTGTGGTGATATATTATTTATGATTTATTAAAGTTTGCATGAAGATTCAGAAAGCAAAGTCAGACTCGAGCTGTAGAGATCAGACACTGGTGGTACACATCTTTAATCCCAGGATTTGGGATTAAGAGGCAAAAAGATCTCTGCTAGTTCAAGGCCACCATGGCCTACACAAGAGTGAATGGTAACAGAGTTCATGCCTTTGATCCCAGCACTTGGGATCATATGCCTTTAATCCAAGCATTAGGGAGGTATGTAAGACAACAGCAAGCTCTTAGAGATGGCATGCAGTCTCAGGATTCTCTGGCCACATTGAGGAGAGCATAGCAGTCTGAGATTACAGTATGAGGTTTGGTGTAGCCAGGATCACCTTTCGGTGTGAGTTAGAGGTAAGAGCTAGAGGCCAACTGCTTTCCTTTTCTGATCTGTAGTGTGAAGCTTGAACCCCAATATGACTCTCTAGGTCTTTTATTTTTTCCTGTTATAATTGTATGCTCAACATGCAAGTGATCATAGCTAGAACTAACACACCATAGAATGATAATTAACCCAGCTTGGGTGATTGTGTATGAAATGATTAAAGTATAAAAAGGGGGTGGTCCTTGGCTGACCTTACAATGAGAATAAGTGGCCATGACAAGATAGGTAAAGGATACAGAGGAGATATTTTGAGTCAGAGAGCACATCATTGTGCAAAGTATCCAATCAAGCATCTTCACTGTGTATGCATATAAAAGCTGTAAAACTGATAGAATATCATAAACAAATTTTAAAAAACTGACAAGTTGGGTAGCTATTATTTTTTAAATTATTTCATGTGTGTGTGTGTGTGTGTGGGGTGCCTGAATGTATGTCTGTGCACGAGGTGCACGTGTGGTACCTGAAAAAAACCCAGAAAATCAAACAAAACAAACCCCACTGGAATGGCATCCATGTTGACTTCTCTGTATTTTACATTGGAAATTTGTAGTGTCATTAGTAATAGGGTCTTTTCAAACATTACTATTTTTATTCTCTCACTCTTTTTTGTGTGTGTATATGAATGCTATGTATGATGGTATGTCTACAGAGAAGAAAAGAATGTGTCAGGTTCCTCAAAGCTGGAGTTACAGATGGCTATAAGCCTTTTAACATGGCTGCTGGGAAATGAATCTACATCCTCTGGTAGAGGAGCCAGTGCTCCTGAACACTGATCCATGAATTTATTTTAATTTACATTTGTGAAATTGGACAAAGACTTTAGTACTGAAATGTAAGAAGAATTGTGTGTTTTTTTCCTACAGCAAGGTCAGGCTTAAAAATAGACCTCACTCATTAAATGATAATTAAGGCTTGTGACAATAAGGCTTCTATTTTGAACACAATATGTAATGTAGAGCATCAGAGTCAGATATCCTTTCCCTATGATGCTGGATATTGAACCTAGGTCCAGATTCTCATGATTGCTGTTCTGATTACTAGAGTTAAAATCAATTGAGAAAATAAAATTAAGACTAGAGTCCTGTAAAGATTATTTATGTGTTATTGAAAATTGATGGCATATGACATATATATGTAGATAAATAAGATTTGCCTGCAAGAAATATACCACACACACACACACACACACGCACACGCACACACGTATATATGGCATCAGTTTGCAAACTTTGTTATAGTCAGTGTTTACCCAGAAGGAATAAGTGAAACTTTTTTCTTTTGATTGGTGACTAAGTTGTAAATCTGATGTTAATAAGTATCTACAAAGGAATCTAATGTTCTGAGATTTGCAATCATGTGATAGACAGAACTGATTTTTAATAGCAAGACATCTACTAGCAGGATATATTTCAACAATAAAGCCTTGGTTGTATTCCCTATGTTAATAGGAAAGGAAAAGTACATGTGAGCTTCTTTGACTAGTTGGTACTTTTTGACAACTGTTTGCTAATCATAGCAAATAAACTTATTGTAGAAACATCCATGATACTTATATTTTATTTATAATTTCTACAATCTGTAGTGAAGCCAAAAAACTACCAAATTAGTTGACTGTGTACATAATTACTATATATTAGATACATTTTATATTCATTCCTTTCTTATAAGCATTAAAATGCATATCTATATATGTGAGCAGTGATATAAAAACACAAATTCAAGCGAAATATTTATTCAGAAAATTGGTGAGTATTTCCTTAAAATATTTGTTATAACTAATAAATAGAGGAAATGAAAAATTTGTGATTGTGCCTTGGAATTAGGGCCACATTCCTTGGGTTTCCTAACTCAAAAGGAGCCCCTTAGCTATTGATCGTGGGATCCTCTTTCCTAAGGTGCTTCATTGGCTGGATGCATCTCTAGAGTCTAAGGAAAGCTTTATGAACATATAAAGATGGTTTTTATATTTACTCAGCTTTCATTCTGTTTGATTTTAATTTTATCATTTGTATATTTTTATTATAAAGTATTTCATCTTATTAAGTCAGATACCAACAGTTGAAGATTTATATTTTTCTAAACAACAAATCTTTATAAAATATCAGAGGTCACACTGTCATAATCCTACACATTAGGATAACTTATATAATGGGAAATTTAAGAGAGATATGTATAAGTATACTACAAGATTTGGACGAAAAATGTGTTGTACACTATGTACTTGACTAACCAATATAAGTTAGTGAAAATATCGGATTGTACATTTAATATCTAACAATGAAATGTCCTCCCCTGTAACTGGATCTTTCCTTATCTTGAAAAAGCATTAAAATTCAAAGCTGATACTCCTTTCAAGGCACAGTGTTGATGTCATTTTTCCAACATATTGAGAAATACAATGCACAATGTTCTTGTGTTCACAAATAAGGACCAGCTTTCTATCATACCTTTTTAAAATGCAATAGATTTACAGCCTTCATATTTTCTCCTCTAGTTACTTAAGGAATGGCTTACCAGATGCCTTTCCAGTAATGCTCTGGAGGCTAATGACTTATTATTTTACATATTTGAATGTAGTCATGTGTTTGACAAAATTGTATTAAAATATGCTACTCACTGAAAGAATTAACTAAGGAAATTATACAAGACAGCAAGCTATCCAAATAAAATGGTAGACCTTCTTAGTGGTAGTGAACTCAAAGACAGGAAAGTACTTCTATCTTCTTGGTTCTGTGTGTGACCATTTTCAGAAATTCAGTGGGATTTCAGGAAAAGTACACCGATGTAGTATGCTTGGGAGTGATTATCTTTTTTAGTGGGAATTAATCTCAGAAGACATTTGTTAAATACTCATCAGCATTGATTCATCCCCTTCACTCTCTGAGCCATGGTGAAGTGCCTCTTGAGTAGAGTAATTGTTTTGTTTGTGCATTCGCTCCTGCAAATGCAAGGAGGCTCCAGGTGATATGCCTAATTGCCTTTTTCACTACCCAACTGCTGCACACTTTTCAATGGCTTTATCTTTAAACAGAGCACCTCAATCTGTTTCTCTAATTGAGAGTGAATCCCATCTTCTAATTAAGAGATTTGTCAATGCAAGCAATGGGTTCTTAATGTGGACTTTGGAGCAGGCAGAGCTTAAACCCAAGTATCCACACTTTTCATTCCTCTAAGATTGGGCCAAATGCTTATATATGGCTATGTAATATGGTTTTTCAAACCCATCATTTATTCCCTTATGTGAGAGGGTCACTTTGGTACAATAAATGAGGGCCAATTCATGAAGCATCATTATTCTTATCATCATAGTGAGAATGAATTTGTTTCTGAAACCTTCTAAAGGAAACCTTAAGTACACAATGTCCAGTGAATCCAGAACCTTGGGAATATACGAACAAAATTAGAAAAATGTAAATGTTGTTTTCTGCATTGTTTGTTATATATATCTCAAGATATCTTAGCAATTGTGTGTGTATACATAAAAATTGAAAGAAAATTTTGCACTTAGATTATGGGATATATGATAAAACTACTTCTTCTCCCATGTTAATTCTTATTAATTTTCATCAAAGGCCTAGAGTGCCATTTTTTGAAGTTTTGAGATTAATTATCAAGGGCTATTACAGACAGTGGAGAAATGGTGGAAACATACATGGCAATTGCTCTCCAGCTTAGATTTTGAAAACAATCTTTATAAGGGTTTAAAAGCATGGCTTTGGAGCCACAGATACTTACTTTAAAATACTAGTCTGTGGTTATGTTACATAAGCCTGCAGAGATCAGTTTCTATATACATGCAATGAAAACAGAACATTCTAACGATGTTGTGGAGAATAATAAATGAGGTGACACCATGAGAAAAAGTGATTCAAATGGGACTCTAATATGCAGTGCCTCCGAGAAGAGCAGATTTGAATTAACCTATGATTAGACACATTTGTCACCTCTGCCTTAGAAGGTTATCTGACAATTTGCATAACACCACTTAGCAAATCCTTGAAACAGATGCATTTTAATGGTGGCAGTGAAGAGAAGATTCTAACTAAGGTTCTTGTTTAGAAAGGTTGGACAGGTAAGTAGGAACAGTGTAAGCCAGTTGGGATCAGGCCAATAACTTCACAAGACTGCTTCCTTTTTCTTTTTTCTTGAAATATATTCTGCTCATGGGTTCCCTCCCCCATCTTATCCCAATTCCTTCCCACCTTCCCTCCTATCCAACTGAGCAACTCTTTCTCTCTCTTTAGAAAGCAAACAGGCAAAATAAAATAAATAAAGATGAAACACAAGAAACACACACAGAACCAAATGATCTCTTCCTTTGCAATTTAGAAAATGGTCACAAAGGAAGTAGGGGGATTATTATTAATCTCTCTGTCTTCTTAAAAGTTGTGAAGATGAAACAAAAAATAAGACAATCAATTAAAACAGTTTCCAATGCTGCACCAGTAAGATCTATTTTGTTTGCAAATAAAACTGTGTGTCAGCCCAGATGAGAATATTTCATTTAAACTCTAAATATATTTATACACACTTACATGAACTATAGGGGATTTTAGATAGATGGCTAACAATATGATTCCATGTAACCTTTCCAGACATTCTTACTGTTATTTTACAATCTTCCCCCCTTTGTCTGTATTCATCACATTGTCCTTCCTCTAATTAGAGACCCCTATTTTTCTCATTTCCCGTCTTATATCACTTGCACCCTGATAGTCCCCTCTCTATTACTCCCCTGCCTGCCTATCCCAATGATGTTCCTTCCAGTATCCAAAGACCACCTAACACAAGCATGGCAACTGAAACTCAAAATGATTGGATAACATGATCAAAGTTCCTCCTCCTGAAAAAGCCACACCTATTTTAAAAATTCTACAAGTTGATTGACTGATAAGTGTCTCAATAGAATATTGCAGATCAGAGCCGCAGTATCTTGAGTCTTTTCAAGTTCCAGATGAATCTTTTAGCAGGTATTATCTTAGCATACCATCAGTTTTCACCAAACCAAACTCCAAAGATAACATCTAAAACATATTATAGGGCTATCTTTACTTTGCCGTAACCTCCATACTTAATGTTTCTACCAGTATGTTCCAAATCAGCTTGCTTTATGAATTTTTGAATCTGTAACTATACAAGTTCATATAACTGCTTTCCACATTGGAATATGCAATTGAGTGAACCTGAATATATGCTGTTGATTTATAGTGTCTCATCATTTGCTAAGGATAAACTCTCACTTATTTCCTTTAAGGCCAGAGCTGTGTTTTATACCGATAGAACAACAACTTCTATGAGTACAGAACATATATCCCTTAATCTTCCAGAAGGAATGCTAGTCATATTGTATGCTCATCTCTCTATATAGACCTTTTCTCCTTAGTGTCTTAGTAAGGCTCCTTCTTCCAAGGAACTCTGAAACATTTTTCTTACTATAAAAACACCCTTCCCTATATGTTCAGAAAATAATTATGAAGAATAAAGAACATGTCGTTCCTAAACTCTGAGGTTCCCTGAGCTGAGTGCTTCTTTAATAATTAGTATATTGAGCACTGGTAGGCTATTTCATTCTAGAATATGTGTCATTGATAGCCTCTACCTTTTCTGGATTACTCACTTGTCCACTGCTCAACACACTTATCCTTTCAAATCTCCTCATTCTTTCTAGCGAAATATACTTTACTTAGCTTTTCTGTTCTGTGACACCTGATACATTGAGATATTCAATGCACATTTGTGTAATTCAATTGCGTGGTACTTCCTTTGAGCAATTAAGTATAGATTAAAATGAAAAAAAAGAATTAAAATTGATTAACTCAACCACAGGGTGTCTTAATGGTCAACTCAATAAGATTTCACATTGTAATCAAAATGTTGTTGGAGACAGAAATATTTTGAACTATGTTTTTCAGGCTGAAATATCCTCGTTGTTTATCAATTTGCCAGTTTCGCTCAGGCTGTTTTTCCTTTGTATATAATTATCTGACCTGTTGTACCATCTGTACATGTGTTGAGCTTCTTAGGTTTGGAATGGATAACAGACTTTAATGCTGAGAAAAATGCAAGGCATATATAAATTTCATAATAATAATAATTTTTTATATATTGGATATTCATTCCAAGACTCAGTTGATGTAGAAATTGAGCAACAAATTCTATGTGTATTTTGATTATTCTTGTGCAGCCATGTTTATAAAATTTATAATATAAATTATATTATATATCAAATTTAATTTAAGGAAATTTTATGTATTTATAATTTAAAGAGATTAGTAATAAAAATGACCATAGGTATTAGCAACCTCATAATGCATTTTGTAGTTTAAGTAGTTTTAATTCTTTGAGAATTTCATAGAATACATTTTAATTATATTCACCACCCCATCATTTTGAATATCCACTTCAGTCTTCCTACCCATATCTTCATTTTCTTTTAAACATGACAATTCCAATTTGTGGTTCTTAAGCATAGGACCATCACCTACAGTGTGGTTCATGGACCAGGGCTCACACTATTAAAGTAAGTTATTCTCTCTTACCTAGAATCCCCTTAGCTAGGTGTGGGACTTCATGACCACCTCCTGCCTCAGAGCAGGGAATTTATCTGACTTGTGGATCAGGGCTCTAATCCTTTTTGAATTAAGGTCAGAGAATTTTTTTACCTGGCCCTTGCCCTTCCAAGGTGAAACAAGGATACTGGCCTCAGATGTGAATGCAACAGGATTCTTGGCCTAAAGTATGCTCCTTGTATGTCCTCCCTAAACAAAGCATACTTAACTCAGGATATAGTTATTTGATGTTTCCAGTAATGATCTGTTTGTCCTGAATATCATTGGAAAGAGTCTTTTGCCTTCTCCCCCTCTTTTAATGGGAGTATAAAAGATTTTTTTTTAAAATTATTTTAATTTTAAATGGCTTGTTTTACATGTCCCTCTCCCTCCGCTCCTCCAGCACCCCACCCCCGCTATCCTCCCCCCCAGCCTCCCATCCTATTGCCAATTCCTTCCACATAGGGGATATCTAGAGTCTGTCATTTCACTCAGGGTAGGGTACAGGCACTCCCCTAAGAGTCCAGACTGAGAGAGCATCCCTCTTTGTGTTATGGACACACGATGTCTGTTTGTATTCCAGGGATTAAACACTGATCCACTGCTCAGGGCCCCATAGGTTGCCCAGGCCTCCTCACTGACATTCACATTCAGGGGGTCTGGATCAGTCCCATGTTGGCCTCACAGCTGTCGGTCTGGGGTCCAAGAGCTCTCCTCTCTTCAGATCAGCTGTCTCTGCTGGTTTTGCCAGCCCATTCTTTGCCAATTTGCTCATCACTCCTCTCTCTCTATCACTGGGTTCCTTGGGTTCAGTTCAGTGTTTAACTGTGAGTGTTTGCCTCTGCTTCCATCAGTCACTGGATGAAGGCTCCAGGATGGTTATAGACATCAAGTTCATTATCAGGAATGGCAATCAGGGGGTCTCTCCACTATTGCTTATCATGCCAATTGGTGTCATCCCTTTAGAACACTAGAGGTCACACTGGTGCCTGATCTGTCTTCTAACTATGATTCCCTCTTCCCCCTATCCTACCCCCACTCAACCTTCCTGTTCCCCCATGACCTACTTTCTCTTCCTCTTCTCCCCCTCTCTATTTCCCAGCTTGCACTCCCCCGCAATCCTCGCCTTGTTCCCAATCTGTTCAGAGGATCTTGCCTCATTCCTCTTCTTAGGGTACCATGCATATCTTTTAGGTTCTTTCCTGTTTCCCAGACTCTCTGTCAGTGGAAGTGCAGACTGGCACTATCCTGATCCATGTCTAAAATCCATATATGAGTGAGTACATACCATGCTTGTCTTTTTGTGACTGGGTTACCTCAATCAGGATGGTTTCTTCCAGTGCTAAAAATTTACCTGTGAATTTCAAGGTTCCATTGTTTTTTCCGATGAATAGTACTCCATTGTGTAAATGTACCACATTTTCTCTATCCACTCTTCAGTTGAGGGGCATCTAGGTTGCTTCCAGGTTCTGGCTATTGCAAATAATGCTGCTATGAACATAGTGGAGCAGATGCACTTGTATGAGTTTGCCTCTTTTGGATATATGCCTAAGAGTGGAATTGCTGGGTCTTGTGGTAGATTGATTCCCAAATTCCTGAGGAATCTCCATACTGATTTCCAAAGTGGCTGTACAAGTTAGCACTCCCACCAGCAGTGGAGGAGTGTTCCCCTCTCTCCACATCCTCTCCAGCATAAATTGTCATTGGTGTTTTTGATTTTAGCCATTCTGACAGGAATAAGATGGTATCTGAGAGTTGTTTTGATTCCATTTCCCGAATGGCTAAGGATGTTGAACACTTTCTTAAGTGTCTCTTGGCCATTTTAGCCCCCTCTATTGAGAATTCTCTATTTAGTTCTGTACCCCACCTTTTAATTGGATCCTTTAGTGTTTTGGAGACATGCTTCTTGAGTTCTTTGTAAAATTTGGAGATTAGCCCTCTGTCAGATGTGGGGTTAGTGAATATCTTTCCCATTCTGTGGACTGCCTTTTTGTCTTGTTGACTGTGTCCTTTGCCTTACAGAAGCTTTTTAGTTTCAGGAAGTCTCATTTGTTAATTGTCGATCTCAGTGGCTGTGCCACTGGTGTTATGTTCAGGAAGTGGTCTCCTGTACCAACTCATTGAAGAGTGTCTCCCACTTTCTCTTCTAAAAAGTTTTAGTGTGGCTTGATTTATGTTGAGATCTTTGATCCATTTGGACTTAAGAGAGCAGATAAACAATCTAAACAGACCTATAATCCTTAATGAAATAGGAACAGTCATCATAAGTCTCCCAAACCAAAAAGGCCTAGGCCCAGATGGCTTCAGTGCAGAATTCTACCAGAAATTCAAAGAAGAGCTAATTCCAATACTCCTCAAAGTATTCCACACAGTAGAATCAGGAGGCTCACTGCCAAATGCTTTTTACAAGGCTACTGTTACCTTGATGCACAAGCCACACAAAGACACAACTAAGAAAGAGAACTATAGACCAATTTCCTTCATGAACATCGATGCAAAAAACTCAATAAAATACTCGCAAACCAGATTCAAGAACACATCAGAAAAATCATCCACCATGATCAAGTAGGCTTCATCCCAGTAATGTAGGGATGGTTCAACATTAGAAAATCTATCAATGTAATCCACCATATAAACAAACTGCAAAAGAAAAACCACATGATCATCTCACTTGATGCTGAAAAAGCCTTTGACAAAATCCAGCACCCCTTCATGATGAAGGTCCTGGAGGGATCAGGGACAAGAGGAACATACCTGAATATAATAAAAGCAATATACAGCAAACCTACAGCTAACATCAAACTAAATGGAGAGAAACTCAACGCAATTCCTCTAAAATCAGGAACAAGACAAGGCTGTCCACTCTCTCCATATCTCTTCAATATTGTACTTGAAGTTCTAGCTACAGCAATAAGACAACAAAAGGAGATCAAGGGGATACAAACAGGAATAGAAGAAGTCAAGCTTTCACTATTTGCAGATGATATGATAGTTCACATAAATGACCCGAAAAACTCCACAAGGGAACTCCTAGAGCTGATAAACACCTTCAGCAAAGTGGCAGGATACAAGGTTAACTCAAAAAAATCAGTGGCTCTATTATATACAGACGATGAAGTGACTGAGAAAGAAATCAGAGAAACCTCACCCTTTACAATAGCCATAAACATCATCAAATATCTGGGGATAATATTAACCAAGGAAGTGAAAGACCTGTATATCAAGAACTTTGAGTCTTTAAAGAAGGAAATCAAAGAGCATACCAGAAAATGGAAAGCTCTCCCATGCTCTTGGATTGGTAGGATCAACATAATAAAAATATCAATCTTGCCAAAAGCAGTCTACAGATTCAATGCAATCCCTATCAAAATTCTGCCAGACCTGCAAAGAACATTAATCAACTTAATATGGAAAATCAAAAGGCCCAGGATAGCCAAAACAACCCTATACAATAAAGGAACTTCAGGAGGCATCACCATACCTGACTTCAAGCTCTATTATAGAGCTATAGTCCTGAAAACAGCTTGTTATTGGCACAAAAATAGGCAGGTAGACGAATGGAACCGAATTGAAAACCCTGATTTAAACCACACACCTATGAACACTTGATTTTTGACAAAGAAGCTAAAAGTATACAATGGAAAAAAGAAAGCATCTTCAACAAATGGTGCTGGCATAACTGGGTACTGGTATGCAGAAGACTGCAGATAGATCCATATTTATTGCTGGGAGTATAAAAGATCTTTGAACAATAAACTTGGGCTGATCCTGGTACTTAACCAGTTACCCTTCTGACACTATCTCTTATGTCTTGCCTGCTCCTTTACTCAATTCATACTCCCCTTCTCTGGTACAAACTTGGATAAGCTGGTGGACCCAGACAGATGGCTCCTTAACATGGGGCACAGAAACTTGTGGTGGCACAGGTTTTGTTCATGCTGTTATAACTGCTGTGACTTCATGTGTGTAACTGCCCTGTTGTATCCAGAAAGCAGTTTTCTTAGTGTTGCCCAATCCCACTGCGTATGACGCTTCCAATTTTTCTGTTTCCTCTTCCACCAATCTGTGAGATTTAGAAAGTGCAGTCCCTTATTCTGGGTGTGTGGACCAGTTAAGATTGTATATGTTAAATTGAGAGCCTTGTTCATGTTAAATTTATCTCTTAAAGGAAGCTCGTTGTATCTTTTCTTTGGTTTATGCAAATGGTAAGCATTGCTACTGCTGTTTGAACATCATTAATTAGTTGAAATTACGGGTCATAATGAATACAAACACAGCACAACTCTAACCTTTGAAATGACACCTGACATAGGTACTAAGGGATCAGTGTTCAGGTAGCCTCTATATTGTGAATACATTGGACAAAGGGATGATTCACAAATTTGATGAATTAGTGCAGACTAATGTATGATTCTGTCATGATATTCACAATGACATGCAATTTAAACTTTATGATTTGTTTCTAGAATTTTCCATTGAATGTTTTTATAATGGCTGTCTATTTTTAACTAATGCCCAAGAAAGGAAAATTACCAATAATGAAGAGGAGCCAATACATTGTTACTTAATTAAATATATTGTGGCTCCTTGAAACTTGAGTTCTCAAAGTATTCAAAATCCAGGTATTAACTTTTGAACATACTATGTATAATGGGGAATAAGTTTGTTTTTATGACATCCAGATAATTATAGTGAATATATTGCCTATATTTGAACAATGAGGGCTGCTTGATTAGTGCTAGGTCTATGAGCTATAATTGTCTTCTATGCCCAAGGATACTAACCTACTATCCCTTTCCTTAAAACTAGCAATGTGGTGTATTTTTATTAATATATTCATAGTCATCTCATGTTTCTCTGCTCTCCAAAGCTGGATATTCGCCAAGCACAGACTGAGCCTTCCTTAGCTTTGGGAAAACATAAAGCAAGGCTATGCATTCATTAAGACTGAACAGTCTTTCCTGGGGGACTCCTGGAATTGCACCATGTAGAGTAAAGAGTGTCTGACCTGAATAGATATAAATGTCAAGTCTACTTCATGTTCACCTCAAGTCTAAGGAGTAATAAAAGGTGATACCATTTATAGATTAAAAAAACGAATTGCTACTCCATGTAGCTATCATTATGCACATGTATACTGTATTCTTGATCTGGCATAGCTACAGTATTTCAATTTAAAAGTGTGGGAGATTCCACCAAAATTCAGTATGCTATGTCTCTCCATTTTAACATTTTCTAATGACAAGTCAGTAAATTAACACTGGGAGTGCTACAGATGTTGAATCTTGTATTCTGCTTCAATTTTTTTTCAATTTACAATAAACTAATAAAACAAGTAAGAAGATGTTAGAGATAAGCATTTATTGAGGTAGAACTTGTGCTATCAATAGGATTCATTTAATGGCCCCTTCCAGGATTGACTATTTTATATTATATGGAGAGAGATAATATCAAGTATTGGGTTTCTTTATGTTTTTGTATCTTTTGTTGAAGTTTCTAGTACAGAAAATTATTATAACTAGGGACCATATTATATAGTAAAATACTTTTTCTTCTTAAAAATGACAAATGTACCTCAATACAAATTAATTTATGTCAACAGAAACATAAACAAGGAAGTTACAATACCATTGTGACAGTATACTTACTGTAACCAAGCAACCACTGCAGGCAAAATACAATATCAAATCAATTTTAATACCTATATTTTATTACATTTGATGAGTGAGTGTGTGTGTGTGTGTGTGTGTGTGTGTGTGTGTTTAAGTACATGACACAGTTCAGGTGTAGAATGACAGTTTATACTGGAGAGGATGTGGAAAAGGGGGAACACTACTTTATTGCTGGTGGGAGTACAAACTCATACAACCACTTTGGAAATCACTATGGAGATTCCTCAGGAAAATGGGGGTCTACCACAACATCCAGCAATTCCACACTTAGGCATATACCCAAAAGATGCACATTCATACAACAAGAACATCTGTTCAACCATGTGCATAGCAGTGTTATTTGTAATAGCCAGAACCTGGAAGCAAACTAGATACCCCTCAACTAAAGAGTGGATGGAGATAATGTGGTATATTTACACAATGGAGTACTATTCAGCAGAAAATAACAAATGGAATCCTGAAATTCATAGGCCAATGGATGGCACTAGAAGAAATCATCCTGAGTGAGATAACCTAGTCACAAAAAGACATACATTATATGTACTCGCTCATGTATGGATTTTAGACAAAGAGCAAAAGGATTACCAGCCTAGAATCCACACAGCCAGAGTAGCTAGGAAGCAAGGAGGACCCTAAGAAAGATATACATGCTCTGCAAGAGAAGGGGAAAGGGACAAGATCTACTGAGCTAATTGGGACCTTGGGGTGAGGGGTGAGGGAGTCAGGAGAAAGAGAAGGGGAGAAGAGGAGGGGAAAGGATGGCATGAGGGAGCAGGAAGATTGTTTTGGGGGAAGAATAGAGGAGAGCATAAAAAGAGGTACCATAATAGAATCATTATAGGCTTAAAGAGAAATGTGGCACTAGGGAAATGTACAGAGATCTACAAGGTTGACCCCAACTAATAATCTAAGCAATAGTGAAGAGGCTATCTTAAATGCCTATAGCCTTCATCCAGTAGCTGATGGAAACAGAAACAGACACCCACAGCTAAGCTGAACTCTGGAACCCAGTTGCAGAGAGGGAGGTGTGATGAACAAAGGGATGAAGACCAGGCTGGGGAAACACACAGGAACAGCTGACTTGAAAAAGGGGAGCACATGAACCCCATACTGATAGCTGTGAAACTAGCCTAGAACTGATCCAGACCACCTGAATGAGGATGTCAGCTTGGAGGTCTGGTTAATCTATGGGGCCTCTGGTAGGGGATCAGTATTTATCCTTAGTGTAGGAATGGACTTTGGGAGCCCACTCCACATACAGGGACTCTCTCTGCCTAGACATATGGGGGAGGTCTAGCCCCTGCTCCAAATGATATGACATACTTTGAAGATCCCCCATGGAAGGCCTCACCCTCCCTGGGGAGCATAAAGGGGATGGGATAAGGATTAGGTGGGGGACAGGGGAGGAGGAGAGGGATTGACATGTAAAACAAGCTTGTTTCTAATTTAAATTAAGAAAGGGAAAGAAAGAAAGAAGATAACTTCACATAGTGGTTGTCTCCAACGAAATTTAAATTTGTTGCAGGGATCAAACTCAGGTTTCCAAGCTCGTGTGGCATGTGCCTTTACATTTTGAGACCTCTTTCTAGCGCTACAAATAAATTTTCTTTATAGAGGCATGGCTTATTCATTTATCCTTATATTAGCCTAGTATTGTCATTACCGCTATTACATTCCAGTATTTATCAGTTTAACCAATTCCTAGTGTAGGAGCCTAAAGTAAAGACAGTTAGTGAAATTAGCTTGTCTATAATATTATTACATATAATAATCTAAACAATGTTACAAACTTTTTAAATTGTCACAGTTCATTTTTTTCAAAAAGCAATAATTCCATCTTGGTGTATTCTTATATTCCTTATACATAGCTCCTCAGTTTTTTATTTTAAATATTTTAGAGCTATCCTGTTGACCTAATATATGACTAAAACAATGTTTAAATAATATAGTTTATTATTTTTCTGAATATGTAATTGTATAACAATAACATTCTATATACTAGTTTTAGTCACATTAAAATGTATAGATTTTTTAAAAGCCCTAGGAAAATCATTTTAAAAGCTTTATTTAATTATATTATATGAGCATGTATCAGCATGCTTGCCTGAGAATGTATAAATCATGTATGTTCAAGCACTTTCAAAGCCACAAGAAGACATTGGGTTCCCCTGTAACTGGATTTACAGGTGGTTGCCAGCTAGCATTTGGATTCTGGGATCTAAACCTGGGTCCTCTGCTAGATCAGTATTATTAACTTCTGAGTCCTTCGTTCAGCCCTAGAAAATTATTTCTAGAGAGTAATAGTTGCATGAAAAGACACATTTCTTGTTTGTTGTTGTGGTGAATTATTGTTTATGATTTATTAAAGCCACTGGAGATCAAAATAGAAAAACAGCCATACTAGCTAGTTATTGAAGCTAGGACATGACAGTACACCCCTTTAATCCCAGGACTCAGCATTAAAAGGAAGATGGATCTCTGTTAGTTCAAGGCCACACTGATTACATAAAATTGATCCAGTTGTAAAAAAAGCAGCTCACACAAACATGATTCCAGACCTTGGAATCATCTGTCTTTAATCCCAGGACTAGGGAAGTAGAGATTGGAGTGATATGGCTGGGGGAGAAAGGAATAAAAGGAGGAGGAGACAGACATTATGAGCCTTTTGCCACTGAGATTTTGTGGAGAGAGAATTGCCATTTCAGGTGGGTAGAGATAAAATCTACTGGCTTGGCTGCTTTGTTTCTCTGGTCTTCATTCTGAAGCTTGAACCCCAACATCTGTCTCGGGCTCTTTTATTTTTCATGTTACAGTTGTAGGTTTGGTTTCATGCTATAATAATTCCTAATTTCCTTTTGCTGTAATATCCAGAGTTGACTCTTGTCTCTCCCTTTATCCAGGGCTTCATCCTTCCTAGGGTGAGAATCAATGTGACCATTGTTGGATATGGTAGCACCTTCCTGAACAACGATATCACACCTTCACTTTTTCACTTCGAACTTGTAGGTATTTCAAAACTTCTGCTGTTGCTTGTTTTCCTGTGTCCAATCATCTTTCTTCTTTTGCCTTATTCTAGCTTTGTTTGTCCTTGCAATTTTCTACAAATTTTCACCTCTAAATCATGCTCTTACCACTTGAGAGACTACTACCTTTTACTAGATTTACAAGACGAAAGGAACCATAAGTAGATCAATAAGCATACTGATGAATATGTACATTTACCTTCAGAAAGGCAAAAGAGTCTACAAATTGTTGTTTTATCCTAGGCATTCTTGAATCTTTTAGATATAGAATTTGTATTTGTCTGGATTCTACTTTCCAATGACTTGCCTTATTGACTGGTCTCTTATTCTAATTCTGGTTTTCAGTTTCCTCTACCTCAAATAGATATTATGACTAGATATAGCTGTACACTTCCATTATCTATCTATTAGTTAATGCTGATAAATTTAACCCAATATACAAGCTCATTATCACAAAAATTATCAATCAAAACCTCATTTAAGCAAATAATCTGCACTGATCATAGAAAAGAATGATTAACGATCACTTATTAGTAACTGTTATACTTGACAGTTTCAGATGTTTTTGTCTGCCAAAGAAAATGATCTGGTAAAATAATTTGGTATTATTCCTTCTTAAAATTTTTCCTTTGATAATTTCTAGCATGTGCATAATACACTGTAATCACAGTTATTTCTCTACCTTCCCTTTTCCCACACCTGCCCCACCAACTCCCTCTTTTCCATCAAGTCCACATCCAACTTTCATGGTTTTGTTTTGATTTGTGACACATTCACTAGTAGCTACACCACTAAAGACAATTACTTCCTCTCTTCCAGTTACCCTCAATTGATATTAGCACCCCTGTTGGGGAAGTCCTGTGCATTTGTCAATAAAGCACTGTCTGGCCTATAGGGAATCTAGAGAGTAGGGACTAGGAGTCCAGGAGGACTCTGGGAAGGAGAAACACAGGAGTTCGAGATGTAACCGCCATGGGGTAGGAAGCCCGGAACTATTTTCCGGTAAGAGAAATACTTAGATTAACAATTATGGGGCAATTACTTAAGTCATAGCTAGCCAGTAAGAAACAAGCAAGGCCAGCAGCTTCATAATTAATATAGCCTCCTGTGTGTTTATTTGGGACTGATGCGGATCTAGAACTAGGCTGGCAGGAAGGCTTCCTCTCAGAGAAAATAGCCTCCTTTTACAGAATAGTTGTCAGAAGCAGGATTGAATTTCCACGCAAAACGACAAAAGCTTTAAAGGAATTTTAGAAACAGAAGAACGGAGAGACGCACAGATTTTTGGTAGCAGCATTTTCTCAGGCGAACTCTGTTTTGCTAGCGGCAAGCAGAGACTCGCGGCTTGATTAAGGCAGTCATCCTGACTCGGCATAAAAAAAAAAAGCAAGGTTGTTTTAAGAAGCTTTGCTAATGATTTAAAAGTTGTACGTACAGCTGGAAGTGGCAGCTTTTGCTAGAGGTCAGCATGGACTGAGGCGGTAAGCTGGAGTCACGCTTATGCCCGCCATCTTGACGAGAAAAAAAAAAACGGCAGTTTAAAACAGCAGCGGTTTTACAGATAAGACTCGTGGCCAGAAAAACATAAAGATTCACAGTAAAGTCAGACTTGGGTGAACAAAACCTCTAAAGGTTTACAGTGTGTTTAAAAATATAGGATTGAGAGAGAAAAAGAATCGGGCATAGTGGTAAATAAATAGAAAAGCTGGGCGTTGGTGGTGCATGCCTTTAATCCCAGCACTCGGGAAGCAGAGTAAGATTTGCTGCAAAGGCAGAAGCAGGCAGATTTCCAAAGAGAAACCCTGTTTCAGAGAAAAGAAATAAAAGTGAAAGAAATAAAGTAATAATAGATAAATAAATAAGCCACGCAAAGATGGAAAATACACAGAGAGTCTGGATACTGTATGCTATTGTGTTTTTCAGTTTTTTGATTACTCAGGAAGGAACTGCTAAAGTACACTTGATTATAAATGCTGCTGAATTAATCCAACTTCTATCTTTTAAAAATGCCTTGACTTCAAAATTTAAGTGTAAGGATATGTTACTTGGAAAAGGAGTTTTTATTTATGTTTCTACAGAAAATGAAAAGCTGAGGATTCCTTCCAGGCTTCTGTGGTTTGACAAACCAAGACCCCCGGAAGCAGTGGATCAGATGTTCCAACAATTGAAACAGCTAAGATGATGCAGTTTTACAGACCCCGAAAATAAGGACTTATACAGGTTTCTGAGTTTTGTCATGATCCCCATGGTATGAATGGCGCCCCCTTCCAGCAGGAAGCAGTTTGGAATGAGCAACGTCCTAATTCCCATCTTGTTTATAAATCTTTGTTTTCATTTAAATGGGATTGTTTATAATTGGCTAGTGATCACAGACAATCTTTTTTAATGGTAAAAAAGGGAATTATGGTATGGGTATTGTTTTTCATCTACTGATATTCAAGGTCAATTTTGTGATGCTTATATTTCTCCTCTTGATTAAGTATTGTGCTTATACTGATCTTTTAAAATGTAATGCATAATTGAATACAGACTATAAATAGTTATTGATAATAGAATTTATAGTTAGGTAAGTTAGGTTTTCTAGATATATAGAGATGTATTTGAGACAGATAGATAAACAGTCAAACCTCTCAAAGACCTTCAGAAAATGGCATTTAAAATGGTTTAGGGTTTTTCTTAACAATGAGAAATGTCTGCTCCTGGCAGCACCAATTATGTCTGAGAGGAAGATGGGCATCGAAGAAACTTGTTATGGAGTTTGCTTTCAACATGGCAAGATTAGCCATTTGGGCAAGAAACTGCTCTTGCCTGTACTGCTTGACTGATGTTGTATAATCTGGACATGCAGGACCCACAGGAAAGTGACTGCTGAACTCAGTCTTACAGGGTTCCTGCTTCATGGAAGAGTCTAGGAGACATTCTGCAGGACAAAGAAAAATGAGTGACAGACTGCCAATGCAGATGGACAGTTTGAAATTTCCTGCTTTGCTGAGAAATCTTCTGGGCACATTGTGGCCTATGGGCTGAAGATGGATGCCCCAATGTTACAGAGGAACTTCGGGTGACTGTCCAGGCAGTAAGATATCTCTGTCAATCCTAGTGATTATATATTATCCTTCTGTGGTCTTTGATGGAGTTGAAGACAGATAGTTATAATTATAGTTTTCCTAAGTTATGATAAAAGATAAGCTACATATAGAACTTTAGACTCACAAGGATGGGATGGATGATATTTCTTTAAATCTTGCTGAATGTTGATAGACAAAATATTGTAACTGTATTCTTACTTGATAACTGTTCTGTTATATATGATTTGACTATGTTAAAGTTAAGACCTTTCTTTTTGTTTAAACAGAAAAGAGGAGATGTTGGGGATGTCCTGTGCATTTGTCAATAAAGCACTGTCTGGCCTATAGGGAATCTAGATAGGAGGGACTAGGAGTCCAGGAGGACTCTGGAAAGGAGAAACATAAGAGTTTGAGATGTAACCGCCATGGGATAGGAAGCCCGGAACTATTCTCCGGTAAGAGAAATACTTAGATTAACAATTATGGGGCAATTACTTAAGTCAGAGCTAGCCAGTAAGAAACAAGCAAGGCCAACAGCTTCATAATTAATATAGCCTCCTGTGTGTTTATTTGGGACTGATGTGGATCTAGAACCAGGCGGGCGGGAAAGCTTCTCTCAAAGAAAAAGCTTCTTTTTACACACCCCCTCATCTGTGAATGAATTCTAACGTGCTTATTTTCACACATAAATAAGTGCTTCAGTACCTGAAACTTTCCTCACCTATAGATCAAGAAAATTCTATATTTTATTCATCATTTTAAAATATATTTTACATGCCAACCACAACCACATTTTCCCCTCCCTCCCCTCCTCCCATCCCCTCCCCCACCTCCTTCTACATACCCATTCATTCCTCTTCCATTTCCATTCTGATGGGGTAAGGCCTCCCATGGGAATCCACAAAGCATGGCATGCCAAGTTAAGGAAGGATCAAGTTCCTCCCCACTGCATAAAGGCTGATATTTTTATATGTTAAACACAAGATAAAATAAAAGTGCAAATGACTTGGGCCACAGCAAATTCTCATTAAATACTTCACCCTTACTACAGATAGCATGTACATACAAATAAAGTAAGATGTCCATGTGAAATTAACCAAGTTATTAAAAGATTTAAATATATGAAGCATTAAGAAGGTGAGACGTGATATTTTGGCACAAATACACACACACACATACCATATATACATATATATACATATATATATATATATATGGTTCCAGAATATTCTCCACAATAAAGTGTCATCCAGTTTCAAAAGACAAATTAACAACAAAACTCTGCTAAGCTCTTAAATTTTGAATGGAATGCATCAAAGAATTATTGCACTTAATATGGGAGTTGGAATTTGTAATTTTTACAAAATTCTACAGAGAAGTCTTATTAATAAATATAACCATACTAAATGAAAACTTTGTCGTATTAGATTAAATGAGGTGAAACTTGAACAACTATGAACTTACAATTCTAAAATTGTTACTATTGGCAATATCATATGTTAATATAAAGATAATATACATGATTATTATTGAATTGTCCCATATGAAAACAATTATGGTTTTACAAAAACCCACTGGATAGTTTCAGTTTTATATAAGAACTCAAATAACCAATGTGGGGGGTAACACAATAAAATCTTCAACCACTACACTTATATAGAGATATTCAGGTTTCTACTGGAAATCATTTTATCATTCTCAGAACAAAAACAAACCAAACTGAGGAATAAAAGAAGTTTTTTTTAGGCCTGAATATTTCCTCAGAGAATATATGATTTGTTTACATATTCTAATTTACAGCATTAAGCACCTACATATTTCTTTAAAGAAGAAAGACATATTATTGTCTTCTCAAAATTATAGTTCAACTGTTTAAATAGCTAGTGGACTTTTAGGTGAATATTTCTGGATAGTAGTCATATAAATGTTCAGGGTTAACTTTACTTTCCTCATGTAACTTAATTTGTCTTAAAATTCTATGAATTACCTAACAGGCCTGTGTTTCAACAGTCTGTCTCTCATTGGAGTTTACTGAATGTACACTTGGTGCAAAGTTCTCAAATAAATGCCTTGGGTGCAGTTATGGTACTAGTTGCCTAATTCCAATTAATTTTTATGATGTCTTAATAAAACAAATATAGCATCATAGTCGTCTTTTTATTGCTTGAGCATTAATCTATTAAAACATTGGAGTCCTACAACTTAAAACTAAGTTACACAAATATATGTACTCCATTTATTTACCCATTTTTTATTATATAGTGGGAATTAAACCTATGAACTGACAGAAACAACTCAGTACTCTATCACTAAACCACAGTCCCAATTCCTTAACTATAATTCAGCTTCCCTTGAAAATTTTATTTTCTCTCTTTCAAGTGGCTATATTGTCAAAGAAGACACGGTCATTTCTTCACAAATTCTTAGAGGAAGTTCTCAAACAATTTCCCTTTTTACAGAAAAAAACAAACATTTTAGAAATAATGGGACAGATTATCCTTTCAAATCATAACAAGCTGAAACTATATTGCTCTTTTAAAATCTAGGGAAATAGGATGTCAGCAGGTTGGTGTCTGGACAAGATTACTTGCCACAGTAACAAATATAACTGAGGGGTGTAAGATAAGCTCAGAGTAATAGAACTGATTAAAGAAACTAAACTAAAACAATATACTTCCTGGAGAGAGGAAAACATTTAGCATTTCCTTTCCTTTCTCTGAGAGAGCTAGCTAGTTCTAATGCTTGTTGGTGATTAAAGCAGGCATGTTTTTGCACCTAATGCTGTTTCGCTGAATTCCTCTTGATGATGGAATTTTGGTAAGTTTCAGTGCTGTTCACTGCGAACTTTCTATAATTATTCACTGGTGGAAAATGCTCTCCAACACTTCATCATGAGTTATCCCAGGATACCAAGTTAGTCCTCAGGCAATGGATAGTTCTTGTGGAGGAAATAGCATGCTGATTTGTAGTTATAATTGAAGAAAATTACTTGAGAGGATTCTGACAGTACAGAAAATAGACCAATTAGTTACCCAACTCTCATCCTCCTGTGATTTATGATTGTCTCCATTTAATTTTGCTGTCACTTATGAAGTGAGGTTAAGAATAGACTAGCTTCTTTTAGCCACATCTTACAACTAGCTTACTGCTTTGCCTTTTGTTGTTGTTTTTAACAATATGATTTGGTTTAAAAACCAGTGGTCCTTAAAACTGTATTTAACAGTTATTCGTTATAGAAAACTAACTAATGTTTAAAACCACCTCACTCCACATCACAGCTTGGCAATCAGTCACATAGTAGTTTGATTTTATCCTCGTCAAAAGAGCATCAAATGCTACCTTGCAATAATTAAAATCATAACCAAGAAAACATAGTAAGATTAGTGTCACAAAACTTGATATTGTTTTTCATCATTGTAAAAATTCATTACATGAAAATGTGGCAAGATACAAAGATAATATGGAAAACCACAACTATTTGTAATAGAAAAATAAAGGATAGTATTATTTCCTATAATTCCATCATGTAAGACAGTCTAATATAGCTAATAAATCCCCTATATTATTAATTTTATTCTTATACATACCTCTACCCAATATGTCTATCCATCTCTCATCAATATAACACACACACACATATATATATATATGTATATATATACACACATATATATATAGAATACTTCAATATATTCCAGGATCATAATGAGATAATGTATGTTATGTGATTTTGATTTCTGTTTCAATTACCTTTTTACTTACAGTGAATATGCTTTGAGTTTTTTTGGATGAGTAGGAGAGAAACAAATTCTAAAAGTATTTATTTTGTTGAAAATGAAAAATCAGGCACATTTAAAGTATGGAAATTTGCAATACATATAAAGTAAACGATTGCCTCTATATTCTTCTTGAAAATCTCTGAAAACAATTCTGTTCTTTATTTATGACTTTTTTTCCTTGCTTGTTTCAGAATATGCAATGGATATCTTAAAGATTTCTGGGGAGTTAATAAAATATTTGATTATTACTGAATTCTTGTACTTTACTTCAAGAAATGTCTACTTATAACCTATTTATTCAAGCTCAAACAAAAATAAAAACATGAACATCATTTTGATTCTCAAGGGTATTTTTCATGAAACATAGCACAAAACATTGTGAACTGAAACATCTTTTGGGAAAACATCTTAAATACCATCTGCAAAGCCTTTGAATTTTAACATTTTTACAAGAAGACCACATAAAAAATTTTGAACAGAAGCTCCCAATAAACAAGAAAAACCAATTATGCATCTTTATCAATTTCACTTTTCATTTCTTTCAATTACAAAAACACATTATGGAACAGATTACTCAACAAGCCTAAGAAACAAATTAAGAGGCAGTTACATTGTAAACATCTTTAAAACATTTTGGATCTTAGGAAGAACTATTTCAAAGACAATGCTTTACAATTCAAGTTAGATAATTCCTTTTTTGTTTTACTGTTTTAATAGTGGCTTACTGGAAATAGGATTATAATTCATAAAATTCGTAGGGGCTTCACTTTAATTCCTTTTCCAGGTGGCTACATCAATACTTACTTCCATCTTGTTATATAGATATGCATGTTTGGCATGGTTATCCTAGGAAACACAATCTATATATAATGAAATAATAGTGTTCATTTGGGGAGTTCCTCTAAAAATGAGAGGGTTGAACACAGTTTCATTCCTTCAGAAAAATAAATCATTGTTTTTTTAAGTAATTTTTAAAAATAATTCATTTAACTTTATTTTATGTGCATTGGTATGAAGGTATCAGATCCTCTGGAACTAGAGTTTCAGACAGTTGTGAGCTGACATGTGGGTGCTGGGAATTGAACCCAGGTCCTCGGGAAGAGCAGTCAGTGCCCTTAACCGCTGAGACATCTCTCCAGCCCCCCAAAATAAATCATTGTTAAGAAGTCAATATCTGTCTTGGTGGTAGTGGTACATGCCTTTAATCCCAGCATTCTGGAGGCAGAGACAGGCAGATCTCTAAAACAGAGGCAAGCTGGTTGTACAGAGAGAGTTCCATGACAGCTGAGGCTACACGGAGAAAATCTGTCTAAAAAACAAACAAAAATAACAATATATGTAGCTAGAACCAATCAAAAAGTTATAAACTGAAATTACATACTTATTTGTATTTTTATTATGAGCAAAAACAGAGGGGAAGGTGGAAGAAAACAAAGTAAGATTAAATTGGAAGAAAATTTCCAATAATTGTTGTTAACATCAATTATAAATCATAATGTTTATGGGGTGATTTTGAGCCCTTTAATGGTTCTCCTCCTAAACTCTATTTTTCAAATACCGGTTTTTATCATACAGTTCATGAACTGCTCTGAATCATCATAATATAAAAACTGGTGAAATAAACGTTGGATCAAACCAACTGTTTAGCAAATTTGAACCAAAAATAGCTATTTAAAGTTTGTATGCTGAATTGAATACATTATAAGGCTTTTATTGATTTATGTTTGCTATATTCCAGAAATAATCTGTACATGAATATCTTGGTTGTTGTTAAACGTAAATTAAACTGGACTTTATTTATTAATTATTAATTGTAGGCTGGCAATCCCCTGCTCAATGTCTAAAATCCTTATATAAGTGAATATATACCATGTTTTTCTTTTTGTGACTGGGTTACCTCACTCAGGATGGTTTCTTCTACTGCCATCCTTTTGCCTGCGAATTTCAAGACTCCATTGTTTTTTTTTTTCCGCTGGGTAGTACTCCACTGTGTAAATGTACCACATTTTCTCTATCCACTCTTCAGCTGAGAGGTATCTATGTTGCTTCCAGGTTCTAGCTATTACAAATAATGCTGCTATGAACATGGTTGACCAGAAGTCTTTGTTGTATGAATGTGCATCTTTTGGGTATATGCCTAAGAGTGGAATTGGTGGATCTTGCGGTAGAAATCTCCATGCTGATTTCCAAAGTGGCTGTAGAAGTTGGCACTCCCACCAGCAGTGGAGGATCTTTCCCCTTTCTCCACATCCCCTCCAGCATAAACTGTGTTTTTGATTTTAGCCATTCTGACATGAGTAAAATTATATCTCAGACTTGTTTGATTTGCATTTCCCTAATGGCTAAGGATGTTGAACACTTTCCTTTGTTTCTTTCAGCCATTTTAGATTCCTCCATTGAGAAGTCTCTATTTAGTTCTGTCCCCCACTTTTTAATTGTATTTATTTTTATGTTTTGGAGACTACATTCTTGAGTTCTTTGTAAATTTTGGAGATCAGCCCTCTGTCAGATGTGGGGTTGATGGATGTTTTTTTCCCATTCTGTAGGCTGCCATTTTGTCTTGTTGACTGTGTCCTTTGCCTTACAGAAGCTTTTTAGTTTCAGGAGGTCCCATTTGTTAATTGTCGATCTCCTGTAGCAATTTGTTCAAGGGTATTTCCCACTTTCTCTTCTAAGAGGTTCAGTGTGACTGGATTTATGTTGAGGTCTTTGATCCATTTGGACTTAAGTTTTGTGCATGGTGATAGACATGCATCTATCTGTAGTCTTCTATGCCAGCACAATTTGTTGAAGATGCTTTCTTTTTTCAATTGTATAATTTTAGCTTCTTTGTCAAAAATCAATGTTCATGCGTGTGTGAGTTAATATCAGGGTTTTCAATTAGATGCCATTGGTCTACCTGTCTATTTTTGTGCCAATACCAAACTGTTTTCAGGACGATAGCTCTATAATAGAGCTTGAAGTCAGGGATCATTATGCCTCTGGAAGTTCCTTTATTCTACAAGGTTCTTTTAACTATCCTGGGTCTTTTGTTTTTCCATATAAAGTTCCTTTTTGTTCTTTCAAGGACTGTGAAGAATTATGTTGGAATTTTGATGGGGATTGCATTAAATTTGTGGATTGCTTTTGACAAGATTGCCATTTTTACTATTTTGATCCTACCTATCCAAGAGCATGGGAGTTCTATACATTTTCTGGTATCTTCTTTAGTTTCTTTCTTTAAAAACTCAAAGCTCTGGTGGGAGGGCACGGGAGAAGGGTAGGGAGATGGAGAGGGACCTGGAATTGACATGTGAAGCAACCTTGTTTCTAATTTAAGTTTAAATTTAAAAATAAAAAGTGTATAAAAAAAGAAATTTTTAAATGTTAAAAAAATACAAAAAAACCCCCTCAAAGTTCTTGCTATACAGGTCTTTCATTTGTTTGGTTAGTGTTACCCAAAGATATTTTATGTTGTTTGTGGCTATTATAAAGGGTGATGTTTCTCTGATTTCTTTCTCAGCCCTTTTATAGTCTGTATATAGTAGGGCTACTGTTTTTTGTTTTGATTTAATTTTGTATCCTGCCACTTTGCTGAAAGTGTTTATCAGCTCTAGGAGTTCCATGATAGAGTTTTTTCGGTCACTTATGTAAACTATCGTATTGTCTGCAAATAGTGAAAGTTTTGCCTCTTCCTTTCCAATTTGTGTCCCCTTGATCTCCATTTTTGTCTTATTGCTTTAGTTAGAACTTCAAGTACAATATTGAACAGATGTGAAGAGAGTGGAAAACCTTGTCTTGTTCCTGATTTTAGAGGAATTGAGGTGAGTTTCTCTCCATTTAGTTTGATGTTGGCTGTTGGTTTACTGTTTATTATATTCATGTATGTTCCTGTTATTCCTGATCTCTCCAGTACCTTTATCATTAAGGGGTGTTGTATTTTGTCAAAGCCTTTTTCAGCATCCAGTGAGATGATCATGTGGTTTTTCTTATGCAGTTTGTTTATATGATGGATTACTTTGATGGATTTTCGTATGTTGAACCATCCCTGCATCCTGGGATGAAGCCTGATGTGGAAGTCCTGTGTATATGTCAATAAAGCACTGTTGGTCAATAGGGAAGCAAGATAGGTGGGACTAGGAATCCAGGAGGACTCTGGGTAGGAGAAACACAGGGAGTCAAGATGTAACCACCGTAGGGATAAGAAGCCCGGAAACTTCTCCGGTAAGAGAAATACTTAGATTAACAATTATGGGATAAATACTTAAGTCAGAGCTAGCCAGTAAGAAACAAGCAAGGCCAACAGCTTCATAATTAATACCGTGTCTTGTGTGTTATTTGGGGACTACAACATGGCAGAGCACAGGCAACTGGCAAGCGGCTGACAAGGAAAAGGCTTTACTTTACAGAAGCCTACTTGGTCATGGTTGATGATATCTCTGATGCGTTTTTGGTTTCAATTTGCTAGTATTTTATTGGGTATTTTTACATCGATTAAACTGTACTTTTAAATAGTAGAAAGACTGGCTATCTGGGTAATAATAGCAAGATATGTCACTTGATCAGTCAATATTCACATTGTGGAAAAGACGAAATATAAAAGCCTATAATCCTATTAGCTCCTACTTTATGTTTTTTGTGTGTATATAGGTGTCACAAGAGTTCTAGAAGTCACATTTTCCTCTGCAATATATTTAAATATAACTTCTGATGACAATAGCATTAGTGCATCCATTTCTAAGTTCCATATCAATCTTTTCCTCAATGATGAGAGCTAACATGAGTATAAATTTCACCATAAAAATGAAGAAGCATGAAAGAAGATTCTGCATCTAACTAAAACTACATATTTCAAAATATATTTACTGCTACAGAGTTTGGTATTGTTTATTGGTGGTTTATAAAGTGACTGCTTTCAAAGTAAAATTATTTCTGAAAATACTGAAAATAGTCTATGTAGAAATGTATTTCATATATGAAAATGTGTAGCTGAAGACTAAAGCCATCATAGACATAATAGTTACTATTGACGTATAGTTACATAGTTTATACAGCTTATTACATTTGTCCCTTTTGGGTCACACCAATGGTATTTTTCTGAGTGATATGTTTTAGTTTAAGTTAATTTTTTAAGTCATGTTTTCATGTTAACCTTTCAAGTTAACATCTACCAGTAGTGAATTTGAATTTACTTTTGAGACAGCATCTTACTAGGCTGCTCTGGCTGACCTTGAAATCTGTATGTACACCACCATGGATTCAAAGTAACTGAGATCTGCCTGCCTCTGCCTCCTTAGTGCTGGAATTAAAGCTGTGTGCTGTCAAACTTAAATTTTTAAATATGATCAATTATTTTTTCTGGAGGAATAATTAATTTCACGTACATTTATACTTTGGTGATTCTATTTTTCTTATTATTTGAGAATTTCATCCATGTATTCAATGTAATTTAATCATCTTTATCTGTGACAGACACCAACGAATTTCTCAAGTCTAGGTCTTTTTATTTGTTAATAACACACTGATTTCACTTAGCATCAACTTTATGCACATGGATACGATGAACTATTCACAAGAGAATGAGAAATTTAATAGCAAACCACACCCCTGAAGAAAATGGACTCTCCCTCAACAGTCACCAATTGCCCAAAGCTCTTCCCTTAGGAATGGTACCTTGGGATCCCCTTCTTCATATATACAGAAATTTTTAATTGGCTAACTAAATCTTGTGCCAGTCTTCTGCCAGTAATGAAAGCTGCTCTGAGTTCCCCTGTGCTCAATTTGACTTTTAAATTGATACATAATATTCGTACTTAAGGTACAATGTGATGATTCCATTTATGTGTGGAATAGATAATCATTTAATCATGGCACAATGCTTGTTATCTTAAACTTATATAGTATCTTGATGAACACACTCAAAATATTTTCTTAGAGTCATCTCCATTCTTATGATCATTACATCAGGATTAACAGTAAGACAAGAAAGGTAAAGAACATATATCAAATTATGAATGGATAAAGAAAATGGGCTACATAGATGCAGACAAATATTCCTCAGACACCAAGATAATAAAACAGTCTTTGCTGTAACTGGAGATTACTATATTTAGTGAAATGAATACAACACATAATAAACAGAATTGTATGATCTCAAATGTAGAATCTAAAAAGGTTCCATCTCATAGAACTTGAAAGTATGATAGTTGTTACTAAGGGCCAGAAAGAATTTGTATGGTAGTGAGGTTCATAAATAGGTAAGTTCAATAACACAGAAACATGTTTGTGGGAAATAAACCTAAGGTAAACTTTTAATAAAATAATGAATGATACATGCCCAAAAGTTAAAAGGAAAGACTCCAAATATTTTTTCCTTTTTCTAATTTAAATTATAAACAAGCTTGTTTTGTGTGTCAGTCCCAGTAGCATCTTCCTCCACTCCTCCCCTGTCCCCAACTGACCATTTTTGCCATCCCTTTATGCTCCCCACGGAGGGTGAGGCCTTCCATGGGGGATCCTCAAAGTCTGTCATATCATTTGGAGAAGAGTCTAGACCCTGCTCCATGTGTCTAGGCTGAGAGAGTATCGCACTATGTGGGTGGGCTCCCAAAGTCCATTGCTGTACTAGGGATAAATAATGATTCACTACCAGAGGCCCCATAGATGAAGCAGACTGCCAAGCTCACATCCTCATTCAGGGAGTCTGGAGGAGAACTATGCTGGTTTCCCAGCTATCAGTCTGGGGTCCATGTGCTCCGCCTGTTCAGGGCAGCTGTTTCTGTGAGTTCTTCCAGGCTGGTCTTCATACCTTTGCTCATCAATCCTCCCTTTCTCCAACATGGTTCCAGAGTTCAGCTTTGCTATTGGTGTCTGCTTCTGCTTTGATAGCTACTGGATAAAGTCTCTAAGATGGCATATAAGTTAGTCATCAATCTCATTATAGGGAAAGGGCATTTAAAGTAGTCTCTCAACTACTGCTTAGATTGTTAGTTGTGGTCAACCTTGTAGCTCTTTGGACACCCTAGTGCCAGATTTCTCTTTAAACCTGTAATGGCTCCCTCTATTTTGGTATCACTTCTCTTGTTCTCCTATATTCTTTCCCTGAGTTGATATTCATGTCCTCCTCTCACCTCTTTTATTACCCCTCTCTTTCTCTTAATTCCCTCTCCCCTCCCACCATGGTCCCAATTAGCTCAGTAGATCTTGTCCCTATCCCCATCTCTGGGGGATCATGTATGTCTCTCTTAGGGTCCTCCTTGTTTCCCAGCTTCTCTGGCAGTGTGTATTGTAGTCTGGTACTGCTGTGCTCTATGTCTAAAATCCATATATGAGTAAGTACATATTATGTTTGTCATTTTGTGACTGAGTTTCCTCACTCAGGATGGTTTCTTCTAGTTCCATCCATTTGCCTGTGAATTTCAAGATTGTATTGTTTTTAGTTTTTGGCTGAGTAGTACTCCTTTGTGTAAATGTACCACAGTTTCTCTATCCATTCTTCAGTTTAGGGCTATCTGGGTTGCTTCCAGGTTCTGGCTATTACAAATAATTCTGCTATGAACATAGTTGGACAGATATCCATGTATGGATGTGCATATTTTGGGTATATGCCTAAGAGTGGAATTGCTGGGTCTTGTGGTAGATTGATTCCCATTTTCCTGAGGAACTGCCATACTGATTTCCAAAGTGGCTGTATGAGTTGGCACTTCCACAAGCAGTGAAGGAGGGTTCCCCTCCTCTCTAGTACTAGTATAAACTGTCATTGTTGTTTTTGATTTTAGCCATTCTGACAGGAGTAAGATGGTATCTCAGAATTGGGTTATTTTGTTGCTGTTTTTTGTTTTTCAAGACAGGTTTCTCTGTATTGTTTTGGAGGCTGTCCTGGAACTCGCTCTGTAACCAGGCTGGCCTCCAACTCACAGAAATCCATATGCCTCTGCCTTCTGAGTGCTGGGATTAAAGGTGTGGGCCACTAATGCCCAGCCTCAGACTTGTTTTGATTTGCATTTCCCTAATGGCTAGGGATGTTGAGCACTTTCCTATGTGTCTTCCAGTCATTTTAGATTCCTCTATGAAGAATTATCTATTTAGTTCTGTCCCCCAATTTTTAATTAGGTACTTTAGTGTTTTGTAGACTCACCTTGAGTTCTTTGTAAATTTTGAAGATCAGTCCTCTGTCAGATGTGGGGTTGGGAATATCTTTTTCCATTATCTGGGCTGCCATTTTGTCTTGAATGTTTCCTTTGCCTTACAGAAGCTTCTCAGTTTCAGGAGGTCCCATTTATTAATTGTCAATCTCAGTTCCCTGTACCAATTTGTGTGATGGTACCACCTACTTTCTCTTCTAAGAGGTTCAGTGTGGCTGGATTTATGCTGAGATTTTTGATCAATTTGGAATTGAGTTTTGTGAATGATGATAGATGTGGATATACCTGCAGTCTACTAAATACCAGCATCCAGTTATGCCAGCACCATTTTTTGTAGATGCTTTCTTTTTCCCATTGTATAATTTTAGCTTCTTTGTCAGAAATCAGGTGTCCATAGGTGTGTGCATTTTCAATTCAATTCCATTGGTCTACCTGTGTATTTTTGTGCCAAAAGCAAGCTGTTTTCAGGACTATAGCTCTATAATAGTGCTTGAAGTCAGGCATTGTGATTCCTCCAGACATTCCATTGTTGTACAGGGTTGTTTTGGCTCTCCTGGGTCTTTTTTTTCCGTATAAAGTTGAGAATCGTTCTTTCAAGATCTGTGAAGAATTGTGGTGGTATTTTGATGGGAATTGCATTGAATCTGTAGATTGCTTTTGACAAGATTGCTAATTTTACTATGTTGATCCTCCCTATTGAAGAGCATGGGATATCTGTCTATTTTCTGGTATGTTCTTTAATTTCTTTCAAGTTCTTACTGTACAGGTCTTTCACTTATTTGGTTAGCATTACCACAAGGTATTTTATATTGTTTGTGGCAATTTTAAAGGGAGATGTTTCTCTGATTTCTTTTTTTTTTTCTTTTTCTTTTTATTAATATTTTTTTATTTTCCATTTTAAATTTAGATAAGAAACAAGGTTGCTTCACAAGTCAGTACGAGGTCCCTCTCCCTTTCCCTCCCCTCCTCCCGTGCCCTTCCCCCATCCCCCCCCCCCCGTTATCCCCTCATTCCCCCAGGGAGGGTGAGGCCCTCCATGGGGGTGTCCATAGTCTGTCATTTCATATAGGGCAGGGCCTAGACCCTTCCCCAAGAGTTCAGGGTGAGAGTGCACCTCACATTGTTCTATGGGAGTCCAGAGATCAGTACCCATCCCAAGTATACACACGGTCTCTGGTTTCTCTGATTTCTTTCTCAGCCCATTTCTCTTCTGTATAAAGTAGGGCTACTGATTATTTTGAGTTAATCTTGTATCCTGCCACTTTGCTGAAGGTATTTATCAGCTGTAGGATTTTCCTGGTAGAGTTTTTCGGGTCAGTTATGTAACCTGTCATATCATCTGCAAATAGTGAAAGTTTTACTTCTTCTTTTCCAATTTGTATCCCCTTGATCTCCTTTTGTTATCTTATTGCTCTAGTTAGAACTTCAAGTACAATATTAAGTGATATTGAAAGATTAGACAGTCTTGTCTTGTTACTGGTTTTAGAGAAATTGCTTTGAGTTTCTCTCCAATTAGTTTGAGGTTGGCTGTTTGTATAGTGTATATAGCTTTTATTATGTTTAGGCATGTTCCTGTCATCCCTGATCTCTCCAAGACTTTTATCATGAAGAGGTGTTTTGGATTTTTGTCAAAGGCTTTTTCAGCATCTATTGAGATGATCGTGTGATTTTTCTGTCTCAGTTGGTTTATATGGTGGATTACATGAATGATTTTTGGTTTGTTGAACCATTCCTGCATACCTGGAATGAAGCCTCCTTGATCATGGTGGATGATTATACTGATGCATTCTTGGATTTGATTTGTCAGTATTTTATTGAGTATTTTTGCATCAATGTTCATGAGGGATATTTGTCTGTAGTTTTCTTTCTTAGTTGTGTCTTTGCGTGGCTTGAATAACAAGGTAATTGTAGCTTTGTAAAAGGAGTTTGGCAATGTCCCTTCTGCTTTTGTTGTGTGGAATACTTTAAGGAGAATTGGTATTAGCTGTTCTTTGAATTTCTGGTAGAATTCTGTACTGAAGCCACCTGTCCCTGGGCTTCTTTTGGTTGGGAGACTCTTGATGACTGCTTCTGTTTCATTAGGGGTTATAGTTCTATTTAAATTGCTTATCTATTCTTGATTTAATTTTGGTAAGTAATATCTATCCAGAAAATTGTCCATTTCCTTTAGATTTTTAAATTTTGAGGACTACAGGTTTTCAAATTATGACCTGATGATTCTCTGTATTTCCTCCATGTCCATAGTTTTGTCCCCATTTTCCTTTCTGATTTTGTTAATTTTCATACTCTCTCTCTACCGTTTATTAAGTTTGGATAAAGGTTTGTCTATATTGTTGATTTTCTCGAAGAACTAACTCTTTGTTACATTGATTCTTTGTATTGTTTTCCTAGTTTCCACTTTATTGCTTTTAGACCTCAATTTGATTATTTCTTGGTATCTATTCCTCCATGTTGAGTTTGCTTCTTTGTGTTCTAGAGCTTTCAACTGTGCTGCTAATTCTTTAATGTGACTATTCTCCAGTTTCTTCATGTGAGCACTTAGTGCTATGAAGTTTCCTCTTAGTACTGCTTTCAGTGTCTCCCATAAGTTTGGGTATGTTGTATCTTCATTCTCATTGAATTCTAGGAAGTCTTTAAATTCTATTTTTTTAAATTTCTTCCTTGACCCAGAAATGGTGCAACTTGGAATTGTTCTATTTCCATGAGTCTGTAAGTTTTCTTCTATTTGTGTTGTTGAATTCTAACTTTAAAGCATGGTGGTCTGTTACAGTACAGTGGCTTATTCCAGTTCTTTTGTACCTGTTTAGGTTTGCTATGTTACCAAGTATGTGGTCGATTTTAGAGATGGTTTCATATGGTGCTGAGAAGGTATAGTCTTCTGAGTTTGGATGTAATGTTCTATAGATGTTTGTTAAATCCAATTGGGTCATAACTTCTATTAGTTCCTTTGTTTCTTTGTTAAGTTTCTGTCTGGTGGTCCTGTCTAGTAGTGAGTGGGGTGTTGAGTCTCCCACTATATATGTGTGAGGTCTTATGTTTGTTTTGAGTTTTAGTAATGTTTCTTTTATGAATGTGGATGCCTTTGCATTTGAGGAATAGATGTTCAGAATTGAGACTTCATCTTGATTTATTTCTCCTGTGATGAGTATGGAATGACCTCCTTCATTGCTTTTGATTGATTTTAAAGTCTGGTTTGTTAGATATTAGGATTGCTACTCTGCTTGTTTCTTGGGTCCATTTGATTGGAAAATCTGTTTCAAGCCCTTAACTCTGAGTTACCATCTGTCTTTGAAGTTAAGGTGTGTTTCATGTCATGTATGCAGTAGAAGGATGGGTTCTGTCTTCGAATCCATTCTGTTAGCCTGTTTCTTTTTATGGGCAAGTTAAGATCATTAATACTGAGGGATATTAATGACCATTGGTTGTTCATTCTTGTCTGTTTTGGATTTTTTGGTGGGATTTCCACTCCCTTTTTCTTTTGGCTGTTGGTAAAGTCAGATTATCTATTGCCTATGTTTTTCTGGTTGTAGTTAACTTTCTTAGGTTGGGGTTTTCCTTCCAAAACTTTCTATAGGGCTGGATTAGTGTATATGTATTGTTTAAATCTGGTTTTGTCGTGGAATATCTTGTTTTCTCCATCTACAGTGATTGAAAACTTTGCTGGGTATAGTAGTCTGTGCTGGTCTGCATGGTCTTTTAGTGCTGGTAGAATATCTATCCAGGACCTTCTGGATTTCATAGTTTTCATGGAGAAGTCAGGTGTAATTCAGATAGATTTGCATTTGTATGTTACTTGGCATTTTTCCTTTGCTGCTCTTAATATTCTTTCTTTATTCAGGATGTTTGGGGTCTGCATATTTTTTAACACAATGAATTTATTAAATATTTGAAAAGAGAAATAAATATACTTAAATGATTTAGATATTACCTAATATATACTTGTATGAAACATTGTTTATTACCACATTAGTATAACTTATCCTTTATGTGTCAGTAAATATATATATATGCATAATATATGAAAGTTTAAACTTTTAAAATATAATTGCAGTTTTTCTTTTAATTTTGAAATTATAATATAGTTGCATCATTTATGTCTTCCTTTTCTTCCCTCTAAACCCTACCATTTACCCTTCCTTTCTTTTTTCATATTCATGGTCTCTTCTTTCTTTAATTGCTATTATATGCACATATGTGTTTGTGTATACATACATACTTCTATGTAAACCCTGATCAATCTGTGTAATGACACTCATATATAATTTTTTCTGAAAGATTTTTGTTTTTAATTATGTGCATATAAGTGTGTGTGTGTGTTTGTTTGTGTGTGTGTATATCTGTGTGATAAATCTGTTAAGATCCAAGGCCAGATTTTTAATTGGGTCATTTGACTGGATTCCTTGTTTATTTATATTTTGGATATTAATTCTCTGTAAGCTCTACAACTGGCAAAGAGTTAAAGTTATTAAATATTGAGGAAGGTGAGAATTTGTCTAATACTGAGTAAATATATTAAAACTTTATCTGCCAGTGAACAATTCAATACATGTATCATTATATGGGTCCACATAGAGAGATAAATTATACAATTATTTTATTACAAAGATGATTACAATGATGAAAATAGAGAAACCCTATGTTATTAATATATGTCATTAAGTAAATAATTAGTATTATATGATTGAGATCACCCATGATGTGTAGCTATATTTGTCTTGGCATCCAGTTGATGGTGTAATGTTTAATAAAATTGACTATATAGCACTGCATGCATATTGCCATTGTCTTAGGGTATCTATTGCTGCAATAAAACATCATGATGTTGAGAGGGCAAAGTGTTTATTTGGATCACACTTTCACAATTCTGTTCATCACTGAAGGAAGTCAGGACAGCAACCCAAACATGGCAGGAACCTGGAGGCAGGAGCTGATGCAGAGGCCATGTAGGATTTCTGCTTATTTGTTTCCCTGGCTTGTTCAGCCTGCTTTCCTACAGAACTCAGGACTACCAGCTCAGGAATGGCACCACTAGTTGACAAAATGCCTTACAGCTGTATATCATGGATACATCCATCAGCTCAGATGCCTTGCACTCTAATGACTCCAGCCTGTGTCAAACTGACACACAAAACAAGCCAGTACAGCTATATAACTAAAATGATATTTATATGAGCAAATAAAACACAAATATTAATAGTGGCTATCTACTACACTTAGGTCCAGTACACTTCCTGTTTTTGTTATTATTCCAAGTGTAGTAGATGTTTCTACCTAATGCCCTTAGGATATCAGACAGACACAAAGAAAAGACAGCAAAGAAGAGGGTCCCCACGCTCACCTTCGTGAGAAGCAAGAACATGAAACATGCAGGGGCCAACTCACCAAAGTTACCCAAGAGGGGGTGCTGAAATGAACTGTGAGAGTGAAGAGGAGTTAGAAAGCATGAAGATAGAAAAAGTGAAAGTTCACCAATGTAGGATCCACCAGTGCACTACCAGCAACAAAAGGCAAACATCACCCCCCCCCAAAAAAAAACAGATGTGCTGATTGGAAAAACACACCCTGATTCAATCAGAGCAGAGACAAGACCCATGCCAGCACGGGATCCACCAGCCCCAAGTCTAGGCACTAGATGTTGCAGGTGACCCCACTCGGATACCCCTTGGGAGAGAGGGTGAGAAGATGTAGCACCAAAGACTCAGGCACCAGGAGTCAGTGAGTAGCAGAGCGTGCTTATTAAGGAACTTAGGTCTGCCTTTATACTCCCTCCCGAGGTCCTAATGGCTCAGGAGCTGACTCTGCTGCGTTATCCTTTCCTCATTGGTGTCTCTGGGTTATGTGTCTGTCAGCTTCTCTGAGCATTGAGGCAGGCTTGGCAGCTTGTCTTAGAGAGGAAGTGTCTGCCATGCATGCACATGCAGGCTGACCTGGCTCTGGGGACAAGGCGACTGGGGTTTGGGTAGGCTGTCTACAGTTTCTCCTACAAATAATGATACTTTATTAGACTTATCTGTATTTGTTAGAATTTAGGTATTTATACTGGCCTGCCTTTGGGGTTCTGACAGGGTAAGCCCTCAGCTGCTGACACTAAGAGCACCACTTGTGCCTATTCAGTATGCCCCCCCTTTAAAAGGCCCTGCCCACCTCGCATCCATTTCTTTTTCTTTCTCTCCCTCTCTCTGTCTTTTTGTCTCTCTCTGCCTATCTTTCCTCTCTCCTGCTGCTCCTGTCCCCAGAGGCTGTTCTGTCCTTCCCCTTTCCCTTTTTATGATCCGTTTCCTAATAAAAAACCCTCCACTTGAACTTTCTCCCTCAGGCACTGTTTAAAAATTAGAGCAGTATTCCCTAATAATTTTACAATAGAATGTGAATAGGAGAATATACTTTGCATTGGAAAACTATACATGATTTAAAATATATTTAGTACTAATTGATATTTCTGGTAGGTTAACCATTTGGTATTTATTTCTACATATGTAAAATTGGAGTAACAGTACAAATTGAACAGCCCTAATACAAAGCTTCCCATTTTTCTTAATGTCAGCATGACATTACTCTGAGATCTAATGATACGTTAAAAGGAGTTTTCTGTCTGCATTTTCATAATGAAACCAGAAAAATAAACAAACCATATTTTTTCTTCTTTTATATTTTTATTATTGAGAGTTTCATACAATGTATTTTGATCACATCCACTCCCTCCCCACCAAATTCCTCCATGTTCTTTCCCTTACCTCCTTACTCAAATTCATGCTTGCCCACAAACTGCCCAGTGTGATCCAGTCTTTTTTTATTTTGGTTTTACAAGACAGGGTTTCTCTGTATTGTTTTGGAGGCTGTCGGTCCAGCCTGGCCTCGAACTCACAGAGATCCACCTGCCTCTGCCTCCCAAGTGCTGGGATTAAAGGCGTGCGCCACCATCGCCCGGCTTCCTAGTCTTTTCACCTACTCTTCCCTTCCTAAATTCCCTTAACCTTGAGAACAGACATGTAAGGACATAGACATTCCCTTTAGGGGTGAACTTTCTGCATTATAATTCTCAGAATATTGTTCAAATATGAGTCTCTGTGTTAACTGTCATCTACTGCAAGAAAAGCTTCTCTCATGAGGACTGAACGAAACCATAATCAGTGCCATCTTCTTTCTTGACATACATTTTGCCTTTCATTTAAAAAATTGTTTATTTCTATTTTATTTGTAGGGGTGTTTTGCCTGTGTGTATGCATGTTTATCACATGTATGCACTGGCCAACAGAGATCAGAAGAGGATGCTGGATCCCCTGAAACTAGAGGTACTGATAGAATAATCTGTCATGGTTTGCAGAGAGCAAACCTGGGTTCTCTGCAAGTGCAGAAAGTTTTCTTAACCACAGGATTATTTCAAGAGCCTTTACCTCTCATTTTAAATTTGTTAATTCTGGTGATCAACTCAGAACTTTTTATCATGCATATTGATGTCTCTAGGAAAGTTTTTGCCTCCTAACTTGAATTTAAAGAACAGCAAAACATACAGCCATGATTTATTTCTAACTGCCTAAAAGAAGGTTTTCTTCAAGACTAACAGAAATAAGGACAGCTTTCTTGTAAAGTCAAATTATGTTCAACAAGAAAATACATGACTTTTCTTTGCTAAACCTGAATGCTTTTGCTTCATTTTAACTCCAAAATGAATAGCCCATGACAGATGGAGGCATTTTGTAAATACCCAACAGTTAGTTGTTATTCCCAGGATGGAGCATCCCTTCTCTCTTATCAATGCAAATCACTCATTCATAGCATCTATCAATGCTTGGAACTCCTTTAATTTTTTTCCCAAAAGACACAAGTGAAATTTAAAATAAAATATTTCTGTTAAATAAATTATCACTTACAGATCCATAATGTAAACATATGTAAATCTAGTCTTTCAAAAATATGACATTAACTGAATTATGGAAGAAGGAATTTGGTTTTCACAAGTCTTTTGACATTCTCCAGTACTGACACACATTAGGGAATACGGTTTTCTTGTATCTATACTTTATGTTAGAATCACAGTATTTGAATGGTCAGAATGTGCCCTGATGCTCCTGTCATTTGAGTAATTGGGAAGACAGTTAACCTCATTTGTTGAATTAGCTTCTTTTCCTTATTAAAGGAAATTCAATCATTTGAGTGTCCCCAGTTTTGACATAACAGGCAGAAATATTAAAATGAAACAGGAAAGAAATTCACGTAACACTTGATTCACTATTTTTATGTTATTCTATGCTTTATCATTTCAAAACTATTCTGTTTGCTTACAGTAAATGAAAGCATAACTTCTTCTCATGTCACAAAAGTTTTCAAAAGGGCATTTTGCTTTAAGGATTCTGATCTATGACTCTGTGATCTGAAATCTTTCCCAATCTTTCCTTTTCTGTGATTTCAAATAATTGAAGATGATACTTAATTAGGTTTTAAGAAAGCTCAACCCTATTAATATGTATAATGAATACATATTAAGCAAAATAAAATAAAAACACTGCGGAGAGTTAAATGACAAGTTCAAATTGTGAGTAACTGAATCACTATGAAATGAGGGAATCAGAATCCTTTGATATTGTTACTGAATCTTTGATGTATCTGAGGAAGACCATCATGTAGCTAGAATACCTGGAATTGTGGGAAGGGGAATTAGACCAATTCTTCGACTAGAGCCTTATTATTAAGCCCCGAAGTACATTTGGACTAGCAAAATATTTGATTTTTAGAAAAAAATGAGCAATGTAAACATACTAAATTCAAATTTTAGCTAGTTATTCTTCATGCCATACAATAAAAATTAAAGAGGAGAACAAAACCAACTTTTGATTTGAAGAAAGTTAATGGTGTTTCATTAACAAACTGTAAATAGTAACAGCATAAGCTGGATGGGAAGCTGCTTTCACAGTCCATAAATGCTTAATGTTTATTACCAATAAAAGTCAAAGGAGCATTTAGTAAAGCAGTTTACCAAACAAACATTAAATACTTTAATGCATTAGCTTCAGTGGACAGAATCAGGCTATTTAATTAGCAATGAGTAATCTGTTAAGCTTTGATTCTCCACAAATGATCTGTAGGAGATAGTGTTTGAAAGCAAGATGAGGACAAAGGCTAGTTGAGGGCAACAGGCTGATATTTTTAAAAGTGTATATATGTGTGTGTATATACATGCATACACACACATACATATATGTATATATATAGTCTTTGGAATAACTGAGTATCACTAAAATAGAAACTAAAGAAGTATTGCATGGCATTGAATTTTGTGGTAGAAACAAAGCCATATTTAATGAAATTTTAAAGTTTTCATCTACAAAAATGAGTCATATTTCACTGGGTTGCTATGAACACTGATGTCACATCCATTTTTTCTTTACATAATGACTAGACATAAATGATATCACTTTGCGTTACTTAACTCTTCTGTCTCTCTTATTGCTTTTTAAGATGCTTTTCCTATGATTATTTTACATTTAATGGGAAAATATGGGTTAAGCTATTATACTCATTTGAGATTAAAAATAAGATGAAATAAAGTAACCGATTGACTTTGCTAACAGTTATAGCAAGGATGCAGAAGAAATGCTATTATTTAATAACTGTCAAAAAATCTCATAAATTCCAACACTGACATATGTACTTGACCAATGTACATAGAAAAATATGTGTTTGAGATCACTAATGATGTGAACTTGAGCTGATTATCTTTATTTACAAGCTTTATTTTCTGCCCAAGAGAGATATTAATTGGGATAGTTAATTAGCATACACTGTAAAATGCATTATGCCCCAAACACCTCAGAAACAACAGGCTATCACTGTGCCCAGCTAATATATGGGTATATTCTGATTATGCCTTTTTCCCCTGAACCAATTTTTCTAATCAGTTTTACAAATTTCCTTAACTTCTCTGGTACACAGGTGTTGCATGAATTCTAATTGTTCTTAAGAATAAAATCTCACAGCCAGAAATTGTGGTTAATGCTGAATATCAGAGAAGCAAATCAGTCAGACACTAGAGAATTCTTACCTCTACCAATGCTCAGACCAAAGAGAAAATCTTGTCCTCAGACTGCCTCCTCATACTAAATGCCTCAGACTAATTGCTGCTCAGATGGCCCTGAGATCCCGTCTCCTCCTGCCATATATTCTTCTCTCAGACCAAACATATCACTCCTATCTCCACCTCTTTAGTGCTGAAATTAATGTCTTGTCATTCCAAGTGCTGGGATCACCTTTGTGTGAGCTGTGTTTCTTTTTTAGACTGGATTCAATCTCCTGTAGCCCAGGGTGACCTTGAACTCACAGAGATGCATCTGCCTCTGTCTTCTGAGTGCTGGGATTAAAGGTGTATACCACTATTTCCTGGCCACTGTGACTAAGTAGTGTGCTGCTAGGACTAAAGGTGTGTACCACCATTGCCTGGCCTCTATGGCTAACTAGTGTGGATAGCTTTGTATTCTGATCTTCAGGCAAGCTTTATTTGTTGGATCATAAACAAAATAGTACCACATTTCCCTTTTTTTCTAAAATAAAAAATTACACTTTTTCTTGGGACCTTATTTCTGAATGACTTTTTTTCTTTTTTGTCACATGTCTTATATGTCCAGAGGTCTTCAGCTTCCTTAGTTTGATGGCTTCATTCTCCTGAAAAGACAAAATGAAATCCTGTCCCAAACTTGTCTTTGAGGAAGTTCCCTTATGGCAAATTATAGATGATAATATGAAAAGCGTTTGTTTGTTTAAAGTTAGTTTTGATTGAATAGCCATGCTATTTGATTAATTCTCACCTCTTCTATTCAATGGGTGTCTCTTGTTCAAATCTAAAGTTTATCAATTTTGATGGTATCCATACTTTTTCTTCTCCTCTGGAAAGAGAGGCAAAACCCTGTTCCCAATGTAACACATACCATGGTTTCCATTCTGAGGTCAGCACATCTTTACAGTATACAGGCTGATTTATTTCCATAAGATTTTTTTTTCTATTATCCAGTGTCTCTCCACGGCTGCTGTTCCTCTTTTAAAACTTGTACAGGCTAAGCATGATGGTGCCTTTAGTTCTAGTACACAGGAGGCAAATACAGGTAATTTTCTGAGTTTGAGGCTAGTCTGGTCTACACACCAAACTCCAGGACAGCCAAAGATAAATAGTGAGAGAAACCCTATTGCAACATCAACAACAAATATAAATTGCATATTTAATTATATTACAAACAAGTTATGTTTCCTAAGTCTTTGTCTATTCCATTTTGACTATTCCCCATCCTTAATTCCTCCACTGCTCTGCCCATATCCTTCTTAAACATTAGTTCTCAGTATCCTGCTCCAAAGTTTTCATATCACATTAGTTATAACATCTTATTGTATTTCTTACGTGGTTTGCAAGATTGTAAGAGCCAATGTAGCTCCCTGATGCACACTTCAATTGTCATGACTTTTTGAATATAACATACTACTTTCTGACTGAACTTAAGGCTGTATTCACAGAAGCAAATTCATATATAATATTTTAAGTCTAATCATTGGACCTATGGAGGATTCAACTTCTGTTCTTTAGATGAATGCATATACATACCTGTGAGAACACTCATATTTATAGTATAGTTTATTGCATCTGTCACCTTTAGTCAGTAATACTTATTTTTCCAATGGATTGTAGTTACTACAGACATGAAGGTGTTTAGTGAATAGATAACTTTTGAATGATTAGTTTTGAGTGGGAGGTCTGTGTAACTTCCCTGAAGGCATGAGAATATCATAGAAGGGCGGGTAGAAAAAATATAAAAACTGGAAGAAGACATACAGTGTTTTGAAGTACTGTCCTCTCTATATAAAATGACCTTGTATATCTTGAACTCCTAGCTACTTGATTAACTGCAAAAGACTTGCACAAGTTTGTCCTCATTAATTGCCCTTATAAGAGCTAGCTAGAAATGAGCATAAGCTAAAGCTGAGCATTTATAACTAATAAGAAGTTCCCATGTCGTGATTTGGGGGCTACCAGTCTGAGAAAGCCTGCTACAGTAGAGTTATTGATAGTACAGGGTAAGGGCTACTGAGGCCACACCTATGTATTTGTAGCCAGTTAATATTCTGAACCAAGTGAGCTGCTCATTTCACCAAGGAGTCATGAGCAGTTAATGGTTGCTAAGGTACCTCATAAAGTCCTTCAATTCACTGAGGTTCTGTAGTCCGTTAACAGTTGCTTCTGAGTGAGAGATTCTACAGTGATTTAGCTACATGTAAGTTGCCAATGCTTCTGTAAATAATTTCTCATGTATCTGATTATAAGTAAACTTAATTGGGCTTACTGTTTCATGAAGGTATACTTTAGAATTAATTTCTTTGATCTGTATATGACAATCAAAAAAGAATTCCTTATTCATGGGAAGGTCAACCTTGGGTTTTATTTAAATATAAAACTGATTGGTTATACGGAATGCAAATTAAGGATAGTGATGTGTTTGACTCAGTTTACTAATTAAAAAATATTAATCTCATCCAGAAACATTCTGGCAGACATGCAGAATATTTGGTTGAATTTGTGGGATACTATGACTGAGTCTAGTTCATAGTACAGAAGGCTTAGTCATCTGTCGAAAGATATTTGTAGCTTTTATCATTTGTTAAGAAAAGCACGTGGAAACATTTGCATATTTTTGTTTTTTTGTTTTTTTTTTTGTTTTTTGTTTTACAAGACAAGGTTTCTCTGTATTGTTTTGGTTGTTTTTTGGTTTTATGAGACAGGATTTCTCTGTATTTTTTTGGAGGCTGTCAGTCCAGGCAGGCCTCAAACTCACAGAAATCCGCCTGCCTCTGCCTCCCGAGTGCTGGGATTAAAGGCATGTGCTACCACCACCCGGCCATTTGCATATTTTTAATGGACTTAAATTTTCATTTTCTTTTATTTATTTATTTATTTATTTATTTAATTTTCCAGTTTAAATTTAGATAAGAAACAAGGTTGCTTCACAAGTCAGTTCCAGGTCCCTCGCCCTTTCCCTCCCCTCCTCCCGTGCCCTCCCCCACCCGTTATCTCCTCATTCCCCCAGGGAGGGTGAGGCTCCATAGTCTGTCATTTCATATAGGGCAGGGCCTAGACCCTTCTCCAAGAGTTCAGGGTGAGAATGCACCTCACATTGTTCTATGAGAGTCCAAAGTCCGTGTGTATACTTGGGATGGGTACTGATCTGCTGCCTAAGGCTCAATAGATTACCTAGGCCTCCTCACTGACACCCAGATTCAGGGGGTCTTGATCAGTCCCATGCTGGATTCCCAGGCTGATGCCTGGGATTCAAGAGTTTACCTTTGTCTGGTCAGCTGTTTCTGGGGGTTAAACCAGCCCAGTCTTAATCCCTTTGATCATCAGTCCTCCCTCTCTGTAACTGGCTTTCTTGAGTTCAGCTCAGTACTTAACCGAGGGAGTCTGCCTCTTCTTTGATCAGCCACTAAATGAAGTTTCTGTTTCCCAGACCCTCTGGCCATAGGATTGTAGGCTGGCACTCCCCAGATCTATGTCTAAAATCCATATATGAGAGAGTATATGCCATGTTTCTCTTTTTGTGACTGGGTTACCTCATTCAGGATGGTTTCTTCTAGTGTCATCCATTTGCCTGTGAATTTCATGATTCCATTGTTTTTTTCTGCTGAATAGTATTCCATTGTGTAAATGTACCACATTTTCTCTATCTACTCTTCGGTTGAGGGACATCTAGGTTGCTTCCAAGTTCTGGCTATTACAAATAAAGCTGCTATGAACATAGTGGAACAGACATCTTTGTTGTATGAATGGGCATCTTTTGGATATATGCCTAAGAGTGGAGTTGCTGGGTCTTGTGGTAGATTGATTCCCAATTTCCTGAGGAATCTCCATACTGATTTCCAAAGTGGCTGAACCAGTTGGCACTCCCACCAGCAATGGAGGAGTGTCCCCCTTTCACCACATCCTCTCCAGCATAAATTGTCATTGGTGTTTTTGATTTTAGCCATTCTGACAGGAGTGAGATGGTATCTCAGAGTTGTTTTGATTTGCATTTCCCGGATGGCTAAGGATGTTGAGCACTTTCTCAAGTGCCTCTCAGCCATTTCAGACTCCTCTATTGAAAACTCTCTATTTAGTTCTGCAGCCCACTTTTTAATTGGGTCCTTTGATGTTTTGGAGACTTGCTTCTTGAGTTCTTTGTAAATTTTGGAGATCAACCCTCTGTCAGATGTGGGATCAGTGAATATTTTTCCCATTCTGTGGGCTGCCTTTTTGTCTTGCTGACTGTGTCCTTTGCCTTACAGAAGCTTCATCATTTTCACTGGGACATAATATTCAGTTTCAGATTGAAATTGTATAGAAGCAATATATTTTATCTTGTAAAAATCTGGAAAAGTATCTCGCAGTCCCTGCATCATTTTCTATTTCCTACAGCATATTTGGACAATCTACCTTTTCCTTTTTCATCAGTTTTGATTCTGTTTCTATTTGGCAATTACATTGATAATGTTATGTACATAGGTAAGTATTTAAGCAGTTTCATTTACTTTCTACTGGCTAAAAATCTTTTCTTATCATTTCTAAAACCATACTTATTGCTTAAATATCTATTAAAATCTTCTTTTTTCCGATTAGATGTTTTGTAGTTCAGAATTATTTATGTTCTATATATTTTAATGAATATGTGATTTCAATTAGCTTCTCTCAGTATTTGACTTACATTTTATATTCTATACATTTTCATTCATAAAGAAAAGATATTCATCCAGATAAAATCCAAATTAAGTTAAGATCCATTTCACAGATCATTGTTTTGGTATCATGTCTAAGAACTTTTCATCCAACTCTATCTAAACTACTTTCTCATATTTCAGTCATCATGCATAATTTAATATTTTATAACTAAGACCTTGATCTGTTTTGGGGTAATTTTTTCATTCAATGTGAAGGCTTAGATTTAATTTTATTACTACTTTTATTAGGGATGTCCCATACCATTTTGGGAAAATGTAAATCATCATTTATTTAGTGTTTAGTTTTTGCCCCGACACATGGGACATTCAACGTGGGGGCTGGAGGGCACCTAGGAGAAAGATGTGGGACAGGAGATATGAAGAAGGTCTCCAAGACAGGATTCTGATCAAGGCAACAACTTTATTTCATCCCAAAGGGATTTATGTAGGGGAAGGGAGGAGGGGAAGGAATGGGGGGTGGCCTACAGTTGCAATGAGCCTAGTGGAGTAAAGGTCACTAGGATGGGTAGGTCAACCTGTGTCCTCTGGTAACCTAACTGCAGATTCTAACTTTCACATTCTACCTTCTATTGTTCAAGCCTATGCCCTAGTGACTAGGCTGATAAGCCACAGGTCTGTTTCCTCAGAACTTGCTTCCTATCTTGAGAGGTGGTATTTCAGCAATGTGACCTGAAGTCACATCTTCTTTATGAAGAGGGCGTGATAATGCTATGGCTGAATTATGGCAAAGGCCCCCAACAAGATTTCAAGTTAGTCATTGTATAATCCCAGCACACGAGATTGCAAGCCCATCTCAAAACAGAAAACCAGACATTAAAAGCAAAAAGAGTATATGTAGACTTTTTATATTAACTTAAAATATTTAGCCAGACATGGTAGTAGATGGCCTATAAACATGGAAAGTTGAGACAAGAGGATCAGGAGTACCATCCCTGGATAGTTATCAGTCCTGAGGCCAGTTTATGATGCATGAGACAATATGTCAAAGGAACAACAGATTGATTTTTATTGGTGTAAAAATGTTGATTATACATTTTTCTGGTATGTTCCTGGATTGGGCTCACAATTATCTATATGCTTATACTCTATATTGCATGATTATTCTAATACCATATTGTCTTGAATACTATAGCTACCAACAAGTCCTTAATATGTAATAAACTTTATTAGTCTTCATTAAGATTATTTTATAAATTATAAATGCTGAGCATTTACATATATACTTTGAAATAGGTATTTTTCTATCCATAAAACTTCATTAAATGTTGATAGTATCATCATTACATCTATGCATCAGATTGTAAAGAATTTGTGTATTCTGGTTCATTATTATGATATGGCTATCATATTATTTAATATTCTTTGATTTCATTGTTATTTTGGAATGAAGATTTTCACATAAAACCATCTATATATTTTGGATAGAATGTGTTTCATTGTATACCTAGCTTTTAATTTCTGTTCCTTCATATTTATTTTTAGGATACAAAATTTTTAATCCAGTGATGGTGCCATGGAATTGTAAACTCAACATTCAGGGGACTGAGGAAAGAGAATCACTATAATTTCAAGACCAGGTAGGATAGGTTACATAGTAAAGCTCTTTTCAAAAAATTAAAGTAACAACAAAGAAAGAATATAAAATTGTCCTTGCTATATTTGTCAGTATTGTATCCTATAACTTTAATTAAATCACTTATTCTAAAAGATGTGAATTTACTTGGAATTTTCTAGATGGATAATCATGACATGTAAATAAGAACTTTTTAATTTCTTCTTTCCTTATTTGTGTGATCCCTATTTCTTTGTCTTATTTCTGTAAGTAGATTTCTAGTTCTATATTGTATAAAAGTACCAAAAAATAAACATCCCACTTTATTTCTGTGAAAGCATTTAGTCTGCCTTAATAACTATTGTCTTGCTGTGAAAAGACACCATGATCAAGACGACTCTTATAGAAGAAAACTTTTAATTGGAGACTTGCTTACACATTAAGAGGATTGATCCATCATCATTATGGTTGGAAGCATGACAGTAGGCAGGCTGATATGGTGCTAGAGAAGTAGCTGAGGACACACATCCTGATCCCAGGCAGCAAACATAAAGAGAAAGACAGCGCCTAGCTGGCCTTAGCTTTTGAAACATCAAATCCCACTGCTAATGTCATACACCCTGCAACAAGGACATACCTCCTACAGCAAGGTCAAACTTCCTAACCCTTTCCAAATAGTTCAACTAACTGGTGACCAAGCAAGTCTGCTGGAACCATGATTATTTATTTAGTTTCCTGAGACCGGATTTCTCTGTGTAACAGCCCTGACTATACTGGAAATGATTTTGTGGACCAGGCTGGCCTTGAACCTACAGAGATCCACCTGCTTCTGCCTCCCAAGTGTTGGGATTAAGATGCATGCATCATCACAGCCCAGCTAAATGCCTTTCTTATTCAAACCATCACATTCTACTCTCTGTGAAGTATATACAAATGCAGAATGCATTCAGTGTGTCTTCATATACTCCCATATTCTGCCAGTCAGTTTCTTCTGAAACTCAAGGCTTTCTCTTTATTATAAATCCCTACAAAATCAAAATTAAAGAAATAGATCACATACTCCCAACATTCAATGGCACAGAATATACATTACCACTGCAAAATGTAGGGAAGGAGGAATAACGAGGAGATCCTGGGTTGAAACAGAACTGAAAATCAGCAGGGCAAATTCAAAATCCTATTTTTCTATGTCCGTTGGCAAAGTGCATAAATAGCCTCCCTGACTGTAACATACTTCTCTTTCTTATGTTGGCACCTAATGTTTACATTTCTCTTTGGCAGATATCCTAAAACTCTGGCATCTCCAACACCTTGGAGTCTCTAACACAAAACAGGCTTCAGTTTCATAGTTTTGTAAACTGGCCACTCTGGGCCTCCATACAGAAACTACCTCGCCACAGGCCTGGTGTTGGCAGTTTCCCTTAATCTTGGAGGAAGATTCCATAATCCTTTTCCTGTATCTCTTGAATCTAATCCAGAACCATGTGACCAAAGCTGTCAAATTCTGCTTGCTAGGGTTGGAACCTGGACTCCTCCCTGAATTGTATTTGCATAGAATTTTCATTGTTGATGGTTTCCTTTGTGACTTAAGTTTTTCTTTACTTCCTTAGGTGGAAGCTTAGCTGGTTGGGGTCCTGAGGACACCACTTTGTTTATTCCATTTAACATCAGGCTTTGTTTTTCTCTAGACTTTTTTATTTAAATTAGAAACAATCTTGTTTTACATATCAATCCCAGTTCCCTCTCCCTCCCTTCCTCCCATGCCTCCTACTAGCCCCCCATTCCATCCTCCTCCTGCTCCCCAGGGAGGGTGAGGCAGGCTTTTTTAACCTTTTATTTCCTTGAGCACAGGGCTTGGCTACAACCTTTTATTTCCTGATGCTTTTTTTTCTCCTCAAATCATAAATTTTATATTTCTCTTTGTCCTACTTTTATTGTAGATCTGTATAAGAATGATCACTAATAGCACCTGATACAGTCCATACAAGTCTGTATTGAAATCTCTTCAGCCAATGACATTGATCCACTTTTGCCTCAGCTAGATGTTTAGGACAAGGGCTAAAGGCAGTCACATTTCTTTGCCCAAGTATCAAGAGAAAGAACTCTAGGACAGCGGATAATATTCCTCTCTTCTGAAATCCCTCACAGTCCACATTGCCCTCTGTACTATCTTCCATTTTTCTGCTGGGACAGTCCCTGAAACCCTGCCTAAGTGTTAAATTGTTTTTCTAGTGCAAAGTTACAAAGATTTCCGTATTACTCCACAAATAAAATGATCAGGCCTATCATAGCAACATTGTAAAACTGTCTTATTTGCTGTTTGATTGCTGTGAAGACACACTATGCCTGAAGGAACTCTTATAAAAGGAAGTATTTAATTGGGGGCTTGCTTATAGTTTTATCGGGTTAGCAGGAAACACTGGAGTAGGCAGACCAGCATGATGCTATGTAAGTAGCTGAGAGATCACATCCTTATCCCAAGGCATGGGGGAGGGGAGAAAGAGGGAGAACAAGAGAGAAGGAGGGAGGGAGAGAGTGGGGTAGAGAAAGGGAGAAAGAGACAGGGAGGGAGGGAGGGAGAGAGGAAAGAAAAAAAAAGAGAAAAATTAGGGCAGGCCTGGCATGGGTTTTGAAGCATCAAAGACCACTCCCAATGACATAATTCCTCCAACAAGGCCATATCTTCTAATCCACAGTAGTTCTACTAGCTGGGGTCCAAGCATTCAGACATATGAGTCTATGCAAGACATTCTCATTCAAACTTCCACACAGTCCTTCATCATTAAGTAGGATACATGTCTAGGTATTTTTGTAGCTACTGTATCCTTATATTGAAATAGCTCTCTGTATTTCTGAAATGCTGAGACCTTATGATGAATAAATGGGTTTAACTTTTGTCAAATACATTTTCTGAGTTTTTTGAAAAGATCATTAAATTTTAATTAAGTAGCAAATTGATGTATTTTATTATGCCAATTGACTTTCAGCATTAAATACTTGGAATTATACAGTTTTGTTGTAGTATGTAGTAATTTTGTCCATTGCTAGAATAGATTTTATTTACCTATTTTTATTAATCTTTTGGTTAGCATATTAGATCAATTTCATTTAGAAATATTGGCGTGCGATTTGCACATGCTCTTTTATCTTTATTAAAGTCTTTAAATGTCTGGTACTATTGGTATCTTAAAGGAAAGTGGGTTTTTCTAAAAGGGTTTATGTAGTATTAGTGATTGTTTTTCTTTAAGTGTTTGTTATAATGCTCAACTAAAATTCTATACATCTATGACATAATTAATAGGATTTACATAGTTATTAATTCAAACTTCCTACTGCTAACAGACATATCTACAGTATGTTATTTATCCTGGTTATATTTTGATAGTTTGTAATCTTGGAGTAATTATTCCATTTGTCTTATTGAATTTATGAGCATAATGTGGTTTATTGAAGTCACTTATTGTCCTTTAAATAATGTTGCTAGACTTCACTTATTGTTCTTTCAATTATAAAAGGATTTGTGGTGACATCATATATTTTAGTTCAGCTATTGATCCTATGTGTCTTCTGGTTTTCCTTTTAAATAATTTTGTTAGGCTTGATGCATAACTTTATTTTTTTAAATTTCATTTTACATTCCAACCATAGTCCTCACTCTCCCTTGCCTCTCTCTAGCTCACACCCAATCCACTCCTCCCAAAGCATAAGGGCTCTCATGGGAAGTCAACAAAGCCTGGTATATTAAATTGAGGCAGGACCAAGCCCCTCCCTGCTGCATTAAAGCTGTACATAGCATCCCACCACAGGGGATGGGTTCCAACAAGCTAGTTCATTCACCAGAGACAGATCTGGTCCTATTGCCAGAGGTCGCTGGATTATTATTTAGCTTTAAAAAGCAATAACTTCAAGAAATTTGCCGGCAAATGTATATAACTAGAAAAAAACATCCTGAGTGAGGTAATGCAGACTCAGAAAGACAAACTTGGTTTGTAGTCATAAGATGTAAAGCAAAGGATAACCAGATGAATAACAATTCACAGCTCCAGAGAAGGAGCCAAAAATGACATATCAATCTAGAGAATGGTCATGAATTACAATTCTAAATATTTTTCATTTTACCCCTAGTTTCTCCTTTTGTCATGTGTTTAATGTGCATTCTATATTAAATATGTATATTTCTTTGATAATTAAACTTTACCTCATAAAATGCTGTGATTTCTCATATGGGAATTTTCTCATATTTTTCTGTTATTGATTTTACATTTGACTTCATTATGAACAATAGGATACTTTGTATGATTTTTTTCCCACTGGTTGATACATTCCTGTAAACTCAGACCTTGGGAAATAGAAGAGGGAGGTCAAAGATAACAAAGTTATTTTGGATACACAGTAACTTGGAGAAAGCTTGATATATACATGACCATGTCTTTAAAAATAATAAAATTAACATATCTTTATATTGGTTTGTCAATTGGTACCATCATTTGCTGGCCATGCTCAGACAACAATATTGTTGTGAATTCATGGGTTAAGCTTCCTCTGTCAGAGAAGACACTATCTCACAGCAGAAGAAATACATGTTTATGACTATATTATGGGATTATATCCTGGTAACCCATTCTAAATGTAAAGTATAAGCAAATAAAATATGTTTATGAGCCTTGACTATATAATAGGATTATATCCTGGTAATCCGTTCTAAATGTAAAGTATAAGTAAATAAAATATACAGCATCATTACATTGGTAATCATCTGTAAGCATGAGTTTTCTGACCTGGCAAGGTCCCACTGCCCTGTGGCCTCAAATAAACACACAGATGCTGTATTAATTATGAAACTGTTGGCTGATGGCTTGAGATTCTTATTGGCTAGCTCTATCTTAATTATTAACCCATTTCTATCAATCTATGTATTACCACAAGGCTGTGGCTTATCTTACCAGAGAATGGTCTGGACCTATAGCTCCTTTGGTGACTCACATGATGACTGCTAAGTGTATACACAGAGAATAGAGCTATTTCCTGTTTGTCCCTTATATCCTGTTTCTGTCCAGCTGTGTCACATCCTGCCTGTCTGTACATTTCTGGCCAACATCATATCTCACATCTCTCCCAAACATATTCACCTTCCAAATTCCTGTCCTCTTCCCTTTTAACAATAACCCTTTAAATCTAATTAGTACTACCGATATGTGCATGTGTGTTGGGCCAGTCACTTGGGCATGGACAATTCATAAGTTGCCATTTGACTGAAACAATAATTGTCTTCACCCAGGAGCTGTGCCATTCCCTGAACCTTGATAGTGTATGTAGGTGGTAGCAGTAGGAGAGGAGAGTGATAGATTCCAAAGATCTCCCATGTAGAACTGAGCATTCATCCTTACTTGCCCTCAGTACTTTGACATCATTGATTGCTGCTCATAGCAAAAAGAATTTTCTCCAACCAAAGGTGATATCAGCCATCGTCTATGAACATTAACATAAGTATTTAGAAGGCAATTTGACAACATGCCTCTTCAGCAAATAAATTGGATTACCCCTAGTATGTCCACCAAGGCCATGGTCTTTGGCCAAGTATTTAGAACTAGACATAAATTTCATCCTGTGGTGTGGTCCTAAAATCCAATCAGGATGTAGTTGACCACTGAATAACAGTATTTAGATGAGAGCTATGGAGAATTATCGGTGGAATCTTGATGTTTAAAGCATCTTAGCTTTCTGGTGTCTTTGTTAAATAATAGGAACCCTGGACAGGCAGAATGACAAGTTGTGTCACGTAGGCAACTTCTTGTCACAGATTCTCTCCTGACAATAATACCAATGCCACCTATTTGGCTTATGCACCAAGACATTGGAGAGTGGACTCACATCACCAGGAAAGAAAAGTGGTTCTTCTAACTTCTTATTCCCTATTGATGATGGATTGATTCCTTCCGTTTGTGCTCTGTGTCTTCAGTTGTCTGAAATACTTATTCAGTCCCATGGAATAGTGATCCATCTGACTAAGCTGTATTCTTTTACTGTGGTGGGTATCAGAAGTCTCTTTGGTCAGGACTTCTAAGATATGATGATGTTATATCTTTCCTCACTCCCTGAAACTTTCCCCTATCTTACTTTTTATTTCTACATTTCATTATTTTGATTTTTTTCATGGTAATCATGGTTTTATTTAGTAGGATTAAAAAGATGTATATATATATTCTGTTTCCACATTTTAATAAGTTACAGTTTTTAGTAGTTCCTTGCTTCCTGGAAAACCAGATATTTGTGGTTCATATTATAATTTCCGTGACCCTGGCCAAGATCAACCACCACTTTTCCTAGAAATCATGACTTCTATTGAAGAATGCTGCATAGAGACAAAAATCTACATTCTAAACAAACATTGTTGTGGACACATAATAACATCTAAATTCTCTCAGTGAATGAAACTAGAAAAATACGTGTGTATATATATATATATATATATGTGTGTGTGTGTGTGTGTGTGTGTGTGTGTATACATATATATGCTCACATTGCATACATAATAAAATACAAATAAAATTGTATCTATATTTCTGGTCCCATCTATGTATAAATATATATATATGTTTGTGTGTGTGTGTGTTTGCTTATATGTGCATTTATATATGTGTGTATATGTGTGAGCATGTGTGTTTGTGTTTGCACAGCTATAATCCTGATTCTAATCCATATTATAGCTCATCTTAATATCTTTTTCTACTCATAGCAGCAATGAGAAACAATAAAATATCATTTGTTTCTATACAAATAGATTCAATGTGATTTTTTACATTAAGTTAATTTATCAGCATTCAAATTCCATTTTTAACTATGTCCTATGTGCCGATTGGCTCTAATTATTGTATGTGTTTATCATATGAAATGCATGAACAATGTTAATATGGTTCTAAATTCAGATGTAAAAATAAAATATCATTCTATCCTCATTCTGCTACCTATTTTGAATTCCTTCTTCTTATTCCACCTCCTTTATACTATTACCAATTTACTATTTCTAGTACATATTCAAATTTATGTTTTGCTCAAATGAAAAAGAACTATTTATATAATTTAGTATACTTTGAGTATACTCTGTTTCACTTTTCACTTAACACTGTTTAATTAATAAGAATTTTAAAAGTTTCATGAAACAAGTTAGGAAGAAATTGCAATGAGTACTTTTTCATGTGGTATGGACATTACTATTGGTTCTCTGAGGTAGTGAACACGAGACAGAACAAATTATGAGATAATATAGCTTTATAAACATAGTTTTGGGATGTTCAGAGAGTTCTATTTTATGATAGTGATGACCATAATAATCATTTGGCTAATGTTCTGTAAGTCAATTACCACACTGTTGTGAACATTAACAATCATGTAACTAATCAGAGGAGCAGGGGAACAAGTGGGCCATATTCATATTTCAGTCACTTACAGCCTATTGCAATTTCTGCAAAAAACGATGTTGGCATTAAATTGCCAAAATTCCAAGACTATTATATTGCCTTGAAGATGGTAAGAAGAAGTAAAGAGAATTTATAGAATAAATTAATATAGAGAAAATAGATGTATAATTGCTGTTAATAATTATTCTAGTTCAAAAATATTAGTGTTTCTCAAATTTTAGAAGAAAATCATTCTTCTTTTCAACTACAGTTATATGTATGTTGCAATGTGCATAATGACTCTAAATTTCACTGGTTATTTTAGTATACAGTAAAATGTGCTGTACTGTGTCATGAGATTAATGTGATACACATGGAAGATACTCTTTAACCTTAATTTATTTATCATTTAACTGACATTCTGCTTATTTTCAGTGACTCAGTGAAAGAACCACTGTCATTTGTTTCTTTCCACTAAAATTGATATTTTAAAAATTAATGTATCTGACAATCATGAGATAGAAGTTTTTTCTAATAAACACTATCATAAATTTCTTTAATATTGAATCTTGAATACAGTAACTACAGAATCTATGCATGCCTCATTACAATTAAATAAATTGTAATGCTTCATACAATTAAATAAAAGTATGCTTCATTTTAGAAGAAAACGCTTATAATAAGCTTACATTGAACCAGCACAGTTTCTTACATTTTATGCCATTTTTTACATAATTACCAGGTGTTTGTGTATATAAATATGTTGAATTACTCTAAAATTATAATTATGATTTTATCCTAAATTATAGAGTGTTAGGTGGCAGAATGACACCTCCAAATATGCCACTTGGTATGAAGATTGTTTTGAGCTAAAGACACTTGAAAAACAGCAGATGCAAGGTCACTCTAATCTCCCCTTTGATTCCTGAAAACAGGAGATAAAAAGTCCCATGTGAAAGATGTTCTCTCTGTGCCAGCAGAAATGAGACATTCTTCAACAGGGCTTCATAGCTGTGAGAATTCCACACAAACAGGCCCTGTTAAAATAAGTCTTATCTTCTTCCCACATAATTTAACTTCACACAGTTTCTTCTCCTTATTCAGCTTAATATAAAAAACCAGTCGAGTCTTGCCATCTCTTTAGGTCTTACTTTCATTATGTGGGCTTTTATTTCAAGTAAAATTTTCATTGAATTAATATGTTATTCTCACGTTAGTTCATATACATCATTGTCCTTCTTAGGTCTAAACCATGGAGTTTTAGAGGGTAAACAAAGTTTTGCCTTCCTTATAAAATTTATAAAGTTTCATGAAAGATGCTTCTATCTTACAGTCCAGAAGCAAAAGTTGTCCCTAATGGTTAGACACAAGTGTAAATTAGAATTAGAATGTACTCCTAGTTTCAAAGCATCACATAAATGACTGTCTCCTAATACTGTGGAGGTAGAGATATATTTGTATTTCTTTATAACACTGACAGTACCTAGCACAAAGTTGGATGCACAGCAGATACTCATTAAGTTCTTATTGATTATATGATAAATCTATAGTGGGCTACTTATAAAGTTGTTATAAGGAAGCTGGAAATAGATAAAAGCACTTTGTAGAACATGTAAGTGCAACTCAATAAAAGGTATCATCACAGTAATAATACTCCTGATTTAATATTCCAGACAGAAAAAGCATTGTTTAGCTTTTCTTTTCATGTAATTTGATACCTTAATGTTCTTTTTTATTGTAGGCCATTGATAATTTGAAAGAAACAATGTCTCACATAACAAAATTTGGAGTTACCTCCATAATGGTTCCATTAGTGATCTTATGAGACCTCTTCTCTTTGATTTACCCATAAGTCATTGTTACCATGGCATACATTATCGTTGAAAAGGCAATATTATATAATGCTTTTGTGATGTTTTAATGGAATCTTATGACTCCACTTCAGGGAAATTTACTTAACTTCATATGTTACCATGGTTCATTATTCATTGAGATATGTAACTTCTTAGCCATTCTGGAGTCTGAAGACCTGAGGAAATTGTGGCAATTGAAAGGTTGATTCACTGTCCTAGTCACACGTAAATTTAAAGCACAGATCAATATACAGATTTGAAAATAAATTGGGAAAATGTTAAACATTGAAGAAAAAACATGCTGATGTAAGAAAGTTAGTCTTCTTAATCAAGGATTTAAAAAGTAGATGCTTCATTATGCTAAAATTTGAACTGAAATTACATGAGAGTAAAATCTAACCCCTAACGTCATGTTGCTTTTTTATGATGTTAATAGAGTTGACATTTCCAAGTGTGTTTTTCCTTCCATTTCTATCTGGTGGAATTTGAGAGTCTTCCTGGAATTTGGGGTCAGTATTGTTCATTAATAAGAATCAAAATATGTTAGTTATATTAAAAAGTTATACTTTCATTTATATATGTAAACTTTTGTTATTTATTTATCCTAATGCCTGAAATAAGGGTAAATCATCATTTGGATAAAGTACTGTTATAAAAGGGTTAAAGTAAATAAAGACTTTTATTTGTTCTGTGATTTGAAGTAATTTATTCTACAGATGTAAAAGAATCAGATGTGTTTTGATTTCTATGCTTCTGGCTAAACATACAGCAATTAAAATCATACTATTTTTCTTTAAAGTCAAACCATAAGAGTAGGCAAGGTGTGTAATATATATTTGAAAATAAAAGGAGATCCATGCATATAACAATGATTAAAGAAGCCATGAATTGAGAATGAGCAAACAGGACAGGGAGGGGTTTGAGCAGTGTTTCTCAACTCATGGGTCACAATTGCCTCAGGGGTCGAAAGGCCCTTTCACAAATCATATCAGATATTTACATTATAATTCATAACAGTTATGAAGTAACAATGAAAATAATTTTATGATAGGGGTCACCACGAAATGAAGAACTGTATTAAATGGTCTCAGTCTTAAGAAGGTTAAGAAGGGCTGGGTTAGAGGGAGGAAATTGAAAGGAGAAATGATACAATTCCATTTTAATTTCAAAAATGTATACAAGTCTGGATCAGTGGTTATAACAGAAGGTCTTTTAAAGTGTCTTTGTTGATTGAAAACACTGTGCATGAATACAGTCCATTTTATTAAATATACCATACATTCTCTTCTTTCTGATTACTCTGCCATGTCCACTTCAATTCTTTCCTCCCAATTTTATTTGTGCACTTAATACTAAGGCTTGTATGTGCAGGGAAAGATCATCTATAGTGCAGGAGTTGCTAAAGAGCCACAACTCTGAAGAAAATCCACTCAACATGCATCTGTTGCTAATAGTTCTTAAGCTAGTGATTGGATTTCATGGGCTACTACTCCATCAATATAGGGATTTTTAACTGACTTTTGTCCTGTGCAGATCTTGTGTGTGTAGTCACAGCTGCTGTGAGTTCATGTGTATAACTGGACTGTCATGTCTAGAAAATACTGGTTTGCTACAGGCATCCACATCTACTACCTCTAGCTCTTAGAAACTTTCTGTATTCCCTTCTATGATAACAAGATCCTTGGTAGGAAGGAAAATGTGGTGACTATTTATATATGGGCATTCTTCTGTCTCAATTCACTGCATATTGACTATTTGTGGATCTTAGTATTAACTCTCATTTATGCTAAAATAAGCTCAACTGATGAGGGTTGAAAGGTGCATTTAACTTATAAATATGAACTTAGAGACTTTTTATTACTATATTCGTCAAGAAGACTAGAGGTGTTAGGTTCTCACTCAAGGTCTATTATCTAGTCAGCCATGGATTTTGGACCCAGTTATAGGTAGACATGTGTTACATCTTTTTACGTGGGCCTTAAAGCCAATCGGAAATGGCTGGATATTCTTGTTGTACCAGGGGGCATATGTTGCCAGACCAGTAATTATTGTAACTATCAAATTCACAGATGGTAAGACAGTTGATAAGTTTTCTCTCCCAGCGTCATAAATAGCACCTCCCAGTACTGTGAAAGCTAGTCAGTAGGGACAAAGCTTTAAGATCAGTAGTAACCTCATTTCTCCATGTCTTGTGACTCAAGTATGTGCCATCTTCACCAAGAGGATCTTATTATCAAGATGTAGAGGCTAACCAAAATCAGTGGTACTAGCATGTATGATGGTTTGAATGAACAATGCTTCCCATGATATGGGACATGTGAATACTAGGTCCCCAGTTAGTGGTTCTCTTTGCGGGAGGTTTAGGACGTTTGACCTTGCTAGACGAAGTATCTCATGAAGGCAGGATTAGGAAGTTGAAAACATTACTTCTTCCAGTTTGCTTTTCTGCGTCATGCTTGTGGTAAAGACCCTGTTACCTGCTATTGTAACTCCTGCTTGATACATTAGATCCCCATGATTTTAGACTCTCTCTGAAATCTTAAGCCAAAACAAACCCTTATATAAGTTGCTTCTGGTCATGGTATTTTATCAAAGCAACAGGAAAGTAACTAATAGAGAATTTGATATCATGGAACGTGCTTTTTCTGTGAAGAACACGCCTGTGTTGTTTTCTGCAGATATGTGGATGTTTTGGGGACTTTGTACTAGAAAAGTGAACCATTCTAATAGTACCCTGGAAGATTATAGTGCGGAGTATAAGCAGAATGCACAGGCCTGGCTCAAAAATGTTTAGAGAGAAGCAAGTATTTTAACAGCAACTGGGATAGAGGCTATATGTGTGATGATTAAGCCAATGATTGGGATGTATTTTGCCCATGTCCTAAGAAATAATATGGAGCTAAATTAAAAGGAAATGGACTAAGTTCTTTATCCGAGGAAATTATGAGACAACATAATAATTAATCTGTAGCATGTTTGCTATTAATTCCTCTTCTGCAGGTATACAATAAAAAAAAACAACTGGGTCAGAAAGTACACAAAATATACAATTTAAAGAGAAAACAAGCACCAGGAAACTTAGTACTTAGTATTGCAGACAAGGACTAGGTAGAAAGTGATACTGAGTTTAGTGTTGTTACAGAGAGGTCTTCTTCTCTGCCAGAATAAAGGGAAAGGAGATCTCAGGGAAAAAAAGATTCAGCTAAGCTTCCCACTCGTGTAAAGGAGCACAAGGTGTGTTCTATTCCTTGAAAACAACTGAATAGAAATGGTAATGATATTGTGGTTAAAGGGGGTCAATATACATCTCAATCTGGTAGCTGAGGTTGGCAGTGTTGCATAAAGCTGTATAGTTCCTTTTGCGGATGAGTGGGGGGATGGTTGGAATGCTACTCAACAACAATTCAAGAAGAGGAAAGATATACCTGGAATGGGGCTTTTAATTTACTGCCCTACATTGTCCCTGAGAGGCATTTTCCTCTATTATAGGCTAGCAATATTTAAGCTCATGTTTATGTATGTGTATGTATATGTGTATATGCACGTATTTTATATGCTTCTAAACTAGTATGTTTCCACATGGCATTTCAAAAGGTCTTATAGTCCTAGTCTTTAGTCCTAGCTTTAGTCCATGCTCAGTCATCTACCATTCTCTTCTATCTCCTATTTACTTACCTCTACCTGCTCTGTTACTACCTGTTCCGTTTTTATCATCTATTCATCAGTTTATGGACATGTATACTTTTTATGCTTCATATATAATGATAAACCAGTATAAATGAATGCGAATGGAAAAATATCTCTGTGGTTGGGTGAAATCTTTGGAGATTATGCCTAGTAATGGTACAGCTATATCACTTATTTCTTGTTTTTTGTTTTTGTGTTTTTGAATCTCCACACTGATTTTCACAATGGTTGTAACATTGCAATCCCATCTATAATTACTACTGTACACATTTGCACCAGAATTATTTTTGTTTTTCTTGTTTTGATCCTAGCTATTCTGACTAGAGTAAAATGAAATTTCAAAGAATTTTAATCTGCATTTCCCTAATGGTTAAGCATATTGAATATTAAAAATTCTTATTTGCATTTATTTTAAAATTTCTCTGTTTAATTACATTTCCTAGGCACCACCAGAGCAACCCTACTGCTGTGAGATTTCTTTTTACTGTGCCAGCAGGCCCACCTAGCTCCCGAAGGACTATTTGTCATTACATCAATAGGCCTTCTTTGCACCCCAGAATACTTAGCTCCTTTGAAATTACATTTCCCTGCCCACCTGGTCCATCTGCTCATCTCCTATGGGACTTGCCTTTGCTGTGCTATCAGACTTACTGGGCTACTATGAGATTCCTCTTTGCCTGGCCACCAGCAGTGCTTGACTTCAGTAAATCTTCCTTTTACAGGTTCATCTGCTGAGTCCTTTCCTCCTTATTCTATAGACCTATTCCCACCCTAGCTCATTTGTGATTCCCATTTTCTTTGTCACCATCTAGACTTTCTCCTTCTTGTTCCATAGCCTTATCTAGTTCATCTGAGCATTCCTTTCACTGTGCCTTTAGGTAGGTCTTCTGGTCTTTCCTGCTCTGTAGGACTTACAGGCTCCTCTGAGAGTCACTTTCTCCAAGTCTGTAAGTAGATCTGCTCCTTCCTTTTCAATAGCATTGCTTGGCAGTTCTAGGATGTAGTCTGGTGAATCACCAGCTAATTTCATTCCTTCCAGTGCCAAAGACCTGAAGTGCTCCTTTAGGATTCCCTTCCAAGTGCCACAAGGAACACCTAGCATTTTAAGGACTCCACTTCTTCACACCATCAGGCCCTAGGGGATTCCTCTTTCCCTTGCTGTCAATCCAATCTTGATGTTCCAATAATTCCTTTCCCAGAATATTCTAGTTTCTTTACTTTACACTCAGCTTCTCAAGATTTCCTGTCCCTAATCTTTGTTTGAACAGAGCTTATGCAAGACAGAACAACTAAACTTAAAGAGCTGTACTAGAAAGCAGCAGAGGAAAGGACTTGTTAACCCTTAGATAGTGTTTGCTCTGTCTTTCTGACCCTTAGATAGTAGACTCTCAGAAGACTAGAGCTTGAATCTACAACTCTCAATATAATTTCCACAAAACAAAACAATGATCTTCTTAAAAATTCATCCCTTTCTGACCATTGAATATACTGGCACTGTAAATAGAAATGTGATTTGAGGAAAAGGGAAGATAAAGCTAACAAACTACTTCAGATATGCAGGGCATAGCCCAGAGGCAAAGGTAGTGTGAGTACACACAGCCACACAGAAACACACACACAGATACACATACACACACATAGGCACACACACATACAGACACAAGCACACAAAGACACACAGATACACACAAGTTTAGGAATGCTCCTCCACACATTATGGCCTGCCTCAGAAAAAATATCAATACACAGAAATGAAATCTGATAAGAATGACCTCTGGAAGGCCTTCCACAAAATGATGAATACAACTGAAAAAAGACATGACTGTACATAGGTATGATGAAGGAGAAGAAAGTTTATTGTAGGTTAAAGAGAAAGCATAGCCAGAAAAAGTGATATCTGGGAGAGTCAAGCATGATGCTGAGCTAGGCCATGAGAGGAGAGGGAAGAGGGGAGAAGGCAGAGCAAAAGGTCTGGGTAACCGAAATGGCTAGATAGGGAAGTGCGAACTAAAGGAACAGCAGCCGAGACCCTGACCTGTAGAAGTTGTGGGGAATGAAAGGTGTATGTCAGCCATAAGAACCCTGTAGAGACTGAGGGATGCTGTGAGAATCTGGAGGTTAGGTCCATTTTAATATGTTATATAGACACTGCATCCATTTGTCCAGGGTTTGAGACCTAACAATAGCTATGTTGAAGAAACACAAAGAAGACAAGGTAGATAAATAGATAGATGATAGATTAGAAATTCTAAATAAAAGAAGAAGTGAAATTACAAAAACTATCAAATATTACAGAATTTTCAATAAAAACTAACTGAAATAATCCTGGAAATGGAAAACTCAATAAACCAAATAAAAATCCCTGTGGAAAGCCTCATAGACAGAAATCATCATGTGTAAAACAGAGTCAGTGATGAAAGACAAAATAGAGGAATTACATTATATAGTAAAGACAGATGAGAAATTGATAAACAAAAGAATAATGCATAGGAGAGTTTGGGGACACCATGAAAACACCTAACAATTTAGTTATGGACACATAATGAATGATTTAGGCAAGACATAGAATATTTTCAGTGAAATCATAGAAGAACACTTCCCAACTCTAATGAAAGAGATGACCATCTAAGAACAAGGAACCTATAAAACATAAAATGCACAAGATTAGAAAATAAACTTCATAAGACATATAATAGCTAAAACATTAAAAACATCGCCCTCATCTATAAACTAGGAGCTGTCTCCAATTTATAACTACTCACAAATGAAAAATTATTATTCTACAATGGAGTCTAACTGAGGATACAGACCACTCTTGGGGCAGGCCCCATGCCCATTAGTAGATGTCTAAGACATTCAACGACATCTGTGGAGTTTTATAGGTTCTTTGTCTCCTAATGCTTTGTCAGTACTTGTTTTTTTTAACCTCAGAGATCCTCTTCATATATGTTATGCCTTCTGGTTTCATGTTTTTATGGGATTCCTATGTGCAAAAGTGTCTGTCTTTGCCTCTATATGTGCTTTTTATTGCTTCTTCTTCTTCTGTTTGCTGTCCCCCCTTATTCCAACATTATGTTTTCTTTAGATGTGTGTTGATTTTCTAATGAAAGACAGAAAATTTATGCATGCAGATGGGAGAGAGGTGGGGAAGAACAAGGAGGAGTTGGGGGCATTGCTGTAAGCAGAATATTTTGTATGAAAACAAGTTTTTTCAATAAATGGAAAATATAACTCCCCACCCCTCACACAGCAGAGAATGGGTATTTAAAGATGCAATTTTTAAAGCAAGAAGATATGAAAAGATATATTTCAAATTCTGAAAGGCTAAAACAGTTAAGCCAGACTATTGTACCCAACAAAACTATCTATTAAAATTGAATGAGTTATAAAATTTTTTCCATGATTAAAAAGTAAGCTTAATGGATTTTGTGACCACTAATATCTATAGAAGCTATTGGGAGAAAATTCAGTTTGAGAAATATAAATACATATAAAGGGTCATAGGGGATAAATAACTGTCAAAAGGGGTATATAAAATCAACAAAATAACAAAGTTAACACATTTCAATAATAACTTTCAGTGTTAATGTACCAAATTTACACTGAAAAGATACAGACTAGGCTGAGTTTGGTGAGTCACATTTTAAATCTCAGGACATGAGAAGTGAAGGCAGGTAGATTTCTTCAAATATCAGGCTAGCCAGGGCTGCATAATGAGATCCTGTCTCAATGTAACTTATCAGTCAAAAAGGACAGAGACATTCATCTTTTGGCTACCTTCAAAAAATAGATTTCACCCACAATGACTTACATCCCCTTATGCTAAAAGGATGGTTAAGAGTATTCAAAACAGTAGAACCAAGAAACAAGGTTTTCTGTTTTAATTTTTGCAAGACAGACTTTAAACCAAAACAAGTTAGAAGACATAAAGTCACTTTATTCTCATTAAAGAAAAATTCCACAAAGAAAATAATTTTAAGTTCATAGACATGCAACTTCATAAGTGACATAATTGTGGGTAACATCAACTCAACAATGTAATTGTAACATCAACTCAATATCATAATTGTAGATGACTTTGGCTCCCCACTCTCATCTAATCTGACAGAAGAGATGTAGGGAATATACTTCACCCTATAGGCACAGGAAAGGACTTTGTGATCAGGACTCTGGTAGTACAGAAATTAAGATCAATAATTGACAAATGGGACATTGTTAAACAAAAAAGAGTCTGTACAACAAAAGTTACCATCTTTTGAGTGAAAAGGCTGTCTAACAAATGGAGATGGAGAGCCTCTTAAGATATCTTGAACACTAAAATAAATACTTTAAAGTACCATTTCTGAAATTAATTTGTTGTGTTCCATGTGGTACAGCCTAACCTCTCTGAACACTGAAGTTGTATTCGTATTTATGTGTCTGCTTTCTGGCAAGACCCCATTTAAGCACTATATTACTGAAACAGAGCTTAAACTTATAGAAAAGTATTTTGTTTAATTCCAATTTGCAGTCTACTCTCTCCTCCCTCCCTTGACAAAAATCTATAAAGTACTACTTGCCAAGGCAAAATAATTCATAATATCTAAAACAGAGTCCAAACTTATTTTTTCCTCCCAGAAGAAAAGGGAGTAAAATTGCTTAGGCATGTAGTTTATTGGTAGAATGCTTGCTCTATGTGTGAGATGCCACGAGTCCAATTCCCAGCATAAAAATGAATAAAATACAGAATGAATGAAGGAATGAATTAACGAAGAAAAAGAAAGGAGAAAGAACGAATAAAAGAAAAATAATAAGAAAGTTGCTAGGTACCATTAGAGAGATGGTATGGCAATCAGTCATATGTAAAAAAAATGACAAAATGCTTTTAAATTCATGGATAAAGAAATTCAGCTTTTTACTGTCTCTGAGTTAGGGATCAACATTAGGTAAGATTAACTCTGGATATTTGTCTGGAGCAAATAAAACTGTATGGAGTAAAGGCATACATGTGAACAAAATGCTGAACAATACTGCCAGATACAGGATAAATCTGCCATGAGAAACAGACAGCAAAGTCTCTGTGTAAGATATCAGTTACTGCCTAGTCCCATGCCCCAGACAACAAGCTAGCATGACATTTTCAGAATATAACTCTGTTCTAGAAGACATCCCAAGCAACACATTTGCAAAAATTCCTGTTTCTTTACTTCAGAAAGAGAAAAACAATATTAGAGTACAGTAATGGAAAGAGCCAGGCATTCTCTGCCTTTCTAGTATTATCGTTATCTTGGAGGAGGTAGTGGGTGACAGTGAATACGAAGTTGAGCTAAGACATGAACAGTCATATCCAGTGCTTTTCCATACATATATCAATAGTGGCCCACCAAACAAGATATGCTTACTGGTACAATAATGGAATGACTGCTTATAGGTGTACCTAACTGTTCTCTTGATTGGATATGAGCCTTGATTTCATGGGAGGGAATTCATGTCCAGTATTGAGAATATGGTCAAAATTATGGTTAATGGAATCATAGGACATAGAGAAAAACCTGTTGCTAATTGTTTTCCCTTTTTTTAAATAAAAGGTTCCACTGTCAAATCCTTCTACATATTCATATTTATATTATATTTATAGATTTATGTTGTTTCCAAGCATGGGCAGAGAAGCCCATTGTAGAGAGTAGTGGTTAAGGAAGGGACACATAACATCTAAAAGTGCTAAGAACAAGTGGATTTGAGTGCTTCACTGTAGATAGGATATCTATATTGCCCCCCACCAGACTCAGGAAACATCTCAGAAGAGTGGATAGAATGAATGTAAGAATCAGAGGATTGGGGAAGTGCTTTGAAATTAAACAATATATTCTGGACATGATATGACATGACTGTTGTCCACAGTGACTCATAGCAACTGTGATTACCTCCAAACACAAACCAGTATAGAAGTTCAAGATAGTTATAATTGTAACAAGATAGCAACAAGGGCATCTAGTGCACAACCCATTGCTGATGAGCTACTGGCAGTTGGTGGCTGTTGGTGAGGAAGTAAGTTTTCCTTAAGAGTATGGCCACAAGTAGAGTTCCTGTGCCCCAATGGATGATCCCATACCCAGGTACATACTAATAGCACTAAATGGACTCAGTTTATTAAAAACAATATATAAATAAATATCTTTCAAAAAGCATATATGAAGTTAGGAAAAAGATGTAATAAGAAATACTGAGGTTAGGAAACTTTCTGAAATCAAAATATGTGCTCAAGATTGTACTTAGTGGTGAAAATTCCTTGCTGCTCATTAACTTTGTCACTTTAACCAATTGTGTAAGAATGCTGACACCATGCTCTGACCATACACAGTGAGGTAGAGCACCCTTGTGTGTTAAGAAGAAAAAGTCCTCTGGGTTCCTTCTGGGTGCACTGTGCCTGCTCAATTCAACATGGCTACATACCTTCCTGCAGAAGTAAATTTTTTGCCTGGCTGAATCACGTTAGATCATGTGGACATTTTGGGAAGAACCCTCAGAACAATTTCTAACAAGAAATTTAACAAATCAGTTGGTTGTACTTCATAGGAAAAATGTACAGGTTTCACATATCCATGTACTATTTTTTTCTCAATGATTGGGATATTTCATAAAACTGATTAAAATATTAACCAGACAACTTAATGTCTGATGAAAAATACTGTAACTATGAGTTAAAAGGAGAGCTAGTATAGAATATATTTCAAATGCATGAGGTATCATTGCTCTAAATTCCTTTCAGTTGTCAGAAGTAGAAAAAAATTGATGCATAATAAAATGTACAAACCTGCATCCACAAATAAATATTAATGTGCACATGAATATATATATATAGCATTATACTTATATAGTTAAACATGAGTTTATATGGACATCTGATTTTTCCTGTTTAACTTGATTTATTTCAATATTATACCATTGTTTATTTTTAACTTCACATACTATTGAAAAACTATCATTTAATACAGGCACTTATATGCTTAATTCTAGTATGTATGGATAGTGATTTTAGTAAAATTCAGGTACTTATATGTTTAATTCTAGCATGTATGGATAGTGATTTTAGTACAGTTAATCTGAAATACTTATTAGGGTATAGTGTTCAGAGTCATGTTCCTTTGTCTTTCCCCTTATAAACTTCACTTAGTTCATAATTTACTTAGGTCAGCATCATCTCTATTGCAATCACTTACTCATTGTTCTTTGGGAGATATTTTTGTTTTTGTTATAAATTATCTTAATTTTTATCAAAAAAATTTCTCTATTGTCAAATATGATTATAAATCTCATTTTTATATTGAATTGAATTCATTTAGTTTTATTACATTTATTTATTAGTGTATATCTTTATGTGTAGTAGTATGCCCAAGCCATACATGCATGTATTTATATGTAATTTGAGAACAACATATGGGAATTAATTTTTTTCCATCACGTGAATCCAAGTGATCAAACTAAGGTCATTAGGTTTGGTGACTGCCACCTTTAGTTGCTGAGCTTTCATTTTCAAATGTTCAGTCAGTCTCAGTTTCCTAATGTAAATTTTACTCTCATTTTTGTACTTTGGGGTTAGATTTACTCATGTTTCATTGAGGAATTTTGTCTCTATATTCATGAAATGTATAATTTATTTTAATTGTAATTATTACTATGTTTTACCATTAGAATAATGCTAGTCTCACAGAAGGTAGAGGAAGCATTCTTCCTTTTCATTTTTTTGGAAAAGTTGATACCATTGATTTTTCTAATGATACCATGGATTCTTAGAAGTGGTTTTGTTAAAAATGCTTTATCTTTAAACTTTATTCTTGTAATATATGTATGATCACACAAGCTATGTGTCTTTTTTAGTGAGCTTTGGGAGTTTGTTCAGTCAAGACTTGTCCAAATGTTTGAACATTGAGATGATAATCACCAAACCCATCATAATATTCTCTAATCAGAACAAAACACAGGATAAAGAATAGAACAATCATAAAACATGTTCAGCTGAAAGAATTAAAAAACACAAATCAGTGGTCAAATTAATTTAACAAGGATAGGAATAAACTGAAATCCAGGAAAACACAATAAGGTTGATCCAGAACATGAAAATAGTTTTTAATCATGATAAATATTTTCTGTTGAAGAATTTGATGAAAGTGAGCAACTAAGTTGTAAGAGAACTTAAGGAGGGACATGTGACAAAGTTGTGATCAGACTTACAGTTGAGTGGCTTCTCACAGACAGCAGGCAAGAAACTATGGATTTCACTCCTCTAGCTCTGAAATGAACTTCACTAAGAGGCTGTGGTGTTCTGAAGATCCCTGTGACAATGATTTGTACTTTAAAATATTGTTGAATTCAGGACACTAAAATATTGTTGATTTACATCTGAGTTTCTGAGAGATTTCCTGGACAGTAACTTTCATTTTGCCATAATTAGTATGATACTAGCTTTGTAAGGTGAGTTAAGAATCATTCATTGTTCTTCCATTTTCTGAAAAATTATGCATATTTGCTGTTTATTATTTATTTTGGTAAAATTATGTGTTCAATTCATACTATTGTTTGACGAGGCAGTGGTGATAGACACCTTTAATCCTAGCACTCAGGTCGACAGATCTCTGTGAATTCAAGGCCAGCCTGGTCTACAAAATCAGTGCCACACAGAGAAAATCCTGTCTCAAAAAGTAACAACAAAAGAAAAGCAAAAAATCATGCCATTGTTTGAATGTGTCAGATACTTCTAAATTAAAAACTGTTTTCTCCATTTGATTATAGTGAACTTAATGTCATCACTTGATCTTGGTTCAGTTTGTGGTTATATAAAGTTTGTAAATAATTCATTCCTTGCTTCTCTTATAAGTTGTGTAATGTATGTCAATTTATATACTTTACTTAGTACCACGTTTTAGTTTATAACCAAATTATACACAAGAGCCTTGTATCATGGCATGTAATGCAAGTACTCAGAAGTTAGATCAGGAAAAGTAAATCTTGGAGCACTTCAGTTTTGATCTTTAATTATTTTGTGGAGTTTGCGGTTAATAATAAAATTCAAATACATATTCATATAACTCATTATAATATCTTCACATGATATCTTCCAAATTTTATTTACTTTTTTATTCTTTGACAGTTTCATCTATTTATATAATGCAAGCTGATTATTTTCTCCTCTCATTCTCCTCACTCATCCCCCTCCCTCCCTCAGTGAAACCATTCTTCCCAACAAGTACCCCAACCATTTCACAGCTGCTTTCTGTGTGAGCCTGGGTGAACGTGGGAGATTATATACTGCAGCAAGAGTATTTTATCAGTGAAGAAAACAGAACCCATCCTCCAACACCCATTAACTGCCAACAGTCTCTCCTGGAGGTGAGGCATCGTAGACCCCTCTCCTGTTCATGATGGAATGTTGATGATAGCCCAATTTTGTGCAAGTCTTGTGCAGATAATTGCAGACAAAATGAGCTCACTAGTGTAATAACTATGCCATGTCCAGAACACCCCATTGTGTTTCCCACCTCTCCTTCCCCTGGCTCTTACATTATTTCTGCAGGTTATTCCATCATTTTCTCTGAAACTTTGGAAGATTGATATAGCTATTACTGTCAATTATTTTCAGCACTTTGGCTAGTTTAGATTTTTTACATTAAACAGTCCCTGCTACTACAAGAAACATTTCTGATGAAATGTTTCACAATATCCTATGGATGGTAGACATGAGTATTTAAAAAATCACTTTTATTATTTTTTAATTGTGTGTATACATCAGTGTGTTTCTGAAAGTGTAGTGACATTGGAGACCAGAAAAGGCACCAAATAAACTGGAGCTTACTGTCAGTTGTAAGCTACTCTGTGTGGGTGCTAAGAACCAAACTCAGGCCCTGTGCCAGAGAAATATGTGCTAAAACTACTGAGCTATCTCTCTAGTCCCAAACATTAAAATTTAGCAGGCAGTTTGATGGCAAGAACATTTGACAGAATAATAGTAATAGAAACACAATTGTATGGTGTTGCCATTAAAGATATTATGAGATTATCAAGAAATTTTAACAGTCTAAACTTTAAAAAATAACAAAATGTGTGTGTGTTATGAGAATGGGTGTGGATATGCAGATCTGTGTGCATGTATAGTTGTGCATACCTGGAGGCCAGAGGCCAAATTCTTTTATCTTCCTCTATTACTCTCTACATTAATTTCTAAGACAGTTTTTCTCACTGAACTGTGGTCAGCTGGCTATTGCAGGCAAAACAACTAACCAGTGAGCCCCAGGGATCCACTTGCCCATTCCCATCTTTCAAGTTTCCGTTATCTGTTACAATGCATAGCTTTTATGTGGGTGCGAGAATCTATAGTCTGGACCTTTGTATAGTAAATATTTTACCTCCTGGGTCTTCTCTTCAGTCCCTCTAGGTATTTTTTGTTTGTTTCTCTTTTCTGAAGTTTAGGGGAAATGATTCACACCAATTTATCCATATATATATTGATAAATAGGTCCAAAATTTGGAAACACATACACACACACACACGTCCAACTCAAGGTCCTCCTGCTTCAATTTCCCAAATGCTGGTGGTATTAGGTCTACTCTGCCACATCTGCTTAAATTCTTTTCTCTACCATGTTGCTGAACACGTGTTTCTATACCATTTATTTTTCATAATTCCTATATGTGCTATAATAAATTTGAGTAATATTTCCCATCATTCTCTTTGACATAAAGATCCCTTACATGCTTATTTTAAATACTTGTAGTTTCAAAACTTGGTAGTCATTTGTCTAATGGACATCAATCATTGCTTCAACTAATGTTATGAGTGCAGATACAGCTATGTATAAATCTATGTATGTTTGTATTGTGGTCATGTATTGTCTATGATTTAAGCTTGCCTGAAGGATCATAATGCAAAGCAAGCCACACCTTTAATCCCAGAACTCAGGACAGAGGCACTTGGATCTCTGTGAGTCTGAGACTATTCTGGGATATATTAGAATGAATCAATCTAAAAGAGTTAACATAGCTTATGCTTTTAATCTCAGTACTGGAGAGGTATATAAGGAAGAAGCCAAAGGCTCTCATGGGAGATTAAGTTTCCAGTCACAGGAAAGATAGGATCTCCAATTAAGCCTTGGTAGAGGTAAGAGCTAGAGACTTACTGCGTTACTTCTCTGATCTTCAACTTCAACCCCAATATCTGTCTCTGGGGGTTTTGTTGTTTGTGCTACATGTATGTATATAGGTATAGTGCATACTGTTACATAGTTATAATTAGATATGAAAATATTGAGAGAATTACAGAGTAAGTGACATACCACTACAGAAAGACTTTAGAGTAACACTAATAAGAGTGGCAGAGTTACAGAGATAGACTTAGAGAGTCAGAGATATATTTTGGGAACCAATTGTAGATTTGCACTATTAAAATAGGGATATAGATACACAGTTCTACTTACAGACACATACTTAGAAATGAAATGGCTATTAAATATGTTTAATTATATTGTTATAAGTAATAAAGAATACCAACATAATAGAAGAATATGTCAATATTTGTAAATGTAGTACTAGAGTTATGATGTTGCAGTTATATGCCTATAGCTATTGAGTTTTACTTATTAGAAATGATACTTCATAATTATACTTACAGTGTATAGTAATACTATTAAAATAACTATAAAATTAATAACTTTACCATTGTAGCATTTTACTTATACTTCTCTAGTTTAATGATAGTTATGTAGTTATAGTCATTTCATAATTATACATTCATTGATGCATTTGTAATTGTTACATTTTAATTATAATAATTAGGATTTTAATTGCACCAATGATAAGTTAATAGATTCAAATTTATTTCATATTGCTATATCATTATTATAGCATAAAAATTACAGTATTGTGTCATAATTGTATTTATAGTTTTATAGTTATAGTTAAAATGTTAGATTATAGTTTTAATACTATTAATATAGTTGGTATATAGAGCTATGGTGATTATATTGTAGCTGTAGAGTTTTAATTATCATTATAGTGGTGGTGTTGCAGTTATTGTGTTAAGGTTATGAGTATAGTAGTAGCAGTCTAGTGTTGATGTTATAAAAATATTGGGCTTTGCATAGAAGGAATATTACAGTTATAATTGTAGCATTAGTGCTACACTGCTACAGTTATAGTGTTATGGTGAGAGTTAAGTTGTTATAGTGATATAGATATAATGTTGTATATGGTTATTGAGTTTTAGTTACAAATTCACTAAAACCAAAATAGAGTCATGGCTATTAATAAAGTTTCATTGTTTTAGTTAAGGAATAATAACTATTGTTAAATATTTCATCTATACCTACAGAGGTATAATTCTACTGTTACGGTTACAAATCTATGTTGATAGAGTTATTATATTGTTTATTTCAGCATAAGAGTAGAGTTATAGCCATAATAAGGATATAGTAGCATTTTATTAATTTAGTAATGGTATTAGTTTTACACTGATGATGTTGTAGCAATAGTATTATACTGGTCTTTATAATGGCATAATTGTCTTGTTACAGGAAAAAGTATTTTTCTATGTTAATATTGATTGTCTGGTGTTTAAAGCAATAAGTTTGTGGTATAGTAACAATACTGTTTATTATAATATACTAATTATATGATTATTGCTATATAGTTGCATATAGATGTAATGTTATACTTGGAAATTAAGTTTTATTGTATTTATATACCTGTTTTATTTATAGTGATTTATTTATAATGGCAAATGTGTATGGATTTAATGGTACATTTATTTTTAAAAATTTGTAGTTTAAGTTGTTATAGCATTAGAGGAATATTGATAGTGGGTTGTAGTGAATTTGTTATAGCCATAGTTATGTTATAGTATTAGTTATACTGCCAATGTTATGCCTGAATATCAAACTATAAGATCATACTTATAGTGGTATCACATTTTAGATATAATTGCAAAATTATTTTGATAGTTACAGTGTTATAATCAAAGACTTACAGTTAAAGTAATATCATTATAGTTAGAACACTAAATCAGAGTTTCACTGATGCCAGTTTGTTTATATGTTACAGTTATGAATGTGTTTTTATTAGTTATAGTGCTATTGTAATGATAGTATATCATTTCTATACTAATGCTTGAAATATTAGACATATAGCCTTCATATTGATGTTAGAGTTATAGTGGTAATAATTTTTACAGATATAATGCTGCTGTTATAGTTATATGTATACTCATAGCTTTAATTTATAGCACCACACTAAAATTTATAACTCTAAATAATGAACTGTAATTATAATTATCCATTAAGAGTATTAATATTACTGTTACAGGTAAAAAATAAGATTATGGGTTTTTGTCACAATGGTAGTTTTATATAATTATGTTTTGATTTTAAGGTATAGTATTAGTATATCAGTAATCATGTTATAGTGGATAGAGGTGCAGATATAGGCAAGTTTTGGTTATAGTAACATATTTTCATAGGGTGAAATATATAGTTATGGTGTCATATTTTCAATTATGGGACACTATTGTAGTTTGTATAAGAACAGCCCCCATAGGCACATACATTTGAATGCTTAGTCCTTAGGAAGTGCCACTATTTAAGGATCAGAAGGAATAGAAGTTGTGGCTTATTGGAGTAAGTATGTCACTGGGCATGGACTGAGAGGTTTCAAAAGCCCAAGCCAAGCCTAGTGTCTTTTTCTTTGTCTATTATACCAGGTTGTAACTCTCATCTGTTGCTCTGGTGTCAGGAGTATTTCCATGCTCCCTGTCATCATGATAATAGATTAAACTTCTGGAAGGTTAAGTCACCCCAATTAAATGTTTCACTTTATTAGAGATCCCTTGGTCATGGAGTTTCTTCACAGCAATAGAAAAGTGACAAAATAGCAATAATTTCATAATCTCAGTTATCATAAATTAGTTATTGTAGAGCAAAAGCTATTATATAATACTATAGCTATAGTATAGTGCTATAGTTATATTGAGTCTTATTTTTAGTGCATTATATTGATAGTGCTTATGGAATAGTTATAATATAGTTATCAATGCCATTATGATGTTAGTGCTATACATATCATGATCCTGTTAAGGCTTTATTTTGTAAGAAAATTATTTTAAGCTATAATTTTAGTGACACCATAAGTTTTATAGTTATTCTATAATGACATGAATAGAAATAGAATAATATATTTATAAAGCCTTATTTGTATTTCTTGAGTTATGGTTTGAGTTAAACTATTAGACTTTAGTATTATAGTTTTTCAGCTCTCATCATAATTATAGTTCTATAATTATATTTACAGTGATAGAATTATAGTTAAAGTGTTATGGTTAAAGTGCTAGCATGAGGGCCCTCATGCTATAATTGAAGGCAGATGTGTAGTGTACTGCTATTATTGTAGTTATTGGTTTTATAGTTTTAGTGTTGTAATAGTAAAAGATATAATATTATATCATTATTAGTGTTAGCATGCTATTGGTATAGTTATAGTGCTACAGTATGTTTTTGCTGTTATAGTGATTTTGTTAAATTTATAACTTTAGTGTTAGAAGATTATTGGTCATTTGCATTATGCCTATTATTAAATCATAAGCCTGGTCATAGTGTACACACAAGAATTAAATCTCCATTCTAGTTACAAGGGTAGCTATGCATTTAATGTTGGAGCCTTTGGTGCCTAATATTTTGCCTTGTGCCTTTTCTCATTTTTCTAGTGCAGCCAGGAGGTTTCTTTTCAGTAACATTGTTGAGTTCTTTAACTATTACTACAAATTTCTCTGTCCTAGCCCAAATATAATATTATTGTGTGAAATTTCTTCATCCAAAAGAATACTATATTCTCTTCAAATTAAAAGTCACTCATGTTCATAGAACATAATCGGAATGAAGCCTCTATCCACATATAAGAAGACTCAATAATTGACTTTCCGCTCCTTGCACTCTTTTTCATCCCACTCCCCTGTCCTTTTCAACATCCTCCTCTTTCATCTGCACATAGCTCCACTTTTATTTTTGTATATATTTAAATCTAGATTTTGCATATGAGAGAAAACATTTTTATCTGTCTCTCTATGTTTGAATTACTTAGCATGCCACTATTTCCATTTCCAATTATTCTTCAGCAAATGGCATAGTTCATTCTTTAAATAGCTTTGACTTACATTTTTTTATCAGTAAGTTTGAAAACCCTTTCAAATACCTGATGGCACTTATTTAAATTTTGAGAACAATATAATCCAAATTCTTTGTCTTATTATTTTTCCAGGACTGGTAAGGGATCCAGAAGCTTGAGCAAGCCTGCACTACTAAGCTACTTGGTGAGGCAATCTGACTTAAATCAGGTTATTCTTTTTATTGTCTTTTTATTTTTAATTTAAATCAGAAACAAGGTTGCTTCACATATCAACCCCAGCTCCTTCTCCCTCTTCCTCCCCTCCTCCCGTGCCCTCCCATTAACTCCTCCACCTCTCCCTCCCCAATATCCCCTCATTTCCCCAGGGAGGGTGAGGCCCTCCATAGGGGTGTCCATAGTTTGTCATTTCATCCAGAGCAGGGCCTAGGCCCTCCCCCAAGAGTCCAGGCTGAGAATGCATCTCTCATTGTGTGATGGGCACTCAAAGTCCATTTGTATGTCAGGGATAAATAGTCATCAACTACCCAAGGCCACATAGATTGCCTAGGACAACTGACTGACACCCACATTCAGGGGGTCTGGATCAGTGCCATGCTAGATTCTCAGCCATCAGTCTGGGGTTTAAGAGCTCCCCCTTGTGCAGGTCAGTTGGTTCAGGGGATTAAACAAGCTCAGTCTTGATCCCTTTGCTCATCAGTCCTCCCTCTCTGTCACTGGGTTCCTTGAGTTCAGCTCAGTGTTTGGCTGTGGTTGTCTGCATTTGCTTCAATCAGTCATTGGTTGAAGGTTCTTTTTTCCAGACTCTCTGGCAGTGGGATTGTATGCTTTCACTCACCTGATACATGTCTAGAATCCATATATGAGTGAATACATATCATGTTTGTCTTTTTGTGACTGGATTACCTCACTCAGGATGATTTCTTCTAGTGCCATCCATTTGCCCGCAAATTTTAAGATTCCATTGGTTTTTTCGCTGAATACTACTCCACTGTGTAAACGTACCACATTTTCTCTATCCACTCTTCAGCTGAGGGGTATCTAGGTTGCTTCCAGGTTCTGGCTATTACAGATAATGCTGTTATGATTATAGTGGAACAGACATCCTTGTTGTATGAATATGAATCTTTTGGATATGTGCCTAAGAGTGGAATTGCTGGGTCTTGTGGTAGACTGATTCCCATATTCCTGAGAAATCTCCATTCTGATTTCCAAAGTGGTTGTATGAGTTGGCACTCCCACCAGCAGTGGAGGAGTGTTACCGTTTGTCTACATCACCTCCAGAATAAACTGTCATTGGTGTTTTTGATTTTAGCCATTCTGGCAGGAATAAGATGGTATCTCAGAATTGTTTTTATTTGAATTTCCCTGATGGCTATGGATATTGAGCACTTTCTTAAGTGCCTCTCAGCCTTTTTAGACTCCTCTATTGAGAATTCTCTATTTAGTTCTGTAGCCCACTTTTTAATTGGATCCTTTGGTGATTTGGAGACTTACTACTTGAGTTCTTTGAAAATTTTATAGGTCAGCCCTCTGTCAGGGCTGAATATCTTTTCCCACTCTTTGGGCTGCCTTTTTGTCTTGTTGGTTACGTCCTTTGCCTTACACAAACTTCTCAGTTTTAGGAAGTCCTATGTATTAATTGTTGACCTCAGTGTCTATGCTACTGATGTTATGTTCAGGAAGCCGTCTCCTGTACCAATTTGTGCAAGAGTACCTCCCACTTTCCCATTTAAGAGGTTCAGTGTGGCTGGATTTATGTTGAGGTCTTTGATCCACTTGGACTTAAGTTTTGTGCATGGTGATAGACATGAATTTATCTGCAAACTTATACATGCCAGCATCCATTTATTCCAGCACCATTTGTTGAAGATGCTTTCTTTTTTCCACTGTATATTTTAGCTTCTTTGTCAAAGATCAGATGTTCATACATTTATGGGTTAATGTCAGTGTGTTCAATTATATTCCATTTGTCTACCTGTCTATTTTTGTGCCAATACCAAGCTGTTTTCAGGACTATAGCTCTATAATAGAGCTTGAAGTCACGGACAGTGATGCCTCCGGATGTTGCCCTGTTGAATATGGTTGTTTTGGCTATCCTGAATCTTTTGTTTTCCATATATCATTGATTATTGTTCTTTCAAGGTCTGTGAAGAATGGTGCTGAGATTTCAATGTGGACTGCATTGAATCTGTGTATTGCTTATGGCAAGATTGCCGTTTTTTCTACGTTGATCCTACCTATTCAAGAGCATGGGACGTATTTCCACTTTCTGTTGTCTTCTTTTGCTCTTTAAAGACTCAAAGTTCTTTAAATACAGGACTTTTACTTGTTTTGTTAGCATTACCCCAATATATTTTATGTTGTTTGTGGCAATTGTAAAGGGTGATGTTTCTCTGATTACTTTCTCAGCCCTTTTATCGTCTGTATGTAGTAGGGCTACTGATTTTCTTGGGTTGATCTTGTAGCCTGCCACTTTGCTGAAGGTATGTATCAGCTGTAGGAGTTCCCTGGCAGAGTTTTTTGAGTCACTTATGTAAACTATCACATCATCTGGAAATAGTGAAAGTTTGACCTCTTCCTTTCCAATTTGTATTCCCTTGGTCTCCTTTTGATGTCGTAATTCTCTAGCTAGAACTTCAAGTACAAATTTGAAGAGGTATGGAGAGAGTGGACAGCCTTGTCTTGTTCCTGATTTTAGAGGAATAGCATTGAGTTTCTGTCCATTTAGTTTGATGTTGACTGTTGGTTTGCTGTATGTAGCTGTTATTATGTTTAAGTATGTTCATGTTTTCCCAGATCTCTCCAAGACCTTTATAATGAAGGGTTTTTTGATTTTGTCAGAGGCTTTTTCAGCATGTAGTGAGATGATCATGTGGTTTTGTTTCTCAGCTTGTTTATATGGTGGATTACATTGATGGATTTTCATATGTTGAACCATCCCTGCATCCCTGGGATAAATCATACTTGATCATGGTGGATGATTGTTTTGATGTCTTCTTGGATCTGATTTGCCAGTATTTTATTGAGTATTTTTGCAACAATGTTCATGAGGGATATTGGTCTAAAGTTCTGTTTCTTTGTTTTGTCTTTGTGTGGCTTTGGTTTCAAGGTTATTGAAGCCTCGTAGAAAGAGTTTGGCAAAGACCCTTTTGCTTCTATTGAATGGAATACTTTGAGAATAATTGGTATAAGCTGTTCTTTGAATTTCTGGTAGAACTCTGAATTGAGGCCATCTGGCCCTGGGCTTGTTTTGGTTGAGAGAATTTTATGACTGCTTCTATTTCCATAGGGGTTATAGGTCTATTTAAATTGCGTATCTCTTCTTGATTTAATTTTGACAAGTGATATCCATCCAGAAAATTGTCCATTTCCTTTAAATTTTTGAATTTTGTGGAGTACAGATTTTAAAAGCATGACCTGATGATTCTCTGGATTTTCCCAGTGTCAGTTGTTATGTGACCCTTGCCATTTCTGATTTTGTTAATTTGCATGTTCACACTGTGCTGTTTCCTAAGTTTGGATAAAGGTTTGTCTATCTTGTTGATTTTCTCAAAGAACCAGCTCTTTGTTACACTGATACTTTGTATTGTTTCCTAGTTTCTACTTTATTGATTTCATCCCTAAATTTGATAATTTGTGCAGAATCTATTCCTCCTGGTTGAGTTTGCTTCTTTGTATTCTAAAGCTTTCAACTTTGCTGTTAGTTCTCTAGTTTCTTCACATGGGCACTTAGTGCTGTGAACTTCCCTTGTAGTACTGCTTTCAAAGTCTGCCATATGTTTGGATATGTTGTGTCTACATTCTTATTGAATTCTAAGAAGTTTTTAATTTCTTTTTTATTTCTTGTTTGACCCCTGACTGTTGCAATTGCTCATTATTCAATTTCCACTAGTTTGTAGGGATTCTGCAATTTGTGTTGTTGTTGAATTCTAATTTTAACACATAATGGTCTCATAAGGTGCATGAAGTTATTCCTCCATTTGTTGCTTTTTTTGGGGGGGTTTTTTTGGTTTGTTGTTTCTTCCATGTCTCACATTTTTTGGTTTTTTTCTTCCATTTCTTGCAATTTTTGGTTTGTTTTATTCCATTTCTTCTTTTTTTTGGTTTTATAAGACAGGGTTTCTCTGTATTGTTTTGGAGACTGTCAATCCAGCCTGGCCTCGAACTCTCAAAGATCTGCCTGCCTCTGCCTCCCGAGTGCTGGGATTAAAGGCGTGAGCCATCATCGCCTGGCTTTTATTCCATTTCTTTACGGAATTTTCCCATATCCTCTTTGAGGGCCTCTGTCATTTTCATGAAGTTGTTTTTAAGGTCATTCTCTTCTGCTTCATTTGCATTGTAACGTTTGAATTTGGTTGGTGTCTCTAGAGTCTGGCAGTGTCATATTTGTTTTTCTGTTGCTGAGTGTGTTTTTGTATTGTCTTCTTCCCATCCCTTGTTCTAGCAGGTGAAGAAAGATCCTTTTCCTGGTCTGGTGGTTAGGGGATCAGAGGTCACTTTTGGTGGGAGCAAGCAAGTCCAATACTCTGGTAGTTCTCCTCTTCCTGGTCCTCGTCTTCATCCCGTGGGTGGAGAAGGAGACCAGGAATCTGGGGTGCATAAGCTACCACCAGGAGGGGAAACCCAGTGGCAGTCTCCAGGCACTGGAACATAGGCCCAGAAATAGGCACCAATTTACCTGGTCCTGTCTCGTGTATTCTCTTTTGTTTGTTTTTTGCTATTGAGTGGGAAACTTCTCATGTATTAAGTATACTAACTTCTTTATAATGTGAATGCATACAAGCTAATGGTTTATACATGGAGAAGTTACTTTTTGGCTATTTTCATATTAATAAGGCATAATTGCCTCACGGTAATTCAGATATTTAGATGGATTCCATACAAACATAAAATAAGCAGGATACTTTTCACTACTATTGTGTCAGATTTTACTGTAAAATTGACATGTAGATTAAGAGAATATTTTCTATAATTAACGGCATATGTTAGAGAAGGAAATAATGCTGTATTCCTTTTCTTATTTTACATGAGGTATTTAATAATGTATTTGCACAATGTTGATGGTGTTGATCAGGAACAAATTTTCATTATCCATTGAGTCATTTTATATATCCCTGCTGATTCCATGACCTCAACATTACCTGACCAACCTTTAATGTGTGTTTCCTAGGTCGATGTCATAATATAATTCTATCATGAGAAGTATTTTATACTCTTGCACTTGTTACCATATTATGTAGTTCATTGAATGATTTTTAAATCAAGTCAACAGTTCTTCAGAAATGATAAACTGGCATGCCTGATGATTTTTTAAAAGTAGATTTAAATTTGGCTCTTTAAAACTTACTTTTGTTGTAGCAATTGCTGAAGTAGCAAGAGTAAAGCATCACTATTCATGAACTGTAGCCATAAGCAGGTTACAAAAGTCCTATAGATAGTTTTTTCCCTAATGTATTTTGGTTTTATGAGAGACACATAGTTATCATTTTATTATCACACATTAATTATACAAAATAGTGGGCTTCATTCAAATATTTTCCCACATGTATACTATATAACAAATTTCATTCCTATTCATCTCCATTACAGTATATAATACAATCTGCTAAAAGTTTGACATGTAAGTGTACAAATAGGGTATAGATATAATATTGCTTAATGGGTTTATCCAGTACTAGATTTATAAACATTTATGATTTTATTGTTATTTTTGCCAAAAACAGTGTTAAAAATGTGTTCTAGTTTGCTTTTCTGTTGTGATGATAAACACCATGCAGAAAACCAATTTAGAGGGGGAAAGGATTTCTTTGGTTTACACTTCATGACACGGTCCATGATTAAAGAAAGTCAGGGCAAAAACTCAAGCAGGAACTGAAGCCTAAATCATGGGGGAATGCTACCAGCTGACTTGTTCAGTGGCTCATATTCAGCTAGGCCTCCTATAAATCTCTGGTCTAGGTAGATGCTGCTGCCCACAAATGGTCTGAACTCTCCCCCACCAATCAAAATTCAGGATATCTATCACAGATATGACTACAGGTCAATCTGATTGAAGAAATTCTTTAAGCTCTTCCTTTGTGAATCTAGGTTAAAACTCACTAGGGTAACGTGAATCTATCTCCAATGAATACCGAACAAATTTCAGACTAATGGTGCAATTCTCATTTTGATTTGCTTCAAAGATGTACCTGAAAGTAACATTGTAAAACCTGTACCTTGTCTAAAAGATTTTGATTTAAAACGGTGAGGCATAGGGTAGCATTTTCTTTTTGGGGGAGGGGGTGGGTTTCGAGACAGGGTTTCTCTGTGCAACTTTGGAGCCTATCCTGGCACTCGTTCTGGAGACTAGGCTGGCCTCATACTCACAGAGATTCATCTGCTTCTGCCTGCTGAGTTTGTGGATTAAAGGCATACATCACCAATGCCTAGCATAGTGTAACATTTTTAAGTTTCAATTGATAGGATTTTGTGTAGTTCCTGTATATTCTAAGATCTTATTAAGATTTGGAATAATATTACTCATGATTGGCTAATTCTTCAGGACAGATAATGTGTTAGATAAAGAAAGAGAAAAAGAAACAGAATGCTGCAAAATAATACCTGATTTGTTTATGAAAACATGGAAGTGTAGACAACTGTTTTACTACTGAAAATAAATTACGGAGGTCTTTGCAAAGATAAGAAGCTTGTCTGATTAGAGGACAAGCTTATCTGTCCAAAGACTTCACAGATTATTAATATTCTGTTCACGTATACTATTTTGAAAGTGATAAAATATTTTTCTTAATTTTAAAACTTTTATTTGTTTGGCTGTTTTGCGTCTATGTTTGTCAGTGCATAATGGGCCTGCAATGCACGAGGAGATCCAAAGTGGGCATCAGATCCCCTGCAACTGGAGTTACATGTGGTGCTGAGCCACAATATGGGTGCTAGGGACCAAACCCTGGTCCTCTAGAGAATCACGAAATGCTCTTAACTGCTGAGCTATCTCTTCCACCATTATTTTATTTTTTTAGTATTTAATTAATATAAAATATAAAAATAGACATAGTAATAGAATAATGTGATGTTTTGGTGCATGTATATCTTAGAATGTTTAAATCAGAATTGCTATATCTCTCCTCAAATATTCATAAATTCTGTTGGTACAATTATCAATCTCTAGTAGACTCCCAGTGTTGACATTCATATAGTGTCATAAATACGCAGACCTTTCTATTGGACGTGTTTCACTTTGGATACTGTCTCTAATTTCATCTATGTTGCAAGCTTTACTATATTTTAACTACCAAATAACTGTTTTTTTTGTAGGGACATGCTTCAATTTGTTTAACCATTAATATGTTGGGGGACGTTGGATTCGTTTTCTAAATTCGTTATTAAGAATTGGAATGTAAACATTCCAATACAAATTTTATATTTTTTTTGGTTTTTCGAGACAGGGTTTCTCTGTGGCTTTAGAGGCTGTCCTGGAACTCACTTGGTAGTCCAGGCTGGTCTCAAACTCACAGAGATCCGCCTGCCTCTGCCTCCCGAGAGCTGGGATTAAAGGCGTGCGTCAACAATGCCCGGCTATATTTTGTTTTTAAGCAATATGCATTTTGCTCTTCTTTTCTAGTTTTAGTGAATTTGGAATGCATGTTCCTTAGGAAAATCAATCACCTGTGTTCATTGACCTTTGTTAAATATCTTTAAAATGTGGGACCATTTAGTTAACTCATGTCAGTATTTTTTCTTGCTGTCACTTTTTATTTTATTTAGTTAGCACATTATTGTGAAACACAGTCCCAAAGTACTAGTTTGTTTTCTGTTTTATATTCAGAACACTTGGTCTCATTAAACAGTAGGTTTGAGGCAATTCCTCATGAAAAGAAGCCACATTTCCATTTTATTCCCTCAAAAATTTTTATAAGGCATTGAATTTTTGTCACTGTGGTTTGATATGATACATTTGTATAAAACTGAAAAATTAATCCTTTTAATCTGTGCATAATATAATGTAAGAGACTGATTTTAGTTTTGCATGTAGATATTCATTTGACCTAGCAATTTTGTTGAAAATAATATTTTCCTTTTAAATTCTCTTGGCACCTAAATCTCAAATTCAGTTAGTTATTCATGAGCACAAAGTTTCATTTCTGGATACTCAATTCTATTCTATTACTTTAGGTGTTTATGAAATTACCACTGTTTCTTCATTAATATGTGTTAATGTTCCCCCAGTTAAGCCATATAACCCTACACTTTGTCAGTTTGCTAACATACTCACCTCATATGTTATAAGTATATTTATATTTCATTCTGATTCAGTTTGTGTAATTTGTGTCTTCATTGTAATTTCTACATTTAAACTAATTTATCTAATTTGCCTGATTATTCATAGTATTCTCTTTACATTGGATTTCTTTAATATCATTAGTCAATACCACCATCTGTTTAAATGTTTTGTAGACAGTATGCATTGAACACAATAATAGGTTTAATTATGACATTTTCATGCACATATATCATGTATTTTAAACCTATTTACCACTTATTACCCTCTCGTATTGCCTTAAATTTATGTCAGTCCCTTTCTTTCCAGTAGACACCTTTCAATTTTCCTGTTTATTGATTATATTTTGGTGACCCAATGAGTTTAATTAAAGTTGATTACAAGAACATAGGTGAGACCTTATTTGCAGGACCATGGGTAATTGTCCTGGCTATGTTCCTAAAAAAAACCTTTCTCTTCTAATTTAAATAAATTTTAAAAATAAATTTTATTTAAATTAGAAATAATCTTATTTCTAATCTTATCAATCCCAGTTTCCTTTCCCTCCTATCCTCCCATTCACCCCTACCAACCCCCGATTCCTTCCCCCATTCACTCCCCAGGGAGGGTGAGGCCTTCCAAGAGGGATCATCAAAATCTGTCAAGTCATTTGGGGCAGGGCCTAGGTCCTCCACTGTGTATCTATGCCAAGAGTATCCCTTCACGGGAAATAGGCTCCTGCAGTCAGTTTGTGCACTAGGGATACACCATGGTCTCCACTGCAAGATGCCCCAAAGAGTGCTCAGTGCTCCTAGCTGCCACCCACCATTAGGAGGCCTTGTTTGGTCTGTCAGACTGGGGTCCATGAATTTCCACTTGCTCAGGTCAGCTGTTTCTGTGAGTTTTCCCAGCATTGTCTTGACCCATTTGTTGGTTACTCCTCCCTCTGTGAAACTGGATTCTAGGAGTTTGGCTCATTGCTTAGCTGTGAATCTCTGACTCTGCTTCCATTAACTACTGGATGAAGGCTCTAGAATGGCATCTAAGGTAGTCATCATTCTCATTATAGGGGAAGGGCATTTAATGTAGCCTCTCCACTATTGGTTAGGTTGTTAATTGAGGTCATGCTTGTTGATCTCTGTACATTTCCCTAGTGCCAGATTTCTCTTTAAACCTATAGTGGCTCCCTCTATTGATGTGTCTCTTTTCTTGCTCTCTATTCATCTCCTCACTCAATCTTCTGATCCCTCATGTTCTCCTCCTCCCTCCTCTTCTCCCCTCCTCTTTCTCCTACCTCTCTCTCCCCTAAATTTTTTTAAAGAAAGTATGTATCAGGCCTTAAGTGCTTCTCTTCCTTAGTAACTGTGAATTAATTGTCTCTGAGTCTTCCAGGAAGGGGCAGGGCCTTTATGATCTATCCTTCTTAACAACTGCTAACAGCCTTCAGGCAAGGGTGGATCCTCATGAGTTCTGCCCTGAAGTCAACTGGTAACTACCACTAAATCTTCAAAAAAATGGGTTATCTGAAGTCTCTATGGCCACCATCTGTTAACCGACAGTAAGTACCAAGGGAGCAGATGCCGGGAACTCCTTTTCTCTGGCAACAGCCAACTTATTCCTCAGGGAGGGGTGATATTTTTGATTCCTTCCTCTTAGGAACCGATACTGCCTTGGGACTCATGAGTCCCTTCCCATAGCAAATGTCAACTGCGTATGAGTCCTTAGGAAAAAGTGGGTAGTTATGTGGCCCTCTCTTTTCCATAGTATAATACTGATATGTTCTAACTTGTGCAGGTAATCACATCTTGTGTGAAAGTCTAAAAATGCTTTTTCTTTATCAGTTTCATTCATGATTTCAAAGGACCAACTGTTATTTGCCTTGGCATTCTGCACTTATATTCTGTAGTTTCTTAATTTATGTTTTAGTCAGTTATTTTCTTCCAGTCTCTTGGAGTTAAATTACTTTTGTTTGGCTAGCATTATAAGGTTGGCTTACTGTGAAATCTTTTCCTTTGAATGAGCTATTTATTTATTTATTTTTAAAAAGGTAGGAGGCCTTGACAAATATAATCACCCTTCTTCTAATCATATTTACATTTATATAAATGAAAGAAATCATCAAAGCAGCAGAATCTAGCTTATAACATAAAGCAACATGTAGTTGAGATGTTCAAGCCAAAAGAAATTGAAAAACATCTCAAACTGATTATTTGGGTGATAGGGATCACAGGTTTTAAAACAAACTACTGCAAAATAAAACATATTTGAAGAAACACTTAACTGGTAAGAAATATTGATATGAAGTATCAAACCAAACCTTTACTCTTAGCAGCTCCAAATTGAGTACATTGATATCGTCTACACCCAAAGAAAACCTCACAGACAAAATGTTGGGTGGCAAATCCAGTACAAGTCCTATGCAGTACCTTTTTTTGGCTCTCCTAGCATTCATTGGTCAGGGCCTGTGCCTCCTCTCTGCACTTCTCACCTCTCCCTTCTGGATGCTGGGCTTCCACCTCCCTTCTCTGAGCCCGATCACTATATAACTCAGCCATTTTGGCCATGCACAGTGCTTTCTTGTTCTCTTTGCCTGAGTCAGCTCTCTTGGTGGGTGACTCTCTCATCATCTGGTTTACTCTGCTGTCCATGTTCAGCCTGGATTCTTCCCTCTGCTTTCTTTCTCTCTCCTATCTAAAATAACATCTTCTCCATACATTACGGGTGGTCATATCCTCCTTTTATTTACTTTTTCATTAAAAAAGTAAAAAAAACAAACAACTAAGTCCACATTGTGTAGCAGGCTTTTCTGGTTTGATCCACCAGCCAACTCCCAAATCAAGAGAGAGTCTTGTTAGTTAGGGATGCTCTGCTTTATTTTAACTCTTATTTTATCCTGTTTCTCCTTATCTACATTTTGCTTTTTTAGTCTTTCTTCCTTTCTGTATATCTTACTTCCTGCTGACTCTATGGCTGACTGTTGGCTGCCTGGCTTCTGACCCTGGGCATGTCCCTCTGTATCTCTCTCATTCTCTTCTCCTTCTTTGGGAGCCTAGATTTCTCCTTCTATTCTCTTTTTACATTAGCCCTACTTATCCCCATCAGCTTTTTATTAGACCAATCAGATGTCTTAGGCAGGCAAGGTGAAACAGCAACACATCTCTATATAATTAAACAAATTCAGCAAAAAGAAATGCAATACATCTTTAAATCATTAGCAAAGGCAGCAGAAATAAATGTACTACATGTCCACATAGTTAAAGTAATATTCTGCAACATAAACATGTGACACATTTGCCTAGTTAAAATAATATTCCATAATATCGTTTTTGTGATGTGACCTTGTATTCAAACAGAGGCATCCATATCTTGTCTTAAGTCCTATCCTTTTATACTCCTCTAGCTGTTTTCTTCATAATAGAATCCAAATTGCTTTTCATAACTTAATACCCAGCCTTAGTCTGGCCTACCCTCTCTCTACAGCCTAATATTAAGCTCCTCTTCTGCCTTTGCTCTTCACCACTCTCTCCAGCTCAAAACAGTTGTCTTTTATATTAGTTCCCACCTGCCTTAGGTAAGAACTTGTTTTCCTCTCTACATTGGGTACTTTGCCATTCAAATAGCTGATCTCTTTTTTTCTATAACCTTTCTTCATTGCTCTATATAGATATTCTCCTCCTCCTTATTTTTTACATTAATTTGCTTATTATTCTCAGAACACTTATCCACTTACTATATACTTAATATTAGGTGCCTATATTCCAGATCTTCAAATGAGGTGTGAAAACTCTGTATAGGTAAACTTCAGAATTACATAAACTCTAATTACTAGGACCTAATATCATCTATGCTATGTTGTAGGTAGAGAGCTCAGGTACCTGAAGCACTGACCATGCCCATATGGTCACAGATACCTGGGGAGAGGCAGAGATAAAGGTCAAGGAAGGAGGGTTCATGTGCTCTCCTGGGGCTTTGGTCAAGGTCAGAGACCAGCAGAACACTGACCTCAGTTCTCAGCTTCTCAGGTAACTTCTCTCTCTCTAATAAAGTATCATACGGCATTCATTCCCCGTATACTTGGTGTTGCTCATTACCCCTCATCACTATGTAGTTAATGATAAGTAAATTTTGGCTGAATGGAAAAATCAGTGAATTTGTGTGCTTTCCTCTACTAGACTAACCAACAGCTATTGTTTTAAAAATATTTTTGTTTTCTGAGAACTTCATATATGAGCAGAGCGTCTCCATCATTCCAACTCCTCCTTCTACTCTTCCAATTCCTCCCACATTTCCACCCAACAATTTTTAATCTCCTCTATTCAAACTCATACATGTATAACCTACAGAATCAACTTAGGATTTATCTTATATACGCATTTTCAGGGTGACTACTTGGGATTGGACAACATATGTGGGAGCTAATCCCTGGAAGAAATTGATTCTCCCTCTCTCAGTAACCATTGTCCACAGATATCTCTTCATCAAGATACGGGCGCATGTGAATTTTCACTTGTCCAGGATGGCATTTCAACTGACCTGGTAAGTACACTGGTATTATTCAGGCAACTATATGGTTGAGAGTTCATGGGTCCATTTTCTCTGTTCTGTCTAGGGGACATTATCTAACAGCAGACATCTTGGACTTTTGACTCTCATAAGCTTTCTTTCTCTTCTATGATTTTACTTGAATCTTATATGTTGGAGTTGCCTTAAAATTCTATGACCAGGAATTGGGGCTCCAAACAGCCACTTATTCTCTACATATTGACCAGTTGTGAATATCTGTAGTAGTCTCCAATTTTGAAAAAAGTAGTTTCTTTTATGAGGTATGTTGGTTACCCCTAAGATAAAAGTGTTGCCAATGCACTATGGGTTTATTTGCTGGGCTAGTCATTGTTGTGGTTCATAAGCTGCATTGCTATACTGACTGGTTTTGTGTCAACTTAAAATAAGAGAGTTTCATTGGACAGGAAGGTGCCTCAGTTGAGTAAATGCCTCCATGAGATCTGGGTGTAAGGCATTTTCTCAATTAGTAATCAATGGGGGAGGGCCCTTCCCTTTGTGGGTGGAGGAGGAGCCAGCAGGTTTTGGGTGGTGCTATCCCTTGGCTCTATAAGAAAGTAGACTGAGCAAGCCATGGGAAGCAAGCCAGTAAGCGGCATTGTTCCATAGCCTCTGAATCAGATGCTATATCCAAGATTTGGCCTGTTTGAGTTCCTGTCCAGACTTCCATTAGTGATGGACAGCATTGTGGAAGTGTAAGCCAAATAACCCTCATTTGCTTTATGTTGTAGCAATAGAAACCCTAATTAAGACAGAAGTTGATAACAGAATTGTGTGTGGGGTATTACTGTGACAGATCTGACGATGTTTTTGGAAACATCGTGGAAGGACTTGAAACTTTGGTCTAGAAAAGCCATTGAGTTTTGAGAGCTCAGTGTCAATGTCTTGAGGAGTTTGAAAGATAAGGATTTTGACAGCAGTGCAGAATATGGAAGCCTGGATTATGAAGTTTCAAAGAGAAACTTGAACTCTATCAGGGCCCTTTGTGGTTTTTAAGTGAGATTCTGTTATTTGGGTCAGCTGGGGCTGGGGTGGAAGAGTCAGCCAAGATTAACAAGAGACCTGCACCATCAAAGGGAAAACTGCATTGTAAGTACAATTGATGCTTAGTTGGCAGGAATTAAAAAGTCATCGGTGATTGAGACCAGCATCACTGAGGTAAAATCCCCTGATTGCTCAGAGAAGTTGAGTTCCAGAGGCAAGTACACTTGGTAATGTGTAAAAGTCACCCAGGTGGTACTGGTTTGAAGGTATGATGTTATGGAGAACCTCTCAGGTTAATAAAGACAATTATAATTTTACTTTTCCCTCTAAGGACCCTTTGCTGAATCTTGTCATGTTTTCTATGCTGTGTCTTCATTTTCATTCATCTCAGTGTGTTTTCTAATTACCCTTGTGATTTATTGTTTCAAGTCCTAGTTACTTACGAGTGTGTTTATTGAATGAAAAAAATAAGGACATGACTGCATCTGGGTATGAGCTGAGTAGAAGGTTTATTGTAGATCTGAGGCAGAGGACAGCCAGAGGCATCTGGAAGAATCCCTGGTAATGAGAGGAGAAAAGGTGATGGGAAAGCAAGAGAGGAAGACCAGAGAGAGGGAACAAAAAGAGTATCTGGGAGCACAGTGATCAAGAGAGAGCATAGACAAAATGACTGAAATAAAACAGGGATCAATTTAGGAAAGGTAAATGGAAGCCCAGCCCCTGGGAGGCAGAGGTTTAGAGTTTGGAATGAGGTAGGTGAGAAGTGCTGGGAGGAGCCACAGGTACTGAGTAAAACTGGGTCAGCTGACCAGCGTCCACTTTGATATGTTAATAGGCACCTCAGCCATTTGTCCTGGGTGTCTTTGAGTCCTAACATTTAGTCTACATACATTTGAATTTTCCAAATTTATAATATTAATTTCCAGTTTCCACTTTGGAAAATTTACTTACTTTGATGATGATACTTTGAATTTTATTGTGTGTTATTTCATTGTATAATGTACTTTTTCTGAGAATGTTTTGTAGGCATTTACTAATAATTTGTATTTTTCACTTTCTGGATTTAGTGGTACATATGTATTCATTGGATCCAGCCATCTTTCCATTAGTAAATATTATATATTAGTGTGTCTAACTACTATTTTGAAACTATTTAATCCCTTAATCCTATAGTTTTATGTATCTGAGGGCTTTGTTGGCAGGAATATTTATGGTTATAGCTGATCTTCCTGGTGTGTTTATTCATTGCTGTACTAATTATGTTTCTTTATCTGTAGTGATATACTTATTTGTATGTCTGCTTTCTCTGATATTAGTTTCCTAACTTGGAGCATTATGTACCTCTTATTTATCAAATAGATGGGGAAATTTTGTAAACAACTATGTCTTTGGATTGGAGTTTAGACATGTTTATGTATAATCTTACTGATGTCAATATTTTTAATCATTTTTCTATATCTTAAGTTTTGTTCTATACTTTCTTTGTTTCTTTAAATGCATTAGGAAATTTTTTATTGTAAAACATTTCTATTCCCTCAGTGATTATTTTATTATATTTTAGAGATAATTTCTTATTGTCTATTTTATTATTTACAGCATATGCATTTTATTGCATTAGAACCAGTAACAGAGTTATACAAATTTAATTTACAAATGATGTGGAAATATTGAGAATTCTGTTTAGATCTGTTCCCCATTTTAATTGATATTTTTGAGGAGGTTTCTTGTGCCTTCCATTGACTTGAGTCACTTGGTTGAGTAAAAGGCTCCTTTGCAGCTGAGAGTGACCAACTGCTCCCTTACTGCTTCTATTCCCTCCCAGTTCATTTCCTGTTCAGCATGCAGAATGAATCTTCTGACCTACAGATTGGAGAGAGGGCCAGAAAACAGGGGAGGGAGGAGGGCTGTTCTTCTGGGTCCAGGCAGAAAGTTTCCACCATTGCTTGCCTTTTTTGATATTTTCGATGACTAGTTTTATGAGTTACATCGACACACCTGTCTTTTTATGCCATGTTCATGCAGCCTTTACTCATATAACTCTGTAGTCGACCTTGCAATCGGTGATGGTGATAGCTCTGGAAGTTTTTATTGTATGGGATTGTTTAATCTATCCTGGGTTTTTTTGTTTTCTATATGAAGTTGAGTATTGTTCTTCAAGGTCTGTAAAGAATTGTGTTGGAGACCCAGGATATCCAAAGCAATCCTGTACAACAAAGGAATTTCCGGAGGTATCTCTAAGCCTAGACACATGGGGGAGGGCCTAGGCCCTGCTCTAAATGATGTGACAGATTTTGAAGATCCCCCATGGAAGGCCTCACCCTCCCAGAGGAGCAGAAAGGGGATGGTATAGGGGATTAGTGGGGGACGGGGGAGGAGGGGAGGGAGAGGGAACTGGGATTGATGTGTAAAACAAGCTTGATTCTAATTTAAATAGAAAAATAGAGAATGAAAAAATGTTTAAAATAGAATTGTATTGGAATATCAATGGAGATTACATTGAATTTGTAGATTGCTTTTGGTTAGATGGCCATTTTTTACTATGTTAAATGGTCTTTCCATCTCCTGATATCTTCTCCAAAATCTTTCTTCAAAGACTTGAAGTTTTTTTTTCATACAGGTGATACACTTGCTCGGTTAGAGAGAGTTATCCCAAATTGTTTTATATTTGTGGCTATTATGTAGGGTGGTGTTTCTGTAATTTCTTTCTCAGCCCATTGATCTTTGTATATAGGAGGGCCACTGCTTTTTTTTTCTAGTTCATCTTCTATCCAATCAGCTTGTTGAAGGTGTTTATCAGTTGTAGGAGATCCCTGGTAGAATTTTTTGGGAAGAGTATGTGTACTATCACATTACCTGCAAATAGTGAAACTGTCACTTCTTTTCCAATTTGTATCCGCTTCATCTATCTCTTTATTTTATTGTTCTAGCTAGAACTTCAAGTACTCTAATGAATGTACATGGAGAGTGGACAACATTGTCTTGTTCATGATTTTAGTGGAATTGCTTTGAGTTTCTCTCCCTTTAATTTGATATTACCTATTGGCTTGTGTATTATCTTTGTTATGTTTAGGTATGTCCCTTCCATCTCTGATCTATCCATGACTTTTTTCATGAAGGGATATTTGACTTTTGTCAAAGGCTTTTCATTATCTAATGAGATAATTGTATGGGTTGTTTTTCTTGCAGTTTGTTTATAAGTTTGATTAAACTGACAGACTTTTGTATGTTGAACAATACCCACATCTTTGGGACAAAGCCTGTGTGATTGTGGTGAATGTGTCTTTTATGTATTTCTGGATTGTATTGGCCATTATTTTATTGAGAATTTTTGAATCAATGTTCATGATTGTTATTGGTCTGACATTTTATTTTTTGTGTCTTTATGTGGTTGGAGTATCAGGGTGACTGTGGCCTCATAAAATTAATTTGGTAATGTTCCTTCTTTTTTATTTTGTGATTATTTGAGGATTATTGATGTAAGCTCTTTTTTGAATGTCTGGTAGAAACCTGTGCTTAAACTGTCTGACCATGGGCTAGAGTTTTCATGTGTGCCTTTAAGTTGTTAGTATGAAATCTGTCTAATTTCTTTATGTAGGTATTTACTCCTATGAATTTTCCTGGTAGCACTTCTTTCATTGTGTCCCATGAGTTCACATATGTTATGCATTCAGTTTCATTGATTTCTAGGAAGTCTTCAATTTTTTATTCTGCCTTGACCCAACAATTATTATGTAGAGAGTTGTTCAGTTTCTAAGACTTCATAGGCTTTCTGTTTTAATTTTATTTTTGTCTATATGATCTTTCCATTGATGAGTGTGATATTGAAGTATCCCACCATCAATATGTGAGTGTCAATGTATCACTTAAGGTTCAGTTGTGTTTCCTTTATAGGTGTTGATATCTTTGTGGTTCAGTCATAGATACTAAGAATTGAAAAGTAATCTTGGTTGATTTTTTCCCCTTGGATGAGCATGAAGTATTCTTACTAGTGTCTTTTGATTAACTTTGTTTTGAAGTCTATTTTGGTAGATATTACAATTGTTATACCAGGTTCTTTCTTAGGTCCATTTGCTTGGAAAATATTTTTCCAACCCTTTAAGGTAATGCCTGTCTTTGATGTTGATGTATGTTTTCACATCCACTTTGATAGTCTGTGTCTTTTTTACTGGGGAAATTTGTTCATTGATATTGAGAGATGTCAGTGACTAATGATTGTTAATTCCTGTTATTTTGTTGTTGTTGTTGGTGGTGGTTGTGTGTGTGTGTGTGTGTTTGAGAGAGAGAGAGGGAGAGAGAGAGAGAGAGAGAGAGAGAGAGAGAGAGAGAATATGTGTGTATGCCCTTTGGGTTTTACTGGTGTAAACTTATTTATTGCCTGTATTTTCTTAACTGTAGTTAACCGACTTGGGTTTTCCTTATAGTACAATCTGTGGGGCTGAATTTGTGAATAGATATTGTTTATATTTGATTTTATCATGAATATCTTGTTTTTTTCCATGTATGATGATTAAAATTTTTCCTGCGTATAGTCTGGGCTGGCATCTGTGGTCTCTTAAGAATCTGCAGCACATCTGTCCAGGCCCTTCTGGTTTTAGTTTCTCCACTGAAAAATCATGCGTAATTCTAATTGGTCTGCCTTTATATATTACTTGGCCTTTTCTATTGTAGCTTTTAATATTCTGGATTTGTCTTCATTGGATGGGAATTTTCTTCCCTGAATTCTGCTTACCTTCTGGTGTTCTGGCAGGAGTGGCCTGTCCTTGAGTAGGAGACTGGACTTCTTCTGCCATGGTGGCTGCTAATTTAGCAGGGGTTTGCATCCAATTTGGCTGGAGTTCTGATGGCTGGAGTGACCTCTTACCAGAAGTCCCAGGGTGCTGGATGCAGTCTCTGGTAGAGTAGGGGGCTTCTGAAAGACATGTAGGTCAGGACAGGGTTACAATGAGAGGAAAGGCTGTTGCGGGTAGGTTTGGTAGGCACTGTGGGAGTGTTGGTGGTTCGTGAGTAAAAGTGATAGGTGTGCTCATCCCTTGGCAAGAATCTCTTCTGATCCCAGCTTTCCTGTTACTTATAGTTCTTTGTATAAGGTTGAGGCCTAGTGTGCATTTTCTCATCTACTTTAGCATGTCCTTTGCATTGTCTTATTCAACTCATGGTGAGAATTTATGAGTATAGCCTCTTTTATTACTAGGAGATACAGTCTCATAGCAGAAGCCCAAATCTTCTGTTTCTTACAATCTTTCCACTCCTCACCATGGTAGGATTCTGTCTGACTTGAGTTGGTAGATGTCTGGTGAACACTATAACAACCACTGTGAGTTCATATGTGCAGTAGTTCTGCTGTGTTCACAAACATTTCCTCGTAGTCATGTCCTACTTCTGGCTCTTAAGATCTGTCCTCTCTTCTGTAATGATCCCTGAGTCTTGGGGAAGGGACACACACACACACACACACACACACACACACACACACACACACACACACAATTTATATGAAGTTACTCTATAATTAGGCAACAGTGGTCCTACTAGAAATGACAAAATAACAAATAAAAGCCCAGTGCTGGGAATGAGTGTTCTCTTTTGGATGTGGTATCCAGAGAGGTCTCATATATCCCCCCAAACATAATAGGTCATTTTTGTTTCTATGTGTTATCCTCCAAAACTTGATGGTAAGACCCTTTTGCTGAAGACACCATGTAGTTTTTGTCAAGTTGGTGCTGTATATTGTTTTATTTAAACTCTTTATTTTTAATTGACTCATATGATTAAAATATACTTATATTTAGAATATGTTATAAAATTAAAAGCATATTTTGTGACATACAAGTTGGCTTAGAAGTTAAAAATCCCTACTGCCAACACTTATAACCTAAATCCCATCCCAAAGTGCCACATGATGGAAAGAGAATTGACTCTTCTCAGTTATTGTCCAGCTTCAGCCATCAGGTGGCACATAAAAACACATAATTTTTAAAGTAATTTAAAAAATAAAATTTAGTTTTTAACATTTTAGTGATAATACAAAAAAAAGCTATGAGGTGAAGAAGAGTTCTAAAAGGAATGTAGTAGAGTGATAAAAACGGTGAAGGAATCCATGTGTCATAAAGACAGAGTGGGGTAATATCTAATGTTGCAAGAAGACAAAATAAATTAAAAGAATATTTTTTCTTTTTAATATTTTTGGTTATTCTCTTAGAATTTCCTACCTGTATACAATATAGCAATGTTTTTTCCTCCCTGCCCCATCTATCTGTTCCATGGCCCACCTCCAAATATCACATCCTCTTCTAAATAAAAAAAATACTGAGTCCAATTTAGTACTGCCCATTTATGAATGAACAACCTAACAGGAACTGTGTCCCTGAAGAAAACTGACTCTCACTCCACCATCATCATCTGGAAATAGTTTCTTAGCTTCCCGTGAGCCCTTGTGATGTATTTCCCTCTCCTTGCTAGGTTGATCTTGTACAGATCTCTGGCAGTTAACAATAGCTCCTGTGAGTTCAAAAGTACATAAGTATTGCATATCCAAAAGACAATGTTCTGTGGCAGTATTCCCCAAACTCTTTTCTAATCATGCCACCCTCTGTTCTATATTGTTCTCTGAGCATTTTTAACTAAGTTGGCAGAGCTTTCCTCTTTACGGTTGAGTACTTTACAGTTATCTATTATCTGCATTTTGAATAATTCGAAGTATTTGAATTAGCCACCATTTACTATAGAAAGAATGTTCTCTGACAAAGTTTTTATAAGACAGTATGATATTATGTACATTTAGTGAAATCATAGTAGGTTCTCCAGCAGCTCCCCAGCCACTGTTCTTAGTTTTGGTCTTTACAGTATTAGGATTGAATTCTCTCTTGTAGCATGGATCTTGCAGCAAATTTAATAAAAGATAATGATTACCCCTATAAAATTTATGTCACTATATAACCTATGTGTGTCTTGCTAGACTGGTAATTATTGTAGCTCTCAAGGCTCATTGCTGGTCAAAAAAAAACTGTTGAAGATTTTTCTCCAACAGCAGACTGTACAGCATTTCTGCCACTACAAAAGATAGCCAGTACCACCTTGAATGTTTCATGTCTTTTGTGTCTTCAGCACTAGGGTAATACCATCTAGTTCTGGTAGGCACCCAAGTGCAATGACAAAAGCATGTATTGTTTAGGCATATTCTGGGATCTCTCTGACCAACATTTTGTTTGGTAACCCATGACTTCTGGAAAAATATTCTAACTTTTAGGGCAGCTCCAAATAATGGTTTTGTTTTCTCTTTTTAATATTTAATTTATTATTTTTTCAGAATTCTTAGCTGAGTATTGTGTTTGTATCATTTCTACTTGACACTCTCCCAATCCATTTCTTCCCTGTCCTCCAACACTCTTAATTTCATGACCATGACCTCTTCCTCTGTGTGTGTGAGAGAGACAGAGACAGAGAGACACAGAGAAAGAGACTCACAGAGAGAGACAGCTTACAAAATATAAATTTCCACTTGACTGTTTCAAACATCATTGATGATAGCTATCCTTCCCCTATACCACATCTTTCCCACCTTGCCATTCCTCTGCCTACATAGACCTCACTCCACAATATTCCCATGTAACACCTGTTACTATATTTTCCCCACTGTAAACTATTTCTTTCCCACCCTAACCCCATTTGAATTTCCTAACTTGGACAGTTACTCCAAGTTAAATATAAAGATCTAAAGATTTAGAGCTGGGATCCATATATGAAATCTCTCTCTCTCTCTCTCTCTCTCTCTCTCTCTCTCTCTCTCTCTCTCTCTTTGAGTTTAGGTTTCCTCACCCAGTATATTCTTTATTTGTAGTTATATCCATTTATGTGAACATTTCATAATTCATTTTATTTAATTTCATTTGTTTATGTGTACATATTTTTATGATCCATTCATCAGTTGATATCTAGACTGACTTCCATTCCTTTGCTATTCTGAATAGAGCACCGATAAACATGAATGTGCAGGCATCTCTATAATATAGAGTTCTTTGATTATATGCCCACTAGGGATGAATCTCAGTCATATAGTACTTGTGTTTCATTTAGAAAATATAAACAGCAGACATTAAAAAAACTTCTCTTTCATCTACTTCTTGCTCTGTTGAAACTATGCTACACTGTACATGAATGATTTTGACTACTTCACTTGTGTCATACAAGGGAAATTAAATAACATTTAGCCTTTTAAGATTTTAATCCCCATATTACAGTATTCTTAATATTTTAATTGTAATATGGGGAATAATTTAATGCTTGAGGCTTCATAGTACATTTCGCTATCATTATTTGCTAATCAATGAACACTTGAATTTCCTTACTCTTTGCCTACTGAGAATATGGCTTCTATACACATTTGTGTGGAAATCGTGCTATGATCATTCTCAGCAGCTGGTAGTACAAGAGTTCAATGGCCTTTTCATGCCCAGAAGACAACATTCTGTAATAGTCCACCCCTTCCTATGGCTCTTAAAGTCTTTCCCTCCATGCTCCTATGATGTTCGCTGAGCTTTGAAGGCACTAATATAGGTGTCCCATTTAGTGCTGAATAATCAGTAGATATTTATTCTCAGCACTGACAAACTATGAATTTCTGTCACAAAAGCTATCCACAGAAAGAAGTTTTTCTTACTAAAAATGACAGCAAAACTATTCTTTGACATATATAGAAATATTTAGAAGGCAACTTGACAGATATAGATGTCCATTTAGCAAAACATCTATAGTTTTCTTCTACTGTCTATGACCACCACCCCACAAACAACAGACGCTTTTGTCTGGTCTTAGTGTTACGGTCAACTATGAGGTGAACCTTGCATGGGGGACCTTGCAGGGGTTCCATGGCAAGTGAGGTTGATTGAGGCAGAGGAACAACCATGCCAGGCAGACAGAGCTTAGTGAGAAGGGGAGTGAAGGTAAAAGGAAAGAGAAAAGAGGTGAAGAGATAGAAACACAGAGATCAGAGAAAGAGGACAGATGAGAAGAAGGAGACAGGAAAAGTCCTGTCTGCCCCAGAGGAACAGCAAAAAAAAAGTAGGAAAGAGAGAGCAGAAAAAGAGAGCATAAGTGGGTGGGTGTGTTTCTTTTATAGGGGTCCTTTGTACCTGGGCTGACCAGGATACTGCCTAAATGCATTCTGCCAGGTGACAGGGGCAGACCAGCATAATGCCTGAATCTTTACATTCCCACCTGTATTTATAATTAAAAAGGTGAGGAGTTAGTCATGGCAGGTCAGGGAATAAGAGTGTTGAGTTCTCAAGACTACTTCCTGCTGATCTGGGAGGTATCAACCATTTTTGGGGGACCTGAGAAAGTTGGGGTGCTGCCATGTCCTGGAGTAGCTTGTTGTTTCATCACATTCCAGGATGTATTGAACTCTCTGGCACCTATTGAATCTGTCAAGATATTGATAGAGCAGAGGACAAGGTTAAGTTTAAGAAAAAAACGTCTTAGGTCCCAGTACTTTGCAGGAGGAGGAATCTAAGACGAGTTATGGCACCAGCGTTATGCTAAAGCTCATGGGGGAGATTGTGTGGGGGACCTTGGCATATTCCATGGCAGGTGAGGATGACTGAGACAGAAGGACAAACATGCCAGGCAGACAGAGCTTAAGTGAGAAGTTTTATTAGAAAGTAAAAAGTAAGAGAAGAAAGAGAAAAGAGGTAAAGGTACATGGAGACAGAAAGAGGACAGAAGTGAAGAGGGAAAAGTCCTATCTGTCCCAGGGGAACAGCAGGAAAGAGAGTGGAAGGAGAGATCAGAAATGGACAGAGGACTTTCTTTTAAAGGAGTCATTTGCACCTGGGTTGCCCAGGGTATTGCCTGAGTGCATTCTGCCAGGTGACAGGGCCAGGCCAGCATAATGCCTGGGTCCTCCCTGTGAAGCAGAACTTCAATTCAACCTTAAATTAAGTCAGAAATATACTTGCTACATGCATAATAGTTATGTTACTCTTTCACCAGTAGATACATCTTACCTGGAATGTTGATGATGTAGCTGTGAGGGTCTAGAGGTAACTCAGACTAAAAACAGCAAGGCAGTAATTAGTTCTGGCACTTTCAAAGCTGGAAAGCAAGGGTGAATCATACAGCTTAGCCAGAGTGCAATCTCTTCATGTCTTTCAATAAAAAATGTATCATATTTTCAGCTATACAGTTTTACAATTTACTTCTTAGGGAAACCAACAGAAGCAGCAATATCCTATATTATTTAAGTGTCTCAGAAGCCTCCAAGGCCAACAACTCCTATGTTGGTAGACCAGTCTGGCCCCAGTATTTTTATTTAGTAAATGCTTGCCTTCTGGTAGAATCTTTTCCTATGCATGCATGGTACATTTGCTCAAACCCCTTAAACATTTTATTAGTGTTCCTAGCCATAAGTTGTTTTGCCAGATTTTTGGGTGTCATTCGTGCCTTTCCCAACTTTGTGAAGATTTCACAGTTGCACCTGGTCTCTGAACCAATCTAAACTAATTTTCCATCCACACTCCTTTAGATGTGCACTCGTGGCATTCACATATTTTCTTAAATCTGTAAAACAATTAAGAAGCTAGAATAATATACCTATGAAATGGAATTATTTTTTGCAAAGAAAGATGGTATGTGAGGCCCCAACCCACTCAAGTCCATGTCAGTTGATCCAAGACATCTGCAGTGACAGTGCTACTACAGAAAAATGTCAGTGAAGTTCAGAACAGCATGAACAACTTGCATAATTTGTATCAATTGGTCCTTTAAAAAAGTCAATGTTAGGTCAGCATCATGGATAGGAAGAGTGATACCGTTAATTAGTTATCCATCTACCTTCCATATTTATTCTGTTTAGTGATCCTTAGTTGTTGCAATAGGACTGCCATGTATCCCTCCGTATCCAGTCCTTTCAATGTGGCCTGTAGTGATGCTCATTTTTCTAAATTGTATATGGACAAGGGGGTGGACGCCCATGATCTCATCTATTATACTTGTAGATGGCTCCCTGGATTTGACATGCCCTAGGTGTATACTGTGTCACGCTATTGCTTCTTAATTAGCCACATCTGGAAGCAATGAGGGACCTGATTGAGTTAAACAATTTCCAGCTCCATTGTACAGGAGAAAAATGTACAAAGATAGTCATTGGGCATAACTGGTCATAACTGAATTGAGCAAAGTCTTTTTTAGAAAACCTATATCACTATCATTTATAGATTTCTTAAGGTTTTGGTTGGGCTGTATGGCCTTTCAGAAGCTCACAAACATGATTTGACTTAGCAACAGTTATTTTGTAACTTAGTAACCCCGATTCAGTACTAATCTTGCCACATTTGCTTTTGAGTGACAGAGAGACCTCTTCACATCTGTATTTTCCTTTTCAAATCACTCTATAATTTCTTTAGTTCTTAAGGAACCGTACTTCATTGAATGCTAGAGTCTCCTCTACCTGGTAAATATCTCTTACCATGGAGCTCAGGGAAGCTACTAATGCTTCATGCCAGTCCTGTGGTTCTTGCTGAGTCAACCCATTAACTTTCTGGTGATCAGAGTCTTACTTGGTCCAATGATCTCAATAAAATGCCACCTCTTTCATGCCTAATTTCCTTTATAATATAATACTTATCCTTCCTCTATTGTCCTCTAGTCACCTGATACTCATGGGAAATGAGCCTGTTCTAACTAAGTGGATTGTATAAATTAATTTATCAGTGAACAGTTTCCCTCATAGTTTCATATCTTGTAACTTTTGTCTTGAGTATGGATGGGCAGTTATATTACTATGTATCTCTGCATCCATAGCACTTGCATTGACTCCAGCTCCACTATATTCCACAATGAAATGAGACAGCCTGTGAGAGGTTTATCCATTTCTTCTATTAAAGTTTTTCCAAATTAAACAGTTGGAAGTTGGAAGATTCTGATTATCATAGCTCCATATACTGGACGTTTATTAATGTCCTCACCTGCAAAAGTTACCCTAGAATTTCCTTTTTAGTAAAGATCAGACATGAGATATTGTCTATGACTTCTACATTACTCTAACTTTCCTTAATGTTTAGTTCTTCCCAGAGGTTTGCTGTTGCTCTGTTTTTATTTTGGTGGTCACTTTCTGTTAATATGCATCTGCTTGTCTCTCTGTGAGTCATTATCATGGTATCTTAATAATAATGATTCTTAATATCCTATATAAACTTCAACATCACCATTTCATTTCTGCACTATGCTGAATATTTTTGCATGTGATCATAGAAATAAATTTTAAGATATGCTAATTGTGTCATATAACTATTTACAATGTAATTATAGTTTATTAAACCTACATAGTTTAAAGGTGAAATATTATCTTTGTAACAGCATAGATATATTGATGATCATGGTAGAGTTACCATTCCTTTGTCTCCTCTTTAATAATTTTAAAATTTTAATAAAATATCTGTAACAGTAATTACTTCCAGGACCATAAGATGTCATTGTAAATGCTATGTTTCAAATTTCATTTTATTTTTATTCTTTTGTTTTATATTATTTGAGTTTATTATTTTTATTTTCAATTTCAATTTAATTACACATTGATATAGCTAATACATGTAAATGGCCAGAGTGCAAAATTCAGTCATAAAAGCATACCATCCCCTAATTTGTAAAGTTCTTGTCCACCCCTTTTATTCAACACTAGATGTGATGATGACTGGAATTATATGTACTTTTTATTTTACATAATCTATTTCAACAAAAATCAATATTTAAAAATTACTATTTTATTTTATATAAATAGTAAAAGAAGTAAATTTTGCAAATAATTTGAAACATTCTTAATTCCCTTCACACTCACCAACTGTACTACGTAGCTGTATTGTGATCCTTCCAATTGCTCACATGTTAATACAAATTGCACTAATTTGTTATAGAACCACATTTGGTGAATTTTCCTTAGAGATACAGGCAACAAATAGTTTAAAGTTTCATGGATACAGTCTTTTGTTGTAACCACTAAACTTGATCTGAGTGACATTAAAAGAGCCATACACAAGGAATAATTATAAAAACAGAGTATAGCGTACACCCACAATTTGATGATGCTGATACAATGGTTCAATACATTTTTATTACACCAGCATTGAGGAATAGTGCTGTTTTCCAAAGTCATGCTTCTGACTCACTTACTACACTTTAAAATCTTACTTTTAATAACAAACAATTGCTAGTAAAGCAATGGCTAGAGTTTTGGAAGTTGCTTACAGTACGCTGCTGTTTCCTCAGGTAATAACAAATCCTTCTGGGATCATTCATGGAGCTGAAGACTAGATAGTTATAGTTTTCCTTAGTTATGATAAAAGATAAACTAGATACAGAACTTTAGCCTCACAAAGATAGGGTAGATGATAGAATATTTTATTTAAATGTGGCAAATACAAAAAGCCTAAATATTTCAACTGTAATTTTTGCTTAATACCTGCTTTGTTATATGTAATTTTGCAATGTTAAAGTTCAAAGTTTCCTTTTTAATTGGACAGAAAAGGTGAGATGATATGAGATGTACTCCTGTGTGTTGCGAATATGTTTTATTACCATTGGTTAATAAAGAAGCTGATTTATACAATAGCCAGGCAGAATAGAGCCAAATGAGGAATCCGAATAGAGGTAGGAAGAGAAAGAAGGTGGAGTCAGGGAGATGTTATGTAGCTCCCAGAGGAGTAAGATTCCAGAGCAGTACCAGTAGCCACGTCTATGTGGCAATACACAGATTAGTAGAAACGAGTTAATTTAATTGTGAGAGCTAGTTAGTTTGGCCTGAGCCATTGGCCAAAAAATTATAATTAATATTAAACATCGGAGTGGTTATTAAGGGACTGGCTGCTGGGAGAGACATGTCTGGTTACAAATAAAATAATTGTTTGTCATCAATTTATCAATTTTCTTTAATTTGAAAATATTATAATTTTCTATTCTTTGAAAGCTTCATATTTTTACAGTATGATCATATCTACCAAATGTCTCCTTCCTTACTTCATGATTTTTTTTCAATCACCACTGAGTTCAACTAGTGTTCTGCATTTGTGTATGGCTAGAGGGTTATCCACTGATACATGGGGAACCTTAGCAGTACCTGGCCACACTCCCATAGAAAAGCAACACTCCTTCATCAGCAGCTATCAGTTGCCAACATATCCTCAGATAGGAGCAGTAGTGAGGGGAGCCCATGGAATGAATCTTTTGCTTCCATGCTGGAGTATTAACTGTTGTGATTTTGTATGATATCTTTTGTGTAATGTCAGCTACTGTGGGTTCATATGTCCCCCAGTCAAGCCAAGTGTACGGGAAAAATGTTCCCAGCATTCCTCCCTATCTTCTGGTGCTTGCATTATTTTTGTTTTGTTTTAGTACATTATTTTAATTGAAGTAAAATTTTTACTATAATATATTCTGATCATTGTTTCCCTTCCTCAATCGTCTACACCCAGATCCTCTTTGCCACCTCACCTATCCAACTCCATGCCTTCTTTTTCTTTCTGTCTTTAGAAAACAGGCAAACAAACAAACGAACAATACCCCAAACTAATCAAAAGAAACAGAATTTAAAAACAAAGCAATAAACACACCCATACACACATAAAACCCCAGACTATAAAAACACAAAATCAGAAATCATAATAAACCAAAGACTAGCAAGGTTTTTAAAAATGTCCAAACAAAGCATTGTAAGACAAAAAAACCTCCAACTATACCAATGAGTTCATTTAGTATTGACCATCTACAACTCTACATGGGGCCTGTGTCTTGTGTACCCAGTGAGATACCATTAGAGAAATTAATTTTTCCTTTTCAAGGAGATGTCATTGGAGTTAGCTTCTTGGTTAGAGATGGGAGCTTGTGTCCATTTCCTCCTCTCAGTTCTGGAACCCCATATTGTCCTTGTCTTGTGTGCACTGCCACAGTCTTTGTAATTTCATATGTGTGTCAGTCCTGATGTATCTGGAAGACAATGCTTTCTTGGTGCCGTTCATCCCCTCTGGCTCTTGAAATCTTTCTGGCTCCTTTACTTTTGCTCACAATGTACTCTACATGTCATCACAATTTTCTCTTCATGCCTTGTTTCTTTCATAACCTAGTGAATCTAATTGGTGATACCCATATACTTGCAGGTAAAGGTGACCACTGGTGGTATGGGCAGCTTAAGAGAGGCCACGCTCTTGAAGAAAACATACTTTCTTTCCACCAGTACTTATGAACAGCTATTATTTTTCAGTTAGTGATGTGTCTTCATGAGACCCTCCCCTACCCACACTGGAATGTTGATTGCCTGGCAGGGAACAACAGCTGTGGTGAGTTCAATGACTCTATAATTTTCAGAAAACATAATTTCACAACATCCTTTAAGTCAGTTGGAACTTACTATATTTATATCCCCTCCTCTGAGATGGATGCTTCATGATCCTTGGGTATTGAAGGAGTTATAAATTTGTGAGTACTCTATGGTCATTGACTCACAATACTTTGACCTGTTATGTATCTCTGTATTAGACACAATCTGCTGTAAAGAGAATTTTCTCTAATGAAAGATGAGACCTTCAATTTATCTATATAAGTATAATTATTTACAAGGTTTTTGATATTATGCCAATTTAGCAAAACAATAGTAGTTCAATATCAATACAAGATGGATAGTTGATCCTCATTGTATAGCTGATACTGATGCTAAGGTCTTACTGCTGAAGACACCATGCAAATAGCACAGGAAAAAGTAAAACTGAGGCTGACCCATAAACTTTCTTTCTGGTGACTAGTTTCATAGTTCCAGAAACTGCTAGAGGAAAAAAAATCCTTAACAGGTATATTCAGCTGTAATCTTGTGAGTTACAACAACTAGTGGTCTCAAAAGAAATGCCTATTGTTGCAATGGTGGCAATGAAGGCCGGGGGGAGAGGGGAGGGTAACCTTATAGCTTTCTAATTTAAGGTCTAATTTATGGGAACAAATTTGTACCTAGTACTATAAACCTGGAGAAGAGGCTGGGACTACAAAAGAGCTATCCTATACTTTTAAAAATCCTTTCACCAATAATTTGTGTAAACTTATGATGTCTATACTCATAGTTAGCTTCAGTTGGCAACTTGACACATCTAGGTAAAGGAACTGAGTAGCTGCCTCCATCTGATTGGTCTGTGGTCAAGTTGGATGGGGCATTTTATTAATTGTTAATTTCTGTAAGGGAGTCCAGAACACTGTGGGTAGTAACATTTCTAAGCAAGTAGGCTTGTATTATATAAAGAGAATATCTCAGGAGGCCAGACAGCAAGCCAGGAAGCAGTGTTTCTCTTTGGTGTATGCTTCATTTCCTGACTCCAGGCTTTTGCCTTGCACTCCTGCCTTGGCTTCCTTTGATGATAATATATAATAAATCATTTTTCCCCAATTGGTTTGTTTGCTTTTTTATTACAGCAACAGAAAACAACATAGAACACTTTCACTTTCAAACTTGTCTCCAAATGCTCATATGAAATAAGTGTTAATTTATATTTATATGTGAAAATAAGCAAAATTATGTGTATATAATTCTTTTTCTCTTATGAGAGCAGGAAATGCCATTGTTTTCTTTACAGAAATAGATTGTTACCATATCTCTCTATAATGTTTGTGGAAAAATCACAGTTACTGAAAATATTAGAGGTAATTTATTCAACAATTACTTCTTTGGAAAGCATTATCTATTTCTAGGATTTTACTTCCTGGGAAAAATATTAAATTGATATCTTTGAAACTAAAAAAAAACTAATCATCTGGGAGGATAGTTCCTCATCTTTCTATAGAGCTGTAAACAAACGGGAATTTAGGAGTCCACCTATTTCATTCCCAAACTTCTTGAAATAATACTAGTAATAAATTCAAAAAGTGATTTGATTACCCACAAAAATGTGTAGGATGGTATTACTCTGAGTTCTCTACTGTTTTCTTGAATATAGTTTGTGTGTGTGTGTGTATGTGTGTGTGTGTGTGTGTATTGTGCACTAGGCTGTATGAGAAAGCAATTCAAAATAGATTCATAGGGCTATAATCAGCTACTTTTCTGTGCATGAGGCCCAAGGACCTTTTAGTACATACTTACTACCTGCACATTTGAACAATTTATATATTATTTACTGAGTAACAAGCACACTTAAGAGAAAAGGGATATGAAGTGTTAATAAAAACGTACTTTGGGTAACTGAAGTGATAATTCAAGAGGTTGAATGCAGAGGACATGTGTTTGGTTTTCAGCCCCTAAAACTGGACAGTCAAAACTACCTTTAGCTCCCAAACCTAGGGAATCCAATACCCTCTTCTAGCCTCTATAGTCAGTTCCATGTGTATGGTACATAGCTATACACTCAGGTACACACACACATGCACATAAAATAAATGTTTACAAAATTACTTTTGGGGAATTAACAATTGAAACATGAAACCAGTTACAGCTTTATTGATCATTTTATTAAATGCCAAGGAATGAGATTACTGCCACCAACACCCCTGTACATTGGCATTTAGAGTAGTCCCCAAAATTCAGTGGCCCTTAAAAGCATTTTCGTTGAACCACAAATGCCCCATACTCCTTGAAGTCTTCAGCAGTGACCCACATCTGTTTGAATGTTGTCAAGGAAGTCATGACAGATCCACCAATCCAAGATGAATAGCATCTGTCTGGTGAGGCTGTAATCTTGATTGGGGTTCCCTCAAAAGCCAGAACTTCCAATTCTCCCAAGAGTCTATCCTGTAGCCCAGGAAACAGGGTGGTGCCTCCAGACAGCACAATATCAGCAAACAGGGTCTCCTGGATATCATTGTCACACTTCATGATGCTGTTGCAGACCATTTTTGAGATTCCTAGATCATGAATACCTAGATGATCAGGTGTAAAAAGTACTTCAGGCACCTGGCACAGGTGATCACTCATCTGGATGACATTCCCATCTGGCAGTTGGTATTCCCTTAGGGCCTGCTGATAGATCTTTTGTGTGTCTTCTTGTCCCCAGGAGACACAGCACAACTTCTCTTTAATGTCATCCACAACTGCTTTGTTGAGAATGCAGGGAAAGGTGTATCCTTTAGCAAGGAGGAGTCGGGTGAGGTGTTCAGTGATATCTCTCCCTGCCACATATAGCTTGGTGATACCATGAGGCAGAGCGTAGCCCTCATAGATGGGAACAGTACAAGTGACCCCATCTCCACTGTCCACTACCAGGCCAGTAATACAAGCAGAAGCACACAAGGCTCCAACTGCATGGTTGCAAAGATACAAGGCAGGTACATTAAATTTCTCAAACATTATTTCTGTGGTCTTTTCTCGGGTCTCTCGTGGATTCAAGGAGGGCTCTGTCATAAAAACTGGCTGTTCACTAGGTTTCACGCCTAGCTCCCACTCAAAAAGGTCCTTCCACAGTTTTTCCATGTCATCCCATCTAGTTACTAGTCCACGCTCAATAGGATAGTGCAGGTATAAGCCATCATACATGCACTGGGCTTCTTCTCCTACAAAGTACCTTTTCCGATTGGTTCTTGCTGATGGTATGTTGAATTTTGGGTGGCCAACAACAGAGTTAATGACATGTCGGGGTCCAAGCTCTCCTGAAATTCCAACTTTGCAGAGTCCAGAACCATTGTCAAAAATCACAGCTGGAACATCTAATATGGCTTGACTAAACATTTCTGGATTTGATACTTTACACTTCACAATAGTAAGTATATTTAGACCACCCAGGGGGACAATATGTACCTCAGTTGTTCACAGTACACAGAGCAGCAGGTCCTTAGTCCATGAATGTTGTCTTCTTTCTGGGTAGTCCAGAGTCAACTTCAGGGTTAGCTGCTCATTATGTCATAATGTAGCCATGACAATATCTACATGTGGTCATAATCAAGAGGTGGGAGGTGATCTCTGAACCAACACTATACTTCATTTGGTGGGAGATGAAATACTGGAGATAAGCCATCTCATGTCACAGTTTACAGTAGCCTATGATCTCAAATCAGAGGTCTAGTTTTAGAATAATCTAAAGTTGTGTGTCCCAGAATTCAGTCTTTATCTTTTGTTTCATCTATTTATCTGTTTATCTACCTATTTATGTTTCTGTCTATCTATGTATCTATCTATGTATCTATCTATGTATCTGTCTATGTGTCTATCTGTGTATCTATGTATCCATTTGTATCTACATATCTATCTATCTATCTATCTATCTATCTATCTATCTATCTATTCTTTTGAAAATAGATTCTTCTCTCAAACAATACATCCCAAACCTGGCTTCCCCACCCTCCACTCCTAGCTCTTCTCCCATCTACCCTCTTGCTCAGATCTGCTCCCCTTCCATTTATTCTTCAGAAAAATCTCAAGTCTCCCAAGAGATAGTCAGACAGGAAACAAGATAGAATCAGACAAGGTAAAAGCCTTTATATCAAAACTGGACAAGAAAACCGAATAGAAGGAAAAGAGTCTAAAGAGCAGGCAAAGAGTCCGAGATACACCCATTCCCACTGTTAGGAGTCCCACAAGAACACCAAGCTAACATCTGTAACATATATGCAGAGGATCTTGTGCAGACCAATGCATTCCCCATGCTTACCATTTCAGCCTGAGTCCATGTGAGCCCTGCTTAGTTGATTCTACTAAGGAATGTAGGAGTCAGAAGGGATGGAGGATACCAGTCTTCGCTCTTTCCTTAAATGTAGAGTGAAATACATTTTCAACATTCAAATTTTTTGAATATGTATTATATAATATGTGTATATTTTATAATATAATATATAATATATAGCATTAATTTTAGCAGTACTTCACATACTATATATAGCACATAGTATGTAGTATAGTAACATCTCTAAAGCTTTATACTATTTCTTAAAGTATAGCATATTAAATACAAAGTATTCTTAGACATACTATGTAAATTTTTATAGTGATATTAAAATGTATTATATCAAATACAAAGAAATCTTATACATATTATACACATATTTTATACAAATTATACACATTTTATCCATATATTACATATAGGCATGTAAAATTACATATATACATATGTACATTTAACTATTTGTGTGCACATATATCTAAATTTAGTAAATACTTCTTAATCTACTTTTTGTTATTGAGATGACCTCATGTAACTCATGCTGGCATTAATACTACTATATAGCCAAGGGTGACCTTGAACTTCTGTTCATTTTTTCTCCAACATGTAGATTCTCTGCAACTGCATACCACCACATAGGGCACAATACATAGTGGTTTAGATTACAAGCAAATGTGATACTGCACTTAATTGTTTTTCGTTGTTGTTAAAATGTCATAATACCCACCATCTTCAACCTTTTAAACTCTATAGAGATTTACTATATTTATATTATTTTTATTAAGATATCAGTGACAATAATGTATACATACATAGATATATGCATGCATGCATACATACATACATACATACAAACATACATACATAATTCAGTACAAGTTTGCTCAACATCTATCCCCTATTCTCTCCATTTCTCCTCTGTCAATATTCCCTTCTTCCTATAAATGAATTTTCACATTAATGGCATTTTTGTTTATGTGACTGATCCATGAAATTTAATAATTTTGTGTGTGTTTTCATGAGCTTGGTGCTATCTACTGTGCTCACCAGTTTGGACACAACAGCAAACAATGACTTTTCCACTATCATAAAATTTTTAGTAATCAATATTAATGGAGAGATAGGACCCCATGTGCTCCTCCCCGAATCATGACTGATTATTACACGTCCTGTATTGTTCAGGCCCAGTGCATGCAACCATTGCTGCAGTGAGTTCAGGATTGTGGTGGCTATGTCATGCCCATATGATGACATTTTGTAGCTCCCTATCTTTTGGATCTTATGTGTTTTTCTGTCTCCTCTTCAGTGATGTTCCATAGGTGTAGCAATGTACTATTAGGGGGACTGATACAAATGTCTTGTTGTAGGTAAACGCTCAGCTACCACTGGTTCTCATGTATCTATGAGTCTCTACATTCACAGCCATTCACTACAAAAACAGGCTTTCCTAAAAAGAGAGAATACCATTTATCTATTTGTAGAAACAAAGATGTTTTGAAGGCAATATAATGCTGTGTCAGTTTATCTTTACAACAATAGTAAGCCCACGTAGGACTTATGACTTCCTCATCAACTTGTTTTTGAGTGGGTTACACATGTGTGGAGAGATCTCAAATTCAGACAGAGAATAGACCATAACATTTTTTTCACTGTTGTAAAATAGGTACATCTTGCTTGATATATTGGTATAGAAGTTCATAGGAGTCACAGCTGGATACATCTTGGCTACTTTCCTCCCTTCATAGATTCTGTAACACCTTCAACAATGACGAATGTTAGCCACAATGTAGGAAGACTTTTAGATTTATTTTTCTGTATCTTGTGATCAAGGTATAAGGTGTCATCACAAATAAGGTTTTATATAGGTCTGATGGAAAGCTGTGATGTTTAGAAGTGTTTCTATTTTTTTCATTGAGAATGCCTACATGTATGTAATGAAATATGATAATATGCATCCCTGTTACTTCTTTGCAGTCCTTCTTGATCTTCCTCCAATACACAAGTTTATGTCATTTTTGTTTTTATTGTTGTAGTAAAACACTAAGTTACAGTGGTGCTACTCATGCATATGTGGTTGTAGAACAATCCATTGGAGCATGGAAAACTTGCCCGTAGCCAAACATACGAAGAAGAATACTTTGGGAGTAACCAGCTGGTGTTTTTTAATCATAATTTTATTTAAAGCACAGAAGCCTATAGCTGAGAATGTTCATAAGCCCAATAGTGGAACTTGCCTGTTATTATTATGCTAAAAAGTCACGTTATCAAATTCCCTTCTAAATATTTATGTTCATACACACAGACCTAGGTTGCTCTGAACCTCAGTCAGAAAAAAATCTTGTTTTTACAATAATTAGTAGTTAGTGAAGAGATTCATGCTTGCCAAAGTGATGATGCTTAGTCCGAAATCATAAGGTTTTATGAACACCCTCACATGTGTCCTGAAGATAAGTCAGGGAATATGACATACAAAGAGGTTAAAACAATATAATAGAATGAGGATATTAAGGAGAGCTGTGAAATGCTTTCCTCTGGATATGACAGGTCTGTTGCACATGTGAACTCGAGGTACTTACAGTTACCAGCACAAGAACTGCATTAGATCAAGCCAGCCAAAATTCAAGAATCGGTAGTGGAGGAGCTTTCAAGGCCCCTTGCTTCATTAGGAGTTATTTTCAGTTGGCAGTTACTTCTTAACTGTCACCTTGACACAACCTTGAGTCACCTTGGAAAAGACTTTTTTTTGTTTTGAAACAGGCTCTAGCAATGTAGTCCATACTGTCCTGGAATTTGCTATGTTGACCCGGCTGGACTTGAAGTTCATAAAGATTCATTAGCATATGCCTTCCTAATGTTTTGGAAACAAATCTTTAATTGAGGAATTGTGTGGATCAGGTTGACCTTGGGCTCATTTTGCAAATTAATTTGGGAAGATTCATCCCACAGTGGGCAGCACCATTCCCTAGGTTTGGACCTAAACCATGTAGGAGAAGAGAAAGAAAGCAAGAAAGTAAGTTTATATGTATTTATTTCTCTATATCCTTGACTGTGTATTGTGTGACTAGCTATTTTAATTTCCTGCTATTGTGAAGTTTCTAATATGATGAACTGTTAGCCGAAAAACCTCTTTCCCGCAGAAGTTGTTTGTTTGTTTGTTTGCTTTTTTTAAAAGCTAGGTATTTTATTGCAGTATTGGAAATTAAGTAAATCAGCAACCAAGAGAAATGACAAAAGCCCACCTTGTTTGAGCGACCTCTAAGATTATTAACAGCTTATACAGGAATATCCTTCATTCACAAATAAGGTTATTGTTTAGTAACCCATGACTTCTAGAAATAACATTACCCAGCCATGCAGGACATTTCCTTTCTAACTATTATGTTTAAATAATATTTTAGTTGAGTTATGAGGTAGTTGGTTTCTACCTGACTTCCACATACACCTTCATTACTGTTAACCCTCCACTGCACACCCTACCTCATTGCCTGCTTAAATTTTTGATCCTAGTATTCTTCTACTCTTATTCAAATTACTATGCTCAACTATATCTCTTTCTACTTTCATTTTGTTGCATTATATGTCCTTGCATTTAATGCATCCTATTAATAGGCACTTTGTGATTTCCTGGATTCCACATGTACTTGTACTCTACATTAAGTATGTAAAGATAAAATTGCAAAACTGGGAGCCAATTGTAAAAGGGAATATGCCATGTTTGATTATCTGGGTATAGATCACTGCATAATTTTTCGAGTTTTATCTATTTACTTGTAAATTTCAATTTCTTCACAGATGAATATTTGTTTAAAATTGAATTTTATTATTGTATTTTCATTTATTTTACATACTGATCAGTTTCTCCTCCCTACTCTCCTCCTGCCTTCCCCCAACCCTCTGATTTCTATCTAACTTCCTATACATCCATTCATCCTCCATCTCCATTCAGAAAGAGACAGACATTCCATGGTGTTGCACAAAGCTTGGCACATCCGGTGGAGGTCTATCATAGATTTGGACTTGAGTTTTGTGTAGGGTGATAGATATGAATCTATTTGCATTCTTCTATGTACTGCCATCCATTTATGCCAGCACCATTTGCTGAAGATGCTTTCTTTTTTCCATTGTATAATTTTGACTTCTTTGCCAAAAATCAAGTGTTCATAGGTGTGTTTATTTATGTCAGGGTCTGTGACTCAATCCTATTGATTCCCATGTTTGTTTTTATAGTAATATCAAGCTGTTTTGTTTATTATGCTAGCTCTATAGTGGAGCTTGAATTCAGAGACGGTGATACTTCTAAAAGTTACTTTGTTGTGCAGGATTGTTTTAGCTATACTGTTTTTTTGTTTTTCGATATGAAGTTCAATATTTCTCTTTTGAGGTCTGTAAAGAATTGTGTTGGAATTTTGATTGGAATTGCCATTTTTACTATGTTTATCCTACCTATCCAAGAGCATGGATGATCTTTCCATTTTCTAAAATCTTCTTCAATTTCTTTCTTCAAAGACTTGAATTTTTGTCCTATGGATCTTTCACTTGTTTGGTTAGAGTAACCCCATGATATTTTGTATCATTTGTGGCTATTGTAAAAGGTATTGTTCCTCTCATTTCTTTCTCAGCCTGTCTATCATTTGTATATAGGAGGGCTGCTGATGTTTTTAGTTAATTTTGTTTTCTGCCACATCACTGATGGTGTTTATTAGCTGTAGGTGTTCCCTTGTAGAATTTTTATGGTCACTTATGGATATAATCACATCACCAACAAATAGCTAAAGTTTGACTTCTTACTTTCCAATTTGTATCCCCTTGATCTCCTTTTTTTTGTCTTATTACTCTAACTACAAATTCAAGTATTAAATTAAATAGATATGTAGAGAGGGCACAGCCTTTTCTTGTTTCTATTGTTAGTGGAATTGCTTTGGGTCTCTCTCCATTGAATTTGATGTTGGCTGTTTGCTTGCTGTATATAGCCTTTATTATATTTAGGTATGTTCCTTGTATCCTTGATCTCTCCAAGACCTTTATCGTGAAAGGACATTGGATTTTGTCAAAGACTTTTTCAGTAACTAGTAAGATGATGATGTGTCTTTTTGTTTTTTTATTGGTGGATTACACTGATAGATTTTCCTATGTTTAACTACACCTGCATCACTGGGATGAAGCCTACTTGATCATGGTGTATGATTTTTTCATGTGGTCTTGGATTCCATTTGCCAATCTTTTATTGAGTTTTTTTCATCAATGTTCACAAGGAAGACTGATCTATAATTCTCTTTCTTTCTTGCATCTTTGTGTGGTTTTGGGTATCAGGGTAACTGTAGTCTCATAAAAAGAATTTGGCAATGTTCCTTCTCTTTCTATTGTGTGGAACAATTTTGAGGAGTATTAGTATTAGTCCTTCTTTGAAATTTGGTACAATTCTGTACTAAAACCATTTAGCCCTGGGTTATTTTTGATTGGGAAACTTTTAATGGCTGCTTCTATTTCCTTAGAGGTTATAGGTCTATTTAAATAGTTCACCTGAACTTGATTTAATTTTGGTATGAGGTACCTATCCAGAAAATTGTCAATTTCTTTTAGATTTTTCTACCTTTGTAGAATATACTTTTTTGAAGCATGAACTAATGATTTTCTGGATTTCCTTGATATCTGTTGTTATGTCGTCCCTTTCATTTCTGATTTTGTTAATTTGTGTATTCTCTCTCTGCCTTTTGGTTTTTCTATCTTGTTGATTTTCTCAAAGACCCAACTCCTTGTTTCATTGATTCTTTATATTGTTCTCTTTGTTTCTGTTTTCTTGATTTCAGCCCTGAGTTTGACTATTTCCTACCATCTACTCCCTCTGTTTGAGTTTTCTTCTTTTTTGTTTTAGAGCTATCATTTGTGCTTTTACGTCACTAGTGAAAAATTCTTTATGTAGGCTTTTAGTGCTGTTAACTTTCCTCTTGGCACTGCTTTTGTAGCATTCCATAAGCTTGGATATGCTGTGTATGCATTTTCATTGAAATCTAGAAAATCTTTAATTTCTATCTATTTCTTCATTGGCCCGATGGTAATTTGTTTGAAAGTTGTTTAGTATTCAAGAGTTTGTAGGATTTTTGTAGATTGTGTTGTTGAATTCTAACCTTGAGCCATGTTGCTCTAATAAGATACAGGAGGTAATTCCAATATTTTTTATCTGTTGAGATTTGCTTTGTGACGGAGGATGTGGTCAGTTTTAGAGAAGGTTCCATGAGGTTCTAAGAAGAATGTAAATTTGTTTGTGTTTGGGTGAAATGTTCTGTAGATGTCTGTTTAGTCCATTTTGCTTGTAGTATCTGTTATTTCCCTTATTACTCTGGTAAGTTTCTGTCTGGAAGACCTGTCTACAGGGGCCATTGGAATGTACAGTAGTGAGAAAAGAGTTTTTAACAAACCAACGCACCAGAAGGATGGTTTCTGTTTTCATATCCATTCTGTTAGTCTGCATCTTTTTATAAGTGAGTTGAGTCAATCTCAGCTTCCTCTCCCTCCTCTCCTCCCCCGCCCCACACCAACCACCCAGTCCCCCACCCAATTCCCAGTACACTTCCCAGGGAGGGTGAGGCCCTCCATGGGGGATCTCCAAAGTTTATCATATGATCCTCGGTAGGGCCTTGGCCCTCTCCCGTGTGTCCAGGCTGAGAGAGCATCACTCCATGTGGAATGGGCACCCAAAGTCCATTCATATGCCAGGAATAAATATCGATCTACTACCCAAGCCCCCATAGATTGCAGAGGCCTCCCCATGGACACCCACATTCAGGGAATCTGGATCAGTTCCATGCTGGCCTCTCAGCCATCAATCTGGGGTCCATGAGCTCCCCCTTGTTCATGTCAGCTGCTTCGGTAATTTTCACCAGCCCGATCTTGACCCCTTTGCCCATCACTCCTCCCTCTCTGCAACTTGGTTCCAGGAGTTCAGTTAAGTGTTCAGCTGTGAGTGTCCGCCTCTGCTTCCATTAGCCACTGGATGAAGGCTCTAAGATGGCAACCAAGGCAGCCATCAATCTTATTATTACAGAAGGGCATTTAAAGTAGCCTCTTCACTATTGCTTAGCTTGGCAGTTGGTGTCATCCTTATAGATCTCTGAAAATTTCACTAGTGCCAGATCTCTTCTCAAACCTATAAGGACTCCCTCTATTATGGTATCTCTCTTCCTGCTCTCCTCTTTTCTTCCCCAGACTCAAACTTCCTGCTCCACCATATCTTACTCTCCCCTCCTCTTCTCCCCTTGTTTTTCTCCCAGCTGCCTCTTCCCTCCCCCCATGGTCCCAATCCTCTCAGGAGATCCTGTCCCATTCCTCTTCTCAGGGTTACATGCATATCTCTCTTAGGGTCCTCCCTGTTTCGCAGACTCTCTGGCAGTGGGATTGTAGGCTGGCACTCCCATGATCCATGTCTAAAATACATATATGAGTGAGTAAATACCATATTTGTCTTTTTGTGACTAGGTTACATCACTCAGGATAGTTTCTTCCAGTGCCATCCATTTGTCTTCAAATTTCATGATTCCAATGTTTTTTTTCCCACTGTGTAGTACTCCATTGTGTTAATGTACCACATTTTGTCTATTTACTCTTCAATTGAGGGGCATCCAGGTTGCTTTCAGATTCTGGCTATTACAAATAAAGCTGCTATGAACATAGTTGAATAGTTGTCCTTATTGTATGAATATGCATCATTTGTGTATATGCTTAAGAGTGGAATTGCTGATCTTGTGGTAGACTGATTCCCCTTTTCCTGCAGATTTCCCAATTGATTTCCAAAGTGGCTGAATGAGTTGGCACTCCCACCAGCAGTGGAGAAGTGTGGTGTCTCGGATTTCTTGAATGTTTTGTGTTAGAGTTTTCATTGTCTGTCTCTCTGTAATGTCTGACTGTGGATCTATGTATTTGTTCATAAATGCTGCAGGAAGTAACTTCTCTGATGATGGCTCCAGAGTGGTGTAGCTGGATCTTGAGGTAAATCTATGACCAATATTTTGAGTAACCACCATATTGATTTAAGTAATGTCTGTACTAGTTTTCACTCCCATCAGCAATAGAGGAGTGTTCTCCTTGCTCCATGTGCTTACCAAAATGAATTGTCACTTGTGTTACTGATCTTAGTCATTCTGTCATATGTTATGGAATAGCAAAGTCATTTTAATTTGCATTTTCTGCATGGCTAAGGATGTTGAACATTTCTTTAAGTGTTTCTCACACATTTGAATTTCCTCTATTTGGAGTTCTGTTTAGAGCTACACCCCTTTGTAAATTGTATTTTTGATATGTATTTTCTTGTGTTCTTTATGTATTTTGGAGATAAGGCCTTTGTCATATGTGGAGTTGATAAAGGTATTTTCCCACTCTGTACCTGCTGCTTTGTCTGATTGACAGCCACCTTTGCCTTACAGGAAGTTTTCAGCTTCATGAGGCCCCACTTATTAATTGTTGGTCTTATTGACTGTGTTAATGTTCAGAAAGTTGTTTCCTGTTCCAAGGATATTCCTCATTGTCGTTTCCATTGGATTCAGTGTACCTCATATTCCATTTATATCTTTGATTCACTTGATGGTGTTTTGTGCAGTGTCATAAATATGAATCAATTTGCCCTTTAATGTATGCAGGAATTCAGTTTGTCTAGCATCATTTGTTAGACATGCTCTCTTTTCTCCAGTGTGTGTTTCTCACTTCTTTATAAAACAGTAGGTTTCCATAAGTGTGTGGATTTGTGTCTGGGTCTTCAATTTAACACCATTGATCATTGCTTCTGTTTGTATGCCAATACCATGCAGCTTTTATTACTATTGCTTTGCAGTATAACTTGAAATAGGGAATAGTGAGATCTTCCACAGTTATTTTATTGTTGAGGATTGTTTTAGTACTCCTGTTTGTTTGTGTGTTTGCATTTTGGTGTGTGTGTGTGTGTGTGTGTGTGTGTGTTTCTGTATGAAGCTGAGAATTGAGTTTTAAGATCTGTGAAAAATTGTGTTGAATTTTTATCGGGGTTTTAATTGACTCTGTAGATTGCCTTTAGTAAGATGTCTATTTTTACGATGTTAATCCTACCAATCAATGCTAAAGGGAGACCTTTCCATCTTCTAATATATTCTCCAATTTCCTTCTTCACAGACTTCAATTTTTTATCATACAGGTCTTTCAATTGCTTGGTTAGAGTTATGCTAATATATTTTACATTATTTTGAAAAATGTTGTTTTTCTGATTTCTTTTTCAATCTGCCATATGTGTAAAAGACAGCTACTTGTTTTTTTAGTTAATTTTTTATTTAATCATTTTGCTAAAAGTGTATATCGCCTGTAAGAATTTCTCAGTGGAATTTTCAAGATCACTTTGTATACTACCATATCATTTGCATATAAAGATATCATGAGAGAATAATTTCCAATTTGTATTATCTTAATCTCCTTCATTTGTCTTATTGCACTATCTAGGTCTTCAAATACTATATTGAATATGTAAGAAGAGAGTGGAGAACATCCTCTTGTTTCCAATTTTAGTGAAATTGCTTTCAGTTTCTCTCCATTGAGTTTGATGATGGCTCTAGTCTTTCTATAAACGTCTTTGTCATTTTAAGGTATGTTCCTTGAATCAATAATCTCTTCAGAAGATTTGTTGTATTTTTGTCAAGGGTCTTTTCTGTATCTAATGAGATAATAATGTGGTTTTTGTCTTTCTATTTGCTTATATGATGAATTACATTTATTGAATAATATCTGTTGAACTATTCCTGCCTCTCTGGGATGAAGTCTACTTGATCATGTTTAATGTTCTTTTTGATGGGTTCTTTGATTCAGTTTACAAATTTTGATTATTTTGCATTCATATTCATAATGGAAATTTGCAAGTATTTCTTTGTTGGGCCTTTGTGTAGCTTGGGTATCAGGGTTCCTGTGACTTCATAAAACACATTGGGTAATGTTCATTCTCTTTTTTTATTCTTGGGGAATAATTTGAGGAGTACTGGCATTATCTGGTCTATTAGAGTGTGGTATAATCCTTAGTAAAAAGATTTGGCCATGGGATCTCTTTAGTTGGGACAATTTTAATACTTCCTTCTATTTCACTTTTGGTTACATCTCTGTTAAAAATGCTTACATAGCCTTGATTTAACTTTGGTAAGTATTACCTATCAAATATCCATTTAAAACTTTTTTCCAATTTGGTTGAGTACAGGCTTTTATAGTATTTCCTATGATTCTATGTGTTTCTTTGTCATTATGTCTCCCTTTTCATGTCTTATTTTGTTAGTTTGGATATTGTCTCTCAGCATTTTATTTTATTTGCATATGGGTTTGTCAGCCTTACTTACTTTTTCAAACAACCAACTTCTTGTTTCATTGATTCTTTGTAATTCATTTTGTTTCTAATTGTTTCATCCCTGATTTTGATTGTTTCTTGTCATCTACTCATTTTGTGTGTGATTTCTTGTTTTTTCTAGCGCTTTCAGATGTGCTGTTAAATTGCTGGTATAGATTCTCCTTATTTTTTATGTGGGACTTTAGTCCTATGAACTTGCCCTTCAGAACCACTTTCCTTGTGTTCCATAAATTAATGCATATTGTGCATTCTTTTTACTGATTTTTAAAAACATATATTTTTTGCTTTGACCCATTTTTCATTCAGTGGGAAATTGTTCTTCCATGACATTGTAAGCTTTCTCTTTTAGTTGATGTCCAACATTTTTTGTCTTTTTTAATTTTTAGATTTAAATTAGAAACAAGGTTGCTTCACATGTCAATCCCAGCTCCCCCTCCCTCTTCCTCCCTCCCTCCCATGCCCTCCCACCAACCCACTGTGATCATTCTTGTTCTCATCCCCAGTCTACTCCTGAATTCTCTTCTCTTTCCCCTTCCCAAACAAATCTTGAGTGTACCCTTGAGCCCTCCTTGTTAACTAGCCTGTCTGTATCCTTTGATAGTAGCATGGTTATCCTTTATTCATAGCTAACATCCATTTAGAAGTTAGTACAAACCATCTTTGTCTTTCTGGGTATGTGTTACTTCACTCAGTATGACTTTTGTCTAGTTCCACACATTTGCTTTAAATTTCATGATGTCATTGTTTTTAACAGTTGAGTAAATGTACAACATTTTCTTTATCCATTCTTCAGTTGAGGGAATTTTAGGTTGTTTCCAGGTTCTGGGTTTGAGGAATAAAGCTGCCATGGATATAGTTGAGCAAGTATCCTGGTTGTATGATTGAGAATCCCTTGAGTATATGCACAAGAATGGTATAGCTGGGTCTTTTTTTTTAATCTTTCACCCCGGCAGTTTTAATTTTGAAAATTTATGTTACAAATGTGCTAGCAAATAAATGCAAGAGCATACATACACTGAAGGTATTCATCACAGCATTGTTGGAAGAACACACACAAAAAAATCTCATAAATAGCCTAAATTGTTAAATTCGCTAAAAGACACAGATTAAACAAATTATGATACATTCAAACAACACAATACCATGAAATCTGAAAAAATAAAAACAGTTGACCAGACTATAGTAATAAGGGAGCATGTCCAAGAGATCTTGATAAATGTAGCTGGGTCTTAAAGTAGATTAATTCCCAAATTTCTGAGAAATCATTTGTACTGGCTGCTTTGGCATGTCAACTTGACACAAGCTAGAGTCATCAGAGGCTTAGGAGCCTCAGCTGAGGAAATGCTTTCATGAGATTCCAACTGTAAAGTATTTTCTTAATTAGTGATTAATGGGGGAAGGCCCAGCCCATGGTGGGTGGTGTCATCCCTGGGGTGGTAGTCCTGAGTTCTATAAGAAAGCAGGCTGAGCAAGCCATTAGAAGCAAGCCAGTAATCCCCTCCATGGCTTCTGCATCAGCTCCTTCCTCCAGGACCCTGCCCTGGAGTTCCTGTCCTGACTTCCTTCAGTAATGCACATCAATATGGAAATGTAAGTCAAAGAAACCCCCTTCTTTTCTATTTGGTGTTTTGGTCATGCTGTTTCATTGTAGCAATAGAAACAATAAAAAACTAACTTGGTACTAGTGTAAAGGGATATTGCTGTGACAGACATGCTCATGATTTTGGTTGCATTGTGGAATGACGTGGGAACTTTGGGTTAGAAAAGCCACTGTGTGTAAAGAGCTTAGTGGGACATTCTTTAGGAGCCTGGAAGATAAAGAGTGTTTAGGAAAGTGCAGAGGATGGAAGTTTGGCTTGTGGAGTTTCAGAAGGAATTTAAAGACTCCACCAGGACCATTTGATATTTTGGATTAATTTTCTGTAGTTCTGGTTAGCTGGTATTGAAGAGTCAGCTGTGATTAACAAGATACCAGAACTATTAAAGCAAAACCTTGCTTTGATGGGATACTTGATGCTGATCAATTGGAGCAAAGAAATTAGCAGTGATTAAAGAGAGACCAGTATCACTGAGGTTAAATCTATAGGAAGAGTTTTCTGAGAATACAGAGAAGCTATGTTCCAGAGGTGCATTTGTGTGTGTGTGTGTGTGTGTGTGTGTGTGTGTGTGTGTGTGTGCTGGCAGCTGGACTTGGTAATTTTAAAGAGTCACCCCAGGTGGTACTTGTTTTGAAAGCATGAAGGGATGATGTAGAACAGCTGAGGTGTGGCTCTGTTAGAGGCTGGGAGATGCTTTTGGTGAAGTGGCAGTTGGAAGCTCAGAACAAAAGGGGTCGTGCAAAGAAGTTGAGGTTTGGTATCATGAAGACAGCCTGAGAAGCTCTTTACTTGGGCAAGTGTAACCCAGTTGCAGCAGAAGACCAGAGTGTGTTGAAGATGCTGGTACCATGGGAGGACCCCCAAGAGCAGTAGCAGTGGAGTGGAGCCAGCTGGACCCTAGAAAATTTCTGTGTGCTGCAGAAGTTACAGATAGAGAAGTTACCCAAGTCCTTTGGATGAGTCCAGAAGATCCTGAGTGTATTGGAATTTGGTTTGTATGAAGTTGGTTAATGGCTTTCTTGGTTATAGTTGTAATTTCTTTTAAGGGTGGTAAGACAAATATGGAAGCCTCTGATCACTTAGCCAATTAAGCCAAACTTCATAACTTCTATTGATAAGCAACTATAGCTAAAAACTGTGAAGAGAACTTTGGTTTGGAAAACTGTAAACTCCCAGAAAATGTTTACCACTTTCTAGGATTATATAGCATAAAATGTTACTGTTCATTATAGACCATCATTTAATCCACACAGTAACTTCATTTCTTTTTACTCCCTAGACATTAATTATAAACAATAAATACTGCTTAATCTGAAGGACAGTATGATGGGGATATTGCATTTAAAAACAATTCAAAGTGAACTTAAAATGAATTTACATTATTGTTTGAAAAAAGTTCAGCATTTCAACAGTATCTAATTTGTAGACACAGTCTTCACTAGGGCTTTAGTAGTCAGAATAAAGATAGTGATCATTCAGCATGAATTGGAAGAGAGAGTAACTTTGCCAGTATATCCCAAATAGATATATTTGATAGACAATACAGAGAAACGAAATGTAGATTGTTTTTATTGAAGATATTTTTCATGCATTATACTCAGATCAGTTTTCCCTTCCTTTTTTCCTAGATCCTCCCTGCCTCCCCTCCCATCCAGATCCATACCTTCTTTCTCTCTTTCACTAGAAAACACAAAGAAACAATAAATAACAAAATCAACATTACCTTTGAGTCAATAGCAAGAAAGTTTCTAACTTTTTTTACTTAGTGGCCAATCTTTAGTCTTGATCCTTGACACATTTTTACATGACTGGTATTGATTAGTATTATTAATATTAGTACTTAAATATATTGATTATACAGATTGGTGCTATTCATAAAATATCTTATTTACAGCATACCATATATTTTTGAATATTCATTCCTATACATTCTTGTGTTTTCCTCCACCACCTCTCAATAGAACTTATCCTTCAGGCAATCTTGCATCTATTTTCCTGTTATATATTCATTTATGAAGAGTTTTCTGTACATATGCAAAATCTAGAATCTACAAATGGCAACTTATGATATTTGTCTTTCTTAGTCTTGAGTTATTTTGCTTAACATAGTGATCTGTAGTTGAATCCATTTTCTAATAATATAATTTCATTCTTTATGGCTGAACAGAATTCCATTGTAAATATGTACCAGATTTTCTTTTTTCATTTGTCAGTTCAGGGGTACCTAGTCTTAGTCTATAACCTCGGTCTTGTGAATAGTGTTGCAATAAATATGGCCGTGCAACTTTGTCTGGTGTATAATTTAGAGTTCTTCAGGTATATATTTAATAATGATATAGATGTTATATGGTAGCACTTTAGGTTTTGGAGCAACCACCACATAAATTTAAATATTCAAGGAACAAAAACATAGTTTGAATTTGTGTCAAAGACAAAAATAAATGACTGTGTTTAATTATTCCTAATCATTGATATACTTCTGTTACCCAATAGTTATTTTTAGTTCCCAAAGTTTTGTTAGTGCTAAAACTAAGCAATGATTCACATATTCCATGAGAGTATAAGATTATAAATATCACCATTGTAATATTAGATACTCATATTCAATAATTTATCATATTACTAAAGTGTTTATGATGACACTTAATTTTGTTTGTTATAGTTGTAAATTCTTCATTGGTATCTTTTAAAAAATTAATCTACTCCAAACTTCACCTGTATTTTTAATATATTTTATATTATTAGAATTTTTATGGAATCCTAAACTGGAAAAAGGTCAAATTATTTTTTTATTTGGCTGCTGTATACATCTTTTACTGATACCAAACATCACTGCTACTCCTGGCTTGCAGCTTTATAGGTCAGGAATAACCTTCAGAATTGGATTTAATTATATTATCAGATTTCCTAGTTTTCTAGCTTACAGATAATAAGGAGAGTGCAGGTCTTGCTGACTTTGAAAATTATCCGTTTGTTTTCTTGATAACATATTATAAACTATTGGTTCTGTTTCTCTGGGTAGTTCTAAATAATATAGTTGATACTCTTAAAAGTACTTCATCTGGATAAGTTAGACTTCTGAGAGGACTATACATATCAATGAAATTAATAAAATAGACAAGGGTGCTGGAAAAAATGAACAAGAATTTAAGGTCTCTTGGAACTTCCCTAAAAGATACACAGGAAACATACATATTTTACAAAACCTGTGTAAGGTCAGGTAGAATATGTCATGCTTCAACAATAATCCATGTCTCCATCTCCCCACAAAACAAATTCATCTTTGTGGAAACTCCAGTCTACAATCAAAGAAAATTGCATTCTTAAGTTATCAATATCCATTCAAAATTAGTCTTTTAGGAAAGCTGACAATGCTTAGACTATAGGGTTGGCAAAAATTTGACTTGATAGGGATAAAAAAGACACAAAGTTGGATGAGGAGGGAAGGTGGATGAATCTGCAATTCTCAAAGTACTAATAATTAAAAACAATAACAACAAAAGTTATCAACACTTAAAATGACTCCCATTTAAGTTTAATGAAAAATGTAGTCAAAATTTCAATGGTACTTCCTTCAGGAGTTCTCACTTAGTTAGAATTAATTATACATAAATTGGCTCAATTGTATCATTTTCACACAGGTATATAATGTATTTTGTTCATATTTGTGACCCATCTTGTGTATATGTCTCATGCTGATCACCTCCCTCTTCCTGACTGTACTTATTCTACTTTCATGGATTTTTTTAATTCTTTCTTTTTTGGCAACCCAATGAGTTTAATCAGGACTTCTTACGGGAGCAGGGGGAAGGAGATATCTACAGGGTCATGGGCAATTAGCAGTGGCTATAATCCTTAAAAGAATATATTCCCCTGGCTCATCAACTGCCAGCTGCCACTGTGAGCAGTAGAACTTCATGAATGCCTTCATCCTCACTACTGTTAACTGCCTATGCATTGTCATGGAGCAGTTGCAGTCTTATGAAAACCTCCCTCCCTCCCAGCAAATAACTGCCTGTGAGTGGAGGTGGAGGCCACACAAGTGCCTCTCTTTTTCACGGAATGCTAATGAGCCTAACCTTGTACAGGTCTTATATGTGTAATCACATCTACTGTGTCTAAATGCCAGGAAATCAGCAAAGAGCCTCAAGAGAGAACAAAAGAGAAGATTGAAGAGGAATAAGTTGAATAGGGTGAGTACTAGGTGTAGATAAGTTTTAGTGTAGATGGGAATAATGATGTGGTGTGTGTGTGTGTGTGTGTGTGTGTGTGTGTGTGTGTGTGTGTGTGTTTGTAAGGGGCAGGGGTATGTCCTGAATACCAAGAAAGAAGGTCATAATTAAGGCCAAGATAGATAGAGAGACAGATAACCACAGCTGAACGTTGAACTGCAACCCTGGAATCCAGTGGCAGAGATGGAGGAGTGATGAGCACAGGAGTCAAGACCATGCTGGTGAAACCCACAGAAGCAGCTGACTAGACAAGGAGGAGCTCTTGAACCCAGAATGATGGCTGTGAAGCCAACAGGGGACTGATCCAGACTCTACAAATGTAGTGTCAGTGAGGAGACCTCAGAAATCTCTGGAGCCTTGGGTAGTGGATTAGTGTTTACCATGGTGTATAGGTAAACTTTGGGAGCCCATTCCACATGGAGGGATGCTCTCTCTCAGCCTGAACACATGTGGAAGGGCCAAGTCCTGCCCTGGATGAGATGACAGACTCTGGAGATCCCTCCAAGGAGGGCCTCACCCTCCCTGGGGAATGATATGGGGATTGGTCCGGGAGCTGTGGGGGTTGGTAGGGGAACAGGGGAGGTGGGGCGGGTGAGGGAGCTGGGATTGATTGACATGTGGAGCATGCATGTTTCTAATTTAAATAAAAACATATATTGAGAAAATAAGGGCTTGTTGTTTTTGTTAACTGCCAGTTTGGTTCCCAGTACCCATGTTGTGTAGCTCCAAACTGCCAGCAGATGTAGTCCTTCTCAGCCTTCCCAATGCTGAGACCCTTTAATGTAGTTCCTCATGTTGTGCTGACTCCCAACCATAACATTTTTGTTATTTCAAAACAGTAAGTTTTCTACTGTTACTAACTGTAAATATCTGTGTTCCAGTACTCTTGTGTCAACTCTGTGAAAGGTCATGAACTAATTGTAAATATCTGTGTTCCAGTACTCCTATGTCAACTCTGTGAAAGGTCATGAACTAATTCTAAATTTCTGTGTTCCAGTACTCTTGTGTCAACTCTGTGAAAGGTCATGAACTAGTTGTAAATATCTGTGTTCCAGTACTCTTGTGTCAACTCTGTGAAAGGTCATGACCTACAGGTGAAGAACCATTGCTTCAAACAATCTGCTGCCCTATTCTGACACCCTCAGTTACCCAACTCATGTGCACATACCCCAATACTGATACACACATACATAAAATTAAAAATAATAAAATCTATTTAAAATTCCACAATTAAATAGCCAAGTTAAAAGACAAAATGAAATAAAATAAAGTCTTTGAATGGAGGTACCCAGTGTGAGAGCATTAAAGTCTTCCAAAGCTACTATTTTTGCTTTTAGAGAAGTTTAATTCTAAGTGTAAGCCAAACATATTTCTAATTGTAACCTCCCCAGTTCCCTTGGATGACAGATGTTACATACTGTGAGAGGCAAATAAAGCAATAGGAACCTGAAACATGACTGCTATACAATACTGTGTATCACGAGTTTCCCCATGCTCTGAGGAAGTCGAATAGGGACGTGATATCCAAGTTTTCTGCCAAAGTAGGTGACTATATTTGAGTAGAGATGAAGTTTACTCCAAGAACACTCAAAAACCAACTTCTCATTTCCAGAGAAACCCACTTGACCAGAGAGAAGTATGTAAGAGAAGCATTTCTGGTGGTAGAACAAGCCTCAGATTTTTGTCACTCTTTTTAGTTTGAGAGGATTAATTTTACTTTGAGTGCTTTAAAGTTGTTTATGTCAGAGGCAAGTCCTCCTTCAGTGTGTGCAACATTTCCTTCCACATGCCAAGTGTCATGTGGAAAAATCACAATGGACATTATCTACTTATATGGAAATATGTGGATGTAACAGTGCCATGAATTATATAAGCAATGAAACTTTAAAAAAATATTGTTAAACAACTATATTTTGGCTGTTAAATATGCAGCAATGCTTATGTTTACTGCTCAACATTTACATGATTATACAAGAGCAGTATCTTTATATAATGCCAAGAAATAGGAAGAGATGATAGTCAACTAAGTATAATTCTGAAAATAAAGTACATTTGTGATGGCTGGTACTAATGTTAACTTGCCACAAATTTGAGTCACATGAGAAAGGAACCTCAACAGAATTGTCCTGATTTTCTTTAACTGATATGGGAAGACCCACACCTTCAGGTAGCAGCCCAGATTAACAAATTCATGACAGAAGGAAAATTATTCACATTTTGCCTTTTTGGCCTTTGCCTCTTGAGAAGTTTAACTTTCTTCTTGCTGTCAAGTTTAGTTACCCTCTTGCTGATGATGTTTTTGTTCTTCACTGGTATCAGAATCAGTATTTTCAAGTTTCTACCACTGAGTAAGAAACAGCAGTTCCCTGGGAGACTTCAGGGTTACCTGCACCAGATTGAGACTGCTAAGGCACCAATTCTTGGCATCTCCAGTATAAGGCAGACACTGTGTAATGACTACAGTTTCTGAGGCCTCAAGTACCAAGCAACAATAGGGTTTGTCTTAAAAATAAAGTAAGTTTATTTAATATATAGATTCAGCAATAAACAAGTACATAATACACCTTTCAAGGGTATAACCCACTTGACCTATGGCCTCTTATTAAATACAAGTCCTCCCAATACAATCATGGGGAAATATGCCTTTAGTGCAGGTATTTTTAGGAGATAATAATCCAAAATTTACAGCAACAATATTGTCTCCTAGTCTTTTTAATCAAGATAATGATTATGTAACGAGTTCATAATGTCAGGGCCATGTGGTATTGTAATTTTTAGTATATTTGTCTTTATTCTTGAGAATTTCATGTGCATATACAGTGAAATATGATTGTATCTTTCTGCTATTCCATTCCTTAAACACCACCTATTTAGTTTACAATATGCTCCCCTTCCAATTACATGTCTTTATTATGTGGTAATTTGTTAAGTGCAGTTAGGGCTGTTTGTGTGAACTTGGATGAGTACTTCTCATATGAGCTTGGATGTGAGGCTATCCACTGGAGCAGTTAAAATCCTAACAGAATATCCTCCTCTAACAGCTGCCAACTGCCATTTGCTGCTCATAAGAATTGGAGCACGGAGAACATACTCCCCTGACTATGCCAAAATTTTGAATGCCTTGCTCTTATATGGGTGTCTAGATAATCACAGTTGCTGTGAGTTCAAGCGTTCAATACCCATATCCAGTTAAGAAGACAGCGTGTTAGAGTACTCCTCATTTTCTGTCACTTACATTCTTGTTACTTCCTCTTTCACTGGCCTTCTCTGAGATTTGGAGTGTGTAGGGGGTGACATTGTTGTCCCATTTGGGATTTTGCTTTCACTGTCACTTATTTCCTGCACATTGGCAAATTGTTGGCCTTTGTAATGATTGTGGCCCACTTCAAAAAGTTCATTTCTGTTTTGTTTTGTTGACCAAGGTAGAGAAATCTATGGGTATAAATTTAGAGGGCAACATCACTTTTGAACAAAATTTGAAATGCAGGTTTTATCCAATGGCCTATGAACTCCCCAGCCATGAGCCTTTGACTATGATTACAATACTAAAGGTGAAATTCTCTTATGTTGAACAAGTCTCAACTGCAATAAGATAGTAGTAGGTGGTTACCACATAATACTGATGCAACCGTAGCAACAGTGGGCAAATTTTGTCTGGCAAGTCAGTGTTAGAGCAAGCAGTTTCCAGCACTGGGTAAGACAATGGATTCCTTTTATCCACAAGCAATTCTACCACTATTTAGGTAGCCAGCAGGAAGCTATTTTTCCAGTAGTTTTGAGATGTATTTCTCTGTGTCTTTAGTTAAAGTGTATGGAACTTTATCACTAGGGTTTTATCAGGGGTTGTGGTTGGTAACCAAGGACAGTGGTATTGGTATTTGTTATTTTGGATTACTGTTGAGTACTCCCTGGTCAGTACTTCAAGGTAAGGTATCTTATTTCTTAGACTGTGATTTTCCTTTAATAACCCATGTTATTCAAGAGTGAAATTATTGATGCATGCTGGGTAATTCTGTTTGTATTTTTTGTTTTAAGTTGTATTTGGAAATCACCTAAGATGATTAATACATCCATAGTTTTTCAAATCCATCACTCTATTCCCTCTTCTCCCTCATTCCCTTGACCCACTCATTAATCATTCAACATACTTATACATCATTTAGTTTCATATCACATGAATTTTACTCTTTCTCCAATTATATTTTAATAAGTTTATGAGACCATATGCTTTGATACAGGTTTCATCCCCACTTTCTTTGGGTTCTCTCCCTAATCCCCAATTTAGTTCATATTTCCATGTTCCTACAATACCTAAGCCTTTCCAACCACCAAAGTCTGACACTCTTAACAGTTCTCCTCACTAAAGCCCCTTTTGGCTTCCACAGACTGGAACCATAACTAGGTATCAGCAAAGAATTTATGAATAATGAAAGAGGAAATGCAAAGAAAATGAGCATTTCAGAGGTATCAAAACTTCCAAATGTGAGCAATACCAAAAATGTAAAATAACTAAGGAAGGTAGAATTAAAACTATGAAATAAAATTTCACATGAGCTAATTTGGCAAATTTCTCATATAGAAGTTATTCTAACACTAAGCACTGCCAATTACATGGAAAAGTATTCTTTGTTTTTTATGATTTTTAAATAATTTGGAGTTACACCATGAAACTAAAATGTTTGCTATCCTATGATAACATGATCCTTCATCTAGTTTTTTTTTTCACTAAAGGAAAATCTCATGTTTATATACTGAGATGAATGTATGAGAAGTTATCACATTGTGATAGAAAAATGAAAGTAATCAAAGCTTTTCCAACAAAATTTTGTTTTCCAACAAATTGAATAATACATTCAAATGCATTAGAAAAATATTACATAATAGTGAAAGCAAAGCAAACTATATAGTTAGTATGAATATATTTGTCTATAACATAGAATCTTTTTTTTCAAGACAGGGTCTCTCTGTGTAGCTTTGGAGCCTATCCTGGCACTTGCTCTGTAGATCAGGCTGGCCTCATCACAAACTCAAAGAGATTGCCTGCCTCTGCCTCCTGAGTGCTGGGATTAAAGGCGTGTGCCACCAACACCAGGCTTAACATAGAATCTTGAGCAGGAATATTTACCTGTAGGGCATATTAATACACAAGTCTCATTTATATAAATTTTTAAAACACAAAATTCTGGAGTAGAGTGTTGTTTAGTGTCATAGTGAAATAAGGAAAATCAGGAAAAATGTCATATTTTTCTAGATAGTGGTTGTAATTGAATGATGGAGTCTGAACTTTATAAGTAGTATATTAAAGGTGCTTTGAAAGAGGTTCTTGAAAACCAGTCCCATCAGTTTTAGGTTACTGGGCATTTGTCTTTGGAGAAGGGGTGTCTGGGAAATGGGAAAGCCATGGGATAATATATGAATTCAGGTTTCAAGTAGAAACCTAATTCAGAGCCGGGCGGTGGTGGTGCACGCCTTTAATCCCAGCACTCAGGAGGCAGAGGCAGGCGGATCTCTGTGAGTTCAAGGCCAGGCTGGACCAACAGCCTCCAAAACAATACAGAGAAACCCTGTCTCGTAAAACCAAAAAAAAAAGAAAAAGAAAAAGAAAAAGAAACCTAATTCAGTATGATTTGCACAAGGAAGCTGTAAATCAAGAAGTGAGGCAAATATTTGATCCCACCTTAGAGTAAATTATCAGACATTTTGGTATTCCATGATTTTTGTCATTGAGTAAAGTATGTGCAGAAATTCAGTATTTTGAGGATGCTCTTATGGAGGATATGATAGTAAAAGATGAAAGAAAAAATTGTATATTAATCAAAGAATGAAAGTTGGTTATCTTATCAATATGCAAAAATAAAATAAACCAAAAGTAAATTTATAATTAACTGGAGAATTTCGACAGAATGTTGACTAAAGTTCAAAGGAAAAACATGTATATTTTTATGGATGAACAAAAATGGAAACTATACCTTCTGAAAATATTTTCTAGATTATCTTTTAAAAATTCTGGTAGACACTTTAGAAATAAGTTATATATTGATATATAAATTAAAAGAAAATATGCTCAATATAGCATATAAAGTATAGTTGGAAGACATAATTCTACATTCTGGTTTCTAACTTTATTCTTGGTAGTCATACATTTGTACATATTAAGAAAAACTTCAACGATGCCCTAATAATTTATCAAATAATTACTTGTGTGGACTGATGTTTGAAAAATATTTCTCTCATCTTTCCTTGTCCCTGATTTTTTATGGATTTGCTAATCTTAGTTCTATTTATGGTGTTTGTCTGTGGACTTCTCAATTATGGTAACATACCATGGGTAATCCTAATTTATAATAATCATGGACTTATAAGGAAGTTAGATGAACATGGGCCAGAGAGAGCTAGAGTTTCAGCCAGAAAGCACTCTTCCTTCATGGTTTCTGCTGTACTCCACTGACTACGAGTAAGCTCCCTGTCATTGGGAATACTGTATGAAATGAGTCGACTTGCTTTCATGTTCATGAGTTGAGTTTCTGCCTTGATTATCTCAATAATGAACCATGACACAGAAATATAAAGTGAATAAACTCTTTTGTTCCAAAGTTGCTTGTTGACATGTTGTTTTATCACAATAACAGTAAGCAATCTAGAATACAAATATAAACTATGTAATGATCCACATCAGTTTTCTCCAGTGGTCTCTCCCAATCATGTCACATTCCAAATTCATGTCATCTTTTTGTTAAATTTATGATCAATTGCATCCAATTAGTGCTGTCTCTATGTTAATGGCTATAGGCTCCGACATTGGAGGATGAGAACGTTACTAGTGGAAATCCACAAAGAAAAAAATGACTATTCTCTGCTACCTGGCATCAACTGTCAGTATCTCTACATCTAGGAGTGGGGGGGGATCTCATGATTTCCTTGCCCCATGCTTTAATATTTATGGGCTTCATCTAGTCCAGGTCTCTTGTAGGCATTCACAGATGCTGTGAGATCATAAGTTCAATAGGCATGTCAGGTCCAAAAGTCATTTTATTTCATTGTACTCCTACCCACCCCACAGCTTTTAGGTTCATTATGTTCTCTTTTGAGATGTTTCCTGAATCTTATTGTAGGGAACACGATACCTATATCCCACTTAAGGCTGAGCATTCATGAACGCATATACATGTATATGTATGTTATAGAGTGGTTAAATAAAGATAATTCACGTATTTGTTTGTCAGTTGTCATTTTTTGTGAGAGTCCTTCAGATATACCATCAGTGGCATTTTATAAGTTTTTAATAATGGAAAATAATTACATTTAAAGCAATGATTATCCATTTGAATGGACGTGTTTAGATATTATAGCTATACAAATTAGTGTTATACATAATGATAAGGAAACTATAACATTGGGGAAGGGATCATGCTGGGAATGACAGTATATCTTTAGATAGATGAACGTATGAAAAATAAATATCAAAAATCTTGGTTTTCAGCACTGTGTTGGGAGATAAACAGTCTTTAATATGTTGTTGATTCAGAAACTTCATTCAGTGGCTGATCGAAGAAGAGGCAGACTCCCTCAGTTAAGTACTGAGCTGAACTCAAGATAGCCAGTAACAGAGAGGGAGGACTGATGATCAAAGGGATTAAGACTGGGCTGGTTTAACCCCCAGAAACAGCTGACCAGACAAAGGTTAACTCTTGAATCCCAGGCATCAGCCTGGGAATCCAGCATGGGACTGATCAAGACCCCCTGAATCTGGGTGTCAGTGAGGAGGCCTAGGGAATCTATTGAGCCTTGGGCAGCAGATCAGTACCCATCCCAAGTATACACATGGACTTTGGACTCCCATAGAACAATGTGAGGTGCACTCTCACCCTGAACTCTCGGGGAAGGATGTAGGCCCTGCCCTATATGAAATGACAGACTATGGACACCCCCATGGAGGGCCTCACCCTCCCTGGGGGAATGAGGGGATAACGGGGGTGGGGTGGGGGGAGGGCACGGGAGGAGGGGAGTGAAAGGGAGAGGGACCTGGAACTGACTTGTGAAGCAACCTTGTTTCTTATCTAAATTTAAACTGGAAAATAAAATAAAATAAAATAAAAATATGTTGTCGATTTAGATAATTTAAAATATCATTGGGTACTTTTAATATCAGATAGATGGTCTGTGGTTTGAAAGAAAAATTCTTCATTTTAATTCTTATTTTTACCCAGCACAAATATTTCTCATTAGCTAGTTGATTTATCTTTTTATTCTGTGAAAGTTATTTCTCATTGTGCATTCAGAAAACTATCATATACCTGTCATTTCTGTCGCTGTTGTTTTAGGTGTTAACTGCTATGTTGTATATAGTAATTGCTTTTTCATTCAGTTAGCAGTCTTAAGTTCTTTTTCGTGAAATTCATGATGAAATCATTGTATTTAAAACCATTATAATTTACAGTCACTATTATTTAAGTGCTATAATTCAAATGTACCAATTAAATAATTTGTAACTTAATACTGAATATTTAACACTTAGAATTTATCATTTCAATAGTGGAGAACATATATTTGACTGTTAAAAACTCTTTATCATCATTTGAAGGACGGTGTTTGTTTTAAATAGGGAAATTATGTTTTCATCTCAGTTGCCAACTCAATTTTTTTAGGACAAACTAAATTGTACTTACATGTGCTATTTCTGTTATAAATGATTACCGACATGGAACCATTTAATCTCAAGTTACAACCATTTTACATAAATCAACTAATATCAAATACAACTAATAATTAAATGTAATTTAAAAACTGGTAAGAAAAGATTACGCATGTTATAACATTCATATTCTTCTATCTGGGTAGTGTAGTGCCTGGGCTCCCTCTGGAGTGGGGTTCAAATTGAAACCAATTTTCGGTTGGACACTCCTGCACATTTTGCAGGCAGGACAAGTTGTTGGTGGATGGTTTTGTAACTGGGTTAATGTCTAGGTTTCTCTTTTCATACCCTGAAGAATACCTTCTCACACCAAAAGATACTAGAATGTAGAGGTGAAGGCTCAAAGCACCAGTTCAACCTCTCCAAGTTTAATGTGCTATATGGAAGTTGTCCTTGATAATGAGACCCTGCCATGAGTTTTCAGAGTGTGGCCTTATGTCCTATCATAAGTCTAGATCCATGATAACTATAGGGCCTTCTCAATCAACAGCTCAGCTAAATGTAACTCAGTGCTAACACTGGAAGTCTTGTAGGGCTACGAAAGATGGTCAGTTCAGACCCCATATCCTTCATTACTAGGAGTCTTCTCTAAGGTCACCTTCATAGATTCCAGGATATTTCTAGTGTACTAGGTTTCCACACTGACTATCAAATGTACCACCCCTCAGTTCTAGCTGTCTCTTCTCACATATTATCCCTCCATCTGCCCCCAAATTGATCTCTCTTGCTCCTGCCTCTTACCTTCCACCATTACACTCACAGAATCTATCTGTATCCTCGAAGTCTGGGTTACCTCACTCAGGATGATTTTTCTAGTGTCATTCATTTGCCTGAAAATTTCATGATGTCATTCTTGCGACCTCTGAGTAATACTCCATTGTTTAAATATACCGCAGTTTGCTTATTCTTTCTTTGGTTGAGGGATATCTAGATTGTTTCCAGATTTTTGGCTGTTTTGAATAAAGCTGCTATTAACATAGCTGAGCAAATGTCCTTGTGGCAGGATGGAGTATTCTTTTCATATATTCACAAGAGTAGTAGTATAACTGAGTTTAGAGGTTGATAATTCCCCCACTTTGATAGGAACCACCATATTAATTTCCATAGTACTTATATAAATTTACACTCCCACCAGCAATGGAAGAGTGTTCCTCTTGTTTCATCTCCTCACCAGCATGATTTGATATTTGCATTATTGATCTTAGCTATTCTGACTGGTGTAAGATGTATTGTAAGTTAAGAAAAACAGTGCTCAAGAGAAAGATGCCTTGAAACAGGGTTAAAGCAAAGGGGTTTTTTATTCGGGAAAGGAATCACAAAAGGTGGAAAGGGGGGCCTCTGGAGACAGGAGCAGTAGGAGAGAGGAAAGATGGGGAGAGAAAAGAAGGGAGTGAGGGAGAGAGCAGAATAGAACGAGGGAGAGAAAGAAAATGAAAGAGGAGGATGAGAGGTGGCCAGGGCCCTTTAAAATGCACAGGTAGTGCTCTTAGTGGTTCCAGCTGGGGGCACATCCTGTCAGAAGCCCAAGGATAGGTCAGTTACTGAAGCCTGAAGACTAATCTCAAAGTAGTTTTGATATGCACTTCCCTGATGGCTGAAGGATCTTGAACATTTAAGTGTTTCTCAGCCATTTGAGGATTTCTCTATATAGATCTACACTCCATTTTTAATTGGATTACTTGTTTTTAACATCTAGTTTATTGAGTTCTTTATCTGTTTTAGGTATTAGATCTCTATCAGATGTAGAATTGGTAAAAAAAAAATCTTTTCCCATTTTGTAGGCTGCCTTCTTGTCTTATTCACAGTGTCCCTTGATTTTTAAAATTGAGGTGGAATCATCTTAATTTTGTTTTTAATATTTGTGGTTTGTGAAAGTCTGTTGCAATGTGGTGAGTGTAGCCTTCCCCGCCATCCACCTGGGCCCTGCCATGTTGTATGAACCCCCAATTAACACACAGGATGCTGTATTATTTGTGAAGCTATTGGCCTTTTACTTGGTTTCTTACTGGCTATCTCTGACTTAAGTATTTACTCCATAATTGTTAATCTAAGTATTTCTCTTACTGGAGAAAGATATCATCTTACATACATCAGAATGGCTAAAATAAAAAACACCAACAACAGATTACAATAGAGAGGATATGGAGGAACTAAGGAACTAACTATTCCACATTATGAAAGGAAAGGTTGAAAATACTGTCAGGGTTTAGAGAAGATTATTGCGAAATAGCATGTTTTGGGTCTACAGGATTTTGGCTCTCATGAATTTACAGCATCTGTGTCTACCAATACAAAACTTGCACAAGATCAAGGCAGCCAACATTTTAGCACAGATAGGAAAGTGGTTCACTAACTGAGGAACTATTACAGTTGGTGATGGGTAGTAAAAGAGAGTAACTTCTTCATAAGTGAGGTCTCTGCTAGTTCTGCTAGTTCTCCAATGCTCTACTGGATGATAATTAACTATGTGCACATTGGCATCACTCTGTGTATTCAGTGGATTATAATAATGAGAGAAGCATAATGTAGGGAAGGGGACATTGTGAGAAGATGTAATAAAAATACACTGTGTACATGCATGAAATTCTAAAAGAATACATACATGTTTAAGAAAAGAAGAAATAGTTCTTATAATTACTTGTAGGGTAGAACATATCACTCAAGGTATATATTTCTATGTTTTTCTGGTTGGAGTTAACTTCATTGTGAAGCTCTTAGACACAGTCATTCATATTTGGGCTCAAAATGGATGATTTCTTTTCCCCTTTGAATGAGAGATAAGTTTTGTGGCTTCAGAATTCTAAATCTGTTTAAATATCATCAAATTTGTATTAAAATAAATTATATTGAATACTAGCACTAAACTGAAATATTGAAACATTAAAATTTTAGGGATAAAGACTAAAGTCAGTGTTCATAGTCAATGTACATTTATATATTTTGAAAGTTATATAAAAGGAGCTTTATATAAACAAATTCACAGGAGCATAAAAATGTGATAGGAAAGGAATAATACAATGCAAGAGAAAACCACAAGTGATAGCTACAAAGCAACAAAGATTAATTTTGTTACTGCTTTACATTTTTTGTATAGATTAAGGTCTCAACACTGATAAAGAATAAAAAGAATGTTATCAGATAGAAAACAAAAAATATATAGATGACATAATTATAAAGTCATGTAATATTTATCTTAATAAACATTAAGCTAGTTTTGAAAGTAATGTTAATATACATTGCTGATGGGAAATCTCATTCTGAAATCTGTCTCTTATTGGTTGTTGAATAAAGCACTTTTGTACAATAGGGAAGCAAGATAGGTGGGACTACGAGTCAAGGAGGACTCTGGGAAGGAGAAACACAGGGAATCATAATGTAGCCGCCATAGGGGTAAGATTACCCGCTATGGCTGCATGCACAAGATCAATCCAGACAAAATCCCAGCTTGGGTGTGAGAGTGCAAGAGGAAATCCCGCTGCTAGTAAGGACATTTATGAACTATTTCATGGCTATTGGGAGATGGAGTTCTTTTTTCTTTAGGGATGTGACCCATTCACATAATGGCAGCAGTGAGTGAATACACTGGTTTAAACGAGAAATGTCTCCTATAAGCTCAGGTATTTGAACACTTGAACCACGGTTTGTGGTGTTGTTTGAGAAGGTGGAGTGCATTATGGTCATGTTGAAACAAGTACATTACTGGACGCAGGCTTTGAGACTATGTAACCTTGCCCTATATCCTATTTGGGTCCCTTGTTTGTGGTCAAAGTTAAAGATGTGTGCTCTCAGCTTCCATGCCACCATTCCTAACACATACTGCCTTACCATTGAAGGACTCCTTTCCTAAAGACATATGCCCAAATTCCTTGTATAAGATGCCTTAGCCATGGTATTTAACCATAGCAACAGGAAAGTATATAATAGAATGGACATCACGAATTTAACAAAAAAGAACACATAAATATGGAGGTGACAGTAGCTGAGGGATAGAGGAGAAATTTGAAGGGAAGAAATGGGGATTGGATTTGTTTAAAACAGTGTATGCATGTATGAAAATTTCAATCAACAAAAACTACAGACCACGACAGATAATAGGGATTTGCACTTCTTATTTTGTATTTTTTTTTTAACTTAAACTCAACTAGGTAAATTTAGTCAGGGGAAGTTAGGCTTCTGATTGGATTCAAGGCTCACAACCCCTTTGCTTGGGATGTCCCAGGCACTAGAGAATGTACTACTATTGTTTTTAGCAAAATGGATATTGTATCAAACAACCCCTATATCATACATGGTTAATATTCAACTGTAATAAAAGATTGTAATCCTATCATTTATGAAAAGCAAAATAGATATAAATAGAAACTGTTATAAGTTGCATATTATGTTGATCCCCACTTCCTGTCCCACAACCTTGATACCACATTGAGGTAATAATTCTGTGTTGCCATGATGTATAATGTTGATTTCCTTGGTCCCACATATTATTCAAAACTAATTTGATACTCATGTCCCACACTGTTGCAGAAAACCATGTTGATGTCACCATTTTAATGAATCATTTAACCATGTTGATGTTCATCATCCAATCTACCATACAAAACTTCATTAATATCCCTGATCTGTGTTGTTACTGAACCTTGCTACCATATGTAGCCATACTGATGTCTGCAGTTTACATTGTCAAGAGGAACAATGAAGTCATTTGTCCATACCACTACCTGAGACCCAGCCCATGTAATTGTCCTGTGTTACCAATGTGTACAGTGTTGACTTCTATGATCTGTCTGCCATCTGACACAGGCAACCATATTGATGTGACTCATTCTTGTTACCTCTCTTAACCAGGCTTATCTCTATGGTCTGACAGAAACAATTTTGATATCCGTAAGCCATGCTTCTTTTGAAGACCGTGTTGACATCTGTGTTCTGAGCTGCCACAAAACCATGCTGATGATCATAATCTGGGCTGCTTGCTGAAGACCAGTTTTATATCCATAACTTAGCTGCTGATGGAGATAGTGTTGATGTCTGTGGTCTTGCTGCAACAATAAGGCATATTGATATTAGTAACCTTTGCTAACACCCATAAACATGCTATTTTGGTGATCTCTGTTGATGTCAGGCACACGATTAATGTCAGTTATCCAAGCTGTCACCAGAACCTTGCCAAGGACCATGATCTGTGCTGCTGCTGCAAAGCATGTAGAAGACTATGATCTCTACTGCTACAGACTTATATCTATGGGCAAGGAAGCTTCTTTTTGCAGTACTATCAATGACTGTAGAGTCATAACTGAGAATGACATATATTAAAGGCGTCTGTGCTAACATTCCCCAAGAGAAACTCTAGACAGGATTGTAGTCAAGAGAGTCCTTTAAACATGTAATAAAGATGCTTAATTGTACCTCTTCACAGTCAATGGCTTCAGGTGGGTGAAGGGGTGGGGAAGGACTCCTTTTTAAGGGGCTGGACACTGCGAGTTTGATCTTGCTCCAATGAGTACATGGGCAACAAAAATTGAACTTGTATTTTTTCTATTCTGGGGAAGGATGACACAAGGGTGGTAGTGTCCACCTGGGAGGAATGGAAAGCAAGTATGATTGAGGTATGTTGTATGGAATTCTCAAATAATTAATAAAAGTATATGGGAAATGTGTCAAATGGTTTGTATATTAATTTTGGCCTATAGGATTCCTTACTTTAACTATATTGCTTAAACTACAGCCTAACCATCTGTTTTTTTGTAAGTAGCATTTAATTTCTTACAAGAGAATAATCACTTGGTAAGTATCTAAAACTGAAAATTTTAGCAATCTCTAAGGGTCCCAATCTTTTGATATAAAATAGATGGACAGGACTTAAACAGCATTAGGAATAATGAAAAATTTGATAAATAACATAACATTTTTGTTGTATAACTTTTCATAGTTACATAAAAGATTATAAAAGTAAAATAACAAAATTTAGACAACTAAGGTTTAAACACACACACACACATACACACACACACACATGCACACAAACAGACTGAGAGAGGGAGAAATGGAGAGAGAGGGATAGAGAGAGAGAGACAGAGAGACACACACACACACACACACACACAGAGAGAGAGAGAGAGAGAGAGAGAGAGAGAGAGAGAGAGAGAGAAATATTATGTGTGCACATTAATGGGAATGGGAATGCAAACAACGATGAGACACCAGCCAGAGAAGTAGTCAAGCTCACTGCAGATCTTCATCTCTCCCTTTGCACCTCCAAATCCAATCCCCCAGTCTCATTGCTAGCTCTGTTGTCTCTCAACCAGGCTCCCATCTCTAGTGGATCACACAGGTCTTACCATCCAAACTTCCTTATATAATTATCCTATCCCTCAACTCCAGCAGGCACTCCCTAGGAACTCAAAGACCACTTCAGGCAGGGAACCAGGTAGGTTAACTACAGATCTTTACTTCTGACTCCATTCCTCCAGGTCCCGTCCCCCAGCCACATCCCCAACTCTATAGCAGACATCTTGCTGTAGTTTCTCCTCCCATTGCCAGAAGTCTAAGCAGATCCAGGTGGCACCTCCTATGTTCCTCCATCTTGTTGACCCCTAAGACCCACCTTTTAGCCCATTACTATTCCCAAGTGTCAGCTTTCAATACTTAGTAACATATTTTACCTGAACATATCTATTAAGATCCCAGAAGAATCTCCTACCATACCACACACAGCCACCACACTCTCCTAAGAACCAGAGGATACAGAAAACAAGGAACAAAACACCCACCCAACAAAGGCAAGACCAGATATCACCACCTAGAAATATAATCTTCTCAGATACAGATGTCTAGACACCAGCATAAGAATACAGTTAATAACATCCAAAACAAAATGTCTCTAAGAGAACCCACAACCCTACCTCAGTAGGCCCTGAAAATTGCAATATAGCTAAAGCATAAGACAAAGATCTTAAAATGGCCTCTATGGATATGATAGAGGAAATAAATAAATCCCTGAAAGAAAGCTATGAAAACACAGGAAGAAAATTAATAAAATGGTTCAGTATGTAAAAGTGAAAATAGTATCAATGAAATCCCAAACTACCTTCAACTCACTGTAATGGCCTAAGTAGGTCATCTTCTAAATTTCTTACATTTCTTTTTTGTTATCAATAACCTTCTGAGTCCAATTAGTGTTGCCCGTGTGCCAATGTCTATGAGTCTACCCACTGGAGCATGGACAGGCTACCAGTGTCCTTTTCTCAAAAATGAATGACTTTTCATTTCTCAGCAACTACACGTTGCTCATAGATCCTCCAATTATGTGGCCTTAGACACATCCTTCACAATTCATGTTAGAGTTTTGATGAGTTTGATCTTGAAAGTATAAATGAAGGTGCTGTTTATTGAAGTATGAAGCAGTTATGTTATTTGCAGAAGTCTGCATTTAAATCTCTGAATTAGTTGTCTCTTATATTCTTTCTGCATGTTCTTCTGAAATATCCCCATAACCTTTGGTGAGTGAATGTTAATAGAGAAGATTCATCCACTCAATTCCTTATACCACGAGTCTTTGTCTTAACCACTAAAACACACTGAAAAGAAGCTCCTCTGACCAAAGTTGAGAGAACACAAATCTCCAGGTATAAAAAAATACTCAGAAGGCAAATTGGAAACATGGCCATTAAATATAACAATAACAGTGTGTTCACACCTAGGGGCTGTGATTTCCCCAGTTATGGGCTTTGGCTTAGCAAGTATGAAACTCCTCCTGTAGAGTAGACCTCATATTCAATTAGCAGGTTCTTGGTTACCCCATAACTCTCATGTCACTGTTAATACCAGTGGGCAAATTTCCCAGGCAAGCCAATATTGTAGCATGCAGGATATAACAGCAGGGAAGATAATTTTGTCTTTTCCTCCCTGTTGCTTCCACTGCACCTTCTGGAACTGTGTATGCTAGCTAGAAGGAAGTTGAGTGGTATTTTCAAAAAGTTTCATCAGCTAGTTATGGTTCACAAATAAGAGCAGTGGCTGTAGATTGTGTTGTTTCAAGTGATTTTGTGGCCCCTCTGACCAAAACTTATAGGGAGGTATCTTTGCTAGGCACACATTTTCACTTACTGACTCACACCTTCTGAAAGCATCATTGTCCACCTGTGGAGAGACCTTCGGTCCACCTCTTTTCAATATATTATATTACTAATTAGTTTACAAACTTCTGCATATATCTATCTCTATCTCTGTCTCTATCTTTATCTCTATATCTATATATTATCCCATCCAATTGTTTCCCAGTCCACTCATATTATATAGTGTTGTACACAGATGGCAATTTCATAGGTTTCTGTATAGCATTAAATATACCCTACATTTTTATTAGGCATTCCACCATGCCTTCATTTTCTCACCCTACTCCTTTCAATGTTTTAATTGAATAAAAACCACATCCAGTATTTCTCAGTTTATTTATGTCTTAATATTTCCCTTAATGGATCTCCCCACAAGGGGCTTATTTCTTAGGTACTTAGATTCTACATAAACTCCAGGTTCATCATACATGTAATGGATTTAAAGGTAACGTCCACATCTAAGAGAGAACATGGCTTTTGTCTTTCTGATCCTGCTTGTATTACCCAGGATAAGTTTTTAGCAGTTCGATACATTTAACAGTAAATCCCATGATAATAATTCATTGTGTATATGTGGCACAACTTCTCCTTAACCTGTCTTCAGTTGATGGGCATATAGGATGACTCATTTTTTATTGTGAATAGAGCTGCAGTGAAGATGGATGTGCAAGTATCTCTGCAATAGGATATGAAACTCTACTGTATATATTTAAGATTTATAACCATAACTCATATTGTAGTTCTCTTAATTTTTGAGAAGCCTCCACATTGATTATCATAGTGGCTACATTAGGTCGCATTCCCACAGAATGTAAGTTTTCCCCTTTCATTACACCCACATGATGATTTCTTGTGATTTATTAATTTATTTACAAATATACTGATGAGTCTAGTTTTAATCTCAGGACTGACTCTTTGTATTTGGTAGATAAGTAGGGAGTTTCATCTCTTGAAAGGTCAATTGCCTTCTCTCAGCAGTCATTAGTTGCCTATAGTTCTTATCTAGGGGTGAAACCCTGTTCTATTTTCCTCTTATGTACTAATATATTTATCGATACCATCATTGTTCTGGTCTTATTTAGGCAGCAATACTGTTGTGATGTTAGGGTATAGCTTCCTTTTCATTTTTAGGAGACTCTATATCACAGTGGACTTTCTTTTCTTCTGACTCTTAAAATATCTGTTTCTTTTGTGATGTTTCCTGAATACAGAGTATAGAATTTGTGTTGTGTTGTAAATGTATTCTTTGTAACTTGGCTTCTGACATACTGTAGCACCACTAGTTGCAGTTTTCTGTAATAGTCTCTGTTTCATTCATTTGCTATAGAGAGATGTTTCTCTGATGAGGGGTGGGAGTTACATTCATTTGTGGGTACAAAGATAAGATTTAGAATGTAATTTGGAATTATCTTCCACACTTAGTAAAGTGGTGGTAGTAGTTTTATCTTCTAAGATACATGATCATACTATCCCTGGGTAGTTGGCTAGATTTCTAGTACTAGGCATGATTTTACTTCTGGTAAGTGGACTTAAAGTCCAATTAGACAGCTACTGGTTGATGCCAAGATGTGATTGCATTGCAACTATTCTGGTTCATAGTTGTCACAGCTGTATAGAACTGCTTGCTGATTCATTCCTTCCCTTGGCAGCTTGCTTGATACTTTCTGATAATATGAAAGCTAGACCCAAGGAAAAAGGCTTTCAGATTAGATCCAACTTCATTCCAAATCCTGTGTTTGAAGTGCATGATATCTTCAGCAAGCAATAAAGTCTTAACTTCAACCGAAGAAGGCAACAACAAGAGCCTACCCTGTTTTTGAAGCCATTTCAGTCACCCTAACCAACAACTCCAAAGGATGTTTTTCATGCTTGTTCCTGAGTATTTTGTTAGTCCATGGATGGTTTTTGTGGGTAGTATTTTCTAAATGGCATAACTTCACACACTCACACACACACACACACACACACACACACACACACACACACACACACACACACAGGTGCAGAGACAATATCATTTCTTGAGATTTTATCAGACAAATGTCCTTGGAGTTCTTTGTCCTTACTCCCACTCTGTGTGTATGGATTGCCCTCTTCCTCCATTATTAGGGCCTCTTTCCCACATTTACCATTTTCTCCTTCATATCAATCATATCCTATTACTATACTCTACCCACCATATGATCCTTTTTATTCTTCTAGTTACTGATGTGTCTTAGGGTTTCATTGCTGGGGAGGAGTAAGGGAAGTTAATTCAGAAGGATAAGGAAGAACAGGAGACATATAACATGTCATAGCACTTAGCTTTTCATTTGATAACCCATGTTTTTTGTGAGAATTTTTGTCCATTCATGCAGTGTGTTTGTGTTCAAACCCCTTCCATTTTATTATCTTGATTTTAAAACAGATTAATGCTCACAACATAATAGGTTTCCATAGGGGTTTTCCCTACATATTTAGTTTTTGTTAACCTTCCTCATGTCCTGCTAGTCCCTTAAATCCCTCTCCTTTCACTACTTACACTGTTTCCTCCCAAGTTTTCGATAACAAATACCTTCATATTACATGTGTTGTATTATTCCTTTTCCCTCTTAAGTCCTCTTCTCCTCTCCCTGTCATTGGCCCTTTAGAGCTCCTTTCTATATAGACTCAAAAATTAAACACACAGATGTAAAAGTTCAATTATTTGATTTATAAATGAAGAAGAAAATGTAGGATATTGTTTTTTAATGTTTTAAAATTTTCTGGGCCAGGATAACCTTTCTTAGAACAGTATTTCTCAGTTTCACCAATTTTTCTGAACATTTCATAAGTTCCTTTGTCTTCAAAAATAAATAAAATTGTACTGTGTATACACAAATACTTTTAATTATTCATTCAACAGATGAGGGACATATTAGATGATTCAATTTCCAAGCTATTTTGACTAAAGCAGCCATGAACACGAATGTGTAATTTTTCCTGTGAGAGTCCTTTGAATAGATTGCTCAGGAAAGGTAAAGATATATAACATGATAGTTCTGTTTTTATATATTTTAGAGATGTCAATATATCTCCAACTCTCTATTTTCTTGATGCTTACTGTTTTGAATATTTCATATACTTTAGATGCAGATCTTCCCTCAAATTTGTCAAGGATTTTCTCCCATTTTTTCTCCTGTTGTGTAGTATTTTACTTCATTTTACTAAGTTTCCTTTTTAATTTCATGATATACCTTTTATTAATTATTGACCTTATTTTCTGTGTGATCAGAGTCCTGTTCATGCACACTTTATATATTCCTATTTCTTGAAGTATATTTATCTTTTTCCTCTAACAGTTTCAGAATTTAAATTCTTATGTTTACGTTCTTTATCTATTGGCATTGATTTATGTGCACATTGAAAGATAAATATTTAATTTCCTTCTTCTGCATGTAGATATCCTGTTTTCCCAGAACCATTTGTTGATGATGCTGTATTTTCTCCAGTGTGTATTTTTGACATATTTACTGAAGATCAGATGGTCTAGTCATATGGCCTTGGAACTGGATCGTCATTTTATTCCATTGATCCGTGTGTCTCCTTTTATACTAACATCACACTGTGTATATTTCTGTGTAGCATAAATAACTTGTAATCAGATATGTTGATACCTTCTGCCATATTTTTTCAGCCTTGCTTAGGTAATCTAGGGTTTCCTATGCTAATGTATGGGTTTTGTTATTTTTTAAATTTTGTTACCACTGGCACTGCAATTTTGATTGTGATTGCACTGAATTTGAAGAGTCATTTCAGTGGTAAGATGGTCATTTATTGCAGTATTGATTCTATCAATTCATATTTATAGGAGCCTTTGTACTTTTGCTGCCTTTCTGATTTTCTTTTGTGTTTTAATGTTTTAGTTATGGAAGTCTTTCACATACATCATTAGTTTTTATTCTGTAGTTTTAGTTCTTTTGTTCTCTAGTGAAACAAATAAAGCTCATCTGAAGATCAGAGGGCAGAGTTAAACTATTAGTTAGCCATAGAGGACAGGGAGTGTTGGCACACAGATTGAATCTGCCTAAAAGAAAAACAGAGCTCACACAAAATCCCAGCATTTGAGATCATATGCCTTTAATCCAAGTGTGAAGGAGATGGAGACAAGAGTGTTACGGCTGGGCAAAGAGGAATATAAGGAGGAGGAGACACGAGCTCAATGCATTCTGAGCATTTAGTCTGAGGAAGCAGTCTGAGCATTCAGTCTGAGTTTTCATGGACACAGCATCACCCCTTTGGTCTGAGCACTGGTAGAGGTAATACCTTTCTAATGGCTGGCCTCTTCTTCTCTGATCTTTCAGGTTTTGCCACTTGATAGCTGACCCTAAGATTTTATTATTAAAAATAACTGGAATATGTGCTACAGTTTTTGTTTTGTTTTTAATTTAGACTTCAAGAATTTTAGGCTTTAGGGATTATGATCTTTATAGATTTTGGTATTTGGGATGACAGCATATTACATGATGTTTGGGGAGATTGTTATCATCACAACTGTTCAAAACATCAACATCCACTATTACAGACCTTGAAGTCTAACCAAATTAGATTCAGAAGAATCTAATTCATTAAGTGACATTGAATAAAGACAACCATCACTTCTTTAGACTTGTATAGACACAGTTTTCCTGTTCATATTAGAACTTAGAGGGAGATATAGAGAAACCTCATATATAAACCTCCCCTGGTCATGCCTATATCTTCCTCTGCTTCTATTACTCTTTTCCAGAGTGGTACATTTGTTGTTATGGTGCACCTATATTAAAAAGTTAATACCTATGTCATTTTCTATCTCAACCATTATCCAAGATGTTTTTATTTTCAGTAGACAGAGCTTAATACAGATATCCACAACTGATAAAAGTGCAGAAAAATAAGTGCCTATGGAGATCCCAGCCCTCAATGGGATATCTGTGTTATACAACTTCCACACAAGTCTTGGGTAACATGAGGGAGAAAGCATGATAATATTGTAAGAGCCAGAAGTAATGGAAGACTAGAATGAAACACTGTATTCTGGACATAAGAGGATTGCATGAGCTCACAGAAGCTGTGGTCACAGGCACAAATCCTACATAAGATAAAGCTAATCATCTTCCATAATGACTAGGAATGGGGCTCCCAAGACTATATTCCTAGCTGAAGAGTCATTGGTAGTTTATGGTACTAGGAGAGGAGGGCCATTGTTTCCAAGGCTGTGGACTCTGAGGTTTCCCACATCCTAGTGGATAGTCTTCAGGCCACATATACCTACTGGTAACTCTATATTCAATGGTAATATAAATTTGAAGAGGACATGAAGCTGTAGGTGGGGTTATGGTAATTTAGGGAAAAGGTGTCTGGGAGGAGTAGAATTGGCTTAACAAAGGGCGCATATTACCAAAATGCATGACATACATCTATAAAATTCTCAAAGAAGAATTTTAAAAAATTAAATAATATTTTAAGCATAATTGTAAAGGTATTTTCTCAGAATCTACTCTGTGTTCTATTCTATATGAATTACTTCAAATTGAGTCACTGCTATAAAGGTACTATTTAAATGGAATCAGTTTTGCTTTTAAGATAAACACTAAGATAGGACTATTAAACTGGAATACCTTGTCTTGTACAGTATAATCACTGTTAAAAATAATCAGATTTCTGATGCCATTTCAGCATCTTGGCAGAGAAGAGAGCAGTTTCCTGTTTGTCCTTGCTTATATCCTGATTCTGCGCAGCTATGTCACTTCCTGTTTGACCAGTAAGCCAATCAGTGTTTTATTCATTAACCAAAAAGAGAAACACATACACAGAAGAACATTCGTGAACAGGTGCAGACATATATGATGGGAACAGCAAAAGTCATAAAACCAGTACAGCAGCTTCATGAACATCCAGTAAAGCTGTGTTACATGAGTACCACTGTGATTGTCAATCCCTACTAGTTTTGATCTCCAAGTGTTTCATTCATGGAGGGATTTTCATATTTGTACAACTTGAGGATATTGAATTCATGGAATATTTCTTATGAATCATTTATGCCTTCTCCTAGAAGTACTGTTTCTAAGCTTCCCCAGGAAAGTCCTGAGCATACACCCCTCCTGCATTTAGGGAGATACCCTTTATCTACTTAAAGGTCTTCCTTGCACCCTGAAGGATGTGACACATGTAAAGATGCCAGAGATCTCTTTGACTCTTTGAGATAGTCTTGAAATATCTGCCCCCATATTTTGAACAAGGTAATCAAAGCAAAGTATGAGATTTTTCCTACTATATCCTCAGGCAATTGCATGGCCTATACAACAGCAAAGTTAGATTTTCTGGAGGTACCTCTGCACTACACAGAGGCTTTTCCTGATGACTGTGCCTGACTCAATCCTCCTTTGCTTTCTCCTTGCATACTCTCTGGTACCTGTCAATCATCCAGGCTACCCATGGCATGACACCTGTATACACATACCACAACTTCAACAGGATAATTTTTCTGTACTAAAATTCCCATATGCTTCATGTATTTATTATACCTCTCATGCAACCATTAATATCTCTTCTTTCACCACTCTTTCATTGTAGCTAAAATCATAAAATACATAATCTTTTGCTAACTTACTTCATCAGCAATAGTATTTAACTTTCTTCAATCCATGTTTTCAATGTAGAATGACTCATGTTTTAGCATTAAAATTCTATCATATATGTGAATTTCAGTTTAACTAAATATTCACTTATTAAAGTTCTAGGAAGAAATTCTATGTTTTGGCTATTATAAATAGTTTTCTGGACAGTATAGTGTGGCAGCTGGATTATATTTTGCAAGTAGTACTTGAAGTCTCTTCCAAAGTGACTTTACAGTGTTTTTTACATAGCAGCAATGGATAAATTTCCTGTTCCTCTGTATCTATTCCAATATTTAGTGTCATCAGTATTTCAATTTCTATCATTCTAATTATTTTGTAGTGGAATCTTTTAATTTTTAAAATTATAATTGCCTGATATACTGTTGTGCTGAGAATCATTTTGCATTTGTATATATTTGCATTTTATATTTCTCCTTGTTAATATGTCTGTTGACACCTCATATTCATTTTTGATTATGACTTTTATTTTTTGTTTTAAAGTATTTATCTACCTCTTTGAAACCACAAATATTTCTTATTTTGTTACTACTTTATTGAAGTTTGAATTATACAATTCATAATTTTGACTGACTCATTTCTCCAAGAATAACATTCAGTTTTTCTTCAATCCACCTTTTCTTGATCCAATGAATCATTGTTTAGTATTGACTATTCTATCATATGATTTCCATTTGCTCTACACATAGTGTATCTCTTAATTCACTTAATCATTTATTTCAAAGAATAGAAGTGCTAATGAAAACCCGATTATCATCATTATTAGATTCTGTTTTTGTTGCTATATTTTAAACATCATTCTCACTCTAATGTCCTTAAGAATATCCAATAGTTTTCATTTCATATTTCAACCTAAATTATATTTTTGGCTTTATATTATTTATGGGGTAAGATAAATGAATCTGATTGGATTTTTAATGTACATGTCCAAATATTGTAGGACCATGTATTCAATTATCTTCTTCATGTAGTTGCCTTTACTCTTTTTCCAGTATCAGCTGTCAACTATATACTCATATGAAACAGGTTATTTTGTATTAACTTTAAAATTCCTCTCATAATATAGGAAATGATAACTCTATAGCCACTCTTCCTTTTCAAGAACATGGAATGTATTCTTTAAACCTTCATGATTGTATGTTCTTAAATTAGTATAATTATTTCATATAGAAAATCAACTTCTATAATTAAGTTTAATTTTTATTGTCATAATCAATTTTTATAACAATGTATATTAGCTATTTTTGCATTTAAGTTTTCAACTGAATTTTTGCTATTATAAAGGCAAGTTAATTGCTCTATTTTAAATTTTCAACATGGTAAATCACTTGGTATATTTAGTGGTAAAAAACAAATTATAAACTCAGTTCTATCTATTTTCCAATATTTACACATAATATTTAATAATATGATTACGTTACTGTATTTGTAATATCTTTCTAATTAATTTTAACATGTGAGTTTTTGTTGTTTCTGTATTAGAAATGACTTCAGAAATTCCAATATTAGAGTAAAGTTTGCTTGTTCATTTGTTTCATGGTGTAAGCTTTAAAATTTTAGACATATTTCATTCAAGTGTAGTCAGACTGTTCCTTAGGCATTTCAAGGGTTTCTTTTTTATACACCACTTTCAAACATTTATTTTGTACATTGTTGCCACAATGACAATTAATACAAAAATTGATAGTCAAATGTGTGATCAGTTGTACTTCGTTATGTTGATCTTTATGCTTATATTTTACAGGTTAATTTTGGACACCAATATGTAAATGATAAATTGGAGTGTTATTTTTGTTTATGTTATGAAAGGACACCAAATCCATATTTAGTTTTGGAAATAAAGAATAAGGGACTGAGAATCTAATAATTTATTTGTAGCTATCAAATGGCAAAATGTACCTTAACAAATTAAGTTCCATAGAAATAGGGGTCATTTCTAGATAACTATCAGTGATTTCCTTCAAATATTTAAGATATAATCTTAATCAAGTATATAACTGAGTGGCAAGCCCAGGCAGTAGGGCAATAGGCACACTGTAAATGTAAACACATGGGAGATTAGACAAAACAATGGAGGTACTACAATTATATTAGCATCATGATTACCATAGACAAAACTAAAGTCCTCTGCCAATCTCTCCCCCACCATGATACTTTGTCTGAGTAACAGTTTAAATATGTGCTGAAATCAGGTAAAGAACTCATATAATTTGGGAATGTATTTGTGCTTATATTTTTAGAGTCTTGTTGGACATGGAAAGCTAAAACATGACTTTTCATATGAGGCAATAGTTATTATGAATAAAGTAAGTGCCATTGCAAACAAATGCTTGTGATCGATCCACAGAAGCATCATGGACATTTACTACTCAAAACACATTTGCTGGATCCAAAATATCATTAACATATTCACCAAACAAACTACAGTTTGCAATGTCTAGGTGACAAAAATGAACACCAAACATGAACTTTATATTTCATAATCTAGCATCATCAAACCCAGCAAAGGATCCAAACATAAGTGACATATTACAAGTAGGAAACTTTAAACCATGGATAACAGAACAATAAAAGAAAGATACACCTGTATGTCACAATATTCTAAACAATATACTAATCCTGCAGAGACATCATTAATTCATAGCAATGACTTTCCATAAAAGATGGAGAAACATATACAAGAGATGTGATATGACAGGAGGAATGTGAAAACTCCTAAATATATTGAACTGAAATTTTCTATTCTATTTGCCACAATAAACATTTTTATAAGGTCAAAGTCAAAATAAATTCCACAGAATCAAGAAAATAATGAACTTGAAACCAGGTATACAGAGATATTTAAGTTAAACAGTGAACAGTGGGCACTAGAGCAAAGCAAAACTGTAATAATACTAAATAGATGCCTCTTTCAAATTATTTTTCAAAAGGAATTTTCATTTAATTTATGAGGCACCAGCACATATCATTATTGAAGATAAGCTTTGACAGATGAGGTTTCAAACAGAGATTGTAGAAGTTCCAGTATGTCATTTCTATAGTCTTAACCTTTCTTTCAGAGTCTTGATCTCACCATACCCACATAGATTTCACTAGTAGGTCTTTTCAGTCTCATACTGGAATCTTTATCTTTCTGATTTCTGTAAGTAGCGACTCCAAAGTTACTAGCAATAGCAATTTTTAGACCTTAAATACACATCACAGTAACAGTTTTGTGAACTTAATTGACACATGATAACTTAATGTTCATGTTGTTTAAAAAACACTAATGTGGATTTAAAATTGATGATTGACCTAGCACACTAATTTGTTTGTTAAATACTTTTGCATGGCTGAACGGATGAAGAGAGTGGTAATGGGAGGAATCGTGGTGATGAAAATGTTCAAAATACATTGAATGGAATTTTCAAAAATATAATACAATATTTTATAAGCAGTAAAAACTTTCTACCATTTAAATGTTGGGCAGCTCGTTATGGGATTCATAAGAACTTTCATCTTCTGAAAATAATTTACTTTGGTACAATAAATTTGAAGCAGTATTACCATCTGGAGAATATTCAGTTTTACTCCCTTTGTCTTTACTTTTCAATGTTAAAAGGTAAGTAGAAAGCTGCATGCAATATATTTTATCATAGATTATTTGTGTGTCTCAGCATAAACCTTCTCTAAACCTGAGCTTACTATGCGTACTAATATATTTACCTTTAAATTTTAGTTATTTAAATTACTGACAATAAAAGCAAACTATATTTGTATGAAATTCATATAAAACAAAATTATTCTTCTAATAATTATTAAGCATAATAAGAAACTCTCAGTAGTACTATCCCCTGCTTTGTCTTAGAATATAATGAACCTGTTGATAATATTTGTGCTTATTGTAAGCAACAGACTTTCATTTATGTTATTTGTCCAGAAAATTCACAGTATTAAGTATGATGTATTATTAGGGAAATTTTCATGTTGTGTTTCAAAGCCTAGATACTATACAAGATTTAAAATCAATTATGCTATATGTACTCACTATGTACACATTTTTCAAAACTACGCAGGTGCAGATGGTGATAAAAATCTAGCTACACCTTGAGTCATTGTAATATCACTAGTAAGGTCCTATGTTTATGATCTTATAATTATGTTTTTTAGCTCATAGTAATAAAAATATATTTTATTGCTGAGAGTAATTTGTATGTGACATTGAAATTGAGAAGGATCAATCCTCTGTCACTATTTGTAATTCTCAGAAATAATATGTAGAAGAAATTGGTAAATAATGCCTCAATACATGAATTTTCAAACATTTGTTTGTAAACAGCATATAGTTTAAATTATAGACTATGATGTGCTTATGTTCTTCAAAATACCTTTATTTACAACATTATACCATTTTATATTAACGTCTTTTTAATATTGTCAAAAATGAAGCCTAGAATGCCATAGTGTTCTGCTCAAGTTCTCAGAAGTTAGCATCAAAGTCAGTACTGAAACTTTAGGTCTCTGTACAATTCAAGGTAAAAATAGTTTATCCTAGAACTAATTTTAGGTTTGGCTATGCAATGTGTTACTGTCATGCACATTCTGGAACTCAACTGTATTGCATCAGCTTCCAACTGGAATAGTCTTGGCCACTATAATATATGAAAATAACTGAATTAGGCATGCACTAAATATTTAGTTTTTTTTTCTTATAAGGAGAACTATTTTTTTTTGCTCACATCATGTGAAGAATAGAAAATCTTAGTGTCCTTCTATGGATCTGAAAAGAAAGAGAGGAGAGCACAGAATACATGGGATTGTTTAATGCCCAGAGAGCCTTGATGACTAATTCAACGTTTGCTCTACTGGGAGTTCCATATACTAGAAGCATTTCATGTGATGCCTGACACTCCATTCCTCAAGAAATGCATTTGTTTTTTCATTCAGTGATTAATTTTGAAGTTTGGAAACAGAATACATATCAAATTATAGCTTTCCCACTTATTAGATATACTAACATGTACAAATTACCTGTTTTTAAAGCTCTCTGAGCTACATAATTTTTATATGAAAAACAGAGATAATACATGATAATATATTTATCATAAATATGTATATAATTATATACTTTCTACTAGAAAATACATACTAAGAACTTCATTTCTCATTCCTCATAGAGACAGAAACAGATGTGAAAATTAACCAAAGAACTACAATAGAAGTACATTTTCCACTGACCAGAAGAGGTAATTACTTGATAGCTCCTGAATCAGAAGCATAAGTAGGTGAGATTCCTAGTAATTTATCAGGTGTGGGATTGGTATTGGACACTGTCACTGCATTAAATGTATAAGTTGCACATGGCTAAATGTGCAGGTTTACAGTCATTCCTGCGAGAGAATAATCCCATGAAGTAATTGCCATATTTCTTAAGTGAGTACTATAAGAAAATAGTATAATAATCTCCACTAAGATTAGTAACATTTGAATTCTCCACCGGCTACACAAAGGATTATACTTAGATCTTTTCTCATTTTAATTTAAACAAGAACATGTAGTTTGTTTTATTCAATAAATATGCACAAAACCTATATTCCTTAGTCTTGCATGAATGAAGTCAAATCAGATATCTCTATACTGTACCATCTTTTCCATGTTTTCAAGGAAGTATATTTGTTTATTCCATAAAATGTAACTTCAGAACATCACAGTTTCCATGGTTCTGGACTGTGGAATCCCCTGAGCAAAGAAGTGTTTGATAGAAGTGTTTTGACTATTAAGTGACTTGTATAAGAAACAAAATCACATTGTGTTAATATACTGAAATATAGGACTTATTGTTCCAGAGCATTTCTATTGTACAGATCCTTAAAAGTGATCCCAGTTGTGGCACAAAGCATGGAATGTATAAGATACTCTACATTGTACTTATCCAGCATCAACCAATGTATATAGGATCCATAAATAATGTGCTGTTTGATTTTCATCTCAAATGGCTAAACTATTCAGTGTAATACTGACATTGTAGACTTTGCCTATTGCAAACAACCTATGAATTTAGTGAAGCTTTTCAAGTGTTTCCTATTTCAATTACTTTTTATTATGTTTAAAAGGCAATATTTAATTAAAGTATGCCCAATTACCACTTTTTACTTTTTTCTTCCATCATCACCAGGGCAATGACATATATAGTTGAAATTCATTATCATGCATGTGGAAGGCCTAGAAAGATGAATGCATAAGAGTCCCAATAACAAACTTTTGAACATTAATCCAGAAAGAGTTGAGCTTTTAAAATCTATCTAACATCTTTTGCATTATCAAGCATGATATTTAGTCACTTAGGCTTGGAAGGCTTGTATAATGCTTGAAAAACATGTGAGAAAAGGTGGATTTAGAACTCCTTGCTTTTAGCATCTGGTGGCTAAGTTTTACTGTAGATAAACACCCATGTTATTGTTTATCTCAGTGAACTTATTAGATATCTTTTCACTTTATATATCTGACTTATATGGTATATGTTTAAATTGTACTATCTGTCCTTTATTCATTGAAAATTCTTAGTTTGATTAGCAAGAAATTTCCATGTGTGTGTGTGTATTATGTGTGTTGTGTGTTCCTATATTCAGAAAAATAAGAATAACGGACATTTTCATTTGTCAAAAATGAAGATGCTACCCTGGGATCCTCAGGATTGCTATATCAAAAGGGAGTGAAAAGGGGGGAATGTGTAGTGAACATGAGGGATTTTAGTAAAGATCAGTCAGGGATTTGATTCTATATTTATTGTGACTGCTCACAAGCATAAATAAAATGCTTGTGGACATCTATTCATTAGTATTTATTTTTGATAAAATATGCCTAATATATCATGTCAGCATTATTTTACATGTTTCTATTTACCTTTTTACATAATTAGATTACTGCTTGCACAGTGTTCTTTTATGCTGTGAAGATAACTATTGATGGGGAATATCATATCATCATTCTAAGGGTTAATATTTAATTGAATGTTCAGTAGATATAGAATAATTCCAGGGAAGTCTATTGTATTTCTTGGATATAAACCTTTTTGTTTTGACTCAAATTTCTAGCTTTCAATGTATATCTCAAATTTTCAATCCTATTTTATCTATTAAACAGACACTTCATCATGGTATAGAAATGAATACTTTGTATTGGAATAGATTTTCATTTATTGATACAAATTTAAGGTCAATTTAGTGATATGTATATTTCTCCTCTTGTTTAGGTATTGGGTTTCTATATCTCATTTAAAATGTAATGTATAGCCAGGCGGTGGTGGCGCACGCCTTTAATCCCAGCACTCCGGAGGCAGAGGCAGGCGGATCTCTGTGAGTTCGAGGCCAGGCTGGACCGACAGCCTCCAAAACAATACAGAGACACCCTGTCTCGAAAAACCAAAAATAAAATAAAATGTAATGTATAATTAAGTACAGATTATAGAGTGTTACCTATAGAAGTCAAAACTTATAGTTAGCTTCATTAGGTTTTCTAGATATATAGAGATATATTTCAATTGGATTGACATTCTTCAAACCTTTCAAAAACCTTCAGAATATGGCATTTAAAATGGTTATAGTTTTCCATAGTTAGGATTACAGATAAGTTAGATATAAGACTTTAGACTCACAAGGATAGAATAGATGATAGAATATTTTCTTTAAATTTTGCTATATGTTAATGGACTAAATATTGTTAACTATAGTTCTTGTATGATAACTGTTTTGTTATATGTAATTTTACTATGTTAAAGTTGAAATCCTCACTTTTATTTAGAAAAAAAAGGAGATGATGGGGAATGGTCTTCTGTATATGTTTTTCTTATTGGTTGATGATTAAAATACTGTGGCCAATAGGGCAACATGATAGGCAGGTCTAGGAGATGAGGAGGATTCTGGGAAATGAGGGCAGAGAGAGATGCAATGTAGACGGCAATGGAGTAAGAGGCCTGGGCCTTTTCTCTGGTAATCTAAGACCGTGTGGAAATACTTACATTGATAAAAATGGGTTAGAAATTAAGTCAGAGCTAGCCAATAAGAAGCCCTAGGTATTGGCCAATAGCATTATAATTAATATAGTGTCTTGTGTTATTTAGGGGCCCTTAGGGGACTGAGGAATCGGGTGGGAGCATAGTAACACTTCAAGAATAAAGTATTTGGTTATACATTTACTGTACTTAGATGATTAAAAATCCTGACCATCTATAATTATCTGTCTGTCATCTATTTATTTATCAATCTATCCACCCACTATGCAATGTATATGAAATATATACATGTTCCTATTTGGCATTGGTTTTTGGTGATAGAGTTTTCTTGCTATGTAGCTCAGATTTTTCAGTCATGATATACCTGTATCATCCTCTCATGCGCTACATGCATTTATAGACATGAACCACCATGTCTAGGTTACACTTCTAGTTAAGATAAATATCTTCTAAACATTTTCCAAATTATTTCTTATCCCTGTGATTATAAATCTTAGTTTTCAACTTGACATATAGAAAGTTATTGCTCCATAAGATTGGCCTATAGATAGATCTGCAAGATATTTTCTCAATTCCTAAGTGATGTATGAGGGCTCAGCCTACTGTGTGCAATACCATCTCAAAGACCTGAGGTATACAAAAATGTTAGACAAAAGAAAGTCTAGGGAGCAAGCCAGAATGTTGTGTTACTCTGATATTTCAGCTTAAAGCTCATGCTTTGAGCTCCTTAGCTTCCCTTGATGATTAATTATAACCCACAGGGATGAAATCAAATATTTAATTTGTTTTTAGTCATTTTTTTAAATGAAGCAAACTAGAATAAGCCCATGACTTTGGGTGTACTCAAGGCCAGCCCATTAGTGTATGCAACTGCATAATGGGAACCTACCTTGGATGTACAATAGAAAATACAAATGTAAAATGTACTTAATTGAACCCTCATGTAATAATCTTTAATCTAGTGCTTGGTTGCCTCAACTTACTTCTCTCTCAGGAATTTTTTTTACTTCTATTTATTTTGTATAGTAGAACTTCCTCCTATATTTCCATTAATTTTTTTCTTAACATTTCCATTAATAGAGGCACGGGGGGGGTCCTGAAGTAGCAAAGCACACCTGCAACATTCTAGGAAAATAGCCTAGAATGTATGCCAGCAATAACAAATCAGATATACCTGGACACCTGCTCTTCACCACTGTGGAATCAGGTAGGCAAATTCATTCTCCTTCATGTTTACCAGTTCCACTTCCCTGGTCTCATCACCAGCCCTATAGCAGACAACATGCAGAGGTCTGTCTTTCCTTTCTTCCTCTATTCACTGGGGATTCTGGAAACTTTCACAGGACCCACCCTTATTCGCTCACCCTATCCCTTTGTCGCGGCCACCAACATCTAGCATTACTCTATACCTGAAAATTCACTGGCCACGATAGCCTGGGAACCATTTCCAATTCCTCCGATTCCAATTCCCCAGCATCGTCTCCAGTCCTTGAGCAAACTGTCATCAGGGTCTTTCCTTTTTGCTCTTATTCCCTGGAGACTTCAATGATTCTTCTGGCAGATCCATCTTTTCTCCCTTCTGTGTACCTTCTTAACCTCTTCTAGCCCATCCCCATTCATGCATGTTCGCTCACAATACTGAAAAACATGTCCTACCTGGCATACCTAAAATCAGTAGAAAAAAACAAGAAATAATTCCTTAATAAGTAGAGAGCAAGAAATAAAGTCAAGGCAGAAATTATTAAAATAGAAATGACTGTAACAAAACAATATAAAGAATCAATGAAACAAAGGGTTTGTTCTCGAGGGGTGGGGGGGAGTGGGACCTGGGAAGAAGAGAGGGGGTGAAGAGGAAGAGAGTTGGTCATGGGGGAACAGGAAGTTGAGGGGGTGGGGGTAGAATAGGGGGAAGAGGGAATCATAGGATCGAAGACAGATCAGGCACCAGAGTGACCTCGAGTAATCTAAAGGGATAACACCAATTGGCAAGCTAAGCAATAGTGGAGAGACCACCTCAAATGCCCATTCCTGATAATAAACTTGATGTCTATAACCATCCGGGAGCCTTCATCCTGTGACTGATGGAAGCAGAGGCAAACACACAATTAATCACTGAACTGAACCCAAGGAACCCAGTGACAGAGAGAGAGGAGTGATGAGCAAATTGGCAAAGAATGGGCTGGCAAAACCAGCAGAGACAGCTGATCTGAACAGGAGAGAGCTCTTGGACCCCAGACCGACAGTGGGGAGGCCAGCATGGGACTGATCTGGACCCCCCAAATGTGAGGCCTGGGCAACCTATGGGGCCCTGAGCTATGGATCAGTGTCTATCCCTGGAATACAAACAGTCTTTGTGTGCCTATAGTACAAAGAGGGATGCTCTCTCAGCCTGGACTCTTAGGGGAGTGCCTGGACCCTACCCAGAGTGAAATGACAGACTCTAGATATCCCCTATGTGGAAGGATTTGGCAATAGGGTGGGAGGGTGGGGGGGGAAGGGGAGTGCGGGAGGAGGGGCGGGAGAGGGAACTGGGATTGACATGTAACAAGCTATTTAAAATTAAAATAAAAATGATAAAAAAGGAAATCAGTAATATTAACAAACCATTGCCAACATAACTAAAAGCCAGAGAGATAAGACCAAAATTAATAAAATTAGAGACCAAAGGGAAAGCATAACAACAGACAGGCAATACAGAAGGTTATCAGGACACAGAAAGAAATGATACACTACCAAATTTGAAAATCTGAAATACTTTTCTTGATAAATAGCATATAATAAAGTTAAATCAAGATCAGATAAGCAGTGTAAACAGACATGTAAGCCCTAGTAAAACAGAAGCAGTAATTACAAGCCCCTCTAAAAGTTCAGGGCAAGATGGTTCTAGCACAGAGTTCTATTAGCATTTAAAAGCACAGTTAATGTCAATAATCCACAAATTATTTCACAAATAGAAACAGAAGGGATATTGCCAAATTCATTTTATGAGGTCACAGTTACCCGGATACCCAAACCCCAAAAATACCCAACAGAAAAGAGAATTAGAGATCAATTTCAACATGGAGATAGTGAACTATTACCTACATAGAGCTTTTACCGTTACCTTCCAGCATCTTTGGTATAGGTTGCTATTCTGCATGATACCAAAAGAAAAACACAAATAACAAGGCAGTCTCAAACCCTTTGATATGGTTTACTTCCTACAAGATGTGCTAGAGCAATGGCACAAAGCTTGTTTGAGTGACCAACCAATTACTGGTTTGACATATGTCTGACTCTATGAAATCGAACCTGTACCTGACACTCCTTGGTTGACTAAGAATCTGAGACTACATAGGCCATGGTAACAAAAAAATCTAAACAATAAAAGCAAAGCAAAACAAATTGTAAAAAACATAGAGATCAAATTACTCCTAATGATTTTCTGCTATACTCATAAACCAGTTTCTCTCTCAGCCATCACTATTGAAGCTACCTTCTGCCCCATATGGGAGCAAATATAGAGACCCATATCAGACATTACACAGAGAGTGATGGATCCTGGAATGCTCAGCCATAAATGTGATGTTTCTATCCAAAACCTCCTCTCAGAGATTAGGGGATTATACTTAAGAGAACCCAGAAAGAATGTAAGAGCCACAGGGGATGGAGGACACAGGAGATGGAGGACACAGGAGAACAAGGCCCTCTACATCGATGAAAAGTAAAGCTTATATGAACTCACAGAGTCTGAAGCTGCATACACAGGGCCTGCATGAGTCTGCACCAGGTCCTTAGTGTACAGCTTCAAGTTTAGTGTTTCAATGGGATTCCTCAGTGCGCAAATGAGTAGATCTTTGAGTCTTGCTACTTCTCTTGGATACTTTTTGTTGATTTGTCCTGTTCTACACTGACCTGATTGTAACTGGATATTTCTATCCTGCCTTCCAGTTCCCAAATAACCACTCACAGGCTTAATATTAATTAAAATTGTTTGACCAATGACTCAGGATTATTACTAACTATCTCCTACAATTAAATTAACCCATTTCTACTAATGTTTTATTGCTATGTGACCATGGCTTACCAGTAATATTCTGGAATTTTACTTCTCAGGAGACTACATGGTGGCTTCCTAACTCTAGCTTCTTTCTCTCTATATCTCTGTTTGTATTCCACCTGGCTCTATTCTGCCTAGGTATTGGTGAAATAAGATCCTTTATTAAGCAATGATAATAAAACATATTCACAGCATATAGAGGGGCATTCCACATCATGTGATAGTTTCTGTTTTATCTCATTATATTTTATTTTGTTACATTTTAATAAAATGAATGAATAAATGAATGAAAACCTAGCCAATGGGTAAAGATTAACCCAAGTGTCACTCCTGCTGGGGGAGGGAAAAATCAGTTTTTTTTTTCAGTGGAATATTACTGGGAATAGTAACTACTCCCCAGCAAGCTTCATATTCCTGAGTAGTTGACCAAAATATGACAGAAACCACAGATTTTGTGTGCTTTTATTTGATTATAGTTTGGTGTAAAACAGCCTGTTGGTGAATTTTTCTTTTGTTTTCTTGATTTTGTTGTTATATCATGTTTGTTTTTTGAGAAAGAACTTAAGTTGGGTGAGAAGGGAGGAAATAGGATCTGGAAGGATTTGGGGGTGGAAGAATATGATCAAAATACACTTAAATTTGAAATTTATATCAGATAGTCAAAACATAAAAAAGAAAATTGTAAGTCAAATACAAAGCTCTGTGGAAAGCTTCACCAATAGAATAAGTTAAGAGAAAGGAATATCAAAACTTGGTGACAAGGGCGAGGTACTAGAACACTCTAGTAAGGATAAAAACAAAACAACAGTATGTGTAACATGGATTTTCATTTTTTCTTAGTAATAAAGTCCCAGAGTCAGATATTAGGGAGTGAGACCTGATCGATTAGAGAAGCAACCAGCTATTAGAGCCTTTACCTCTATGAAATCCTCAGATTGAAAAGAGACTTAGTTCCTGTCTCCTCTCACCTATATTTCTCTCTTTGCCCAGCCATCTCACTTCCTATTTGTCTGTACAGACCTCCAGTCCTCTATAGTTAGCTAGTGACTATAAATCACAGCATTTTCTGTTTTTTGTCTAATATAAGAAAAGCTATTTACAATAAGTACAATAACTATGAACAATATATACAGGCAATAAATACATCAACAATTGTCTAGTTCATTAACAATTGACATATTCAAAGAAAATACTCCATATCTATCCTATCTTGTTGAGTGTAAAAGGTTGTACTTAATTCCATTTCTATTTTAAATTGCATTATGTTATGGAGTGAATGTGTGCCAAGCAGATGCATCTAGAAGCAAGGGTCTTGTTGCTAAGTTGAAAAACTCCTATTGAAAATCAAACTACCATGATAAGTACCTACTAAGTGGTTTTTAATGGGGTCTTTAGACTACAGCTGGTACTTGGTAAACAATTTTCTATAATACTAATGAGATATATTTATATTTGTACTTTCAATTAGTATGATTTTCTATTCTTCATTTACAACTGCTAAGGTTACAGTTTAGATATGTCACATCTGTCTTTGATTAAATATATCACTGAAGCTTTGGAATTACTGTTAATAGTGATTCTGTATTCTGTTGATCATACATTGTATCTCAACACACACATAGCATTAAAAGTAATTATGTAAGCATAACAGCATTTTTATTTATTTTGACTTTAGACAGATGTGTATTTTCTTTCCTTTGATGCAAAGACTGTTTCCTAATAATATTGTGTTTTATATGATAAAAGCATAAGAACGTATATATTTTTTCAACTCTATCAACCAACAATAGTGAATATATATTATTTGTTAATTTATGGAATAGAAAGCTTAAAATATTGCATGAAATGTCTTTGGCATAAAGAGGTAAGTATACAAAATGGCTTCACAATATTGTTATCCTATAGCTTTGAAATAATGGATATTTCTAGAATTTTACTAATTAAAACCAAGAATAACCAGCATTGCATATGCAATAATATTTATATAGGTTTTGATAACATGGTAAGATATGTTTTGCTTTTTATTCATGATTTGATTTTTGTGCATTTAAGGGAAGTAAAGCACATGTGAAAAATTATCTTCTCATTCTTATATTCATGTGGAGATAAAATTTCCCCACCACAATCTTTTCTTTCTGCTAACATGTTCAAACAATCACATATGCTTCTACTGTGGAGCTTGGGCTGGGAATGAAAGTAGTGGTCTATTTTGTAATATTGTAAAGGAAACTCTGATGACACACATTATTTTCTCTGTGAATGAAAGAATTATGACCCTGTTTGGTCCTTAATATGCTATTCTTATACATATATGAATGCTGAGTGAAAGGGGTATACCTTTTCAGTTACAGGGGTAAAATCTGCAATTTTCTAGGAAGTTAATTTACAAACTCACTGAACCACTTGCTACTAACCATAACAGCGTGTGTGTCCTTGAAGTATGATTTGTGTAACTAATAGTACTTAAAGAAAGATTAAAAGCTTTAAATTTGGCAAGACATGAGATTTCACAGATCTCCTTTCACTCACTGAAATTTATTTTATATTTTTCTTTCTGAGAAACGCAATCTTAGGTCATTCAATTAATGATTTTCAATACTGCACATATGCTGGCATCCATCTGCTGAAAGCTGCCATCAAGTGACATTGTCTTGTAACTAGATTTCTAAATGATTTGGCATGCATGCACCATAGCCCACCTTCTGTTTCAATCTATAAAAGAAATGCTTCAATTTTGATTTGCTCTTTATTATAATGATTTATATCACTAATACACCAGACAGTTTTTATTTAAATGCTTGCCTTCTTTGAATATACATGTACTTTCTCAGAGAACAGAACTGTCTTTATGCTTTTTTCCACTTCATAATAGTGACAGATTAAAAGTTCCTGTATTTTCCTAAACTTTAAGCATTTTCGATTACATAGTCTGTGGATTTGGTTACCATTAGTCTTCTATGCCAGTGCTATTCTTCATGTGTGCATAAGCTATATAACTCATCACAATGCAGTACTTACAGAATAAGGCATTGGTTAAGACAATCATACTAAGAATAGTGGAAGTAAACCTGTCCCTAAGTTTTCAGGATCATGAAGCTTTCTATATAAAAATTATTACCATCCAAATATATACTTATTTAAATTGATTTCAGTAATGTTTTCCTTTCTCACTAAACTGCATACTTTACAAAAGCTTGGGCTTCTTCTCATTCAAATTTTGACTGTCAGTTCCTAAGAATGTACAAACCATAGGGATGATGTTCATTTTACTGGCTGATTATCCTCATAATGATTTACACAAATGAATTAAGTTTCGCTTAAAAAATTTCCCATACATTTGATCAATATGATTATACAATGGCTTTCTACATTAAAATGATTCAAGTCTGTACTAGTTAAAGAGATCTGGGACCTGTTTCTGCAGTTCATGGTATCTTTAGCATTAGGGACTGACCTTCCTCATCTGAGGGTTAACCAAGGGCAAGAGCAGTAAACTGAGTTTGAGAGTCTCTTAGCTCTGGCCAATAACTTAAAGGATGGCTTCCAATGTCTTGTATTGGGGTTTTGTTAGGTAGTCTTCGGCTCTTGGAGTGAGGACCACCAATCAGCTCAGACGAGAAAAGCTCATTATAACTATATATGTATATTTATATACATTGTAGGGTTTTGGGACATATATTTAATAGTAGGATTCCTTGTGTGTGTTTTTCAGAAATCCTTATTATTTTACCAACTCCCTCCCCCTGTATTTATCTCCTTCTCTAAGAACCCCCCTTTTCTCATTTTACCTATCAGATCAAGTATAATCTGCCATTCCCCTTTGGCTTCCTACTAATTTATTATGTATTTACCCCACACCCTGCTTTCTCCCAAAAGTGCTCCACTTCTCCAGTTCCCTAGTCAAATTACTTATACCATAGTAGTCCCTTCTCTGTGTTTCCCTAACTCCACTATCCCGGAAATGTTCCTATCTTACTTTCCTGGTCTTTGTAAAAGCCACACGTTATATACTTACTTTTGAAGATTTAGACCTGAGAGCTTCCAGTAAGAGAACATGTGTTGTTTTTCTTTCTGGGTTTGTGTTACCTCACTCATATATGATCTTTTTAGTTCCATCTGTTTACTGCATAAGTTCATTATTTCATTTTTCTTTACTGATGAATATTGTTCAATAATATATAGGTACAATATTTTCATTATTCATTTATTGATTATAGAACATTTAAGTATTTCATATTTTCCACCTTTGTGAATGGAGCAACAATGAATATGGCTGACCAGCTATCTATGCAATAGAACATAACACGAAAAAATAAAAACCCAGAGACAGATATTGGGGTTCAAGTTTCAAGCTGAATACCAGAGAATCTTACCTCTACTAAACTAAAATGGCAATCCTGTCTCCAGGAGTTCTGCACTAATCCTTAAACTGCTGCCTCTCCTTAGTGTGGCTGGAGAATCAATATCCACATGAGACTGTTTGCTTTTTATATCTCCTGAGTGCTGGGACTGAAGACATGTGATCCCAAGCATTGAGATCATCTTCTGTGGACTGTTTCTCTTTAGGAACGGATTTCTTGTAGTTCTGTGTGGCCTTGAACTCAGATAGATCCACTTGCCTGTCTCCTGAGTCCTTACATTAAAGGTGTGTTCCACTACTGCCTGGATAGCTAGTATGGCTCCTGGGATTCAAGGTGTGAATCACCACTGCTTGAAATCTATAGCTTGTAGCTGGCTTTACTTTCTGAATCCTCAGGTAAGCTTTACCAAATCATTAATTATATATCACCACAGGAGGATGTAAAGTCTTCTGGGCATATGCCAAGAAGTGGTAGAGCTAGGTCATAAGGTCAATTTATTTAGCTTTTTGAAAAATTGTCCCACTGAGTTCCATAATGATTGCACCAATTTGAAATCCCATAATCAGTCAACAGGAGTTTGCTTTTCTCTGTATCTCCTTCATGCCTTCTTACTGAGAACTATCTTTTATGGTACCAGTGAACAGGGAATTTGCTTTTCCTTGCATTTCCTCCATGCCCTCTTACTAAGTACTAGTTTTCATGGCAAAAGGTGCCATGTATGATTCCAAAGGAAGGAGGGAGGCAAAAATAGTCCTACTAAGCTATGATAACTATGAATTACATCTGTGGCATAATAACTCTAAAGGTGACTAATAGCACACAAGCCTTGGTGGTAACCAAAAGTTCTCTAAGTGGACTAAAGACCAGACCAACAAAAGGGAAAATGTTCCCTGTACTAGAAATCTAGGTAGCTATTCCTTGTACTAGAAATCTAGCTAACTACTCACTGCTGCTGAAATCATGGTTATTGGGGCAGAATCTGCAACCACTAATTTACTAATGTGTAATCCCTTACAACAATACAACAATTTAAACATTTGTCTCATGCCCACAACTAATTTTAGGCATCACCCCTTTGCAATGAAACAAATTTTGCATCACATGGAGATCACTATAGAAAAAGTACTGTTAATCAAAATGGAGAGTGTTGGAGCCCAGTCCAGATGGATATATCTACAAAGCCCTCCCATGCTGAAGACTAAGGGAACATTGCAGAAGAGGGTGCAAAAATGATTGTAAGAGCCAGAAGATCCAGGGGCTTGCTCTAAGATGCTGTCTCCTAATAATGTCATAAGCAATACCACAAAAGTCTCAATAATTTTTCTAAATGTGATTTGAACAAGGATGATACAAAAGTGGATAGGGAAATGCTGAAAAGCCCTGACCCCTACATAAAGAACTCCAGGAAACAGAAATTCTGTGAACAGAAGAAATAATCTTCCCTATGGAAGAACACACAAATTGGTCATCCAGTGACAAATGGTCAGCACTGAAAACATATGAGTAATATTATATGGACTCAATAGTTTATGTTTAGAAATACATATGTATATTCAAATACATATATACATGCAAGGACTATTAGTGACTAAGTGGCGAGGAATTTAAAGGAGAATGTGGAGAGGTTTATGGGAGATTTTGGAAAGAGAAAACAGAAGGGACACCTGTTATAATTAAATTATAATATGAAAGATAAAAATATTCAGAAATTATAAATAGTAGAAAGTATTGAAGCATAATTCTGCTCAGTTCCAAATTTTGCATAATTACTGCTATACGTTTTTAGGAGATATGTAATTAACTTTCTGGACTAGATTATTGGGCACATAATTATGTAAGAAAATGCTGGTCATTGCAACCAGTAATGACAATGTGGACCAGGTCCTTAATTATGTAAGAAAATGCTGGTCATTGCAACCAGTAATGACAATGTGGACCAGGTCCTATGCAGGTTAAGTTTACTCTTTTCTAAGTAATGCTTAATACATTGTCAGTGAGGATCAATGAAAGCCCTTGCTAGGTTTTTGTCAACTTAATACTAGCTGAACTCATCTAGGGAGATAATCTTAATTCAGAAAATGTTGCCATCAGATTGGTTTAGGCAAGAATGTTGGGGAAAGATTATGATTAATAATTGATGTGGGAGAGCCCAGATCTGTGGATGGAGCATCCCAAGGCAGATAGTCCTTGTTAGTATAAGAAAATGGGCTGAGAAAGTCATGGGGAATAAGACAGGAAGCAGCACTTCCATGATTTCTACTAAGTTTCTGCTTCTAACTTCCTGGCTTCCATCAATATGGACTGTGATCTGACAGCCCTTTATTCATACATTACATCCCTTAAATACACAGAAATAAAATCAAATTAGAAGGAAATCTCATCTTAGGTTTCCAAATTGCTATGATAATAGACACCATGACCAAAAGAAACCTTCAGAGCAAAATGCTCTTTTGACTTAGGTGTCTGAGAAAAGCATTTGAAATTTGTATAATACAGCAATGAAATCACTATGAATCATTTTCTGTTAAGTTTAATGACTATTAATGTCATTAATACTAAGAATTAATAATAATAATACTAAGTATCAAAACAAGATAACCAGCATTTCTATCATCTTATTGATTTTGTTTATTTGCTTTTGTTTCTCAAGAACGAGTTTCTCTGTATAGCCCCGACTGCCCTAGAACTCTGTAAAACAGATTGGCCTCAAACTCAGAACTCAGAGATCCACCTATGTCTGTCTCTGAAGTGCTAGTATGAATGGTGAGTTCCACCACCACTTATCTCATCTTATTGTTTCACTTATGAGGAAAACCCTCTGGACTTTCCTTGGACTGCTAACTCTCAAATAATGACACAGAGAGTTCTCATTAATTATGAAAGATTTTTAAGCTTATTCATAACTAGCTCTTAAAGCTTAAATTAACCAGTTTATATTAATCTACATTTTGCCATATGGCTCATTACCGTTCCTTAATGTAAAAAGTCTTACTTCCTCCAAGTCTTGCTAGTGAATCTCTGCCTCTCTGATTCTTCCTCCAAGTTCCCCTCTCTCCCAGGAACTCATGCCCATCCTCTCATGCATAGCAATTGGCCATTCAGTTCTTTATTAATCCAATCAGAAGGTACCTTAGCAGAGACATCTCTTCACAGGATACAAAAAGATGATCCCACAACATTCTGGTATTTCACAGCTGAGTTAAGTAATTTTATGCATAGTTAATATCACAAACCAGACAAAGATCATTTTGAAGGTATCCACCAGATTTTTAATGTATGTCCAATTTCACACATGGGCTTTCTGTCATTCCTGAAAGTACTCTGCTAAATGTTGTCTTTATTAGAACTTCCATACATACAACAGGTAGATGGAAGATAAGACACAAATAGAAGTTCCTGTATATATCCCTATGTATTCTCATTTGTGCTTATGAAAATCACAGCATAAAGAATAGATTATCAAAAAAGTTGGACAAACAAGAAAAAAGAACAAACATACTATGTCTTAGAGAAGAAAATATTTAATAACAATGTAAAGTCAATCAATAGTACACAGCTAGAAAAATGAGAACATGGGATGTTTTGCATGAATGACTTCTGAGAGGAGATAAAACTCATATTCTCAATCAGTACTGGAAATCCTGTCCATTTTTAGTGAAAAACTATCATCATGAACAATGTCAACTTTTTCTGAAAGTCAAGGGGCAGCACAGCAAATCTTTGGGGATATTTGCTTAAATAGAACAAACTGAGGAAAATATTTCTAGTTATGACTGTTTTCAGGTGTATTTTTCAAGCTAAAAATAGCTGACAAAAATCAAACTTCAGACTGCAACTTCTTAATTCAAACCTATGAAACAGTTGCTGTATCTGTATGTTTATTTATTTTTTCTATTGTTATCTCTTTCCTCTTTCTCAAGCACAGTAATGTAAAATTACACTTCATAAGCATAAAAATAAGTAAGACAGACTTCTGTTTGTTTTCTAAGACAATTCCTGTGGAGCCTAGAGTAGCAAAGAAGTAACTATGTATCCTAAACTGTCTGGTAATTTGTTGTCCTGCGGCTTCAGTCCTACCATACTGAGATTCTACCCAGGTGTAACCATATTCAACTAGAATAGAAACCAATTTTAGATGAAGTTATGTGTGTTCTTCTCCAAGGAAGAAAACTTTTTCTGAAACACATGAATCCCATGAATTAACTGTTTCTTTTATCAATTAAAGTTGAAATATCAAGATAAAGAGCTTAAAATAAGAAGGAATTAGCTGTTTTAAAACTTTTAAAGTAAAGTGTAGAAATCTACCAAAAATATTTCAATGCCCTTTAATTATTTTCAATAAGTATCAAGAGAAAACAGTTATCAAAATTTGTTGATATTTAATGGAGCAATACAGCTTATTTCAATGTATTTGAATTGAAATTATTTCATTTTGTATTACGTCCTGAAAAAAGGATTCTTTTCAGTGTATAGAATTGTTCCTCTACTCAGATCAATTTAATTTCCTTCAGTTGGATTCAATTATGATTTTATCTGCCTCATCCCTCTAAATGTTAAAAATATTCTGGTGAAATCCTTTAGTTTATTGTAACTCCAAGTCATATTTAAGATTCTATAATACATAAAACACTTTGAATAGAACTCATTTTAAATTGTAGAGTTCAGAAACTATATTAAAGCTGATTAATGATTCTTAAGAAGTAGACATTGTTTTAATGTTCTGCTTCAATGACAATTGAGAAAAGAAGCCTACTTTGTTTGCATTTCACATTTAATGATTTAAAAATGCCTATTCCCACTTTTGGACTTTATGCTGTGTATAGTAAAATGAGCTTAATAGGATGTCTCTCTGAAAATTCTAAAGTCATTTCAGGGTCAACTGTCAGTACAGCTGTTTATAGTGTACTTAGACTCACATGTTAAGAATATAGAAAACTAAGCTACTTGGGAACTAAATAGAGTTTCCTTTGAAAATTTTCTGAGTTATATTTTGCTCAAAATGTTATATATCTGTTAGTATGTTTTGGATGAAGTGAAATGACACAAATGTTGACTAATTAAGCATTCTAGTGAATTTCATTCTAGTTAACATGTTAGAAATACACATTCACAATAAATCTTGAAAGCAGCCTCAACAAGCATCAGTCCTGTAATCTATTAAGCAGGATTTTTACATAAGATGATGCATTTATTCTGACAATCTTGAACATTTTCTCCAATTTCTGCAAGTTCATGCCACATACAAAAAATGAATGGTTGTCTATTTAAATTCTATGTGTATTTCCTATGGTATTAACCATAGATTATCACAGGATTAGTGCTATTTCGTATCTGGACTAAAATACAAAGAATTGAAAGATTTTTCTTCCGTATTTTGACCAGACATCATAGGAAGGTATATAAATATAGAGTTGGGAGAAATACCTGTACAGTGGATTCATCAAACTTCAGCTTTTCCAGACCTCTAAGTTGAATGCCAAAAGTTTGAATAAAATCTTAGAAAGTTTCAGGTCTGTTTGCAAGTTCTTAAAAACTGCGATGTCAGGACTGAGACCAGAGCAAACTCTGCACACCTCAAGGACACCAAAAATCAGTTACAGACCATTATAAATTGCAGTGTCATTAATCTATCAGACAATGAGTATTTTATCACAAAATGTATGTGTATCTGATAAAGCAATTTATGTATACTTGTATAATTTCATAATATCCAAGCAAAAGAAGCAGCTAAGGTATTAAACAGATGAATGGATAAAGAAAATGTTATCTATAAACAAACCAAAATTTTATTCAATCACGGGACGAATGGAATGTCATCGGACAGCAACTCGAGAGGACAGAATTAAGTGAAATCAACTGCTCTTACAAAAGCACACATATGGCATTTGCTTTTGAAATGTTGAATCCAAAGGATAAAGGATGTGAAACAGAGTGGAAAGCATAATTGCTCCATGGCAATGTGGAAGTGGGAATGCACAAATGGATAAATATAATGGAAACAAATATTTTTGATGTACATGGTATATAAATTCAGAAATATTGTAATGAAGCACATTACCTTTATGATTAATATATACTAAAAATAAGAAGACTACACAGAGAAACCCTGTCTTGAAAAAACAAAAAAAGACTAGAAGCAACCATAAACCATATATATGGTAATAGGTTCATAGATTAGATTCTAGTACCTGCTAAATGCAGTAGGAAGAGTAGAGTTCAATATGTTCATAGTGTTTGAATTAGGCAAGTATATTTTGCTTTACCAGGTTACTTAAGGCTGTGTAGTTTATAAATAAATTATGTAATAGCCTTACATGTTTAAGGAATGAAAGTTTAAAGACTGGCCTTTCCCATCAGTAAGAATGTGGGTAAAATAATATCATGTCAGGCTGGTCAGTATTACAGCAGGTAAATTTCATAGCAGTGTAAGACTGTTGATAACTTTTCTATCCCAGAAGGTTGCATAGCAAATTAAAGTATTTTGAAAGCCTGATGGCAGGGAGGAAAATTCTGGACAAATTAAGTTTGATTTTTCCATGTCCTCTGAATCCAAATGTGTCATGTCTTCAGCAATAGAGCTGTATTATGGCATTCTGGCAGGTAACAAAGAGCAGTAACAGTTTGCATTGATTTGTGGGTCTCTAAGATTTCTCTAACCAACAACTTCATGGAACATACTCTGCATTCTACCCATGGTACTCTAAAACCAAACATTTTTATTTGGCAACCTATGGTATCGTGGTTTGAATAAAATGGCCCCCATAAGTTTATAGGGGTTGGCACTATTAAGAGGTGTGTCCTTGCTGAAGTAGGTGTGGTATTATGGAGGAAATATGTCTCTGGGGTTGGGCTTTGAGGGTTCAGATTGTAGCACTAATTCTAATTAGTATTAATATTAAAAAACCCAGAGTCAGCTATCAGGGGGTGGAATCTGAAAGATCAGAAACACAAAGCAGCCAACCACTAGCTCTTACCTCTACCTCAGACCAAAGTTGGGATCCTGTGCTCAGACTGCTTCCTCAGACTGCTGCCTCAAAGTGCTTCAGATTAACTGCAGCTCAGACTGCTCTGAGCTCCTGTCACTTCCCACCTTATATTCTTCTCTCTGCCCAGCCTTATCACTCCTATCCCCCCTATGGCTGGAATTAAATACACTCACTGCAAGTGCTGGAATCACCTTTGTGTGAGCTGTTCCTCTTTTAGACTGGACCATTTTTGTGTAGCCCAGGGTAGCCACAAACAGATTTCTCTTCCTCTGTCTCCGTAGTGCTGGTATTAAAGGTGTGTACCACCACTGCCTAGCTTCTATGGCTGACGAGTATGGTTGCTGGGATTAAAGGTGTGTATCATTCTATTTGTTGCTTCTTTGATCCTAGATTCCTCTTCCCACTTGTTATCTCTGCCAGCTAGGCTCTGTTATCCCTGTATTGCCTAGCTACAAGCCATTCAGCTTTTTATTAGACCAATCAGGTATCTTAGGCCAGCAAGATGAAACAGCAACACATCTTCGCATAACTAAACAAATGCAGCATAAACAAATATAACACATATTTACATAGTTAAAGTAATAATCTGCAGCATAAACAAATGTAACATTTTTTTCTGAGTTAAAGATTTAATATTCCACAACATAAAATATCTAACATGGCCACTGCAAAGAAAAATATTGTTTCTCTACAAATTAAATTATTTAGCTATGAAAAGCAATTGAAAAAAAGCTGTGGTAATCTAGGGACTGTTTTTCAAGAGAAAGGTATTTAAGCGTCTATCCAGAAATCAGCCTAGGTGGTGGTGGCACATTCCTTTAATGTCAGCACTTGGGGGCAGAGGCAGGCAGATCTCTTTTAGTCCAGTCTGATCTAAAAGAGCTAGTACCAGGACAGGCTCCAAAGCTACACACAGAAACCCTGTCCCCAAAAGAAAACAAAACAAAACAAAAACCAACAAATATACAAAGGGAATGGCTTATATGCTTATCTTTTTATTTTTGGTTTTTGAGACAGGGTTTCTATGTGGCTTTGGAGGCTGACCTAGAACTCTCTCTGTAGACCAGACTGGCCTCAAACTCACAGAGATGTGCCTGCCTCTGCTTCCCGAGTGCTGGGATTAAAGGCTTGTGCCACTACCACCTGACGTGTATGCTTATATTAATCTATAAGTTGCTGACAACGAACACATATGGATGTTCTAATGTTTTGCTACAGATGTGGACAAACTGGGCAATCAAAGAATGATGAAAAAAATAAAACAATTTTGCAGTTCTTACAAAGCACCCTGAATTTAGCATCAGCAATTCCCACTTTGCATAGAGTAGCATTATCTTGTAATTTAGATCCATATTTTTATTACTATCTAAAAATTCTCTGCTGTCGAGTGTGCAATTAACAGTGTAATTAGAAAGAATACTCCCCAAAGGACACAATTATTTTCTCCAAAGGAAAGGAGGAGCTGAGAACTCAAGTGATTGGCTTCTATTTAAAATGATTTGTGATAATTAGCAGATGTCTAACTAGAGTCTTAACCCCTACTGACTACTGTTTATGGTACTAAAAGCTACTATGAATGCTGCTAGAGGAGAAAAGTAACCACTCACCCAGCAACAAACCCTGTGTTCTACAACAATGACCTGCTTGCATGATAATACTGGTGCAGTAGTGTCACCCACACATTGGATGGATTTAAAGCCTGCTCCACGAGACAGATCCCGTGCCTCACACTGATCAGGTAACCAAGAACCTTACAATGGACAGGCATTTTGCCTTTGGAGAAAATCAAAAATTATTGTTCTGTTAAATGTGCACAGCCTTGAAATGGCTCCTAATGAGATGCCTTACAATACTCATAGATCAGTGATATTTTATGTACACATATGCATATATGTATATATACAAATATACAAAAACAAGCTGAATCCAATTTTGTTTTTTGTCTGTATATGATTTCAGGGCTGACTGTTTTCATTGGACAACCAATAGAGAGGTGCATCCATGGGTGAGGCTACATTCTCTTTCTCCCAGTAGTCAGTAGTCATGAGTTTTATTAGTTGTAGTTTTTGTCTAGAGGTTGGGCCCCATGAAATTCCCCCACTTTTCATTAACAAGCTCATCAATATTGCCATTGGTCTAAATGTTGTTTATTCAGCCATTTATTTTATTTTATTTTATTTTATTTTTTTGGTTTTTCGAGACAGGGTTTCTCTGTGGTTTTGAAGGCTGTCCTGGAACTCGCTTGGTAGTCCAGGCTGGTCTTGAACTCACAGAGATCCGACTGCCTCTGCCTCCCGAGTGCTGGGATTAAAGGCGTGCGCCACCAACGCCCGGCCTTATTCAGCCATTTCTAGGAGAGCTTGCTTCGTAGCAGACTTCATGCTATTCTGGCTCTTACACTGTTGCTGCCCATTTTCTGTGATGCTCCCTGAGCCATAGATGCAATAGGTATGATATGAATGAGTCAGTTAGGACTGAGATTTACACTATTCACTGATATCTGCATTGCATCTAATTGTAGTTTTCTATGATGTTCTTCAATTGTTATAACCTATGTCCACCTATGGGATAACATTTAGAATATAGTAACCAGAAAAGTATAAAGCAGCTATGGAGATGGGAGGGTGATTGAGAGGAAAAATTAATACAGGTTACAGGTGATATGTATTGGAAAATTGAAACAAATGGGGGGAGCAATCTGGGGAGGAAGGAGGGAGTTCAATACAGAAGAAGAAGAGAGGAAAACTAAAATTATGGTCATTTATTTGATAAAGCCTCAAGGAATCATATTAGTTTATATATACCTAAAATTACACATAACACATATAAGTGTATGCATGCACGTACACACACAGTTAAAATATATACGTACACACACACACAAACACACACACAAACACACACACACACAATAGCTGAGCAACTTAGTCTAACAATTCTCCCCATAAGAATCATATATTAACAAAAAGCCCAGTAGTAAGAAAGAAAAAACCCTTAATACTACTTTTTAAAAAATATTTAAATTTATTTTACATACTGACTGCAGTGTTCCCCATCCTATCCTCCCATTCCCTCCCCCCACCTCCCCTCTGTGCTCATCCAATTCACTTTTCCTCCATTTCTGTTCAGAAAAATAAAGGCATCACATGGACATCAACAAAACATGGCATATCAAGTCGCAGTAAAACTATGCACTTCACCCTCTATTAAGGCTCAACCCGGTATGAGGAACATTGCCCCCAAACCAGCAAACAGAGACAGCCCCTGCTACCCCTATTAGTAGTCTCACCAGAAGATGAACTGTAACATATATGCAGAAAGCCTAGGTAAGTCCCATGCAGGCTCCCTGGTTGTTATTTCAGACTGTTAGCCCCTATGATCTCAGGATTGTTGATTATGTGAATTTTCTTGTATTGTCCTTGACCCCTTTGGGTCCTATGTTGCTTACCTCTCCTCAGCAGGATTCCCCAAGCTTGACAAAATGTTTGACTGTGGGTTTCTGTTTAAAAGCCAATAATGGTTATCTTATTTGAAGTAAATCCTGACATCATCTTTATCTTTGATTTCCAGCCTTAAGAAAAATGAGTATTTAAATTTTTGTTATACGAATAACCCAGTTCCTCCAGTTGCCTAAGAAAGCAAAGACATATTACAAGAAAAATGTGTATCATGTGATATTTGAAGCCTATATAGAAAGATGAAATCTTTCTAAAAATAGTGAAAAATCAGACAAAACACTAAGCCAGGCGTTGGTGGCGCACGCCTTTAATCCCAGCACTCGGGAGGCAGAGGCAGGCGGATCTCTGAGTTCGAGACCAGCCTGGACTACCAAGCAAGTTCCAGGACAGCCTCCAAAGCGATTTTTGTTAATTGGAGAATTTCAATTTTTATTGAGAATAGATTTTTTTTTCTCAATACATCATCACCACAATTTTTTCGCCCACCCCTTGTCCCAGTGGCCCCCACCTCCCCTCGTCCCTATATAAATTTTTCCTCTGACTCCTTTCAGCAAAGGGCAGGCCTCCAAGAGACAGACAATAAGCAAACACAACAAAATCAGTTAAAACAAGACAAGGCAAAAATCCCTGTCTTAGTTAGGCTTTCTGTTGCTGTGAAGTGACATCATCACCATGCCAGCAATTACAAAGAAAACATTTAATTGAGGTGGAAGCTTACAGTTTCAGAAGTTCAGTCTGTTATCATCATGCCGGGGAGCATGGCAGCATGCAGGCAGATGTGGTGCTGGCTACATCTTGATCAGAAGGCAGCAAGAAGTCAAAAGTCAACTGTATGTCACACTGAGTGAAGCTGAAGAAAAGAGACCTCATAGCCTACCCCCACAGTAACACACTTTCTCCAACAAGATCAAACCTACTCCAACAAGGCAATACCTCCTAGTAGTGCCACTCTCTTTGAGGGCCTTTTTCTCTCAAATCATCACAAGCCTTTATATCTAGAATACACAAAGCAATCCAATAGGAGGAAAAGAATCCCAAAATCAGGCAAAAGAGGCAGAGACACACCTTTTCCCACTATTAGGAGTTCCAGAAAATCACCAAGTAAGCAGCTATAACATATATAAAGGACCTGATGCAGATCCATGCAGGTTCTATAATTGCTTTTTCAGTCCATGTGAACCCATATGAGCCCAACAGAGTTGAGTAAGTGGGCGGTGTTCTTCTCTAGCCTCTATGCCCTCTGACTCCTAGAATGTTTCCTTTCCCTCTTCTTCAGAGTTTCTGGATTTTCAAGGGACAGGACCCTACAGAGACAACTAATGTAGACATTCTTCCTCACAATGTCCAGAAGTGGGTCTGTGAACCAACTCCCATATGCTGTCAAAGAAACTTCTCTGATGACAACTGGACAAGGTATTGATTCCAGGTTTCTGGGCTATCTAGTGTCTGTTTCTTGGACATACATGCAGTATGGGGCAAGGGATTCCTCTTGCAGTGTGGGCCTCAAGTTAAATCAGGTATTTTTTGGCTACCCCAAAATGTTTGTGACACCATTGCCTCAGCATATCTTGCAAGCAGGACAAATAGTAGTAAGTTGAAGAATTAGTGACGAGGTTGGTGCCAACTTTTCTCTTTCAGAAGCCTTCAGAGTACCTTCCTGTACTAAAGAGACTAGAACATGAAGCTCAAGGATCTATTAAGAAACCATATCCATCTCTCCACTTTCAATGACTTGAGTGGTTGATGTCCTTGGCAATGGGGGCTCTGCTGTCAGATTTTGGGGGAAAATGTCTCATTTGTCCACTGATCTTCAGATTCCTTAGTTGAATGCCTTCATTCTCTTGGAGAGACACAAACAAAACCCTGCCCAAACTCTAACTTTGGGAAGTTTCCCTTTTGCCAAGTTATATCTGATCAAATGAAAAGCATTTGCTAGTCTTATAAGTTGGGTTTTTATCCAGCCAATTTGGTCAAAGTATTTGTCAGCTGTGGAGTTTCCTGTTGGAATTTTTAGTGTCACTCATGTATACTATCATATCATCAGTAAATAACGATACTTTGACTTCTTCCTTTCCAGTTTGTATCCCCCTTGGTCTCCAAGAACTGTAATGAATAGATATGTAGAAATAATTAAGGTATATTAATGTTAACTCTTTTATGAGAGTCTGGTAGAATTTTGCACTAAATCTGTCTGGCACTAGACTTTTATTTTTTGTGGGGAGACTTTTAATGAATGCTTCTATTACACTCAGGTATTGGTATATTTAAATTATTTATTGGATCTTGATTTAACTTTGATAAGTGGTACATATTGAGAAAACGACCCATTTCTTTTACACTTTCCATTTTTTCAGTAGTTGTTATTAAAATGTCTCCCTATTATCCTCTAGATTTCCTTGGAATTTGTTATGTCTCCTTTTCGCTTTTGATTTCATTAATTTGGATATTTTCTCTCTGTATTTTAGTTTGTATAAGAGTTTGCTTGTCTTGTTGATTTTAGAAAAGAAAACAACTGCATCATTGATTCTTGTTTCTATTTTATTGATTTCAGCACTCAGTTTACTTCTTGCCATTCACTTCTCTTAGTATTATTTTTTATTATTTTTATTAGATTTTTTTAGAAAAGAGCCTGCTTCACATATCAATCCCAGCTCCCTCTCCTTCCCCTCCTCCTGCACCCCCCCACTATCCCTCCTAGCCTCCCACCATATCCCCACTCCCTGCCACACAGGCGATATCCAGAGTCTGTCATTTCACTCAGGGCAGGGTGCAGGCCCTCCCCCAAGAGTCCAGGCTGAGAGAGCATCCAAATTTGTGTTATGGACACACAAAGTCCATTTATATGCCAGGGATAAATACTGATCTACTGACTAGAGACCCCTAGGTTGCCCATGCCTCTTCACTGACTCTCCCACTCAGGGAACAGTTCCATGCTGGCCTCCTAGCTCTTGTCCTGAGTTTCAGGAACACCCCCTGTTCAGGTAAGCTGTCTCTGCTGGTTTCGCCAGCCCATTCTTTGCCCATTTGCTTATCACTCCTCTCTCTGTGTCACAGGTTTCCAGATGTTCAGTTCAGTGTTTAACTGTGGGTGTTTTCCTATGCTTCCATCAGTTACTGGATAAAGGTTTTAGGATGGCATATAAGGTAGTTGTCAAGTTCATTATCAGGAATGGGCATTTAAGGTAGTCTCTCCATTATTGCTTAGCTTTCCAGTTGGTGTCATCCTTGTAGATTGCTAGAGGACTCACTGGTGCCAGATCTGTCTTCAAACCTATGACTCCTTCTATTATGGTATTTCTCATCCTGTTCTTTCCCCCATTCTTCCCCCAACTCAACCTTCCTCTTCCCCTATGACCTACTCTTTCCTACTCTTCTCCCTTTCTCTTCTTCCCAGCTCCCACCCCCCCAACCCCTTCGTGCTCCCAATCTGTTCAGGAGATCTTGCCTCATTCTTCTTCTCTGGGGTACCATCCATATTTCTCTTAGGTTCTTTCCTGTTTCCCAGACTCTCTATCAGTGTAATTGCAGACTGGCACTGCCCTGATCCATGTCAAAAATCTATATGTGAGTGAGTACATACCATGTTTGTGTTTTTCTGACTGGATTACCTCACTCAGGATGGATTCTCCTAGTGCCATTAATTTGCCTGCAAATTTCAGGATTTCATTGTTTTTTCCCCCGCTGAGAGGGGGAAATGTGTGTAAATGTACCACATTTTCTCTATCCACTCTTCAGTTGTGGGGCATCTAGGTTGCTTCCAGGTTCTGGCTACTACAAATAATGCTGCTATGAACAGAGTGGAACAGATGTCCTTGTATGAATTTGCATCTTTTCTATATATCCCTAGAAGTGGAGTTGCTGGGTCTTGTAGTAGGCTGATTTCCATTTTCCTGAGGAATCTCTATACTGATTTCCAAAGTGGCTGTACAAGTTGGCACTCCCACCAGCAGTGGACGAGTGTTCCCCTCTCTCCACATCCTCTCCAGTATAAATTGTCCTAGGTGTTTTTGATTTTAGCAATTCTGACAGGGATGAGATGGTATCTCAGAGTTGTTTTGATTTGCATTTTCCTGATGGCTAAGGATGTTGAACATTTTCTCAAGTGTCTCTCAGCCATTTTAGATACCACCATTGAGAATTCTCTATTTAATTCTGTACCTCACTTTTTACTTGCATTCTTTGGTGTTTTGTAGACATGCTTCATAAATTCTTTATAAATTTTGGAGATCAACCCTCTGTCAGATGTGGGGTTAGTGAATATCTTTTCCTATTCTGTGGGCTGCTTATTAGGCATGTTGACTGTGTCCTTTGCCTTATAGAAGCTTCTTAGTTTCAGGAGGTCCCATTTGTTAATTGTCGATCTCACTGTGTGTGCTACTGGTGTTATGTTCAGGAAGCAGTCTCCTGTACCAATTCGTTGAAGAGTATCTCCCACTTTCTCTTCTAGGAGTTTGAATGTGGCTGGATTTATGTTGAGATCTTTGATCCATTTGGACTTAAGTTTTGTGCCAGGTGATAGACATGGATATATATGCAGTCTTCTGCATGCCAATATCCAGTTATGCCAGCATCATTTGTTGAAGATGTTTTTTATCTATTGTATAATTTTAGGTTCTTTGTCAAAAATCAAGTGTTCATAGGTGTGTAGGTTAAAATCATGGTTTTCGATTAGATTCCCTTGGTCTACGTGTCTATTTTTGTGGCAATAATACGATGTTTTCAGGACTATATCTCTGTAACAGAGCTTGAAGAAAGGGATGGTGATGCCTCCTGAAGTTCCTTTATTGTACAGGGTTGTTTTGGCTATCCTAAGTCTCTTGTTTTTCCATGTAAAGTTGATTATTGTTCTTTCAAGATCTGTGAAGCATTGTGCCAGTATTTTGATAGGGATTACATTGAATCTGTAGATTGCTTTTGGCAAGATTGCTGGTTTTATTATGCTGATCATACCAATCAAAGAGCATAGGAAATCTTTCCATTTACTGGTATCCTCTTTGATTTCCTTCTTTAAAGACTCAAAGTTGTTGATATACAGGTCTTTCACTTCTTTGGTTAATGTTATCCCCAGATATTTGATGCTGTTTGTGGCTATTCTAAAGGGTGATGTTTCTCTTATTTCTTTCTCAGCCACTTTATCATCTATATATATTAGGGCTACTTATTTTTTGAGTTAATCTTGTATACTGCCACTTTGCTGAAGGTGTTTATCAGCTCTAGGAGTTCCCTTGCAGAGTTTTTCTGGTCACTTATGTAAACTATCATATCATCTGCAAATAGTGAAGGTTTGAATTCTTGTTTTCCTATTTGTATCCTGTTGATCTCCTCTTGTTGTCTTATTGCTCTAGCTAGAACTTCAAGTACAATATTGAAGAGATATGGAGAGAGTGGACAGCCTTGTCTTGTTACTGATTTTAGAGGAATTGTGTTGTCTTTCTCTTCATTTAGTTTCATGGTAGCTGTTGGATTACTATATACTGCTTTTATTATGTTAAGGTATGTTCCTGTTATCCCTGATCTCTCTAGGACGTTTATCATGAAGGGGTGTTGGATTTTGTCAAAGGCTTTTTCAGCATCTAGTGAGGTGATCATGTGGCTTTTCCTTTGCAGTTTGTTTATGTGGTAGATTACAGTGATAGATTTTCGTATGTTGAACCATCCCTGCATCCCTGGGATGAAGCCTACTTGAACATGGTGGATGATTTTTCTGATGTGTTCTTGGATTGGATTTGCTAGTATTTTATTGAGTATTTTTGCATCAGTGTTAAAGGGAAATTTGTCTGTCATTCTCTTTCTTAGTTGTGTCTTTGTTTGGCTTGGATACCAAGGTAATTGTAGCCTCATGAAAGAGTTTGGCAGTGAACCTCCCTCTTTCATTGTGTGAAATATTTTTAGGAGTATTGGAATTAGCTCTTCTTTGAATTTCTGGTAGAATTCTGCACTGAAGCCATCTTTCCCTGGGCTTTTTTTTGGTTGGGAGATTTTTGATGACTGCTTCTATTTCATTAAGTGTTATAGGTCTGTTTATATTGTTTATCTGTTCTTGATTTAGTTTTGGCAAGTGATATCTATCCAGAAAACTGTCCTATTCCTTTATATTTTCAAATTTTGTGGAATACAGGTTTTCAAAGTATGCCCTGATGATTTTCTGGATTTTCTTAGTGTCAGTTGTTATGCCCCCTTTTCATTTCTGATATTGTTAATTAATGTGCTTTCTCTCGCTGCCTTTTGGTTAGTTTGGATAAAGGTTTGACTATCTTGTTGATTTTCTCAAAGAACCAACTCTTTGTTTCATTGATTCTTTGCAATATTTTTCTGGTTTCTACTTGATTGATTTCAGCCCTCAATTTCATTATTTCCTGGCATCTACTCCTCCTGGGTTAGTTTGCTTCTTTGTGTTCTAGAGCATTTAGTTGTGCTATTAATTCTCTAGTGTGAATGTTCTATAGTTTCTTCATGTAGGAACTTAGTGCTATCAACTTTACTCTCAGCACTACTTTCAAAGTGTCCCATAAGTTTGGGTATGTTGTGTCTTAATTCTCATTGAATTCCAGGAAGTCTTTAATTTCTTTTCTTATTTCTTCCTTTACCCAGGAATGGTGCAATTGAGCATTGTTTAATTTCCATGAGTTTGTAGGGTTTCTGTGATTTGTGTGATTTTTGAACTCTAATTTTAATGCTTGTTGGTCTGATAAGATACAGGGGGCTTTCCAATTTTTTGTATCTTTGGAGGCTTGCTATATTTCTGATTATATGGTCAATTTTAGAGAAGGTTCTATGTGGTGCTGAGAAGAAGGTATATATATATATATATATATATATATATATATATATATCTTTGTATTTGGGTGGAATGTTCTATAGATGTCTGTTAAAACCAGTTGGATCATAACTTATGTTAGTTCTTTTGTTTCTTTGTTACGTTTCTGTCTGGAGGTCCTGTCTAGTGGTGAGAGTAGAATGTTGAAGTCTCCTACTACTAGTGTGTGAGATTTTATGTGCAATTTGAGCTTTAGTAATGTTTCTTTCACAAATGTGGGTGCCTTTGTATTTGGGGCATAGATGTTCAGAATTGAGACTTCATCTTGATGGACTTTTACTTTGATGAATATGAAATGTTGTTCTTCATCTCTTTTGATTGATTTTAATTTGAAGTCTAATTTGTTAGATATTAGGATTGCTACACCAGCTTGTTTCTTGGGTCCGTTTGATTGGAAATTCTTTTCCCAGTCTTTTACTGTGAGGTAATGTCTGTCTTTGACATTAGGATGTGTTTCTTGTATGCAGCAGAAGGATGGGTTCTGTCTTCATATCCATTCTGCTAGTCTGTGTTTTATAGGCACGTTGAGACCATTGACATTGAGGGATATTAATGACCATTGTTTGATGATTCTTGTTTGTTTTTCATTTATTGATAGTGGTGTTATTGTGTGTAGGTTCTCCTCCCAGGAGGACCCAAGCTCACTTGAAGCTGGGCACGCTGGAGGATCGGGTCTAGTGCTTCCATGTGAGCTGTTAAGTCCTAGTATGAGTGTCACTGCTTTCATTGAATCCCATAAGTTTTGGTATGTTGTGAAATTATTTTCATTGAATTTCAGAAATTCTTCATTTTATTTCTGTCTTCATTTTTCATTCATTGGAGTTTTTTTCAGTTCTAACAAATTTGGAAGTATTCTGTTGTTTCCTTTGTTGCTGATATGCAATTTTAATCCATGGTGGTCTGATAGTGTGAAGGGAATTATTTCAGTTTTATGGTGTGTACTGAGACATGTTTTGTGTCCAAGTATGTGGTCAATTTTGTGGAATGTTCTGTGTGATGCTGAGAAGAGAGCATATCTTTGTTCGTTTTGGCAAAATGTTCTATAGTTATTTCTTAGAACCATTATGGTTATAATATCTGTTAGTTCTAGCATTTCTCTGTTTAGTTTTTATCTGGATAACCTATATGTTGGTAAGAATGTGGTATTGAGGTCTCCCACTCTCAGCATATGATTGTTAAAATGTGATTTATGCTGTGGCAGTGTTCCTTTTTCAAAAATAGGTGCTATTGTGTTTTTGGCAGAGTTATTAAGAATTGAAAAACCATTTTGATGGATTTTATTTTGAGGGTTAAATAGTGTACTTCCCTAATTATTTTGATTAATTTTGGATTGAGGTCTATTTTGTTAGATATTCAATAAGCAAGTGATTACACAGCTTGCTTCTTAAGTCTATTTGCTTGGAGTATCATTTCCTGATCCTTTACTCTGACTTAGGTCTATCTTTGATATTGAGGCATGTATTTCTTGTATAGAGCAAAATGATGGATCCTGTTTTCATATCTATTCTGTTAGTCTGCGTCTTTTTATTGGGGGAATTGATGCCATTTATTTTGAGTGATATAATAATCAATGATGGCTAATTATTATTTGTTAACAGTGGTGTGTTTGTGTATAAGTGTGTGTGTGTGTGTATGTGTGTGTGCACATATGTGCTTCCATTCATTTGGTTTTGCTGGTGTAACTTAATTTATTTCCCATCTTTTGATGGGTATAGTTAACCCCCTTGGATTGGTATTTTCTACTGTAGTAATAGATTTGTAGATATTGTTTAAATTTGGCTTTATCATGGTATATTTTATTTGTTTTATCTATGGTGATTGAAAATTCTGCTGGGTATAGTAATTTGGACTAGCCTCTGTGGTATCTTATAGTCTGTAGCACATCTGTCCTAACCCTTCTGACTTTTAGATAATTTGAGAATTCAGGTGTGATTATGTTAGGTCTGCCTTTATATGTTATTTGGCCCTCTCCCTTACGGGTTTTAATATTCTTTGTCCTTGTCTGTTTTTAGTATTTTTTGTTCCCTTACAGATTTTAATATTGTTTGTTCTGTATGTTTAGTGTTTTCTGGTCTAGTCTATTTGATGTTTTGTTTGCTTCTTGTATCTTTACAAACATCTCCTTCTTTAGTTTAGGAAAAAAATTCTGCTTTGATTTTGTTGAAAAATATTTCTGTGCCTTTGAGCTGGTATTCTTTTCCTTCCTCTACTCCTATTATTCTTAGGTTTGATCTTTTCATAGTGTCCCAGATTTTCTGAATGTTTTGTGTCAGGAGTTATTTTAGATTTAACATTTTATTTGATTGATGTATCCATTTCTTCTATTATAACTTCAGTTCCTGAAAGTCTGTCTTCCACCCCTTGTATTCTGTTGATGAAGCTTGCCTCTGAAGTTCCTGTTCACATTATAATTTTTCCAATACCAAAATTCCCTCAGATTGTGTTTTCTTTTCACTTCTACATCTATTTTCAGTTCTTGACCTTTAACTGTTTTCCCTTGACTTTCCTTAATGGATTTACACATTTCGTGCGATTGTTTTTGTTTTCCTCAATTTCATTTTTTGCTATTGGATTTCAGAGACAGGCTTTCTCTGTGTAGCCCCAGATGTGCTAGAACTCACTCTGTAGTCCAGGATAGCCTTGAACTCACAAAGATCTGCCTGCATCCTGAGTGCTAGCATTAATGGTTAGTGCCATCACTGCCAGGCTTTACTGGGTTTCTTTAAGGGATTTATTAATTTCCTCTCTAAGGACCCCTATCACCTTCATAAAGTTGGTTTTAAGGTGTTTTTCTTGTGATTGAGCTATGTTGTAACATTCAGGGTGTGGTATGGTATAATAGCTGGACTCTGATGGAGAAATATTGTTCTTAATATTGCTGATTGCATTTTATGCTAGAATCTAAGCAGCTGGGTTTGTGGTGAATATAGGTCTATGTTCTGATTTCTCAGTTTGTCTTTTTTGGGGTAGGTATTTGGTTGCTTGATTTTTGTTTCCTCTCTGGGTTATCAAAGATTATATTAGCTATGTGTTGCCTGTTTTTCAGGTCTTCTTGGCCAGTATTTTCATGGAATGAACTTGCTGTTGTATGAGGCTGAAGAAGGAGAGGCCAAGGGGGACTCACAGGAGGCATGGACAGTAGAGAAAGTAGGCTTCAGCTAGTGTTCTGTTGCAGACCTAGGGACAACCCTGATGAATGGATCTTGAGGAACAGAGAAAGTAGAGAAAGTCCAAGGGAAACCTCCATGGTCTTCTGGCAGACTTTTCCTATGATTGAACAAGTGGTGTCGACCTGAGTAGAGGGATGGGACACAGTGATAAGGGGGCAATGGAGGCCAGGACAGGATGGTATATGGGGTCCACAAGAGGCTTAGACTGGGCAGAGGGAATGCTGCAGCTGGTGTTCCTTTTCAGTGCTAGCGATGATCCTGAGGATTGGGTATAGGGGAAACAGAGTGATGCCTTTTCAAATTTTATGTGTATCATTTTGAATATTAGATAATCTTACAATGAAGCAACATGTTCATATAATTTTATTAATTTTATAAAATGTTAAAATATATCCTTTTCATTATGTAACTAAAATTGTTTTTAAAAGCTTGATTACTTTCCTCACATATTTTTAAATTTATATTTAATTAAAATAGAATTACATCAATTCCACTCATCACTTACCTCCCTAAAGCCCCTCCCAGATAACCTTCCTCCAACCCATCTCATGTACCCGCAAGATGATAGTCTTTTTTTCTTTAATTATTTTTGTTTTATATGTGTGTGCATGTTCACATGTACACACATGACATGCACACACATGTATATACACAAATATATAAACACAATATTTTGAGTCCATTTTTATTGTTAGTGAATATGGTTTCATGACTCAACTCTGTGTATTTGACAGCCAGTAAGGGGCTCATTAATGGGAGGGGCCATTCTCCCAGCAGGTTTAGTTGGTGGTTGTTCTTTGTGTAGGTGTCGAACCTCACAAAATTTTCTTCCTTCCACAGAAGCATGTCCACTGATATTGCCATTGTTTCAGTCTCTTCTATGCAGTCATTTCTAGTATAGACTGCTTCACAGCAGACTTCCTGTGTTATTGAAGCCAGAAACTTCAAGGCATCTGGCTCTTATGTTATTTCTAGCACCCTTTCTGTGAAGTTCTCTGAGGTATATAGCCAGGAGCTATGATACATGTATACAAGAATTAGATTCAAGTGGATCAAAAACTTCAATTTGAAACACGAAACATTGAAACTGCTAGAAGAAAACACAAGCAATAGCCTTCAAAGTACAGGTACAAGAAAGGATTTCTGAATAGGACTGCATTTGCCAAGGAATTAAGGCTGACAATTGGTAAGCGGGACCTCATAAAACTAAAATGCTACTATACATCTAAGGCAACAATCAAATGAGTGCAAAAGAATAGAGGATTAGTGTACAGTTTATACAAAAACCTCAAATACAGGAAACAAGTGGCCAGAATAGAAAATGGGCTAGACTTCTAAACAGAGTTCAAAATACAAGATATAACAATGCACAAGAAATACCTCAAAAAATGTTGATGACTCTTATCAATTAGGAAATTGCAAACACATACACAGACACACACACCAAAATAACAACAACAAAAAATACTTTTAGGATATCATCTCACCCCAGTCAGAATGGCTAAAATCAACAACAGCAACAACAGCAAAATGACAACAAATTCTGGAGAGGTGGTTGAGAAAGAGCAACCCTCATTTGATTTTGGTGGGAAAGTAATTTGTGCAGCTACTTTGAGAATCATTTATGTAGAATCATAAAAAGAATATAGCCAAATTTATTTGAATTCACACAATTTTCATTAGAGTTATTTTTAAACTCCTATTTCAATGAATGTGTATATGTATGTTGGTATGTGTGTACACATCACTGTGCATATGTGGAGGTTGAAAGACAATTTGCAAAAGTAAGTTGTCTCCTTCCACTATTTGGGACCTGAGAATCAAACTCAAATGGGCAAGCTTAGCAGCAAGCAAGTGCCCTGATACACTGACGCATTGTGATTGCACTTCAGATTTATTAAATGATAGCTAAATAATGGAGGTGAGTAAAAATATTAACTTTTCGAATGAACATTTATAATAATACTTTTAAAATACTTTACTTTAGACATAGTCCAAAATCAGAATTAAACACTAGAATAAATACAACTTGAAAATAGTTTTGTGTCCCTACGGGGAAATACTTATTTTTAACAGTGAAATAAATGTTTCTTAAGGTAAATGGGATATTAATTTTTTTAGTCCGTATTATCTTGGGAATCGGTTTTAACTGTTGAGAAATTGTATATAACAAATTTCCTATGTTCCTTGGAGTCTCAGGTTGGGGGTTTCGTTGAATACTGATGTAGTTTTGGGAGGAACTTATATCTAAAGGATCCTACATAATTAATAGATTAACCTCTTAATGAATTAACAATTCTATGCTGTTATCTCGAGGTGTTGGAAAATAGGAGGTTTTACCTACTTAGTGGAAGAAAGGAATGGCCGATGTCCTATTAAACACACTTTACCAAAATTCCTATTTAGGTATATTTACTTCCTGTATGCATGTAGCTGTCAGCTTTCCTCTGCCCCTCCATGTCTCATGGAGGCATTTCCTCAACTGAGGCTCCTTTCTCTTATGACTGGAGTGCTGTGGAACATTCTTGTATACTTTATACATTATGCTCTGATTGATTTAATAAAAAGCTGAATGGCAGGATAAACTTAGGCAGAAAAACCAAAAAAGTGGAGGGAAGTGGAAAGGCAGTCAGGAGAGACAATAGCCAGCCACTGGCCAGCAAGATGCTAGAGGACAGGTAAATCTGTCAGCCATATAGTGATACCTAGATTAATAGAAATGGGTTAATTTAAATGTAACAGCTAGTTACTAATAAGACCAAGCTATTGACCAAGCATTTGTAATTAATATAAGCCCCTTAGTGGTTATTTGGTAACTGAAAACATTCTTTTTGTAGTAAATGGCAAAGAACACACAACCCCCTTCTAGGCACCATTCACAGAGAGAAAGAATTTGGGATACTTAGATGTAAATGGGATGCCTGCATCATATCTCTCTCTGGAAGGCTCAGAGTTCTATGAATAACTGAAGACAGAAAGATTTTATGAACCAGATGTTGTGGAGAAATTCAAGGAAACAATGTTTTCTAGAAACAAGGAAACAGATGCACATATTAATTCATGGCAGTAGTGATGGGGTGCATAAGACCTGTATAATCTCAAACCAAACAAAATTCCAGTATGGAAGAAGGAATGTGAACACAGCTTCCCAGACTTATCCAAGCAGCGATCAGCAATTAATAGCTGTTAAGAGAGAGCAAATTAGTTTTTCTCAGTGAAGTGACACTGGGTTTATCAACCACACTTCAGTGCAGCCTCAAGCTTAGGGGTAGTTAGGTTACATACATTTAACTCCATGTTTTTGGTTGTGTTTTTCTGTTGTTGTTTGCTTTCAAGAGAGAGAAACAGTATGAAGTTTAGGTGGTGAAGAGGTGAGGAGGATCCGGGAGGAATTAGGACTTGGGAACAAAAAATGATCCAAATATATTATAAGAAAACTTCAAAGACAATATAAAATACTTAAAGAAACACACATGATTTTAAGAGCAAGCATTTTATGTTTTTCTTTCTTTCTTTTGGTTTTTTGAGACAGGGTTTCTCTGTATTGTTTTGGAGGCTGTCCTGGAACTCGCTCTGTAGAACAGGCTGGCCTTGAACTCACAGAGATCTGCCTGCCACTGGCTCCTGAGTGCTGGGATTAAAGACGTGTGCCACCTGGGTGCATTTTATGTTTTATTCACGTTAATTTTATAATTTAAATACAGAAGCGTCAAGTACTTGAGGGAAAAATTAATTATACTTTCTTTTTTAATTTTAATATGTTTATCAGAGTGATTAAGCATTTTACACCCAACTTTTTGATTAAATTTAATCATTTATTTCACATTCTGACTTTAGTTTCCCCTCCCTACACTTTTCCCATTCCCTTACCCTATCTTCCATCCCCTCCCATCTACTCCTCCTTTTTACAGACAATTTTAAACCTGTTAAGAAAATTCTATAACTTTTAGATACCTACTGATGTTTTTCTTTTTCCAATATACATTGTAAGAGTTTGAATATAGAAGATGCTAAATCTTAGTCATAGCCCCATGAACAAAATAGTAATAATACAAGTTAATATAAAAAGATCTGTTAGAGCAATAGACTTAAGTATAATCTTTGTAAAGATTCGTTAATCATACACACTTCAAAACAAGGGTTGGAGGTCCAGTTCCTGAATCAAAAGCTTACAGGCAGGAATCAGTTTAAATGAAGCCTGTCAATTCTGATTCCAAAGCCTGTATTTTCAAATGCCATTATAAATTTTTTATTTTATTTATTTTTTTAGATTTTAAATTTAAATTAGAAATAAACTTGTTTCACATGCCAATCCCAGATCCCTCCAGCATACCTTCAAACTGTGCTCTATTTCAGCTATTATCCCTTGCATTGTTTGAATTGTTTCTTGAAATTTTTGCTTTGTCTTTTACTTTATTTCTTGGATTTTTTATTTGATTTTTCTTCCATTTCTTGCATTTTTTTGGTTTACTTTTTCTTAAATCTCTTTAAGGGATTTTCCTATATCCACTTTATGGGCTCTGTCATTTTCATGAAGTTGTTTTTAAGGTCTTTCTCTTCTATATCATTTGCATTGGAATGTTCGAATCTTGCTGGTGTAGAGTCTCTAGACTTTTGAGGTGTAATATTTGTTTTTCTGTTGTTGAGTGTGCTTTTGTATTGTCTCCTTCCCATCCCTTCTTCCAAGTGGTGTGGGAAGAGCCTCTTCCTCTCCTGGTTGGTAGGGGACCAAGGTTTACTTTAGGTGGGTGCAAGAAATTTCAATACTCTGGTAGTTCTCCTCTTCCTGGTCCTAGTCCTGGCCCTGTGGGTGGAAAAGTAGATGAAGATGCTGGGGTAAGTTGGCTCCTGCTGGGTTGAGAACTGCAGTGCCACCTTACAGGGATAGGAAGGCATTCCAGAAACAGACCCAGGTTTGCCTGGTCCCATGGGTGGAGAAGACTAGGAAGCTGTGCTGTGTTGGCTCCTGCTGGGAGGGGAGAATCAGTGGCAATCTAGGTACTTTCAAAAAGATGCCAAAGTACAATTGAATGAAAGCATCATGATAAGAGCTTTATTATCTGGTGCTATTTCCCGAATGTTTTATTAGCCTCTTCCTTTGCTTTATCATGTTCTCGTTGATATTTGTCAACTTTTAGCTCCACTGTTAATTATTTGTCATTCTATTTCATGGTCTTTCAAATGAGTGCCATGCCCTCTAAAATACAGAATATGCCCAAACATTCACTTGATATAAATTTAATATTTTTTAAATACTATTTATTATATAAAATGGGAAAATATAAGAATTGTTCCTTATTGTTTATAATTATAAGATTTTTGGTTAACAGTTCAGGTATTTGATGTGAGAATTTTAGGGTTATTTATATAAATACATTATTAAAATGCCATTGGCAAAGTGTCAAAGAAAAATGATATTGTTTAAAAATGAAATATAACTTTCTGAAGAGTGGTAAAACAATTATAAAAATCCAAAATTTTTCATAGGTAATTTCAAATAATCGAAAATATTAGGGGAAAATTATGGAAGTTAGTTTTGACCCAGTGGCCAAGGAAACTGTTTTGGTGTATGTCATTCTGATTATTTTTATCCAAACATTTTATTGTATAAATTTTTAAAAATAGACAAAACAGTTGTTGGGGAAGTCTTGTGTATATGTCAATAAAGCACTGTCTGGCCAATAGGAATCTAGATAGGTGGGGCTAGGAATCCAGGAGGATTCTGGGAAGGAGAAACACAGGAGAGTCAACATGTAACCGCCATGGGGTAGGAAGCCTGGAACTATTCTCCGGTAAGAGAAATACTTAGATTAACAAGTATGGGGTATTTACTTAAGTCAGAGCTAGCCAGTAAGAAACAAGCAAGGCCAACAGCTTCATAATTAATACAGCATCTTGTGTGTTTATTTGGGGACTACAATGAGGCAGAGCCTAGGCGGCTGGTGGGGGATAAACCAAAGCGGCTAGCAAGGAAAAGCTTCTCTTAACAAAATGGTTGTCAGGAGTGGGATTGAATTTCCACGCAAAATAACAAAAGATTTAAAGGAAATTTAGAAACAGAAGAACAGAGAGAAGCACAGATTTTTGGTAGCAGCATTTTCTCAGGTGGGCTCTGTTTTGCTATCGACAAGCCGAGATTCACGTGGCTCGTTTACCGGAGTCTTCCTGACTCGGCATAAAAAGAAAAAGGAAAAAAAAAACAAGGTTGTTTTAAGAGACTCTGCTAATGATTAAAAGGTGTGTACGTACAGCTGGAAGTGATATTGTTTAAAAATGAAATATAACTTTCTGAAGAGTGGTAAAACAATTATAAAAATCCAAAATTTTTCATAGGTAATTTCAAATAATTGAAAATATTAGGGGAAAATTATGGAAGTTAGTTTTGACCCAGTGGCCAAGGAAACTGTTTTGGTGTATGTCATTCTGATTATTTTTATCCAAACATTTTATTGTATAAATTTTTAAAAATAGACAAAACAGTAAATATTATGAAAGATTATATGAAACACCAAGCTACATTCTAAGAACACTATTAAATTCATTATTCATTGGTAGCTTGGATGAAAAATGTCTGCTATGATCTTAGACATTTGAACACCTAGTTTATAGTTACTGGTGATGTTTAGAGAGATTAAGAAGGTACAAATTTAGCCAGGCAAGGGTGGCGCACACCTTTAATCCCAGCACTCGGGGGGCAGAGGCAGGCGGATCTCTGTGAGTTCGAGGCCGGGCTGGACCGACAGCCTCCAAAACAATACAGAGAAACCCTGTCTCGTAAAACAAAAAAACAAAAACAAAACAAAAAACAAAAATAAAACAAAACAAGCAGGTACAAACATTTTAGAGAGATTGTAACTAACCTGAACAACAGTAACATCTATATAGTAGTATCTATCTATATCTATATATAAAACTTATGATCACATCTTTGATCATCAGACTATTAAAATAACAGACTGCAAGAACTTATTATTTCTCAAGGAATCTCCTGTTAGTAGAGGAAATGGCTGAAGCCTTATGGGCATCCAGAGAAGGAATTTGTCTCCTAGAAAACAATGTATAACTTGTTAGATAAACTTGCAGAACAGACTGAACTTGCAAGAAAGAAAGAATTTAGACAATGGTGGACAAGTGTCCACACTTTGCTGGACTCTTTAGTTATGCATATCTCTTTCGTTATATTTAAACCCTAGCTTCATGTCATGACTCCTGGAAAAAGACTTGGGCAGAGATTCAGGATCACTTAATTGCCATTCCTGATGTGACCACATGGAGTCAATCTTCTTTTTCTATTCTTCTCTATTAATTTTAATTCATTCGTTGGGTTAGTGAAGATTGGTGACTGAATCTTACTTGTTGGACTACAGGTTTGGACCTCTAAAATCAAGTAACAGAAGTATGTATAAAGGAGAATTTCTGGAATGTAGCTATTTGCATAGGCTGGTCTACTGATAAAGACTTCAATGACTATGGAGATTTTAGAATGATGAAGATTGGATAGCCTAATTAAAATTTCTTATGAGCTGTATTAATCCCCCCAAAGCCATCCCATGCCCACCTCAATATTAGACCTAAAATCTTTTTTTATTATTTTAATTTTAAATAGCTTGTTTTACATGTCAATCCCAGTTCCCTCTCCCTCCCCTCTTCCGGCACCGCCCCACCATCCCCCTTAGCCTCCCACCCTATCACCATTTCCTTCCACATAGGGGATATCTAGAGGCTGTCATTTCACTCAGGGTAGGGTCCAGGCACTCCCCTAAGAGTCCAGGCTGAGAGAGCATCCCTCTTTGTTATGGACACATGATGTCTGTTTGTATGCCAGGGATAAACACTGATCCACTGCCCTGGGCCCCATAGGTTGCCCAGGCCTCCTCATTGACTCTCACATTCAGGGGGTCTGGATCAGTCCCATGCTGGCCTCCCAGCTGTCAGTCTGAGGTCCAAGAGTTCTCCCCTGTTCAGTTCAGCTGTCTCTGCTGTTTTTGCTAGCCCATTCTTTGCCAATTTGCTCATTGCTCCGCTCTGTCTGTCACTGAGTTCCATGGGTTCAGTTCAGTGTTTAACTGTGGGTGTTTGCCTCTGCTTCCATCAGTCACTGAATGAAGGCTGCAGGATGGTTATAAACATCAAGTTCATTATCAGGAATGGGCTTTTGAGGTGGTATCTCCATTATTGCTTAGCTTGCCAGTTGGTGTCATCCCTTTAGAACACTAGAGGTCTCACTGGTGCCAGATCTTTCTTCTAACCTATGATTCCCTCTTCCCCCTATTCTACTCCCCACTCAACCTTCCTGTTCCCCCATGACCTATTCTCTCTTCCTCTTCTCCCCCTGTCTTCCTCCCAGCTCTCTAAAATCATAATACACATAAAACTCTGAATTGTGATAACTTAAGAAACCCTATTTTCCAGTAATGAAAGGTCTGAGAATGTTCTGAGATAGCATTTGCAGCCTATAGTTGAGATTGATCTTTCTAATATAAATGTCCATTTAATGATCTCATCAACAAATTTTGAAAAGTTCTTGATTTATGATATTCTTTGTTCTGTTATTTAAAATAAATGAAATAGTTTCAGATTGGAGCATTGACCCTGGTATAACCTACTTCCGTCTTCCCCAGCTGTAATCACTCATATTTGACTCTAGAATAAACACTTACTCTATTTGAAGTCGGTGCTGTTTTTCTTCATAAACATATTAAACTAGGAGTGGGTTGGGGGTATTTATAGCCTTGGTGACTTTTGTTTCTCTTATTTCCTGGTGTATTGAGGAAATATAACCAGCTTCCTGTTCTGACTTCCTGCTGCCAGTGCACCCCAGCAATTATGTACTCTAATCCCCTGGAACCACAGCTCAAATAAGGTCTTTCATCCATAAGTTGCAACAAAAAGTAATGAATAGAAAATTAGGTACCACTGTGTTGGATTTTGCTGTGAAGAACCTGATCTTTTATTTAGAATGTGGGAAACTTTGGAACTTTAGACCCACCCACCCCAAAAAACAATAAAAACAAGCAGAGCCTTACTTTCTATTGGGAACTTAGAAGATAAAATTACTGAAAATAATTCACATAATAAAGATATTGTACAAGAGTTTTCAGATGAGAGCAATATTAGCAGCTAGAGTAGAGATCATGTGCATAATACTTTTGGCAAAAAGAATCAGTTTTTTGTCTGTGGCCTAAGAACTTGCATGAGACTAATTAAACAGTGCATCATTTTTTTGATGGATGTTTCACAACATCGTAAGTTTAAGCCTTATAAAGTTTCATAGTTACTGCTTATAAATATTGTGAAGGCTTACAATGAAAAATAGCAAGTGGGGCAGTAAGAAATACAAAATACACTTTTTGGAGAGCAAAGAAGAATTGGGAAGTTTAATGTTACAGCCAATAAATCTATTAAAAGAAACACTATAATTCTTAAGGAGGTTATTATCATTAAAGAGAAGTCTCCAGCACTGCACTGGAACAATGGAAAGGTGCTATCAGGATAAAACCACATAGAGCTTTGCTTCCAAATCATGAAAGGAGAAATCCAAAGGGGTTACTACTTCCTAAAAATGCAGCTGTTTCAACATAGAAAACCACTGCTAATGTCAAAGGGCATGATGGTTCATCCCGCCATGGCTGCTACAATTGGCAGTGTTAAGCTATTATTATCAGTTTGGAAGGTTTGAGAGATGCACCAGTGGCATGATCATGGTTCCTGTCACTCTTGGTTTCATACAGCAGTGGAGGACAGGCAACTGGTTAGCAGTGCTGGAGAAATATGAGAAGGTCATGAGAGGTCAGAAGACCCACAGGAACAGTTGCATGAAGCTTTGAAAAATGAAGCAGGGATTCAGTGGAGATCCAAAGTTGTTGGAGCATTAGAAATTTGTCATGGATAGCTACACATGGGGATTAGAACCAGTCAAGAGCAAGATACATATGTGGAAATATCTGAATCCCTTAAAATAATGATCTATATACCACATTTTGATGTGTAGGATTTGGACTGTCCTTGCTGAGTTTCTGTCTTGCATTGTTGCAGTATTTCTTTACCATTGCCTTTCATTTCTTTGGGATAGAAACACATATTATGACATTTTTTGTTGGAAGTACCTAATTTTATCTATTCAATAGGAGTTCACATTTAAGAGATCTTGGTTAGAAGAAGAGACTAGATGTTTGAACAGTGTTAAGATTGTTAAAATACATGAAACTTTTGAAATTAGGTTAAATGCATTTTACATCATGGGGTGGCTAAAGGAACCAAGGGGCAAAGTTTAGTAGTTTGAATTTACCCCTGGCATGCAAACAAATTTTGAGTGCCCATGCCACAATGAGAGATGCTCTCTCAGCAGGGACTCTTGGAGGAGAGCCTAGGCCCTGCCCTGGATGAAATGACAGTTACTGGAGATCCACCATGGAAGGCCTTACACTCCTTGGTGATTAGAGAGGAAATTGGATGGGGGACTCAGGGACCTGGTGGGGAGGGTGGTTGAGGAGGGGAGGGAGAGGAAGCTGGGATTGACATGTGAAACAAAATTGTTTCTAACCTAAATCAAAAAAAAAAAAAAAAAGAAAAAAGAAAAAATCTGCCCATAGGTGCAGATATTTGACCACTTGGAATCTAGCTGGTGTCACTGAACCTGGACAGTTGCAATCTTACTGGAGGAAGAATATCACTGGTGACACACTTTGAATATTTATTAATTCTATTCTACTTGCAGTTTCTGTTTCCCTGGTGTACTACTGAAATTTTTCCCATAGCTTTCTCCACTGATCACATGTTGCCAGGCTGTCCCTACAATATTTTCATGAACTGGTCTAGGTCATAGTATTGTATTGCAACAATAAAAAATAGCTATTATATCTGTGGAATCTAGAGTCAGCTTACTCGGTGGTTTAAAAAGGTTAAATTCATTTTTATTAATATTTTTAATTTGGATATAAGGTGTAATTATAATGCACATTTTTTCTCATTTAGCATTGAAAGTACTTGTATATGTTTACATACCCATATTAAGTATTTTAGAGACCTTGGATTTTTCACATGGTTCTTTATACTGAACTGTGTTAATGTATGTGATGCAGCCAAATATATAATGCATAAACTCAGGTGCGCACATATCTACAAATAGTTGCAAAACGATATTTAGCATATTTCCAACTAACATAAGTAACAATTGGTGAAAAACGTGAATAATGCTTTTATACTTTTTGTTTTCCTCCATTATATGAAACAATCTATTTTAGTAATAGTAAATTCAGGATTGAGCATTATTTTTAATAAATTTATAATGTGTTAATTTTAGTATAATTAGATTAAATTTTATTTTATCTTATTTTTGCACATGTTAATTCTATTTCTCTTACTTAGTAAGCATATAGAGATCTGTCTATCTTAAACTACAAAGTGTTCCCATTACAATGTACATTCAGTAAGTTGCAATTAATTTCTTTCCTGACTCATATAGTACTGAATTAAACTTCTGTGTGATATGCTCTAGTATCTGTTTGCACTAGATAAACCACTGTCCACATTACATTAAATTCTTAATTATGAGAATTCGCTTTGAGTGTTGGGTAAATTAAGTGCAAAAAAGGAATGCTTCTCAAAGTTTACAAAACCATGATATTTGAATTTATTGACTTTGAAATATAATTTTGAAAAAAATTTCCTGATAGCTTCAACACAAATAATCTGCAACTGTGTGCTATGTACTCTACTATATATTAGCAATCCTTATTAGTTGAAAAACAGGTATCCTGTTGTATGCTCTCTACTTGTAAAATCATTCAACAGGTAATGCACCTAATCAATGAAGTTAATGATAGAATATTGAGATATGTAAAACTTTCTAATTAACAGTTTTCTTCCATTTTCGTCACAGAAAACCTGTTTCATCTTACATAATAAAAATGTGGCTGAAAAATCAAGTGCACATGATTACCTTTAAAAGTAATTCATATTGTTTCATAAACTGTTTTAAAAACAGAAAAGTAGGTAATAATTCAGGGATATATGGTGACACAGTCAAGACTGCCTTTTAACGCTGATGTTACTATAATTTACGAAACTGTGGCTTAAAAATATCAATTCCAATTTTTTATTTTAATTTTAAATAGCTTTCTTAACATGTCAATCACAGTTCCCTCTCCCTCCCCCTCCCACACTCCCCCTCACCATCCCCCCAGCCTCCCACCTTATCGCCACCTCCCTCCACATAGGGGATATCGAGAATCTGTCATTCCACTCAGGGTAGGGTCCAGGCACTCCCCTAAGAGTCCAGGCTGAGAGAGCATCCCTCTTTGTGTTATGGACACACGAAGTCCCATTTGTATGCCAGGGATAAACATTGATCCACTGCTCAGGGCCCCATAGGTTGCCCAGGCTTCATCACTGACTCTCACACTCAGGGAGTCTGGATAAGTCCCATGCTGGCCTCCCAGCTGTCTGTCTGGGGTCCAAGAGCTCCCCCCTTGTTCAGGTCAGCTGTCTGCTGGTTTTGCCAGCCCATTCTTTGCCAACTTGCTCACCGCTCCTCTCTGTCACTGGGTTCCATGGGTTCAGTTCAGTGTTTAACTGTGGGTGTTTGCCTCTGCTTCCATCAGTAACAGAATGAAGGCTCCAGGATGGTTATAGACATCCAATTCATTATCAGGAATGGGCATTCGAGGTGGTCTCTACACTATTGCTTAGCTTGCCAATTGGTGTCATCCCTTTAGATCACTAGAGGTCTCACTGGTACCAGATCTGTCTTCTAGCCTATGATACCCTCTTCCTCCTATTCTACCCCCCTCTCAACCTTCCTGTTCCCCCATGACCTATTCTCTCTTCCTCTTCTCCCCCTCTCTTCTTCCCACCTCCCACTCCCCCACACCTCTAGCTGTGTTTCCAATCTGTTCAGAAGATCTTGCCTCATTTCTCTTCTCTGGGGTACCATGCATATCTCTTAGGTTCTTTCTGTTTCCCAGACTCTCTGTCAGTGGAAGTGCAGACTGGCACTATCCTGATCCATGTCTAATCCATATATGAGTGAGTACCTACCATGTTTGTGTTTTTGTGAGTTGGTTACCTCACTCAGGATGGCTTCTAGTGCCATCCATTTACCTGTGAATTTCAAGATCCCATTGTTTTTTTTTCTGCTGAGTAATACTCCACTGTGTAAATGTACCACATTTTCTCTATCCACTCTTCAGTTGAGGAGCATCTAGGTTTATTCCAGGTTCTGGCTATTACAAATAATGCTGCTATGAACATAGGGGAGCAGATGCCCTTGTTGTATGAATTTGCATCATTTAGATATATGCCTAAGAGTGGAATTGCTGGGTCTTGAGGTAGGTTTATTCCCATTTTCCTGAGGAATCTCCATACTGATTTCTAAAGTAGCTGTACAAGTTTGCACTCCCACCAGCAGTGGAGGAGTGTACCCCTCTCTCCACATCCTCTCCAACATAAACTGTCTTTGGTGTTTTTGATTCTAGCCATTCTGACAAGAGTGAGATGGTATCTCAGAGTTGTTTTGATTTGCATTTCCCTGATGGATAAGGATGTTGAGCACTTTCTTAAGTGTCTCTTGGCCATTTTAGCCTCCTCTACTGAGAATTCTCTATTTCGTTCTGTAGCCCACTTTTTAATTGGATCCTTTGGTGTTTTGGAGACTTGCTTCTTGAGTTCTTTGTAAATTTTGGAGATTAGCCCTCTGTCAGATATGGGGTTAGTGAATATCTTTTCCCATTCTGTGGTCTGCCTTTTTGTCTTGTTGACTGTGTCCTTTGCCTTACAGAACTTTCTTAGTTTCATGAGGTCCCATTTGTTAATTGTCAATCTCAGTGTCTGTGCCACTCAGTTCCATTTTATATTATTTTATTGTCCAGAAGAGAAAGGTAAACTTTCTAAAAATATCAGCTAAAAATCCATATTTTTCTACGTTTTTGGTGGAAAATGTGATGCACATACATTACATGCATATATACATTATATATCAAATGTAGTTATTCAGAATAGGACAGAACACAACAATGCTTAAACTTTTTAAGACAACAAAGAAAGGATTTTTATTGTTTATTTTTTGTTTTTATGAGTGTTTGCCTTCATGTATGTATGTGCATCATGTGTGTGCCTGCTTCCTGTAGAGGCAAGAAGAAGGCATTAGATCCATTAAACTGAAATTGCAGTATCTGTAAGCCACAGATGAGTGTGTTAGAAACCACACCTGGATAAGTGCTCTTAATTGCTGAGGTAATCTATTACCATATTAAAAGTTTTATTTTATTTTTATCCTTTTATGTATAGAAGTATTTGCCTATATGTAAGCATCAACAAAGTGGAATTTTTTAAAAGAAAAAAAGAAACTCCAGTAAAAAAAAACAACAAAATATGTTTGGAATGGGGTTAATTAACTTATACCTAGGGCTTAAAGAACACCAGAAAAATTTTGCTGAGGATCATAAAGAAAATTTTAATAACTGGCAAATATAGTATGGAAAATATTAATTTAATTAATTCGTTAGGGTTGGAGAGGAATCTTAGTTGGTGGATATTTATTAGTTCGGGTTTTTCTTGTGTAGAGACACCATGACTATGGAAACTCATATAAAGTATACTATTTAATTGAGGGACTTGCTTACAGTTTTTAGAGTTTCAGTTCACTATCATTATGGTGGGAAGCATGGATTTTTTTCTAAAATATTAAATACTGGGTAATTTTGGGGGAAGATAAGATACTAGTGTTAGGATGTTCATTTATAAATGTTGATATCATGAAAGAATATTCAACTTTTCTTAAAACTCACTAAGAAATAACAAAGAAATGTACGAGAATATAAGCACAAAAGGTTTAAAACATTGTTAAAGTAGGAGAGTTTAAAATGAAGTCAAAGAAGAAGCAGATTAAAAAATTCCCCTGGCTGCTGATGTCAGAAATAGCTACAGTATGCATCTCCAAGGTTAAGGGGCACAGATGAGCTGCAAAAGCCCAAATCTCTTCTTTGCAGAATGATCAGAACAGATCTCATCAATTGATGATTGGCTTTTTAAGCAAACATGTTGGTTCCACAGAAAGGAACAAAATTTTCTAAAGCTGCCTGTGCTTGAAACAGATGGCAAAGGAGAGATTATTTTTGTACTGTCCTAGATCTACTTGTCTGTAACAGTTAAATAGAAAAAAATCACTCAAAAGTTCTCCATACATACACTACACACATACAAATTCAAGTATCAAGGAATTAACTAAAGATCTGAGAAACTAAATATCTGACAAATAACTCAGATCTTGTTACCAGAAAAATATATACTTAATAGCTGAATATGAAAATTTCACCCATTTAAAGATAAATCATTTTAAAAAGAAATGATATATGGTATATTTAAATGTATTTTCTTAAAAGGATAAAATAACATATTTAAGCATAATTAATGGAAGAATTATATTTAAACCTTCTAATTAAGAGATCAGGGTCAAAATGTTTAGCTCACTGTGTGCTTGGTATGCATAAAACTATGTATTTTTTGCCAAAATAACAGAAAAATGTAGTTCTGTTCTGCATACAGATTTAATATATATTTGTATGTATATATAGATATAAATGACATGTTGCATGCATGAGAAACTATGTGTATTTTGTGTATCTTTTATAGCAGTATATAAACTATATTACATGAAATATCATACAGCTTATATTTAGTCATATGTTATTATTCAATAGAAGCACCTGGAACCCTATTATAAACAATTTTATAATTCCAGAAATGGATCTAGAAGCAGTGTTTTATTTAAGCTAATAAATATGTGATTTGCAGTTATTTGTTATATTAGGAAATAAAAAAAACAATATTAGGAAACAAACAAACAAAAACCAGAGGATGAAAAGAAATGGGGAACATAGAGTTAGTAATGAAATGGCATGTATAAGTTACAATAAAGCAATAGTAGCAATAAATGTAAGTGATGTAAATGAATCAAGTCATCACAGATTCATAGACTGTATAAAAATATATTGCATTTTTTCTTTCTTAAAAATTTATGTTTCATATACTTTTAGAATTGAATTAATACCTAACATAAGAAATAACAATTTCTGTCTGTATTTATCAAATTAAAAATGGAGTGCCTATTGTAGCAGTTTGAAGAAGAATGACTCTAATAGGCTCCTATGTTTGACTACTTAGTGCCCAGTTGGTGGAACAGTTTGAGAAGGATTAGAGGAAATGTGTCATTTGAACCATCTATGAGGTTTCAGAGGAATAATTCCATTCCCATTCTGTTTGTGTCTGCCTTTCACTTGCATGTGAGCTTTCAGCTGTTCCAGCAATACTGCTTGTTGGCATGCTACCCCAACAGAAAATACTCAGAATCCTCTGAAACTATAATTCCTATTAAACACTTTCTTTTAATATTTATCTTCACTTTCATTTTTAATCACAGCAATAGAAAATTAGCATAGATAACTGTATTAATATTTGACACACTCACAGGAGACCTAGCAGAAACACACACATACAAATACAGAGAGAGAATGAAGGAGAGAGAGAAAGGGGGGAGGGAGGGAGGGAGAAGAAGTTTGAGGAGGAGGAGAAGTGGGAGGGGGAGGAGAAGGAGACGGGGGAGGGGGAATATGCCACAGTCATGAATTAACTAAAATGATATTTTTTCTTTTTGTGTACCAAAAAATAGAATATTTAAAATATGTTAGCATTATTTCTACTGAAAGAAGAAATTCAGAATTTCATTTCAAGCTCCATAGCTGATTTGATCATAGCCTGGAATACTTGAAACATGATCCAAAAACTCAATTAACAAATAAGTTATAACATTTTGTCTATTGTGGTGATTAAAAATTCATATTTTGCCTTTTATTCTTACACCAAACATGTGTGTTCTAAAAATCATCCAAATATGTCCTGTAATAAGAATGGCCAATTGGTCGATTCACAGAAATCTCTTTATGATTCAAATGAGACAGATGAAGAGAACCATTTCTCAATGAGACACTGGGAAGGTTTTTAGGCACTGTTTAAAACACTGTTAAAATCACTGTTAGTATTTAAGATCTTATTGTAATTAAAATTGTTATGATATTTACTTTATAACAGCAAAGATGCTAAGGAATAGGGCAGTTTCACTCCATATCTAGCACCTGTTGGACACTTTCCTCCCTTACTGATTTGCATAAAGGACTGTCAGTCAAATAGCCAGCTAGGGAACTCTTGTATCAGCACCAGTCATCTTGAAAGTGTCACAGATGATTTGAGAAAACCACATAATGATCACTTTTGATTGACCTGGTTCCTGAGCCAAGACTGTTTGAAACACATTGTGTAAGGATTTTTACTATCACTAATTCCAAGAATTCTAGATGAATTTGAAACTATTTTCAGCTAGGCCAAAGAGGTATTTTGTCTTATCACGTTAACTGCTATGAACTGTGCTAAAGAGGTGATGAAAGAGGTGATGGGTGCAAACCTCCCTTTGGTTTACTTCATGAGTCAGCTAGGAGACACTCTTCTACATTACCTCTTCAGTGTTGCAGTATTCAGATTATTGAAAATGTACCTCTTGGATGGTTTGTTATTGCTTATATTCAGTAGTGTGAACTGTGTTGGTGATAAAGAGAAACCAGAGCAATAACTGAGGCTGAAGATTAAAGAGGCAACAATTAGTATGGACAGGCTGAGATCAACCAGCTATCTAACAGCTGAACAAGAAGTATATATATGGTTCAATAATAGCCCAGGCAGGGGAAGCAGAAAGACTCCCAGAAAGTTTGGAGAACTGAGACTAAAAAGAGATTCAAAGGTATAAGCAGCCTGAGAAAAGAAACTGTGCATATACCCTGATTCCTGGAATTGTTCCCAGAGTTATATTTTTTGTCTCTGAGCAGTTTACAAAGAAAAGATTGGATTTCTGAAAATTGTTCATGTTATAATTTCTATATGTGGCTTTCATTGTATGTGCATATACTGTATTTCTTTAAGGTTTCACACCTCATACATATTCCCTGCTACTATTAGTAGAAATGTTGACACAAAGTTTTTCTATAGTGTTGATTCAGATTACACCCATTTTAAATATCTTAAAAACAAGACTTTTGAGATTCTAATTATAATAAAAGGAATCCACCCAGTTTTTTGGTTTTTATTTTATTTTATTTATTTTATTTTTAAATTTAAATTTAAATTAGAAACAAGGTTGCTTCACATGTCAATTCCAGGTCCCTCTCCTTTGACCTCCCCTTCTCCCATGCCCTCCTACCAACCCCCCCCAATATGCCCTCATTTACCTGGGAGGGTGAGGCCCTCCATGGGGGTGTCCATAGTTTGTCATTTCATCCAGGGCAGGGCCTAGACCCTCCCCCAAGAGTACAAGGTGAGAGTGCATCATTCATTGTTGGATGGGAGTCCAAAGTCCATTTGTATACCCGGGATAAAAACTGATCTACTGCCCAAGGCTCAATAGATTACCTAGGCCTCCTCACTGACACCCACATTCAGGGGGTCTTGATCAGTCCCATTATGGATTCCCAGGCATCAGTCTGGGATTCAAGAGCTAACCTTGTCAGGTCAGCTGTTTCTGGGGTTTAAACCAGCCCAGTCTTAACCCCTTTGGTCATCAGTCCTCCCGCTCTGTCACTGGATTTCTTGAACTCAGCTCAGTGTTTAGCTGTGGGAGTCTGCCTCTGCTTCCATCAGCCACTGAAGAAGGTTCTGTTTCACAGATTCTCTGGCCATGGGATTGTAGGCTGGCACTCCCCAGACCTATGTCTAAAGTCCATATATGAGAGAGTACATGCCATGTTTCTATTATTGTGATTGGGTTACCGCACTCAGGATAGTTTCTTCTAGTGCCATCCATTTGCCTGCAAATTTCAGGATGCCATTGTTTTTTCTGCTGAATAGTACTCCATTGTGTAAATGTACCACATTTTCTCTATCCACTCTTCGACTGAGGGGCATCTAGGTTGCTTCCAATTTCTGGATATATGCCCTCTGTCCGATGTGGGGTTAGTGAATATCTTTTCCCATTCTGTGGGCTGCCTTTTGGTCTTGCTGACTGAGTCCTTTGCCTTATAGAAGCTTCTCAGTTTTAGGAGGTCCCATTTATTAATTGTTGACCTCAATGTCTGTGCTACTGGTGATATTTTCAGGAAGCTGTCTCCTGTACCAATTCTTTCAAGGGTACCACCCACTTTCTCTTCTAAGAGGTTCAGTGTGGCTGGATTTATGTTTAGATCTTTGATCCATTTGGACTTAAGTTTTGTGCATGGTGATAGACATGGTTCTATATTCATTCTTCTACATGCCAACATCCAGTTATGCCAGCACCATTTGTTAAAGATGCTTTCTTTTTTCCATTGTATATTTTTAGCGTCTTTGTCAAAGATCAGATGTTCATACATGTATGGGTTAACATCAGGATGTTCAGTTTGATTCCATTGGTCCACCTATCTATTTTTGTGCCAATACCAAACTGTTTTCAGAACTTCAGCTCTATAATAGAGCTTGAGGTCAGGGATGGTGATGCCTCCAGATCTTGCTTTGTTGAATAAGGTTTTTTTGCCTATCTTGGGTCTTACCTGGTTTTTCAAGTGGCTTCCTAATAATTCAGAGCAAATTAATGAGTATATTTCTCAAATATACCTAAGATGAGGATAATTTCATCATAAAGATTCTCACAAGACAGAAAATAATGACCTTTAGAAATCTTTAATCAACATTTATAATTATAGTTATTAATTTGTCAAAATTTTTCTATATGAATATGTATTACTTTTCATCTCTTCTCTCCCTCCTACTCTCACCAATCCCCTTCCTGTCCCCAAATATCTTTATTCTTAATGTTTTTTTTTGTTGTTGACTTAATGTGTTACTGCCATGAGACCTTAGGAGACAGATTATTTGTAGGGATACGGACAAAATATCAGTGGTATATCACTGACAAAAATGTCTCTATCTCTCTCAGCAGGCATTGACTATCTATGAAGTGTGGGGTTTTAGTGTGTAGAAGCTCATGAGTCATGCCTTAGCAACACAATGACATATAAATCCTTTGACAACCATTAACTACCTCAGGGGATGGTGGGACTTCATGAGATAATGCTCCATAGCAACAACTAATTGTGTTTACATTTTTAGGGTGGACCTAGGCCTTGTGAGCCCCTTCCCTCTCCTACGGATATTGATGGGCCAGAAATTGTTAAGGCCTTATGTAGCTACTGTTTTCATGGTTTAATTCAGTATAGTATTCACATATGTTGCTTGAAATGTGTTTGAATGTATTTTTTAAAATTTAACATATGTCATTACTTGCATCTTTAAATAATTATATTATTCTCCAGGTAAACATGCTAATATCATCATTCCCAATTTGAATATATTTACAAGGTTTTGAAAGCTACTAGTTGTTCCATAATAAGTATCAATAAATCAATTATATTACAAACTTATTAATAGCTGTTTGATACGTTAGAGAATTTATCTTTGACACATCTACATAATAATAATTATTATAGTTTTTGCCTTCTTCAATGTCATTATTAGTTTTGGGAAGATTCAAATAAGCCATGTTTATAAATGTTATAGATTACTTCTTCATGGTTTCAACACAGGTAATATTTACTCAGGCCTATAAAACTTATTTTTTTATTTGTTGTAATTTATAGTAGGCAATTTACTTAATGGTCTATGCACTTATTGCTTTATAATGTATTTTTGACACAGTGTACTTTCACTCTCAAACAATCCCATATACACCCCCTTGCTCTCCTTCAAATTCATTACCTGTATAATTTTACTTGTATTTATGTTGAGCATTTAATATTGAATAACCAGTTGTTTTTCCCTGAAAAACCAGAAGGCAGTTATTTCTTATTCAGAGTGCCTGTATGCTGCTTCTAATTATCTAAAAGATTTTCCATAAGATATTTGAAAGTAAAGTGAGTTAGAAAAATATGTAATTATTCAAAGTTAAATATGTTCCATTAGGCCTCATTGAGTAATTGTTCTTCATGTAATGTTCACAGACATTCAAGTTTATGGTCTAGAATGGGATAGGAATCTATTCTTATTGAAACTGTGATTTAGAAGGTTACATGCTCTGTAGTCTGATGTTTTGTTATTGTTGACACAACTCTTATTTAAATTTAGGATTTGAATCTGAAATTTATTGTACATGTTGCACAAAGTAGATTGAATTTTTTTTGAAAAAGTTGTCTCACAATTTCTATGGATATAGCAAGTACTGATTAGAAAGAATTTATATGCCATGCTATCTTTCTAATAATGTTGGGTGCTTCAGCTTTGATTTCTAATTAGTGCCCTATGTACTCTTATCAATCCAAGATCAGCATGTGTAAACCATTCTATCATTGTAGTATGAACTGGCAATCATTAAATCATAGAATAGTTCAAAAATCATTTTACTATCTTTAGCCATTTTGACTTCCAGATGAGTTTCTGATTTGGTGTTCTCAACTGGACAGGCACTCCTGCTGCAACTTTTAATTTAAATTTTGTCAACATTACAGGAAAAATTAAAGTATTTCTTTTACTTTAAACAATAGCATTCATCTATTCAGAGTATATAGACGTAGCTTAACTAATATGCTCTAATTTTCCTCTAAAAATATCTTGCAAAAACCTGCTAAGATTATATCTGGTATAGAATAGAATATTTTAAGTATCCTTGTGCAACTAAGATATTTAATGAAGAAATAATGGAAGTATTTGCTTTTCAATCTTGTTTTCTCAAATGTTCCTGTTGGCATTGCTACTATAGCAGCAAAGTTTTGATACATATTCCATTTGTACTTAAGATTTCCAACAATAAAATGGAGTTATCTTTGAGGAGTACTGAATCAGTCAGGCCTTAGTCTTTTCTGCATTCCCTTGAATCTCATATGCCCTTCCAAGTAGGAAGACAGGAGAGAGCATAGGTGGGGCTGGCAGGCAGAGAGAGTGAAAGGAAGAAGATAGAGGAGAGAGAAAAAGAGAGAGTATTGCAGGTACAAGTTGCCCAGTGACAAAAACAGCAATCACATAAGAAGTAAAGAAGGTAATATAGAATAGAGAAATATAGAAGTCCAAAGCCAAAAGGAAGACAGGATAATATAAGTTAAGAAAAGTTGTCTAGGAACAAGCCAAGCAAAAGCTGGTCATTTTAAGTAACAGTAAGTCTCTATGAATTTATTTGGGAGCTGGGAGGCAGATCCCCAAAGAGTGAAGAGCAGCAAAGTCAACTATACATAAGTTTAGTCTTTTATAGTGTCCCAGATATACTGCATGTCTTGAACTATTTGATTTGTTTTGTATTCAACACTTTCTTTGGATGAATGATCCAACTATTTTTTAATGTATTTTTTTTATTTTTAAATTTAAGTTAGAAATAATGTTGCTTCACATGTCAATCCCAGGTCCCTCTTCCTCTCCCTTCTCTCCTCTCATTCCCTCCTACCAACTCCCCTCCCCCCAGTCCTCCCTTCCACCCCTGCCACTCCAGGCCCCAAGTCCCCCAACCAATACCCACTACTTTCCCCAGGGAGAGTGAGGCCCTCCATGGGGGTGTCCATAGTCTGTCTTTTCATCCATGGCAGGACCTAGACCTTCCTCTAGAGTCCAGGCTGAGAGAGCATCTCTCATTGTGAGATGGGCACCCAAAGTCCATTTGTATGCCAGGGAATATTGATCTACTACCCAAGGCCCAATAGATTTCCTAGGCCTCCTCACAGATACCCACATTCAGGGGATCTGGATCATTCTCATGCTAGAACCCAGCCATCAGTCTGGGGTTCAAGAGCTCCCTCTTGTTCAGGTCAGCTGATGCTGTGGGTTAAACAAGCCCAGTCTTTACACTTATGCTCATCAGTCCTCTCTCTGTCTGTCACTAGGTTCCTTGAGTTCGGCTCAGTATTTATCTTTGGGTGTCTGCCTCTTCTTCCATCAGTCATTGGGTAAAGTTTCTGTTTCCCAGACTCTCTGGCAATGGGAATGTAGGCTGGCTCTCCCCTGATCCACGTCTAAAATCCATATATGAGTGAGTACATACCATATTACCCTTTTTGCTAGTGGGTTACCAAACTCAGTATAGTTTCTTCTAGTGCCATTCTTTTGCCTGCAAATTTCAAGATTTCATTCTTTTTCCCAATGAATAGTACTCCATTGTGTAAGTGTATCACATTTACTTTATCCATTCTTCATTTGAGGAGCATCTAGGTTGCTTCCAGATTCTGGCCATTACAAATAATGCTGCTATGAACATAGTGGAACAGATGTCCTCACAACAATGACAGTAGAGAGACCTGACTAATTTTGTACTACTATTAATAGTGTTATCCATGAGGACACTTAATATTTTACTAAAACTTGCCATTTCTTGGAAAAATCACTACTTTTCAAATTCAGTTATAATCATGCTTAGCTCAGTTACTTAAACAATAGCAAACTAAAGCATGTTACTAGCTAATACAGTAGTTAAAATAGAGATAAGAATCTCTAGATATCACCTATGTGGAAGGAAATGGCAATAGGGTGGGAGGATGGGGGGATGGTGGGGAGTGAGGGAGGAGGGGAGGGAAAGGGAGCTGTGATTGACATGTAAAACAAGCTATTTAAAATTAAAAAGAAAAAAAGAAGCTGGTTTGTAACTTAAGAGTACACTGGAAAACTCAATGATAATGCTGTGTTTTGAAAAGTTATGATGTATTAGTGCCATAAATTTTCCCCCAAATGATTTAGAAATAGGAAGTCCTGTTTAGTCACCCTAGACGACCATATAATCCAGTGGAAGAACAAAGGATAGCTATGTTTCATTGCCCAAGTGTCTCATGTTTGAAATTGTACTTTTGTACATATACACCATTGGAGGAAAGGTGTAAGATATAAGAAGTTATTTAAGAAAAATCTGTGGCATACCACTAAATTACAGTGGCAATTATAACATTTTAATCTACAAGAAGAAACAGATTAACCAATAAAATAAGAATGCGTAAACACTACCAGAGCACTCAGTAGCTAAACATTTTCAAGAATACAGAATTAATATATTAAGATTGCAGCGACATTATTTAATCACTAATAACAAGATATTTGGAGATGGAATAGTCTTGTAGTAGTTACATTACAATATGTTATCTAAAGTCTCAAATTTCAAATAAAATCTGAAAGGTCATTTAGCAAAGTAAGTATCTTAGCATCCCAAGACTTTATACTGCGCAGAAATTTTATACAGGATATTAAAAATAGTTTCAAAGAACAAAAATTAACCATGACTTAGGAATTTAAGAAAATTATGAGAACAAAGTTCTAGAAAATCAAATTCAAATAAAGAGTTATACACTATAAATGAAAAATCATATAGAAATTCAGAGGTTGAATTAAATTTAGCTAGATGAGTTTCAAGGAAAATAAGAAATAAGGGAGAATATACAAATGTGAATATTAATTGACATTATGCAACCTAAAAAGCAATGTAAAATAAAAGCTCAACTCAATGTACTAAAATACAATTTTCATGAAGAAAATATGTTGTGGGACATTTGATCACATTGTGACTGCTGTGATTACATTAAAATAAAATCAACCATAGGTAAAGAGGTAGACCAAACAACCAGTTGACTTAAAGTAGCCATAGTAGTGAGGTAAAGTCAGGAGGTTGGAGAGAGGCACAGGAAGTAGAAGCAAGGGACATCTAATTGAGATTTTTGTTTCAGATGAGATAGGAGAAAATTCTCTTTATCAGAGGATAGGGGAAGAAGGTCAGCCAGTTGCTTTCTCTGTATCTCTGAGCTAGCAGGCTTTCACTTCAGCATCTGAATTTGAGTCTTTATTGGTAAAATAAAAAGATTCAAAAATTTTCCTTTTTTATTTACTTTATAGAAAATTACATATCTGTAACCCATTCCTTCACCTTCTCATCCCTGCATTCCCCCCCAGCAACCCCTCAGCCCACCCCCCACCCGCCCAGGCACAGTGAGACCCTCCATGGGGGGGCCATCAAAGTCCATTACATCATTTGGGGGAGGGTCCAGGCTCCCCTCTCAGCATGCAGGCTGCAACAGCATCCCTCTACTGGAAATGGGCTCCCCAATTCCATCTTGTTCCACTGCTAGAGGCTCCATAGGTTGTCCTGGCCTCCCAGCTGGTACCCACATTCAGAGGGTCCGGTTCAGTCCAATGCTGGTTCCCCTGCTTTCAAATAGGGTCTGCGTGCACTTATTAGGTCAGGCCAAATGTCTCTGTGGGTATCTCCAGCCCCCTAGATGCCCTTCAACTGAAGAATGGATAGAAAATTGTGGTACATCTACACAGCGGAGTACTACTCAACAGAAAAAAACAATGGCATCTTGAAATTTAGAGGCAAATGGATGGAACTAGAAGAAAACATCCTGAGTGAGGTAACCCAGTCATAAAACCACAAACATAGTATGTAATAACCCATATATGAATTTTAGACATAGAGAAAAGGATTGCCAGCCAACAATCCATACCACCAGAAGAGCTAGAAAACAAGGAGGACCCCAGGAGAAAAACTCATGATCCCCGGAAGAAGGGAAGGGGTCAGGAAGCCCTGAGGAAATTGGGAGCACAGAGAGGGGAGAGAGAAGTGGAATGGAAGGGAGAAGGGGGAGAGGTGTGGGAGGAGAATGGGAGAATGGGATGGGGGGGGGAATGGAGAAGGGCAGGAAGGGAGATGCCTTGATAAAAGGAGTCACTATTGGTTTGGGGAGAAGTCTGGCACAGAGGACAGGGTGGGGGATTCACAGGAATATTCCTTAAGTTGATAGTAATGAACTATAACATATACACATCGAATTGTTTCATGACAAACACTGACAACTTTCCCACTAAAATATGACTATTTGCTCTTTTTACTTTCTTTTTATTATAAAAAGAAGGATTTAATTGTGGGCTTGCTTGTTGTTTCTGAGGGCTAGTCCAAGACCATCATGGCAGTAAGCATAGCTGCAGGAAGGCATGGCACCAGAGCAGTAGATGAGGGCTTACATCTCATCCAAAAACAGGGGGCAGAAAAAAGCGAGATTGGTCCTGATGTGCTTTATAAACCTGGAAAACCACCCCACTGACACACCTCCTCCATCAAGCCCACACTGCTAAGCATTCCAAAATAGCTAACTAGCTAGGGACAAAGCTTTCAACTATATGAGCCTATAGGGGTCATAGTCATTCAAACCACCAAGGGATGGAGTGACTAGAAAGTTATTTAAGATTTCTCTAATTTTTAAAATATAGATGTTTCTAGCTAAACTTCCTTCTTGGAACTGCTTTCATTGTATCCCACAATCCTGGTAGACTGTGGTCAGCAAAGAGAGAAAATTTTAAATTCCTAGTCAAGTGAAACCCAAACACAGTAACTTCAACCTGAAATTCCTTTACTTCTTTTATGCCAGGATCCAGTTTGGGCTTTCAAAGTACATCCTCCAATGTTCTGCTTGTAATTTCTTGTTAATTTATCTCTGTCATATGCTGAATTTTCTAATTTATTTTTTTCCTTTTTTAAAATTTAAGAAACAAGTTTGTTTCATGCGTCAATCCCAGCTCTCTCTCCGTCCCCTCCTCCCCTGCCCTCCCTACCAGAATCCCCAGTCCCCCACAAAATCTCCAATGCGATCCCTAGGGAGGGTGAGGCCCTCCACGGTGAATCTCCAGAGTTTGCATTTAATCCAGAGCAGGGCCTAGGCCCTCCTACAAGAGTCCGGGCAGAGACAGCATCCCTCATTGTGGGATGGGCAGTCAAAGTCTATTTGTATGCCAGGAATAAATATTATCTACGGCCCCATAGCTTACCTAGGCCTCCTCACTGACAACCACATTCAGGGGGTCTGGGTCAGTCCCATCCATGCTTTCCACACAGCTATCAATCTATGGTCCAAGAACTCCCCCTTGTTCAGTTGTTTCTGTGGGATAAAGCAGCCCAGTCTTAACTCCTTTGCTCATCAGTTCTCCTTTTCTGTCACTGGATTGCAGGAGTACTATTCCATGTTTAGCTGTGGGTGTCTGCCACTGCTTCCATCAGTCGCTGGATGGAGGTTCTGTTTCTCAGAGTCTCTGGCAGTGGGAATATATGCTGGCACTCCCTGATTCATGTCTAAAATCCATAAATGAGTAAGTACATACCATATTTCTCTTTTTCTGATTGGGTTACCCCACTCACAATAGTTTCTTCTAGTGCCATCCATTTCCCTGCAAATTTCAAGATTACATTGTTTTTTTCCACTGAATAGCATTCTATTGTGTAAATGTACTACATGTTCTCTATCCACTCTTCAGTTGAGGGTCATCTAGGTTGCTTACAGGTTCTGGCTATTACAAATAATGCTGCAAAGAACATAGTGGTACAGACATACTTGTTGTATGAATTTGCAACTTTTGGATATATGGAACTGCTGGGTCTTGTGGTAGACTGATTCCCATTTTCCTGAGGAATCTCCATACTGATTTCCAAAGTGGGTGTATGACTTGGCACTCACACCAGCTGTGGAGAAGTATTCCCCTCATACCATATCCTCTCCAGCATAAAATGTCATTGATGTTTTTGATTTTAGCCATTAAGACAGGTGTAAGATGGTACCTCAGAGTTGTTTTGATTTGCATATCCCTGATGTCTAAGGATGTTGAGCACTTTCTCAAGTGTCTCTCAGCCATTTTAGACTCCACCATTGAGAATTCACTATTTAGTTCTGTACCCCACTTTTTTAATTGTATCCTTTGGTGTTTTGGAGACTTGCTTCTTGAGTTCTTTGTAAATTTTAGAGCTCAGTCCTCTGTCAGATGTAGGGTTAATGAATATATTTGCCCAATCTGTGGGTTACTTTTGTGTCTTGCTGACTGTGTCCTTTGCCTTACAGAAACTTCTCAGTTTCAGGAGGTCCCATTAATTAATTATCGATCTCAGTTTCTGTGCTACTGGAATTATGTTCAGGAAGGGGTCCCCTATACCAATTAATTCAAGGGTACCTCCCACATTATCTTCTAACAGGTTCAGTGTGGCTAGATTTATGTTGAAGTCTTTCATCCATTTGGATTTACATTTTGTGCATGGCAATAGACATGGATCTATCTGCAGTCTACTACATGCCAGCATCCAGTTATGCCAACACCATTTGTTGAAAATGCTTTGTTTTTTGTTTTTTTTAACATCTTTATCGAAGATCAGATGTTCATCCATGTATGAGTTAATGTCTGGGTGTTCAATTAGATTCCTTTGATCTATCTGTCTCTTTTTGAGCCAATACTAAGCTGTTTTAAGGACTATAGCTCTGTAACACATCTTGAAGTCAGGGATGGTGACGCCGTTGAATGTTGCCTTGTTGAACAGGGTTGTTTAGGGTATCCTGGTTATTTCATTTTTCCATATAAATTTGAGAATTGTTCTTTCAAGGTCTGTGAAAGAATTGTGCCGGGATTTTAATACGGATTGCATTAAATCTGCATATTGCTTTCAGTAAGATTTCCCTTTTTGCTGTGTTGATACTAGCTATCCAAGAGCATGGGAGATCTTTCCATTTTCTGGTGTCTTCTTTAATTTCCTTCTTTAAAGACTCAAAGTTCTTGCGATACAGGTCTTTCACTTATTTAGTTAGCGTTACCCCAAGGTATTTTATGTTGTTTGTGGCAATTGTAAAGGGCGATGTTTCTCTCATTTCTTTCTCAGCCATTTTACTGTCTGTGTATAGTACGGCTACTGATTTTCTTGAATTGATCTTGCATCCTGACAATTTGCTGAAGGTATTTATCAGCTGTAGGAGTTCCCTGGTAGAGTTTTTTAGGTCACTTATGTAAACTATCATATCATCTGCAAATAGTGAAAGTTTGACCTCTTCTTTTCCAATTTGTATCCACTTGATCTCCTCTTGTTGTAGTATTGCTGTAGCTAAAACTTCAAGGACAATATGATTTTAGAGGAACTGCATTGAGTTTCCGTCCATTTAGTTGGCTGTTGGTTTGTTCTATATAGCTTTTATTATGTTAAGGTAAGTTCCTGTTATCCCGGATCTCTCTAAGACCTTCATCGTGAAGTGGTGTTGGATTTTGTCAAATACGTTTTCAGCATCTAGTGTGATGACCATGTGATTTTTGTTTCTCAGCTTGTTTATATAGTGCATTGCATTGATTCATATTCATATGTTGAACCATCTCTGCATTCCTGGAATGAAGCCTATTTGATCATGGTGGATGTGTTCTTGGACCCAATTTGTCAGTATTTTGTTGAGCATTTTTGCATCAATGTTCACGAGGGATATTGGTCTGAAATTCACTTTCTGAGTTGTGTCTTTGCATGGCTTGAGTATCAAGGTCATTGAAGCCTTGTACGAAAAGTTTGGCAAAGACCCTTCTGCTTCTATTGCATGGAATAATTTGAGAAGAATTGGGATAAGCTGGTCTTTGAATTTCTATTAGAATTCTGCACTGAGGCCATATGGCCCTGTGGGGTTTTTTTTTTTTTTGTTTTGGTTTTGGTTGGGAGACTTTTGATGACTGCTTCTATTTCTTTAAGGGTTATATGTCTTTTAAAATTGCTTATCTCTTCTTGATTTAATTTTGTCAAGTGATATCTATCCATAAAATTGTCCATTTCCTTTAGATTTTCAAATTTTGTGGAGCACAGATTTTCAAAGTATGACCTGATGATTCTCTGGATTTCCACTGTGTCCATTGTTATATGCCCCTTTTCATTTCTGAATTTGTTAATTTGCATGTTCACACTCTGTCTTTGGTTAGTTTGGATAAAGGTTTGTCTATCTTGTTGATTTGCTCAAAGAACTAACTCTTTGTTACGTTTATTTTTTGTATTGTTTTCCCATTTTCTACTTTATTGATTTCAGCACTCAATTTGATTATTTCCTGGTGTCTCCTCATCCTTGGTGAGTTTGCTTCTTTGTGTTCTAGAGCTTTCAGTTGTTTTGTCAATTCTCTACTATAACTATTCTCCAGTTTCTTCATGTTGGCACTTAGTGCTATGAACTTCACTGTTAGCACTGCTTTCAAAGTGTCCCATAAGTTTGTCTATGTTGTTTGTTCATCTCATTGAATTCTAGGAGGCCTTTAATTTCTTTTTATATTACTTATTTTACCCAGGTATGGTGCAATTGTGCATTATTCAATTTCCATGAATTTGTGGGTTTTCTACAATTTGTGTTGTTGTTGAATTCTAATTTTAATGCATGCTCATCTGATGAGGTGTATGGAGTTATTCCAATTTTTTGTACCTGTTGATGTTTGATATGTTGCCAAGTATGTGGTTGATTTTTGCGAAGGTTAAATGCTGCGCTGAGAAGAAGGTATATTGTTTTTTATTTTGATGGAATGCTCTATAGATATCTGTTAATCACAGTTGGGTCATAACTTCTATTATTTCCTTTACTTCTTTTTTAAATTTCTTTCTGGTAACCCTGTCTATTGGTGAGAGTGGGGTGTTGAAGTCTCCCACTATAAATGTGTGGTTCTTTATATGTGATTTGAGTTTCAGTAATGCTTCTTTTATGAGCGTGGATGCTTTTGTATTTGGGGCTTAGATGTTCAAAATTGAAACTTCATGGTGGATTTCTCCTGTGATGAGGATGAAAGGACCTCCTTCATCTCTTTTGATTGATTTTATTTTAAAATCTAATTTGTTAGATATTAGGATTGTTACCCCCACTTGTTGCTTGTGTCTGTTTGATTGGAAGATCTTTTCCCAACCCTTAACTCAGAGATACTATCTGTCTTTGAGGATGAGGTGTGTTTCTTGTATGCAGTAGAAGGATGGAATTTTTCTTCGTATCCATTCTGTTAGCCTGTGTCTTTTTATAGGTGAGTTAAGGCCATTTGTATTGAGGAATATTAATGACCATTGATTGCTCATTCTTGTTTGTTTTGGAATGGTTGATAGTGAAGGAATTATATGTGGATTTCCACCTCTTATTTGTTTTGGCTGTTGGTAAGGTGGGATTATCTATTGCTTATGTTTTTCTGGTTGTAGTTAACTTTCTTGGGTTAGAGTTTTCCTTCCAGAACTTTCTGTAGGGCTGGGTTAGTAGATATATATTGTTTAGATCTGGTTTTGCCCTGGAGTATCTTGTTATCTCCATTTATAGTGCTTGAAAGCCTTGCTGGATAAACAGTCTGGGCTGGCATCCGTGGTCTATTAGTGTTGGTAGAATATCTATCCAGGGCCTTCTAGCTTTCAGAGTTTCCATGGAGAAGTCAGGTGTGATTCTGATAGGTTTGCCTTAGTATGTTACTTGGCATTTTTCCTTTGATGCTCTTAATATTCTTTCTTTATTCTGTATGTTCGGTTTTTTTTACTATTATGTGGTGGGGGGACTTCCTTTTGTCTTCCACTCTATTTGGTGTTCTGTAGGCTTTTTGTACTTTGATTGGCATGTCTTTCTTTTGGTTGGAAAAGTTTTCTTTAACGATTTTGTTGAATAAGTGTTCTGCCCCTTTGAGGTGGTTTTCTTCTCCTTCTTCTATACCTATTAGTCTTAGGATTGGTCTTTTCACAGTGTCCCAAATTTCCTGCATATTTTGTGTTGAACTTACTATTTTCTTTGGTCAATGAATCTATTTCCCCTTGTGTATCTTCAACACATGAGATTTTTCTCTTCCAACTCTTGTATTCTGTTGTGTATGCTTGCATCTGTAGTACTTTACCATTTGACCAGCTTTTCCATTTCCAGCATTTCTTCAAGCTATGTTTTTTTATTGTCTCTATTTCAGATTTCAACCCTTGCACTTTTTGAATTGTTTCTTACAATTTTTGTTTTGTCTTTCCCTCTCTTTCTTGCATTTTTGGATGTTTTGTTTTGTCTTTTCATTTTCTTGTATTTTTTGGATGGTTTCTTCCTCCATTTCTTGCATTTTTGTATTTTTTGGTTTGTTTTTTCTTCCATTTCTTTAAGGGATTTTCTCCTGTCCTCTTTGAGGGCTTCTGTAATTTTCATGAAGTTGTTTTCAAAGTCTTTCTCATCTGCTTTATCTGTAATGAGCTGTTCAGTTCTTGCAGGAGTAGGTTCTCTAGTTTCTTACGGTGTCATGTTGGTTTTTATGTTGCTGAGTATGTTTTTATATTGTCTCCTCATCATTTCTTCCTGTGGGTTCAGAATGAGTCTCTTCCTCTACTGGTGGGTATGTGACTAGGGTTCCTTTCCAGTTGGTGGGAGCAGGTCCAATACACTGGTGGCTTTCCTGTTGTGTGAATGGAAGCCACTCTAGTATCAGGGACTTGGCATTCTCTGAGCAGGCTGGACCCTTGCCTGTCCCATGGGTTGAGAATGGGACTTGGAAGCTGGCAGTCCCTGTGTGGGCTGGCTCCTGCAGTGATGACAGCTGCAGTGTACAATACCCTGGCCTTGGCTAGTTGTGAGCAGATCACTGGAAGTTGGGCTGTAAACAGGCCAAGGCCTATCTAGCCCTGTGGGTGGAGAAAGTGACTATAGTGCTGACAGTCTCTGGCTAGGCTGAATCCAGTTGTGCTGTGATTTGCTGTGCAGTCCCTAGTTCTTTGGTGGTTATGCTCAGGGTACCAGAAGGCAGGTTGGAGGCAGTCCCATGCCTACCTTGCCTATCCCATGGGTGGAGACTGGGACTTGGAAGCTGGTAGTCTCTGGGCGGGCTGAATCCTGTATGGCTGGGAACTGACATGAGCAGTCCTCAGGTCTGCCACTTTTTACTTTCATTCTTAGCTGTACTGAGTTTTTATTCAGAGAAATTTGGCTTGGAAACAGAGTTAGAATTGCAGAAATTGGAAAGATAAAACCCCAAATTATTTATTCTTCCATCTGATATGGCTAAACTCAGTGGTTTTCAAACAAGTCATGGATGAGAACAGTATTTGTAGTGAGAGAGGATGTTAGGAGTAGGAAGCAGATTGCAGAGGGAAGAGAGATGCAATAAACTGAATGCATTTTATATGCGTATGAAAATGTCAAATAGCTGTATAAAATTTATAATAAAAACACATCTTTATTAAAAATATTAAGAAATGGAGTAACTACTTTCAGAAATCATAAACCAGGTTCACTTAAAATATTTATACTTATGTAAATAATAGTGTTATTGAGAGGTTAAAGAAAAATACATAATTCTACAAAATAGTTTGTTTTTCTAAAGAAATTAAAGGAAACATGAGCTTTACTTACTTACACAGTATTTTCTTATGGGAATGTTTAATAGTTTTAAATTTATAACTATTGCCAAGTTGATCTACAGATTCAACCCACCTCAAAATTCCAAACTTGATAAATTTAGAAATTGTCAAACTAAAAATAAAGTTCACTTGCAAAGGTAAAGGATGCAAAAATGAAAAATAATCTGGAAAATCAAGATGAACAGAAATGTGATTCCCCCATGAAAGGATCTTGTCTCACTCTCTTATCGTATTTTTTATACAAATATATGAAATGCCTATACAGTTTTATATACTGAGGCAACTAATATTAAATGTAAGCCTGCCTTCATTGTTGTCATTTTCTAAATATATCTTATCTCCTTTCAGAATTCAAAAACTTAGAAACCTATATCATGATTTACTGTGCTCTGTATCTTATGCTTTGTTTAATAATTATCCATCCTCCTTTTAGCCACATATACAACCAAATGTAAGGACCAAGAGAGGAGGGATTATAATTTGTTTTGTTGTCTGAGTTTTTGTCAGTGCTCTAGAATAGGGCCTGCTAGATCATAGTTCATAAACAATATATTGAATATAATCATTTAGTTTTAAATCTTATATTTAATATGCAGATTTGCTTCTCCCTGGCATTTGGAATTGGTAAATATCAGGTGAGACTTTTTTCTTTATATGATTGACAAATATTAGTTTGGGGATTTGAAAATCTTCCTTTCTCTTTATAATAAAATATTCTTTGATGAAGAAGACAGCCACTGTATATGTTTTATGGTTTCCAAAGTTATATGAAGACCTTTTCTTGTAGGCAACAAGGGAGCACACTGGGTGAAGTTAACTTACTGCCAAGATTGAGGTTCTGAGATTCATCCCTGGAAGTTACATGATAGAAGAGATCAACCCACCTTCCTCAGTTTGTAGTCTGACCTCCACATGCTTCCTATGACACACTAATGCACCCATACACACAAATAAATAATATAAAAATATTCAATTCATTATTTAAACAGGGAGAATTAACAACTATGCCTCTTTTGATTTTTTAGAGATAGGTTTCCTTTGTGTATCCCTGGATATCCTGTCCTGGAACTCACTCTGTATATCAGGCTGGCCTCAAACTCTCAGAGAACAATCTACACCTTCTTCCTGAGTTCTAGGGTTTAAAGACATGTGCCACCACTACCCAGCTGAAAGAGCTATTTTTAATACTATGCTCTGAAAATAGGAGATTAACATTTATTAGATAAAAGAGGAATATAGACCTCATTGATATATGTTCTTAATGAGACAGTACCAAAATAAAAACAGGACACTGCATAATTTTCTTTGTATTCTCCTGTACAGGTCAGTAATAATCAGTTGGCTTTTTTGAAGTTTATCATTTTTGTTTCATATTTACTTCTCCATATGGTACTCGAATCTTTTTTCAAATTTAGGATGGCTATTATCTAGTCATTAGGAGGGGAATAGGTTAGATAAATAAACATATGAATAACTTTCTCCAAGCCCAGTTAAGTTTGAATTTAAAACTTGATTTTTTGTATATTTCATTTGTTTTTATGCTGATTTATCCAACTCATATTCAATAATAGCAAAAAGGCCCCTTGTGAAGGTGAAACTTCATTATCAATTGGATAGGATTTCAAATCACCATGTAAATTAAACTGTGGTCATATATGTGACTAATTGTCTCTATTAGGTTAATTAAAGGGAGAAGATCCATTATAAATATAGTGGTAATATTCCATAGGCTGGAGTCCTGTGGCAAATAAAAAGAAGGAACAAAAACACCAGCATTCATTTTCTCTTCTTCTTTAGTTCAGATCCAATGTGCCAAGTGTCTACTGCCATGACTTTCTTACCATCATGAACTGTAACCCTCATTAATCTGTGAGCCAAAACATACTTCCCTTAACTGTTTTTGTCAGTTATTCTGTTATAGCAAGAAGAAAAGTATTTAGTACACCAGGAAACAATTGATTTGTTTAATTCTCTTTGTACAGCTTTGATAGCATCTTGGATGCCCATATAATAAAATATAATGACCAAGAGCCTAGAAATAATAAATAAATTCTGTTTCATTTGTTTATTTTTCCTGAAACATGACATTTATCTTTACATATATTAAATAACTATAATTATATAGTGAATGTTTACAATTTGAATAATCATAATATAATTCTAAAGCCAAAATATTGCTGCTGGTTACATTTACAAGCCTATTTATAAAATAAAAACTTTGCAAGCGTTCGTTAACTTCTTGTGTGTTTCTATTTAATTTGATGTAATTTTATCACATATACAGAGTACTTTGACAACCACTTTGGTCAAAACAGAAAACTCTTCTACTACCAACCATGAACCTGCACATTGTTTATCTAATAAGTATCCAAAATCAGGTAGGGACCAATCCAAGTATATATGTGGTCTATGTTTGCCCTGAAAGTTGTCAGTTTACAATTTATATTTTATTATATGATTTATTTATGACATATTGTTTTCAAATTTTATTGACAATCTTATTTCTCAATATACTTCCTTTCCCCAAAAGTTAGGCTGTTATAACACTCGGTAGGGTAACATAACAAACCGGCACTGTCTTTTTTCACAGAAACATACAATTTTCTGTTACCATGTCAAAGTTATAAGTTTGCTTAAGGTTGTTTCCTTGACTTTCTTCATAAAGGGTCCCAGATATGCTGGTGTCTCATGCAAATTTGTTTCTTAATCCTTGCTAATTGATCCACTAGATACACCAATACTTTCTCAATGTAAGTATTCAAACATCCAACAATTAAAACCTGACTACATTATTACGACTCTCAAATATACATGCATTATTTTTCCATTTTAAATTTTCATCTTGAAATTTTGTTAAAAGTTATCAATAGCAGAAATTGCAGTGCATATTGATGTAACTTTTTTCCTGCTATTTTAGCTTTATGTTATCCTCTTAGCAGCATATATACTACATGTAACTCTCATCATTTTATGCTTAGATTATTTGCACTGAAGGCATTTAAGGAATTTGGTAATGTGCATGCTAATGCATCATGCTATCTTAGTGCTCTTTGTGTGTGCACCGACAGATTATTTGAGGCTGCATAAATAAAAAAGAGTAAAGATTTATTTCTCATAATTTAGAAGTTACAAAAGTTCTAGGCAAGGCATTAGTGTCTGTTCAGCATCCAAAGAGACAAAACTTGTATGTACACATCAATCAAAATAGAAAATATATACATAAAATTATTCTACATCAGCAATTATGAATTAATGTAGTCACACTGTAATTTGGTCCATATATTTTTATTTTTGAATTCAAAATGACCAATTACCTTGGTTTGGCAAAAATCAGGAGTTCTCTATGATGCATAATTTTCAGTAAAACAATTAAGAACTTGTGAAAACACCAAGGAGCTTGGTCATACATTTAATATATGATGAGAAACTTTATTACTGATTATTTTTGCAGTGTAATTCAGGACTCCAAGATCTCATTAGTTTTTTGAAATTAAAACACACATTCTAGCTGATATCCATGATTGTATTTCCAAAGCTTTCTTTGAGGGTAAGTACACCAGTGGCTGCATTCTCGATTTAGATAGAAAACAGTATTTAATTTCTTCCTTGGGGGAATTTTTAAAGGTTACTTTGAAATTCACTGTGTATACTGAATGTCAAAGAGTGGAAGGTTGAAAAGGAACAGATTTAATCAACAGTCCTCTGGTTCATAAAAGTAGTTACAACTAAGAAAAATCAAGACAAGAATAATGTTTGGTAGAATGGGGACATAAAAGAAGTTCATGAACAAGGATATGCAAAGCATTCTCTGAAGTTTTATCCTAACATTAACAAGTCCTTACTCATTCATCTTACTTCCAGTGCATATTCCCATGAAACAATTACATTTGAAATACAGCTCAGGGAAATTGGGTACTCTTCTTCCCCATGTGAACTAATAACTATACGTACACAGTTCCTCATTCTGAGACATGCTGTAATTTTAAATTAGAGTACATCTGGAATTGAGGAGGTGGTTAAGCATTTAAGAGCATTTACTGCTCAATCATGAGGTCAAAAGGTCAGTTCCAAGTCCTCCTGTATTAGCCTGGGCATTTCTATGTGTCTGTAACACCAATTTTTGAGGATGCGGAGACAGAAGGAAAACTAGGGCTTTCTGACTTCTAGCATAGTTGAGAGAATCCTACCCTCAAGTTAACTGAAAGAACTTGACTCAAAAAAGAATACAGTGACAGAGAGGAGATCCAATGTTTTCTCCATGTGCTCATTCAGGCACACAAATTTTTGCAGATAATCACACACTACTACTTATTTCTGCCCCTTTCCTTTACTATTCCTCCAAAGTTTTTTCTCAGATCCCAAGACCACAAGAAGGGGAGACGCCAGAGTAGAACACTGTAAAGAAAAGACAAATTCATCACTTGTGGACATCATTGTTTTTAATATCTCAAGAAGCTTTTTTCCCATCAAATTTCTTTCTTCTTACTACTAGACGTGTCTGAAGAAATTATCTAAATAATTATCTTCAAGACTTTTCCCACTTGGTATTTTCCAGTAACCCATTTGTATCAACAAGTGCTATTCATCAGTTACTCTTTCTTGCTAATAAATTAACAATCTACATCTGGTTATATCATGACATGAATTTTTCACAATAAGTTAAATACAGATGAATACATTGTTTATCATATACTTCTGCAAAAGTGTGAAATAAACTTTTTTTCTATTTGGGATTTTTCTCTTTGGTCTGCTATAACATGGTTTCGTTGCCAATACCAGAATGCAACTAAATGTGAACGCACTTCATATTATTATCACGGCAGAAAATGTGCTTCAGTTGGAGTCTAGGATTGCCATGGTTATGGGTAAGAAATCTATGATAACATATTTTAGTTTTACTTTAATCAGAACTATGTGAAGACACATTAATGATATATTGTTTTCATAAGAGTATCTAATCATGGCATTCAGGTTATAATGGGCTTACGTAAAATGTGTCATATCATATAGCTTCTTTTTAATTTTTGTGGTTATAATACAATTGTATTAAGTCTAACTTCATATTCCTCTCTCCAAATCCTCCCATATACCTCTCTTTACTTTCCTTCAAATTCATGGCCAACATTTTAATTAGCTGCTGATAAATATATATACACATATATTCTAAATATAATATGCCTAGTTTTTATAATCTAGTTGCATGTATGATTTCAGAACTAAGAAATTGGTATTGGATAACCAATTGATTTTGCTTTTCCCAGGGAAATCTATTTCTTCAATTTTCATCATTTCTTAGTTCCTGTAGTTCTTTTATGTAAGGTTGATTTCTCATTGGCTAGCTTTCCCCTGTCTACTTTGGCATGCTCATTGAGGTCATCCTTGTACAGCTCATGTACACACAGTCATGCTGACAAGATTTTATGGGTGTAGCTTCTGGCATTGCTAGGAGATATAGCCTCACAGTAAATTCTCCAATCCTGTGGTTCATACTCTCTTTCTTACCCTTCTTCCACAATGTTTCCAGAACATTAGCTGCAGGAATTGTTTTATAAATGCATCTATTCAGACTGTGCTCCAAAACTGTACATTTTGATTGGTTGAGATTTTTCTGTAATGGTCTTTCAGTGTGTTTCAAAAGAATTTTCTTTAATGATGGTTGTTGAGTGTAAGAAAATAAAGCCTATGAACCCAAGAGATGAGCCAACTTGGAGTCTGCCTAGTGCTGTATGATTTCCTTATTGAGCCTATCCAATGAGGGGTAACCACATGATATAAACAGATTGGAATGTATCCTGGGACAGGGAGGGTATATTAGGTTCTTCCCATTGCTAAATAAATGAATCTGCTCTTTTTGTTTTTTGGTGCTGTTGACACTATCCCTTCTCATCCTCTCCCCTCAGGAAGCCATTAGGACCCAGCAACAGTTGAGGTCTACTCTTATCTATAGGTATAAGGATATATAGATTATAGTTACATATTATGCTGATTTAGTAAAATAATGGAACTAAGTTAACTTCCAGTATCCAGGGGTTGTTGGCTAGGCTTCCAGTACAGGGGGCATGATTTCACTTTTGCTGAGTGGGTCTCAAGTCCAATTAGAGAACTATTATTGTCCAATAAAGTATGGCTACCACTATTGTATCCTTTATGTTGGTCATTGTTGTGGTTCTTAGGCCTCATAGCTAGATAGGACTGTTGGCCATTTCCCTCCTTTGTCAGCATAAATTGTGTAAATGTAGCACATTTTCATTATCCATTCTTTGGTTGAGGGGCATCTGGGTTCCAGATCTTTTTAAAATATCTGGTAGTATTTTGTTTTCAGTCTAGTCCTGGATTTTCTTTTTTAGCTGAGAGGACTTTCAGTATTATTTTAATCTCCTGATTTGCTATGGGTCCCTTTAGGTTCTTGAAATCATCTTGGTTTAATTTTTTCTACTTTGGAAGATAGTGCATTAGAATTAATTGAAACCACACATCAAGTGTACTTAACAGATATCTAAAGAATATACCACCCAAGTGCCAATGAATACATAATATACTCAGCTACACATGGGAACTTTTCTAAAATTGATCACATCCTGGGACACAAAATAAATCTTTAAAATTAAAAAAGATTGACATAATTACTTGTATCCTATCTGGCCATAATGTAATAAAAACCTAAAATCAACATCAAACAAACCTCTGGTGAATATACAAGCTATTGGAGATTAAGCAATTTATTGCTGAATGATAAATGGAACAAAGAAAACATGGAAATATGAATAAAAAACTTCCTTGTACTAACATCTCCTTTGGAGAAAACATTTTTTCAAGTGGTCATGAATGGGAAAGTGCTTCTGTGTTAGGGATGGGGACTACTCCTCTAAGTACTAGGACCCCATCTAGTGCAGGCCCACACAGGACTGTGCATGCTGCCGCAGTCTTTGGGAGGTCATTTGTGCATCTGTCCTATTGTGCTTTGAAGGATTGTTTCTTTGGTGTCTTACATCCCTACTGACTCTCATATCCTTTCTGTGTGCTCTTCCTCAAAGTTCTCTGATCTCTGAAGGAAGGCATTTGGTGGAGACATAGCATTTAGATCTGTGCATTCCAAGGTCTCTCATACTGAGGTCTTACATCCCTACTGACTCTTACACCTTTCTGTCTCCTCTTCCTCAAAGTTCCCTGATCTCTGAAGGAAGATATTTGGTAGAGACGTGGCATTTAGATCTGTGAATTCCAATATCTTTTATTTTCTGTATATTGTCTGGATATGAGTCTCTGTGTTTTTCCCTTCTACTGCAGAAGGAAGATTGTCCCATGATGGCAGAAGAGGGTACTGGTCTATGAGTACAACAGAATATCAATAAGAGTCATTTTATTGCCACATTCTTTCAAAAATGGTAATATTTGGTTTTCCATAGGTCCCTGACCTATCTAATGTCAGGTTATTGTCCACCTGAGCAGTGTCAGGTATGGGTTCTATCTCACGAAGATATTGCTTGATTATTCCCACAAGCTTTGTGTCACTATTGCATCACTGTATCTTGCAGGCACATCGCTATTGTAGATGGGAGGGTTAGAGGGTAGGTTGATATTTGCCCTTATAATTTGGTAGCTTGCAAAGTACCTTTTAGTACCATGAACACTAATCCATAGGAGTGAAGGCTTTAGGTAGGCAAAAGCTCAACTCCATTTTCCATTTGTTTAGGACTTGTCTTCAGCAATAGGGTGCTACTGTTAGTTTGTGGAAAATAGCCAATAGCTTTGACAATAGCCTGGATTTGGGGGAGTTCCCTTTGATCAACAAATGAGATGTAACCCATTCCTAGTACTGGAAGTTTCATTTGCTGATTCTAGTTGTATAGTAAGGGTTCTGTTTCTCCTGTTATTGGAAATTTTCATTCAGATTGCCTTTATATTTGTATATATTTTAAACTTTGGACTGATTATACTTATAGGTGCTGATGTCTATTCTTGTCTTTGTGTTGCGCATGTCCCACTTCCTGCTTTCTCTTGCCCTCTCTGGTACTTAGTTAAATGTGGTGGCTATAAGTTGACTGTTGAGGAATGCTTGTAGGATCCTGGCAAGTGTGGCAACTTGAGGTTCCTGATATAAAGTGTTTTCAGGTATTAGAAGCTAACAGTTGGTTATGGAGCTGGGTTAGAAGGGAGAGGGAACCTGAGCAAGTCCATTGGAAGTGGGGAAGCAGGGTGTACAACAAGAATCTGCACAAAACCTTTGGAATAGGATCAGAGAGGAAAGAGAGACCACAGGTTGTGACTTGCTACAAAGCTGGTAATAAGACTGGGGATTGGAACTGAAGGAGAGGAGTAAGTCTGAAAACCACCTGGCTGCTGGCTCTTTCGAGGGTGTATTGCCAGGAATTGGGGAGTGAGACAAAGGGATGAGGTGGTTGAAGATGGTTGTAAGAGATTATCTTTGGGATCCTCTGGAGATGTGGGAAGAAAGGAAACTGAGGCCACAGCAATATTTCTGTTACAGGTTGGGGATTAAGACTGAGGGATTTGAATTGGTGATGAGGAGGGAGAATGAAGATTTATACCTGGTTTCCTCACTGATATATACAGCAGGTTTCCAAAGAATATCTGAGGGAGTTGGCAGTTGAGACAAAAAAGATGGGATGGTGAGGCAAGCTGTAGGAGAGAATATGGTTAAATTCATTTTTTGAATCGATATTATTTTAAAATTACAGATTTATCAGGACATAACCAAGTTGCAAGCTGAGGAACACATATCAGTGGAATTGTACAATATTTGGTCTTTTGTGATTGATAGCATTCACTAGCCCTTCATGCTTAATATTTTTAACTGACTTGGTAGATTCATGCTATTTTTTAGCACTGAATAATATTCTGTTATATTGATGCAACACTGTGTATTTTCATATACTTGTTAAAAGGCATTTTGGAGATTTTACAGTTTTGGTGATTAGGAATAAATTTGTTATCAAGCTCATGTGAAGCTTTTTGCTGAGCATATATTTTCAAATCATATGTGTGTATGTGTGTGTGTGTGTGTGTGAATCAAGTAGTGAAGGTGTTGTATCATTTTATTTAATCTTTTAAAGCAACCTTGTTTCTAATTCAAATTAAAAAAGAAAAGAAAGAAATTGCTAAATGATTATCTGAATTACCTGTATTATTTTAAATCATCATCAGAATAAATGACTTTCTGTTGTCCTATTGTTCATTATTATTTTAACTTTCAATTTTCTTATGTCATATGTTTTTAAATGTATTTTATATGCTTAATTTTAATTTAAATAATAAGTTTATTTACATGTACATTCAAGGATTTTTCTTGACTCCTAATTGATTTTTAATATTGATCTTGAAGAATTTTGTAGCTTATATATAATTTGACAGTTAACTTTGCATAAAGCATATGCTTTGGAAAGACATTCTTCAACACTGTGACTCATTTTTTCATTTTATTAGTAGTGTCTTCCTAGAAATGAATGAATGTTTAATTAAACCTAAATGCTTCAATATTTTCATGAATTGTGCTTTTGGTATAAAGGATAAGACATTATCAAAAACCCAAGGAACCTAAACAGTCCTTTATGCTTATTTTAGGTAGTTTATAACTTTGCATTTTATACTTACATATAATCCATTTTAGTTGAATAAATGTGTTATGCTTTTATATAGATTTAATTCTTTCTTAAAAGATTATTTTTTAATAATGTGCATGTGTGTATCTTTTAGTGGATAAGTTTATATGACTACAGGTTCCTACACAGGACGGAAGAAGGTATCTAATCCTATAGAGTGAGAAGAACAGGCACTTGTGAGCCATTTGATGTGGGTACTTGCAACGTATACTCTTCTTGTCAGCCTGGGTTCTGCCTCTGCCTTAGCCCTCAAATAACACAGGAAACACTATATTAATTATGAAGCTGTTGGACATTTCCTTGGTTTCTTATCAGCTAGCTCTGACTTAATTATTAACCAATAACTGCTAATCTGAGTATTTCCAATTGGTCTTCTCTTACCTGAGAAGGGTTTGGACCCTGGTGTCCTACATCATGACTGTCTGTGCCTCTGTTTCCCAGAATCCTCTGCAACTCCTAGTCCCACCTATCTTGCTTCCTTACTGGCCAACAGTGCTTTATTAATCAACCAGTAGAACAACATATACACAGAAGGACTTCCCCTATCAGGTACTGACATCTCAACTCACATCTTCAAGGGGAGTATGCACTTTTTTAACTGTGTAACCATATCATGAGCCCAGAATGATTTTTGTAAGGCATATGTGTTTAATACTGTTCTTTTATATAAGAGTGATAACATAAGTAAAACTGCAGATAAATAAAAATTAAGCAGTCATGCAAACCACATTTTAAAATAATATTGAACTAAACCCATGTAACAAGAAAAGAGTATCAGGATACTTGAGGAAGATACAGTTATATGTGGATAATGAAGAGAAAAATAAGATACTCAGGACTCATTGCATTCCTTCTAATATAAATGAATTCATATTAGACTAGAAAATATGTAATCATCATTGATGATAGATGATTTCATCCAAATGTATGTAAAGAGAATTTAAGAAAAAACTCATGAAGCACTCAATGCTCATGACCCAAATCAATTACATAAAAGAATCCTGACAGTTACAAAACTAAGTTAGTGAAGATTATTTTCCTCATTTTGAAGGATTTGGATGAAATACAAAGACTGAATAGATAAAAAATTGTTCAACTAAAGCAAGAAATATAGTCTGATTCCTCTTACTTGATTACAGTTTTAACTTCAAGGATAATTCATCCAAGGGAAGAAGGCTGTTTTTATGTTCATTTTTGGTGAGAATATGGAAAATTGAAAAAAACAGGTAAATTTGAAATTGGTATCTTTTTGGAAGGAACATAAAAAATAAAGAAATTATGCAAAATAAGTACATGAGAACATCGGCAAAAGGATTAAAACAAAGCCACAGCTATACACAATTCATAACAAATGAAATAGAATGAGTTTATGAAAGAAATTATATAAGTGATCTAGGTAACAATCCTCTCCAAGGTGGCCCTCAGATAAATATGGGATGTTATTTAGTCATTAGCAATGAAACAAAAATTCATTCAAGCAAGCAGAGTTTCCATTGTCTAATGCCAATTCAATATAAATATTTGCAGAAAATGGAGTTATCATAAAAGTGTTCCTCAAACACCAATATAAAGCCTCTAGAAATTAAAATCTTTGTATGTGTATTTTTCTAGTGTCCATTTCTTATCTCTGAAAGGAAAATACTTAATATCATGCTATTTAGATATCACTATAAATACTAGGATGGTAAATAGCCAATTGGCTCTGTTGTACTTTGTATTTCAAATGAAAAATGAAAAAGTATTACTGATCTCAATATGCAGTTTTATAAATAATAATTAACCTAGAAATTTGCTATAAATAATATAATACTAAAACACACACATAATACATGGTAACTTATGCCTGTTATCCCATCAGTAGTAAATAGATGTAGAGGGAGTTCAAGGTCAGCCTAGACAATATTGTCTCTTAACCAAAATAAAACAGAAACCTACATAATTTTTTAAGAATTATAACACAGTACATATCATGGTAATATGTACACGGCTTTAATAACATATGAGGTAAATCATTAAACATAATTGAACTATTTTGAAATGAAATCAGAGGCACTAAGGAATTGGATTTCTCTGCTTTTGGATTGAATTTCCAAATTAAATACATTAGGGGAAGTAGTGTAACATGTTGAGTTTCTGAATTTAATCATATTTTCATTGCATTGTTGAAAGATTGTCTAATAATATTAAGTTTTTCTGTAACTGAATGTTTCATACCAGTAGGGTTGATGCCTGGTTCTCTATAAACATTTTTCTATAAACAATATAGAGTAGATCCTAATATTTAGGCAAAGCTCAGCAATGGGTGTTTGGAAAATTTTTTATAACATACTCCTCAATGGCAGATAGTAGGAGAAGATGCTCCTCATTATACCTATAAATATATGTATGATATTCAGATAAGAAGTCTCAGTATGCTAGTGCCCTAATAATCTTGAAAGAGCAGAAAACTATTATATTCAAATTACTTTATTAGAAATTTATATAAATCTGTATATTAAGGTTCAAAAATTGGATTTAATTTTATTTAAAATATAAATTTGGTGATGACGCAGTTAACTAAATTTAAACATCCAAAGGATTCCATTAATGCCACCAAATCAAAAACAGCCAGGGGAACAGACAATTTATAATAAACACATATCCATAGATTATGATTATATATGTTTAAAATTGCTTGTGTATGATAGTTATGCATTCAGCAACACTAAAGTTAGTGATTTAGAGGCTACAACACTTTGTTATTACTTAGGAGGAAATTCAGTCACAATCTGGAATATGCAGTTGGATAATTATTGATGTCTCTTAGAGTCTCAGTTGACTCAGCAGTATTTTTAATGGATGCTTATTTAAAATGCATATGAAAAATATGTAGCCTTTCCCAGTTTTTTCTATTTACTGACCTCTTACCATATCTCTGCATTTAAACATCTACTGGTAGTTGAGGAATCTTATTTTTTTTTGTTCTCTGAAGGTAAATAGTCCATTAATACTAGTAAATTTTCTTTTCACTGTTTATCAAGTTATTATCATGTGGTATAATAGTTAATTTCCAAGATATTCTATTTTGCCTTAACCTGGAAAATGCTGCTTAGTAAAACAACAGCTTATATTTGAACAATCACAATTCTATTCATTGAGATAGAAGCAGGTTTTCATGCTGGCTATAAATTAGGGACAAACACAATTTTGTTGGAAGTCTAAAGTGGCAACAGAACCAGTACAAGTGAATTTAATAATTAGAAACATTATTTACAGCCACTGAGGACTTATTTTTATTGGCAGTAGTTCTTAGCTTTTGACATTTTGGGGGGAAAGGGATTTTTTTTCTATTTTTTATTTACATCAGAAACAAGATGGTTTTACGTGACAATACCAGTTGCCTCAACCTCCCCTCCTCCCCTGCTCCCCAATAACTCCATATCTCATCCCATTTTTGCTCCCCAGAGAGTGTGAGGGCTTCCATGGGAGATCCTCAGTGTCTGTCACATCCTTTGGAGCAGGGTCTAGGTCCTCCCCCATATGTCTATGCTGAGACAGTATCCTTTTATGTGAAATGCACACCCAAAGTCAATTTGTATGCTAAGGATAAATACTGATCTATGATTTTCTATTTTCTGAGACAGATGCTATGGTAATTTACCCTGGAATTGACCTAATTCTTGAAAAACCTTTACAGTAATAATAGTCATTGGTGAACAATCCTCCCTAAATTGATATGAACTGAAAGCTATACTGAATTGATGACTAATGTCCTATTTTTGAAGAGCAGAATGTGATGAAGCTATTTTGTTTCAAAAGCAATTTATTCAGCTTATGTCCTCTTCTCTGCTTTCAGAAATACATAAAATATTGTTTCTTAAACAGCTTGGTATTGGGTGTGAAAATAGACAGGTATATAAATGGAATCAAATTGAAGACCCTGATATTAACCCACACACCTCTGAACACCTGATCTTTGACAAAGATTCTAAAATTATACAATGGAAAAAAGAAAGCATCTTCAACAAATGGTGCTGGCATAACTGGATGCTGGCTTGTAGAAGACTGTAGATACATCCAAATCAATCACTGTGCACAAAACTTAAGTCCAAGTGGATCAAAGACCTCAACATAAATCCAACTACACAAAACCTCTTAGAAGATAAAGTGGGAAGTCCCCTTGAATGAATTGGTACAGGAGACTGCTTCTTGAACATAAAACCAGTAGCACAGACACTGAGATCAACAATTAATAAATGGGACCTGAGAAGCTTCTGTAAGGCAAAGTAGAGAAAATGGCAGCCCGCAGAATGGGAAAAGATATTCACGAACCTCATATCTGATAGAGGGTTAATCTCTGAAACTTACAAAGAACTCAAGAAGCTAGTCTCCAGAATTTCAAATAATGCAATTAAAAAATGGAATACAGAACTAAATATAGAATTCTCAATAGAGGAGTCTAAAATGGCTGATAGACACTTAAGAAAGTGCTCTTCGATAGGTAGGATCAACGTAGTAAAAATGGCAATCCTACCAAAAGCAATCTAAAGATTCAATGCAATCCCTATGAGGATACCAGAACAATTTTTTCACTGACCTCAAAAGGACAATCCTTAACTTTATATGGAAAAACAAAAGACCCAGGATAGCCAAGGCAACCCTGTACAATAAAGGAACCTCCGAAGGCATTATCATCCCTGACTTCAAGCTCTATTATAGAGCTATAGTCTTGAAAACAGCTTGGTATTGGCAGAAAAGCATACAGGTAGAGCAATGGAATGGAATTGAAGATCCTGATATCAACCCACATACCTTTGAACACCTGACCTTGACAAATAAGCTAAAACTATACAATGGAAAAAAGAAAGCATCTTCAACAAATGGTGCTGGCATAACTGTATGCTGGCATGTAAAAGACAACAGATAGATCCATATCTATCACCATGCACAAAACTTAAGTCCAAATGGATCAAAGACCTCAACATCAATCCAGCCACACTGAATCTCTTAGAGGAGAAAGTGGGAATTACTCTTGAATGAATTGGTATAGGAGACTCCTTCCTGAACATAACACCAGTAGCACAGACACTGACATCAACAATTAATAAATTGGACCTCCTTGAACTGAGGAGCTTCTGCAGGGCAAAGGACACAGTCAAGTAGACAAAACAATAGTCCACAGAATGGGAAAAGATATTCACCAACCCCACATCTGACCTAGGTCTGATCTCCAAAATTTACAAAGAACTCAAGAAGCAAGACTCCAGAACACCAAAGGATCCAATTAAAAAATGGGCTACAGAACTAAACAGAAAAGTCTCAATAGAGGAGTGCAAAGTGGCTGAGAGACACTTGAGAAAGTGCTCAACATCTTTAGCCATTAGGGAAATGCAAATCAAAACAACTCTGAGATACCATCTCACTCCCATCAGAATGGCTAAAATCAAAAACACTAGTGACAGTTTATGCTGGAGAGGATATGGAGAAAGGGATTCACTCCTCCACTGCTGGTGGGAATGCTAACTAGTGCAGCCACTTTGGAAATAAGTATGGAGATTCCTCAGAAAAATAGAAATCAGTCTACCACAAGATTAGCAATTCTAGTCTTAGGCATATACCCAAAAGATGTACCCTCATACAATATGGACATCTGATCAACTATCTTCATAGCAGCATTATTTGTAATAGTTAGAACCTGGAAAGAACCTAGATGACCCTCAACTGAAGCGTGGATAGAGAAAATGTGGTACATTTACACAATGGAGTACTACTCAGCACACACAAAATAAATGGAATCTTGAAATTTACCGGCAAATGGATGGCACTGGAGGAGACCATCCTGAGTGAGGTAACCCAGTCACAAAAAGACAAGCATGGTATGTACTCACTCATATATGGATTTTAGACATGGAGCAGGGCATTGCCATCCCACAACCCCACTGCCAGAGAGTCCGGGATGCAGGGAGGACCTTAAGAGAGATATGCATGGTAACCCAGAGAAGGGTTAGGGGATGTGATCTCCTAATTGGATGAGGGGGGGGAAGAGGAGGATAGAAGGATATGGGAAAAAGAGAGAGAGAAAAGAGAAGGGGAGAGGAGGACATGGGAGAGCAGGAAGGTTGAGTCAGGGTAAGAATAGAGGAGAAAAGGATGGAGATACCACAAAAGAGGGAGTCATTATAAGTTGGAGGAGAGATCTGGCACTAGTGAGATCTTCACAGATCTATAAGAATGACACCAACTGGTATTAAGGCTACCTTAAATGCCCTCCCATGATAATGAGAATGATGACTACCTTATATGCCATCCTAGAACTCTCATCCAGTGGCTGATGGAGCAGAGGCAGACAACCACAGCTGTTAACTGAATTGAAGTCCTGGAACCCAGTTGCAAAGAAGAGTGATGACCAAAGGAACCAAGATCGGGCTGGAGAAACCCACAGAGGCAGCTGAACTAAACAAGGGGAAACACATGGACCCAAGATTGATGACTGAGGGGCCAGCATGGGACTGATTCAGACACCCTCCCACTGAATCTGGGTGACAGAGTGGAGGCCTTGGCAATCTGTGCGACATAGTAGAGTAGAGCAGTATTTAATTTTTGCATACAGAAGGACTCTGGGAACCCATACCACTTAGAGGGATGCTCTCATTCTGGACACATGAGGAAGAACCTGGGCCATTCCCAGGATGATGTGACAGACCCTGAAAATACCTCTTGGAGGCCCTTGCCCTCTCTGGGGAGTGGAGGGTGAGTGGAGTGGGGATAATGGGTTGGGAAGATTGGGGGGTGAGGGAGGAGGGAAGGGATAGGGAACTGAAAGTGACATGTGTAAAAAGTTAAATAAAAATTATATAAAAAATAAAAAATAAACAGATACACGGAAAAGAAATTGTTCTACATCCTTAGTCATCATGGATATGCAAATCAAAACAACACTGAGATGCCATCTTACTCTTGTCAGAATGACTAAAATCAAAAACATCAATGACAATTTATGCTAGAGAGGATGGGGAGAAAGGGGAATACTCCTCCGATGCTGGTGGGAGTGTCAATTTGTACAGCCACTTTGGAAATCAGTATGAAAACGTTAATGAGTCTACCACAAGATCCAGCAATTCTAGTCTTACGCATATACCAAAATATGCACATTTATACAACAAGGACATCTGTTCAACTATGTTCATAACAGCAGTACTTGTAATAGCCAGTGCCTGGAAGCCACCTATGTGCTCCTCAACTGAAGAGTGGTTAGAGAAAATGTGGTACATTTACACAATGGAGTACTACTCAGCAGAAAAAAACAATGGAATCTTGAAATTTGCAGGCAAATGGATGGCACTGGAAGGAACCATCCTGAGTGAGGTAACCCAGTCACAAAATGACGAACATGGTATGTACTCACTCATATATGGATTTTAGACATGGAGCAGGGGATTCCCAGCCTACAATCCTACTGTCAGAGATTCTGGGAAACAGGGAGTTTCCAAAGAGAGATATGCATGGTACCCCTGAGGAGGGCAGAGGGACAGGATCTCCAGGGGAGAGGGAGCTGGAAGAAAGAGAGGGGGTGAAGAAGTTGGGAGAGGAGGACATGGGGGAGCAAGAAGTTTGAGCTGGGGGAAGAATTGAGTAGAGCAGAATGAGAGATACTATAATAAAGGGATCGATTATAGGTTTGAGGAGAGATCTGGCACTAGTGTGATTTCCAGGGATCTACAAGGATAACACCAACTGGCAGTCTATGCAATAGTGGAAAGGCTACCTTAAATGCCATCCTAGAGTCTTCATCCAGTGGCTGATGGAAGCAGAGGAAGATACCCACAGCTATACACTAAATTAACACCTGGAAACAATGACAGAGAGGGAGGAATGTTGAGTAAAAGGGTCAAGACTGAGCTGGTGAAACCCACAGAGACAGCTGATTTGAATAAGGGAGTGCTCATGGACTCCAGAGTGATGGCTGAGAGACCTGCATGAGACTAATCCAGACCCTCTGAACATGGTTGGGTGTCAATTACGAACCTTGGCAATCTATTGGGCCTGGGGTAGTAGATCAGTATTTATCCCTGGCTTATAAATAGACCTTGGGAGCCCATTCCATATGGAATGATGCTCTCTCAGCTGAATACATGGGGGAGGGCCTATGCCCTGCCCTGGATGATATGACAAACTTTGGAGATCCCCATTTAGTACCTCCACCTCCTTGAGGAGTGGAGGGGGGATGTGGTGGGGGTTTAGGGAACTGGTGGGGGGCGAGAGAAGATGGGAGGGACAGCTGGGACTGACATGTTAAGTAAGCATGTTTCTAATTTAAATAATAAATTAAAAAAAGAATTTCAAGAGATTCATTGAAAATCATAAGTACAGGATATTTACAACTGAGGCCACTAAATTTCCTTTGATAATAATTTGTTGTTGTTCATATATTTGTAGCACGTCTATCAAGCTAAATTTTACATGCAGTAGAAAAAAATTGGAAAAGGCCTGTTAGAGTTCACTAGACCAAATTATAATCAACCTAACTTCTTCGATATTCTTCCTCTGAAAAATAATACTGAACCAAGACTACTTGTTTCATTCTATAAGTTATATATTGGGAACTAAAATGAAAAGATTTTAGCAGAGATCACCTTTTTGTGCTTTCTTACTCTTTTGTTGAAATTGCTTGTGTTAATATATGATGGACTAATTGGTAGGATCTTAGTAACATCTAACTAATATGATTCAAATCTGATTCTGAAGTATGTTATATCCTTATTTTATTTTTCTAAAAATTTGTAGTAGTACATTCTTGCTATTGAAACAATCAATATCATCCTGGTGAACTGTCATAATAATTATGTCCTACCTCTGTTTAATCCCTTCTATCCCCAGTATTTTTCCTCCATTATTTCTTTGCACTTATGTTCTACTGTTCCTCTGATCTTAAGGAATCCCCCAATTGTTCTGTTTCTACTTTTCTGGTTTCTAAGTTAAATACCCAAATATAAACATTAGAACCTATACTCTCCACATGAGAGAAAATGTGACATTTGTCCCTTTCTGCCTGAGTTACATTTATATATATAATTTCTAGTTTTAACTATTGAATTGAAAATTTCATCATTTCATTTTTCTTTAAAGCTGAATAAAATTCCATTGTGTGTATCACCAAGACTTTTGTTATCTATTCATCAGGTGATGGAGATTGGTTCTACTTCCCAGCTATTTTTAGTAGAGTAGCATGAACATGGATTAACTGTTGTCATTGTTGTTGGATATATAGTCATGAAGGTATTTTGCCAAAAGTGCTATTGCTTGAGGAAACTCTATGATGCCATGATGAATTCTGTAGCAGCTGCCTAATTTTATTCTCCATTGAACAGTGAAGTAGAGTTCTCCTTTTCCACAAAGCTTACCAGCAATAGTTGTCATTTGATTGCTTTTGGTAATAGCCACTGAGACTAAGAGAAAAGGAGTCCCAAAATCATTTTAACTTGTGGTGCCCTAATATCTAATACTGTGGAATCATGTTACATTTATATTTATCATCTATTAATATTACTTATTTTGAGAATTCTCTAGTTATAGAACCTTTGTGATTGGGCTGTTTTCCTGGTTTACTTTTTTGAATAATATATTTTAGACATTTATCCTCTCTTAAAGGTGTAGCAGGGAAACATTTTCTCTCATTGAGTATGCTGTCTGTTCACTCAACAATTACATTTCTCATAAAGCTTTTAGTTTGTGAAATCCCATTTGCTGGTCATTGGACTTATTTCCTGAGTGATCAGAAGCCTATTTAGAAGCTCATTACCTATGACTGTATCTTGTATAGTGTAAAATGCCTTTTCCTCTAGGAGTTTCAGACAGTTACGGCTTATGGTTCAGTTTTTGACTCACTGGAACTGAGGTGTGTGTGTGTATAGTGAGAGAAAAGCATACAGTCCCATGCTTCTACATGTGAACGAACATCCAGTTTTCTGAAGATCATTTGTTGAAGATCCTGTGCTTTCTTTAATATGTATCTTTTCTCAAAGACAAAGTAGGTATAGTTGTGTAATCTTTTACCTGGGACATCTCATTGATGCATTTATCTGTTTTGTACCAGTACCATGCTATTTTCATTACTCTGTGCTCTGGCTTGACTCTCCTTTTCTATAATAAACATCATGATCAAAAACAACTTGGAGAAAAAAGGGCTTATTTTAGGTTACCAATAATAAGCCAATCTTGAAGAAAGTCAGGGCAGGAGTTCAAGTCAGAAACCAAGATGTAGAAACGAAAGCAGAAACTGTGAAGGAATGCAGCTTACTTGGTTGCTTGCTCTAGTTATCTCTGCTATCTTTCTTATATAGCACAGACCCATTTGCTCAGGAGTGGTACTGCCCACTGTGGACTGAGTCCTCCTACATCAATTAGCAATAAAGAAAATCAGTCACAGACATGCCAACAGGTCCATCTGTTGAAAGTAATTTTTTATTATAACGTTGCTCTTCTCAGGTTTGTTAAGGTGGCCACCCTGATTAAGTTAACACAAGTCTACACCTTGTCAATGTTATTGCTCATTTATCTAGGAAGACCTAATCAATTGTGGGTGTTTTTATGCCTGGGCAGGACAAGTGGGCCTGATCTGTGCAATGACTATGAGTCGAGAACAAGCCAGCAAGATTTCCTTCATGGTCTCTGCTACTATCGTTACTTCCCACAATGATGGAGCCTGATGTGACATAAGTCAAATAAATTGTTTTATCTTTCAAGTTGCTTTTGGTCAGTGTTTTACCATGACAAAGGAAAAGTAAACTATTTCCCTAAGGTCCAGTATTACCATATGAAATCAGTTACATTAATATTTCAAAACATAATCTAATTTCTGAGGACTATTGTGAATGGATATGTTTTCCTGAATTCTTTGCCAATATGTTTACAATTGGGATACATGATTTCTACTGAATTTTATATGTTAATTCTCTGCCATTTCACTTTGATTTAAGTGTTTATTAGCTGTCCTTTTTTGATGAAAATTTTAAGGTCTTTTGTGTACAGTATAATACTCTTGTTCAAATAAGAATACTAGATTTTTTTATTTCATATTTGTATCTTTCCCCTCCAACTCCTGTGTTATTGCTTTACATTAGACTCAAAGTATAATATTGTGGAAGAGTGGAAGGAATGGACATACTTGTCGTGTTCATTTCTGTGGAAATGCTTTAAGTTTTCCTCCATTTAGCATGATGTTGACTATAGGCTTGTGGTATATCACCTTTAATATGTTCAGGTATGGTCTCTCTATCTCTCATCTACCCAAGCTTTTCTCATGACGAAATGTTGGATATTATTGAAGGCCTTCCATATATCTCTGAAGTTTATCATGTCATTCTGTTCTTGAGTTGATTCTTCTGGTATATTACATTCATTCATTCAAGCATATTAAGCATTAGCTGCCTCTCTGTAATGATGCTAACATGACTATGATGGATAGACTTTTTGATGTATGTTGAATTTACTATATTATTGTTTTATTGAGAATTTTTGTGTCTATATTGATCCGTGATATTGGTATATAATCTTTTTCACTGCATCTTTGTCGGATTCATCTTTAAATTCAATTCTGACTTATCAAAAAGGTAAAAGAAACTTGTAAATATGCTGGCATTTTACATTTTATGCAATAATTTAAAAATATTGGGCTTATTTCTTCTTTACCAATTTTGTAAGATTTTGTGGTCAGTTTATCTGGATCTTTTAAGTTTTTGTTTGTTATTTTATTTTTTTAGTACTGCTTCAGTCTCATTGTGGTGACTCTTTTAATTTTTATGTCTTATTGATTTGTCATTGGTAAGTCATGCATTTAGGGATCAATAAGTTTTCTAAGGTTTGAAAATTAAGTAGAATGTATATTTTTAATTGCTCAAAATATAATTTAAAACTATTTTTGTAGAAGTATATTGATTTTACAAATATAGTAGTCTATTAGTTGATAAAGCATTTTCAAAAGCCATATATTCTATTTAAGATTTATTGTATAATGTCTATAAGAAATTTTCACTCAGAAAACATGTTTTAAGTATAGAAGAGACCATTTGATTTTAAAAACAATACTCTACAAGAATGTCTGTCTCACAGATTTTTTGGTTACCTGGTTCTTATTTTATTTCCACATCCTCTTTTGAGATGCCCCTTCAGCCATATATATAGTAACTGTGATATTCATGTATGTGTTGGGTCTGGGCTTTCCACATCTGTTGTTTTTTGTATTTTGTCAAGATGGGGTTTCTTTGTGATGGCGTCCATTTGCTATAAAAGAAGAATAACTGATGAGGGTGGTACCTACACTTATCTGTGGGTATAACAATAAGGTTTATCAAGTAGTAAGGAGTTATGCTAGTCTAGCAATGTGGCACTAGTAGATTCTCTTCTAAGTTTCATGACCTCTCCAGCAATAGGTTTCCAGTAGTACCAGACACGAATTTCCTCCTGTTGAGCAGGTTTTAATTACAATTAGATAGCTTCTCATTACAACCAACATGTGAGTGACTCTATTTTATCTTTAAAGATATGTTGCTATACTAGTCATTGTTCTGATTCATTGCTGATTATTCTGAGGACTGTTTAATTGCTTCTGCTCCTTTCTACCAGCATAATGAATTCTGGTACCATAGAAGCTAGACAGAAGGGAGTTATCATAAAAGACTGAAATGATATCAGTGGACATGCTACATTGAAGGGGAATATTTCATGGAGTACCATCCCTAGACAAAGAACTACAGGAAAATAATGACTGCAGGGGTAATTAGAATTAGCCTTTCCTTCATGGATGGCCCAGTGCAGTGTGGTCAGCCCTGGAGCCATATACATGCAAACAACAAAAATGGACTCATCAGGTTATATTTTTTATATTTGTGCATATGCATGTATATATAAACATACATGTATGTAACAACAATTTTCAAAAAAGGAAGCTATTTACTTAAGAGTGTTTGGGAACATTGGATGTTTTGGAAGGAAGGTGCCTAGGAGGGTCTCAAAGAGGAAAGGGAAAATGATATAGTGCTATTTCAATTAAAAATAAATATAATTCAAGTAAAAACAAAGACAAAATTAAAAAAGAGTATCAAAGTACTTTTGATGGATTACTTTTTAATCAGTGGGCAATATTATTTATCTCTTCTGATATTTGCAGTTTTGAAATCCATTTTGTCATATCACAGAACATCAACTCCTGTTTCCTTCCTAATTTCATTTACTTGGAATACCTCTGCCCGAATCATGTTATTTTATGATTATGTATGTTTTTGATGGTGAGCTGTGCTACTCAGAAGCAGAAAAAAGGATATATTTTTTGGTTCAGTTTATTAGCTTGAGTCTTTTGGGTGGGGAATTGAATGCATTCATATTAAATTATTCTTTTCTTTGTTGTGTTTAACTATTTATTCATTGTGGCTTTCATATCATGCATTTGATCTGATCCCATTCATCTTCCCATCCCTTTGAATCGATTCTCTAGCAACTTCTCCCCCAAAATAAAAGTGTAAGAGGAAAGGAAAGAAAAGAAAAATCTTCTCATGGAAGCTATAATGTTACATAGTGAGGCACAAAGTATACCCTTTAGTCCATATGTCTTTGTTTGTGAAAGTTCATTACAAAGGGTCATTGGTCTGGTTCAAGGCCTCTGGTGTCTGCTACACTATTGTTACTTGGCCCTTACTGGGACTCTTCTGGGATATCCTGTTGTTGCCCTGTGTCCTGGCAATCCTGAAGGGTTAAATATGCAGCATCAGCCTCTTCACATGCTCCAGAAGACCACAGATGGGGTGGATGTTGGGGTGGACCAACTCATAGCCCTGGTTCTGGGTCTGGGCAGTTTCAGGGTTGGTCAGTTGGCCAGCTCTCCTCTATCCTGAGGACCAAGGTGAGTTCTCAACCATTTCTCAGGCTAGTCTAGTTCACCCTGTCCAGTAAGAAACAAGGTGAGGGACCTGTTTTACTTTCATGTCCTCAGGGCCAGCTGACCCACACTTATATTACTACCAGGTCCAGCTCTACTCTGTTGCCTAGATTACATGCAAGGGCCACTCTCCAGGGTGCTGCAACTAGTAAGGGGCAGCCACAGCTCTGCTGCTCTCATGACCTAAGGGCAAACTCTCCCACTTGCCACAGGTGGTGAGGGGCAGGAAAAGAAGAGAGGGTATCTCTCCCTCACCCATGCTACTATGGAAGGTAAGTTGAAGGGCCAGATCTCTCAAGCGTATACTCTCTGATAGCTCACCTGTACCCATGCCAGCAGGGTTCAGCTCTACTCTCTTGCTCAGGCAAGGTGCAGGTCCTGCTTTCCTGAAAGCTGCAGCTAGTAATTGTGAGCCTCTGTTCCCTCACATGTCACAGGTGGCAAGAGGAAAGGGAAGAGGGCATCTTTCCCTTATACCACCACATGGTAGATGATGGGAGTGTGGACACCTCCTATGCACTCAGGGCCAGCTCACCTGCACCCCTGCCAACATGGTAAGCTCTACTGTGCTGCCCAGATGGAACAAAGAACCAGTTTTCTCAAGTTCAAGAGCTGGTAAGGACAGAGACACCTCCTTCATCTACCACAGGTGTTGAGGGATAAGAGGCAAAGGCTCATCATCTCTACCCTGCCAACACTATGAAATGAGAGACAAGTAGTTGTCAGTTCTCCCATGTTCATGCCTCAGGAGTCTGCTCATCTGTGTCTCTGCAAAGAGGGTCAGCTCTTCTGTAATGCTCAGGTGAGGTGCAGGGCCTGTTCTCCTGAGTGTTGCAGCGAGTGAGGGCACAAGGCCCTATCCTACTGACTTTCCATGGTAACAAGATCCATGCACATCAACATAGACCACAATTGGATCAGGGCCATTGTCATAGACATGGTCCTTGTCATCAACCCAGGATTGGGCATGATCATGGCTTAGGATGACAAACAAGCCATCCACCATAGCCCATGCTTCACTGCCTCACTTCTTCAGTTCTGCCACTCTCCACAGGTCATGGGTCATTCTACTTCTTTCTCTCCCATACCACACCATATAATTGCTCACCATAATTTTCTCCTTGCTGTCCAGTCAAGCCTATCTGGGGCAGGCATGGGGGTTACCTTCTCCTACTAAGTTGTAATCCATATTAAGGTATTATTAAAAAGCATGTATCAGTCCCTTTAATTTTGTTTATTTTAGGATAAAGATGGAGTTTATTGAAATATTTGCCTCAGTCTCATTATTGAATTTTATTTTTAAACAGCTTTTTTGTTAACTCTTTGGTAATTTTACACACATGTATAAATTATTTTGGTCATGTTAACAACCCATTTCTAGTCTTCACTTATCTACCTACTCACAACTCTATGCGAATTTCTCAAGAAATACCTCACCAAGTCCACTTTGTGCTGCAAATATATTCATTTGTATGGCTTTCCACTGGAGTGAGGTCAACCTACAAGGAGGAACACAATTAAAGATAACAGATGCTCCTACAGAAGCAATCAGTTGTCATTGCTGTGCACTTAGGGATGAGGGTTCTGAGTTACTCTTCTCTAACTCCATTTTCACATCTTTAATAGACTTTCTTGTTTCATTCTGGTGTTTGTGTTTTCTTCACTCATTCTTACCTTCTTTGAATTCATTCATGTATTCACTTTTGTCCTTTTTGATATCTCTGAATAAGTTTATAATCATTGTTCTAAATTCTAAGTATGCAATCTGATTGTCACTAGGGTCCATTAATATGATATTTCAAATAGTTTTTTGAAGGAAAAATTCTGTCTTAGCAACTTATTGCTTATTTATTCATTTAACTGAATACAATATATTCTTTTTTCTTTGTTTCCCAAGTTGGTATTTAAAAACTTTCCATAGAGCAAGTGTCAAAGATCCAGGAGCCAAAGCAATTGTTACATTCATACACCAAACAAGATTAAACCACAAGCTTCTATTGTATTTCACAGTACTCCTATCCTGTGCTAGCATGGCTCTCTACAAGGACAAGGGAAGGGCTGGTTCACTAAGTCTATCAATTTAATCTTCAGTGTCTTTGGCATGTCTAGAGAAATCCATTTGAATTAGAGTCCAGTGCACTGTGGGTTGTGCAAGGAGCCAGCCCAGTATACCAGATGTAGGAAACATCATATAAACTATTTCTTTGACTTCTAACATTCAACGTATAGTGATTATATACCATTTAAATATACCTGGCTTCATGAGATGTTAGATTTTCAGAACTAATAAACTAGGAATTTCTTCTTTATATATTACTTTAAACTGCTGACTTAAGACTATTTCAATGAGAGGAAGCCTTCTCCATGTATCTTTTATTATTATTTAATTATTTGCATTATTAGTGATCAGACCTAGGTCCTTGAAAATTCTAGGCAACATCCTACTATTGAGCTACACCCCTAAACCCAATTCCCTGCTTTTTTGTCCATATTTTTTTTTATTTTCCAGTTTAAATTTAGATAAGAAACAAGGTTGCTTCACAAGTCAGTTCCAGGTCCCTCTCCCTTTCCCTCCCCTCCTCCCGTGCCCTCCCCCCAACCCCCCCCGTTATCCCCTTATTTTTTTATTTAACTTTTTACACATGTCACTTTCAGTTCCCTTTCACTCCCCTCCTCTCCCAATCCCCCAATCCTCCCAAACCATCACCCCCTCACCACTCTCCCCCCCCGCTCCCCAGGGAGGGTAAGGGCCTCCATGATATAGTCTGATTGCAGTTTCTCCTTCCCCAAATTATCCCCTATCTTCCCCACATTTTCACCCACCCAAATCAACACCTTTTCCTTCTCTATCTAATTAAAAAATAAACAAGTACCTAAGAATAAATATACTACATTTTTTGATGTTGGGATTTGCTCATGTAGGTTGAGTTGTTGAATTAAGACTTCTGGCATACTTGAGTTAAGTATGCATTTGTTTTGGCCCCTTTTTATTCTCCCTGCTTCATGGATTTTGGTTTAGTCCACTATGGCTTAAGGCTCAGTTCTGGAGAGACTCTCATCGTGTTGACTTGTGGAAGAAATGGCCAAAAATGATCTTACTATAGTTTCAAAGAGGCAACGTCTCAGCACGTAAACAAGAATTAGTGCAATGTGGAGGAGGGGTGGAGGGTTGTACTTGGGTAATGTTCACGGAGCTGCGGATTCTACCAGCTTTAGCTTCAGAAACTGAAAAACACATAGGATGTCATGTGTGTGCTTCAGGTATGAGTGGCTCACATTCTCTTTCTTTGGCAGTGTGAGATTGTAAATACTAGTAAAGATGTAACTGGAGGCAGGGGAGGAAGTTTTGTTTATCTAGTTTCAACCATATGAGTTCACATTGCCTGGCCAGGGTGTGCATGCTTAGTGAAAAAGTGTGCTCAGGAGCCCAGAGTCCTTGGATCTCTTCTCAAAGGATGCTCATATTCCTTTCTAAAACATTTAAACCAAAAGTCCCATTTTTTCAATACAGGGTTTTTCTGTGTAACAGCCCTGGCTGTCCTGCAACTCACTCTGTATATCAGGTTGTGCTGGAACTCACTCTGTAAATCTGCTGACCTCTGCTGTGATTAAAGGCATATGCTGCTACCACCACCAGGTCCAAAAATCACATCTAATGGAGATATCCTTAATCATTTTGAGATAACAAAGGAAGGCAATGCTGTGTTTTTCATAAGGACTTATTTGAAAACACAGGTTTATAGCCATTCAAATAATATAAAGTAATGCTTTATTTTTCTATGCATTTGATAAAACTACAATGGCAGATTTATCATTCTACACCTGTGTCACTCAAATACCCAATTTGTGATAGAGTGATGAAGATAAAACATCCAAGGAGATTTTATTGAGACTCTACCAGTCATATATATACATGACTGGAACTGTAATAACAAAGTATAAGTGTTCATAAAAAATAAGCTTGTGATTTTTCTTCTAGAAGTATCATAGATATCCAATAATGTTTTGAGAAAATCAGTAACTATGATTCAAACATACTCATCTAACAAATTGATTTCTCTGGGAAGAACATTACAGAAGATACACAGGTGATAGTGGTACAATCTATTTGGACCTGTTAAGTTTCAAAGTCTTCTTGCTGCCCCCTTTTTATTTCTTCAGACTGGAAAGTGTTCTGATTTGATTTCTTTATATAAGCTTACTGTGCTATTTTGTTGTTGCTCCTCCTGGAATTTCCAAGATGAATGTGTTCTTTTCCTTGGTAATATAGTGTTATCTCCATTGGCTTTCTCGACTGTTCATTAATTTGGGGTTTGTTTGTTTTTGTCCTTGTGACTAGATTATTTTAAGTGATATTTCCATTTCGTTTTAAAATGTATTGCCTGTTGAATTTTACATTTCATTAATTATACTCTTCACTTCCAAACTGTTTTCACCCTTTTTAGACTTTCTTTAAAAACCAATTTATTTTTCAATTTTTAGCTGTGTATGTCTACATGTGTATGCTATATGAGAACAGGTGTTTTGAGATTCCAGGAGAAGGCATTGAACCATCTTTAACTGGAATTAATATGAACTTGTGAACTGCCTGACGTGGGTACTAGGATTCCAGTCCTCTGCAAGAGCAGGAAATTTTCTTAAGGTTGAATTTTGTTCATGTTCCTCACTTCATTTGCTCCTGTGTGCCACAGAATGACATTTTTGGTCAATTATAAAATATATATTCCCATTTTTATAATAAAATTACAATGGAACAGAAAAATTCCTAATGATATTGTAGCACCTATAAGATTATAATTTATGTTTTACATGTGGATCTGTAGTACTGCTATTATAAACAGTTAAATTCTTTTTCTAGTTGTATAAATATATAGCACATAAAATTAAATAAATTAAAAAGCAGATAAATTATGAGCTTACTGTTTTACATGTTTACTGCATTTTAAAATATATGTCAGGGCATTTACTGTGAAACTATTTGCTAAGTTCTGATAGCAATAGTCTCATAATTCCCTTTCTTGATCGCCTGAAGAAGCTATACTAAATGTGTTCTATGACATGTTCCTAATAATAACATTGCCTAATGATACATTTTCAAACCATGTCTTTAGTCTTAAGTAATACACAGCTACACTTGCTCTTTGCTATCTTATCTGTCATCTTAGAGCTTACAAATCTTTGAAACAATTGTTTTAGTGATTTTTCATAGAACATACCAAGATCCATTATTTCTGGGTCCATTATTGGACTTTATTTGCTTGGTTTGGTGATATCATGTTTTCATGGTTATGCAAATATGTGCATTAGCAACATAAATATGTGTTTCCATCTCTAATAGACTGGTTTTCACTGAGAAAGGCCTTCACCATCCAACCTGCGCAGAGATTTGGGACAAAGCATCTGGCAGAATTTTTGTATGACTTTTTCCTGAGGTCTGTGTTATCAAGCAGGATGATACGATATTCAGAGCCACAGGAGTTATATTGGTATCTCTGTCTGTGGGAGCAGGCAGGGCCATGAATGACTTAGGCTCAGTAGAATCGTCTTTGAGTATGATTCATTAAATTAAACCTTAAGGTTGTGTCCAAGAAAAATATAATGGCACTTTGATCAAGGTTTGGCAATGGGATCAATGACACTAGGCATGGGGCTTGTGGTCCCTGTAGAAAGACATCATCTCTTAGCCTGGACACATGGGGGAGGGCCCAGACCCTACCCTGGATGATATGACAGGCTTGGGAGATTTCCCCAAGGTGGGCCTCATCCTCCCTGGGGAGTGGAGTAGGGGATGGGGTTGGTGAGGCACAGAGGAGGAGGGGAGGTTGCGGGAGCTCTTTTGAACTTTCGAACATGAATAAGGTAATGAAATAGATTGACGTATATTGCACTACAGGAACAGGGGAAATTCTCACATCAAACTACTTAAAGCCCCGGTTTTTCAAATAATGATTGGCTTTACTAAGGGATGGAAAATCAAGTCCATGTTCAATTATTTTTTACTTACCATAGTTATTTTCAGATAATTCTATTTCTACTTACATTCAGATGCCTCTTGCTTGTCATATTTAATTGAGAGCAAGAGCTAAAGTCATACATCAGTACAAAGACCATCAGTAAAAATGTCATATGAAAATAAATTAAAAGTGAATGAATTTATAGACCATCAGTGTTTCTGTCACTTATCATATGTATGAGATGTCTATCATATATTTTTCCTAATGTGATACATACATCAAAATTTGCAGCAATTTCTTAACAATGCAAAATCAATTGGCATAACACTATAATAAAATTACGTGATAAACCTGTGCAAATAAAGCATACAGATTAATTGAACAAAACAGCAATTATAGAAGGAAAGAATGAAAGGAATTAGTTATTGTATGATGAATAAAGTATTTCAAATTGAAATGGAAAAATTATAATCAGTCAAGGATGCTAAGATGTCATATATGTTTATAAAACATATTAATTTAATTTCCTTTATCTTTTACCTTGTCACTTTTTCTATTCTCTCTTTTTTATATCATGACAAAACTAGGTTTATTTATTTATTTTTTATCATTTTTTATTTTAATTTTAAATAGCTTGTTTGACATGTCAATCCCAGTTCCCACTCCTTCCCCTCCTCCCGCACTCCCCTTCCCCACCAGCCTCCCACCCTATTGCCAATTACTTCCACATAGGGGATATCTAGAGTCTGTCATTTCACTCCGGGTAGGGTCCAGGCATTCCCCTAAGAGTCCAGGCTGAGAGAGCATCCCTCTTTGTGCTATGGGCACACGATGACTGTTTGTATTCCAGGGATAGACACTGATCCACTGCTCAAGGCCCCATAGGTTGCCCAGGCCTTCTCACTGACACTCACATTTGGGGGGTCCAGATCAGTCCCATGTTAGCCTCCCCGCTGTCAGTCTGGGGTCCAAGAGCTCTCCCCTGTTCAGATCAGCTGTCTCTGCTGGTTTTGCCAGCCCATTCTTTGCCAATTTGCTCATCACTCCTATCTCTCTGCCACTGGGTTCCTTGTGTTCAGTTCAGTGCTTAATTGTGTGTTTGCCTCTGCTTCCATCAGTCACTTGATGAAGGCTCCCAGATGGTTATAGACATCAAGATCTTTATCAGGAATGGGCATTCGAGGTGGTCTCTCCACTATTGCTTAGCTTGCCAATTGGTGTTATCCCTTTAGATCATTAGAGGTCACTCTGGTGCCTGATCTGTCTTCTAACCTATGATTCCCTCTTCCCCCTATTCTACCCACACCCACTCAACTTCCTGTACCCCCATGACCTACTCTCTCTTTCTCTTCTCCCCCTCTCTTCTTCCCAGCTCTCACTCCCCCCCCACCCCTCACCGTGTTCCCCATGCATTCAGAGGATCTTCTCTCAATCCTCTTCCCTTGGGTACTATGCATATATGCATATCTTTTAGGTTCTTTCCTGTTTCCCAGACTCTCTATCAGTGGAAGTGCAGACTGGCACTATACTGATCCATGTCTAAAACCCATATATGAGTGACTACATAACATGTTTGTCTTTTTGTGACTGGGTTACCTCACTCAGAATGGCTTTCTCCAGTGCCATCCATTGACCTTCGAGTTTCAAGATTCCATTGTTTTTTTTCTGCTGAGTAATACTCCATTGTGTAAATGTACCACATTTTCTCCACCCACTCTTCAGTTGAGGGGCATCTAGGTTGCTTCCAGGTTCTGGCTATTACAAATAATGGTGCTATGAACATAGTGGAGCAGATGCCCTTGTTGTATGAATTTGCCTCATTTGTATATATGCCCAAGAGTGCAATTGCTGGGTCTTGCGGTAGAAAATTCCCATTTTCCTGAGGAATCTCCATACTGATTTCCAAAGAGGCTGTACAAGTTGGCACTCCCACCAGCAGTGGAATAAAGTTCCCCTCTCTCCACATCCTCTCCAGCATAAATTGTCTTTGGTGTTTTTTATTTTAGCCATTCTGCCAGGAGTAAGATGGTATCTCAGAGTTGTTTTGATTTGCATTTCCCTGATGGCTAAGGATGTTGAGCACTTTCTTAAGTGTCTCTTGGCCACTTTAGCCTCCTCTGTTGAGAATTCTCTATTTAGATCTGTACCCTACCTTTTAATTGGATCCTTTGGTGTTTTGGAGTCTTGCTTCTTGAGTTCTTTGTAAATTTTGGAGATTAGCCCTCTGTCAGATGTGGGGTTAGTGAATATCTTTTCCCATTCTGTGGACTGCCTTTTTGTTCTGTTGACTGTGTCCTTTGCCTTACAGAAACTTTTTAGTTTCAGGAGGTCCCATTTGTTAATTGTCGATCTCAGTGTTTGCGCCACTGGTGTTATGTTTAGGAAGTGGTCTCCTGTACCAACTCGTTGAAAGTGGGAGATAATATTCTCTCTTTTGTAATTACACAGAGGGACAAAATTTAATTTTAAAATTTTGCTTAGATGTTGGCCAGAAACCAGAAACCCATTCTACCCCAGACCCCTAGTAGCCACAGCTGGCACAATCTCAGAATTCAGTAATAGGATAATGGGAATAGAGTAAGTAGAAGAAACCTAGTTCAAAGATACAGAAAATATTTTCAACAAAAATCGTAGAAAAAATCTCCTTAATTAAAAGAAAGAGATGACTATTAAGGTACAAGAATCATAAAGAACACCAAATAAACTGGACCAAAAAAGAAAATCCCTGGCACAAAATAATAAAAATTAAATGTGCAAAATAAAGGATATTAAAAGTTCCAAAGGAAAAAAGAACCAGTTAAATGTACAGGCAGACCTATTAGAATAACACCTAACTTTGAATAGAGATGCTAAAGGCCAGAAGAGTCTGAAAGTTGTTATACAAACTTCAAGAGACAACAGTTGCCAAACCAGAGTACTTTATCCAACAAAACTCACTCACAATAGTTCGATAAAAACAGGCATTTCAAATAGTACCAAGTTTAAGAATTATCTATCTATAAACCTGGCCTACAGAAGGCACTGCAAGGAAAACTTCAACAAGAACAGGTAAACAACACCCAGAAAAACACAAGTAATAAATAATCTCAGATCAAAAAAATCAAAAGAGGTTGGAAAAACACACACTACAAAAATAAAATAATGGGAATCAACTAGTATTGCTGATTGATAACTCTCAACATCAGTGCCTTCAATTCCCCATTTAAAAAGATACTAATATCAGGGATTGGAATACAAAATCCACCCTTCTGCTACACCCAAAAAACATACTTGCACATCAAGGACAGATATCATCTCAGGGTAAAAGGATAAAAAAATGTATTCCAAGCAAATAGACCCAAGAAGCAAGCTTGTACTGCCATTGTAATATCTAACAAAATAGACTGCAAACCAAAAACGATCAGAATATACAGGGAAGGATACTGCATACTTGTTAAAGAAAGATCTACTAAGTAGGTATTGAAATTTTTAATATCTATGTACCAAACACAAGGGCAGCTAGGTTCATAAAAGAAACACGACTATAGCTTAAAATACATATTGACCTTTACACAGCCATTAGGTATGACTTCAATACTACAATCTCTCCAATAGACATGTCATCCAGACAGATCTAAACAGGGAAATGTTTCTGATAAATGACTTCATAAACCAAAAAGACATTACATATTATGGAGAATTTTACTTAAATCCAAATGAATGTAACTTATTCTCAGAAGCTCATGCTACTTTCTCCAAAATTGATCACATATTTGAACAGAAATCAATTCTCCACAGATACAGGGAAATTGAGGTAAAATTATGTATTTTATTTGACCACTACATATTAAACATTGGTATAAAAAACAGAAAGCTTACAAACTCATGCAAACTGAGCTACTTACTGCTTAATAAAAACTTAGTCAAGACTAAAATTAAGAAATCAGGGAGAGGGAATTGGGATTGGTATGTAAAGTAATATTGTAGATGTAATGGGTAGATGTCAGTGTAAGAGTATATTAAACAACCTAAAGAGTATTATGGAAACACCAGAACCTAGTAGTATTACACCAGGAAGACCTGAACATCCCAAAACAGGAAGAAGAAGAAGAAGAAGAAGAAGAAGAAGAAGAAGAAGAAGAAGAAGAAGAAGAAGAAGAAGAAGAAGGAGGAGGAGGAGGAGGAGGAGGAGGAGGAGGAGGAGGAGGAGGAGGAGGAGGAGGAGGAGGAGGAGGAGGAGGAGGAGGAGGAGGAGGAGGAGGAGGAGGAGGAGGAGGAGGAGGAGGAGGAGGGGAGGAGGATGGGGAGAAGGAAGGAGGAGGGTGGAGGAGGAAGGAGGAGAAGGGAGTAGAAGGAGGAAGAGGAAGGAGGAGGGAGGAGGAGGAAGAGGAAGAGGGAGGATGAGGAAAAGAGGAAGATGATGATGATAATAATGATGATAATGACCTTAAAAATAACTTAATGAAGATGATACTGGCCCTTAAAGAAGACATGAATAATTCTCTAAAAGAACTGGAGGAAAAGGCAACCAAAAAATTGGAAGAATTCAATAATCCCTTAAGAAAACCAAGAAAACACAATCAAACAACTCCAAGACTTGAAAATTTAAAGAGAGGCAATAAAGAAAAAAATGAAGTGGGGGGTCCTGGTAATGGAAACTCTGGGTAAATGGACAGGAACTACAGATGCCAGTATAACCAACAAAATGTGAGAGATGGAAGAGAGAATCTCAGGCATTGAAGACACAAGAGAGTAAATAGATTCATTGGTCAAAGAAAACATTACAAAAAACTTATAACAGAAAATATGCAGGAAATCTGGGACAATGAAAAGACCAAACCTACGGATAGAAGGACAAGAATAGCATATGAAAGGCACAGAAAATATATTCAACAAAATCATAGAACAAAACTTTCTCAACATAATGAAGGAAATGCCTATGGAAGACACAAGAAACTTACAGAACATCAAATAGACCCTTGTGAATCTTGGCCATATCTGAGCTTCACACACCTCAAATGCTTTGCAAAATTTCTGAACCTTCTGAGATTCCCTTCTCCCTCCAGTTTGGGGTATTTCTATTTGAAGTTGTTCTTTGCTACCTCATAGCTATCCAGTTGACCAAAATCTCATAACTCACTGAAAATGCCATCATTTTTTTTCATTGAAATGTACTGATAACATAAAATTAATGTCTAAAAATCCACATATCTGTTTTTAGATTGTTTTGCTGATATTGATATTTGTTTATAGACTGAGATGGCTGATATTACTTGTCACGTTGACCACATCTAGAATCAATTAAAGTTTAAGAAGATGAACATACATGTCTCAATTGGATCATCTGAGGTATAAACACTAGCCTTAATTCCAGATTATTTGAGGACAGAAGACTCACTTTAAATCAGAACCACACCTTCTGGTGTCAACACACAGAAAAGTACCTGGAAGAACAGAGCTTTTGCTTTTTACCTGCTTGCTCTCATTCTCACAGGCAACTTCATCTACTCTGCTTTGGAGACATTGCTTTGCTGTTATTATAACCTACTTCCTTTTGGGATTCCAATGTATATAGGAGACCAGCTGAGATATCCAAACTTGTGGAATGAACAGCTACAAGACCCTTGGCCTTTCTGTTGGGACACAGCCCTTATTGGGGTAGTCATACCAAGCCTGTAAACTGCTTCACTATCTCCTCTTAGGCTATATAGATGCAGACACACATACTCAGACACACAGAAATCACATTTAAAACACAAAATCAGAAACCATAATATATAAGTAAAAGACCTGTAGAAAATTCTCATACAAAGCATTATTACCTTCCAATGATACCATTGAGTTCATTTTGTGCTGCAATCTACTGCTGATTGTAGGACCTGCCCTGAATTATAGTATGTATATCCAGTGAGACTCCATTGGAGAAAATATATTTGTACTTTGACAGTGTTTGTCAATTGATGATACGGTCTGGGATAGGGTGTTTTTCAACATCCCACTATCATTTCTGGCACTATGTCTGGCTTAGACCTGTGCAAGCCTAGTGCAAGCCTAGTGCATGCTGCTACCATCTCTGTGAGTTGAAATGTGTGTTAGCTCTGTCAGGTTACAAGGCTTTGATTCCTAGGTGTTTTCCTTTCCCCAGTCTCTTAGAGTTATTTTACATCCTCTTCTGCAGAATTTATTCAACCCTGAGGGGGGGCGTTTATGCAGATATTCTAATTACAATGAAGTATTTCAAGGTCTCTCACCCTCTGCACAATGTCCAGTTGTGAGTTTCTTAGTTAGTTCTGATCTACTGCAGGAGGAAGCCTCTCTGATGATGCTTGAGCTTGACCCTTATCTATGAGAATAGGAGAATGTCATTAGTGTTCATTTTATCAATGTGTTCCTCAAGTAGACAGCAGTAGTTGTTTACTGTATGTCCATGACCTGTCTAGTCTAAAGTTCTCAGTTTCAGGGATTGGTTCCAGTTTACATAGTGGGCCTCAAATCCCGTCAGATATTTGACTGTTGATTTCAGAAGTTTTGTGCCATTATTGTACCAGTTTTCTTGCAGGCACTTTACTATTGAAGATTAAAGGTTTATAGTTGGTTTGGTATTTACCTTTCACTTCTGGTAACATGGAGTCCATTCCAGTACCATGGACATTAGTCAGTATGGGGGAAGGCTCTATTTAGGCACCAAACTTGACTTCTCCATGTTCAATGTTTTATGTAAAGGTTTTCTTCAACCATAGGGCATTATCGCCATTTTTTTTAGAAAGCAAACAAAATTCTCAACAATAGCATGTGCTATTTGTGGGTTTCCATGTATCCCCTTTGGTCAACAACTCAATTAAATGTAATCCATTGCTAACACTGTTTTATTTGATGTGAAGTGATGTGTAGTTGGGACTTTAGCTCTCCCTTTTTTTTGGTCATTCCATTTAGATTTCTTTCATGTATGTGTATATTTGAAAAAAGTTCTATTATGGTAGGTTTTCATATGAGTCCACAATTGCCTTTAGTTTTAATTGCCTCTCCCCTTATGCACTCTGTCACCTTTCTGTTCCCTCACTATCTCCATTTAATTCTTGTGAAGGGAAAACGAGTCGCACTAAGGATGCTGGGAAAAGTTAGTAGGATATTTATTAAGACAAAGAGAAATAACTTAAATGAAAAGCTGAGAATAGGGTTAGCGCTCTATGGTCTCTGAATCTCGGCCGGCATCCAAGATAGAGCTTTCCCTTTTCCCCCCTTATATCCCTTGCCTTTCCCACAGCCCTCTGTCCACACCCCAAATGGATATAGTCTGTACCTCAGGTACATGAAATCTCCCCTAAAATTCCCCCTTTAGTATAAACAGAGACTGAGAACAAATGTTGTAGCTAGTACACTTGAGACTTCCACTACCCTAGTATTTTCTTCCTACAGGATCCTGTGAGGTTGTCGTTGTCCCATCTCAGCACTCACACAGATAGGATAGATGATAAAATACTTTCTTTAGATCTTACTAAATGTTAATAGACCACATATTGTTAACTATGGTTCTTATTTGATAACTGTTCTGCTATATATAATTTAACTATGTTAAAGTTAAAAACTTTCTTTTTATTTAGACAGAAAAGAGGACATGGTGGGGGAAGTCCTTCTGTGTATATGTTTGCCTGATTGGTATAAATAAAGCCCTGTTGGCTAATAGGGAAGCAAGATAGGTGGGACTAGGAGTCAAGGAGGATTCTGGGAAACAGAGTCACAGTCAATCACGATATAGGATGCAGGGGAATAAAAGTTCCAGACCCTTTTTTCCAGTAAGAGAAGGCCATAAGGAAATACCCAGATTAGCAGTTATGGGTTAATAATTAAGTCAGAGCAAGCTGATAATAAACCAAGCAAATAGCCAACAGTTTCATAATTAATATATCATCCTGTATGTCATTTGGGATTGACAGGGCTCTGGGACCAGGCTGGAGGGAAGAATATACATTACAAATTCTCACATCCAATCTCCACATATAATCTCCCCATAATTATACATTGTATTTCTTCTTCCTTGGGCAAACCTTTACTCCCTCTTAGTCCCTTACTTTTTATCCAGTTTCTGTGATGGCATGGATTATAGCTCATTTATCAAAGACCTAAATGCTAGCATCTATATAGAAATGAATACACAAAATACATGTCTTTTTGGTTCTGGGTTTTCTCACATAAGGTGATTTTCTCTAGTTCTATCCATTTACATTCAAATTTCCTGATTTCATTTGATGAACAGTGGAGTAATATGGCACTGTATTAATGTATGACATTTTCTTCATGCATTGACAGACATTTAGGCTGTTTACAATTTCTGGCTACTATAAATAGAGCAGCAATAAAAATGGAAGAACATATGTCTCTGTAGTAGGATATAGATTTCTTTGGGCATATGCCAAGAGTGGTATATCTGGATCTTGAGGTAAATTATTCCCTATCTTCCTGAGGAACTGTCACACTGCTTTCCATAATGCCAGCATGATGTGGCATTTATTTTATTCCTCTTGGGCATTCTGATCTGTGTAAGAAGAAATCTCAATGTTGTTTTGATTTATGTTTCCATGATGACTAAGAATGTTAAACATTTCTGTATTACTCAGTTTTTAAGGCTCATTTATGTATACAATCATATCATCTGCAGATGGCAAATACTTTGACTTCTTCCTTTCCAATTTATATCCTTATGATCGTCTTCAGTTTTCTCATTTCTCTAGCCAAGACTTCAAGTACTATATTGAATATGTATCAAGGGAAAGAGTGGGCAACCTTGTCTTGTTCCTTATATTAGTAGAAGTGCTTTGTGTTTCTCTTCATTTAAGTTGATGTTGACTGTGTGCTTATTATAAATAACCTTTATTATTTCAAATTTATTTGTTGAGATAATATTATATTGATATTCTCCTTGTATCCATGCTCTCTCCAGAACATTTTTTATCCTGAAGTGGTGTTGATTTTGTCAAAAACCCTTTTTGCATCTAATGAGATGGTCATGTAGTTTTGTCTTTTAGTCTTCTTTTATGGTAGACTGCATTTATAGGTTTACATATGTTCAACTATTATGGCATCTCTGGGATGAAGCCTGCTTGTTTATGTTTGATGATCTTTTTGATGTTTTCTTAGGTTTTGTTTGCAAAATTTTATTGAGACTTTTTGTATATGCTTTCATGAAGTAAATTGGTCTATAATTTTCTGACTTTGTTGAGTGTTTGTTTAGTTTACATATCAGGGTAATTGTGGCCTCACAAAAAGAACTAAGCAATATTTCTGTTTCTATTTTGTGAAATAATTTGAGGAGTATTGTAATTTATTCTTTGCAGACCTAGTAGAATTTTATACTGAATCCATATGGCCATGGATTTTACTGTTTTTTTAGTTTCTTTTGGCTTGGAGGACTTTTAATTTTTGCTTCCATTTCATTAGGATTTGGAGTGGGCTAAATGGAGGTACTGAGTGGTCCCTCATGGAGTATGAAAGCTGGGTCCCCATTGCAGTTTGACAAAGTTCCCAGGTGATGGAGTTGGAATGAGATGACATGTGCTTGCACATGGTTGGCTATAAGATTACAGATGAGACTGTGGAATTTCACGTGCAGAGAGAAATAAGAGTGAAGACAGCCTAGTGTGACCACTAGGTAATCAGGTAGGGAGTACTTATAGCTATTATTGGTTGACACAAAGATCTATAAGGGGTTAGAATGGGGTGCTGAAAGGGTTTATAGGAAGAAGAGAACCAATGAAATGCATCTTAATTTTGTTATGGAATATTAGTTTAAGATCTTTTATATTTAGCCGGGCCTTTAATCCCAGCACTCGGGAGGCAGATGCAGGCAGATCTCTGTGAGTTCGAGGCCAGCCTGGTCTACAGAGTGAGTTCCAGGACAGCCTCCAAAACAATACAGAGAAACCCTATCTCGAAAAACCAAAAAAAAAAGTCAAACAGATATTTTATATTTGTTTATGCTGTGGAATATTTATTTACAGGTGCAAAGATGTCTTGCATTCTTTTATGCTGCATTTGTTTAACTCAGTAAAGCTATACTAATTTGTCTGCTTGAAACCCTGATTGGTCTAATAAATAGCCAATCAGGAGAGAGGAGTAAGCAGGGCTTGTGGCCAGGGAGAGTAAGTAGAAGGAGAAATATAGCAAGGAGAGGAGGAGCATGAAAAGGAGTAGAAGATCAGGATGCCAGGGCCAGCTACCCAGCCATAAGCCAGCCATGGAGTAAGAAGGAAAGAAAGATATATAAAGTAAAAGAACATACAAAGTCCAGAGGCAAAATGTGGTTAAAGAGAAATGGGATAATTTAAATTAGAAAAGCTGGCCAGAAACAAGCACAGCTAAGGCCAAGCTTTCAAAAGTAGAATAAGCCCTCAAGTATTTATTTAGGAGATGGATGGAAAGCCCCCGAAGAGTTAAAAAAACAACTACATTACTAAGCTAAAAGAATTTCTGGAGGTATATACAAGATTAACTAAAAAAAAATCAGTAGTCCTCCTATTAACAAACAATGAAAACAGGCGGAAAAAGAAATAAGAGAAGCATCACCATTTACGAAAGTCACAAATATAAAATAACATAGGGTAACTCTAACCATGCAAGTGAAAGATATGTATGACAAGAACTTTAAGTCTCTAAAGGAAGAAATTGAAGAAGACATCAGATAATGGAAAGATCTCCCATACCATGGATAGGTATGATCAACATAATAAAGACAGCAATCTTACCAAAAGCAATCTACAGATTCAATGCAAACTCCATCAAAATTCCAACACAATTCTTCACAGACCTTGAAAAAATACTCAACTAAATATGGAAAAACAAAAATGTGAAGCATGAATGTTTCTAATTTAAAGAAAACATATATTGAGGAAAGAAACTTCAAAATACCTGAAACAATCTTTTACAAACTCTACTAGAGCTATAGTAATAAAAACAGCTTGGTGTTGGCATAAAAACAGACACAGGACCAATGGAATCAAATTTAAGACCCTGACATTAATCCACACATCTATTAACACCTGATTTTTGACAAAGATTTCAAAATGGTACAGTGAAAAATGGAAGGCATCTTTATCAAATGGTGCTTGTATAATTGGATGTCAGCATGTAGAAGATTGCAAATAGATCTATATCTATTGCCATACACAAAACTCAAGTTCAAGTGGATCAGTGACCTCAACATAAATCCAGCTACACTGAACCTAATAAAAGACCATGTGGAAAGTGGCCTTGAATGCATTGGCACAAGAGACCAGTTCCTAAATATAACACCAATAGCACAGACACTAAGTGCAACAATCAATGGGACCTCCTGAAACTGAAAAGCTTTTGTAAGGCAAAGGACATGGTAAAAAAAAGACAAAATTATAGCCTACAGAATGGAAAAAGTTCTTTACCAAACACACATGTGACAGAAGACTGATCTCCAAAATATATTTTTAAAAAACTCAAGAAAGTAAACATCAAAATACAAAATAATCCTATTAAAAATGGGGTATAGAACTAAATAGAGAATTCTCACAAGAAGAATCTCAAAAAGCCAAAAGACATTTAAGGATTTTCTGTATATACTTAATCACCAGAGAAAGGCAAATCAAAATGACTCTGAAACTAGCTCTGTCATGAGCCATAGGGGAAAAGCTACTACTATTATTATTCTACTAAAGAAAAATAGCAATAAAATGACTCCTAAAATATATTGTTACATTTGTACATCTTAGTTCCTTTTCTACTATTGTTATGAAACATCATTGCCAAAAGCATTTTAGGGAGGAAAGTGTTTAATTGGCTTACATACCATGATTCACAATCCACTGACGAAAGCCAAAGCAGGAACTCAGACAATAACTTGGAGGTAGTAGTTCTTGCGGAGGCCATGTAGGGATGCCTCTTACTGGTTTTCCCTTCATAGCATTCTCAGTCCACTTTCTTATATTATTCAGAACCACCAGCCCACAGATGGCACCTCTACAATGGTATAGGCCCTCCTACATCAATTACTAATTAAGAAAATGTCCTACAGTCTTGCATACAGCCCAATCTTATGAAGGCATTTTCTCAATTGTGGTTCCATTGTCTGAAATGTTTTAACTTGCATGAAGTTTACCTAAATCTAGCCAGCACCCCATACATCAGTGCACTGTAATCAGTGAAGCTTCTTATTGCAGTAGAAGACTATTGTCAAACACACATTGAACACCGCAAAGACTGAGAGATGTTGGAGCTTTAGTTTTACAGGGGATATCTTTACTAAAGCTCTCCTCTCAAGACTATGGGGTCTATGTGGAAAAGGAGGTGGGATAAAAGTCAGAGATATGGATGAGTCCAAGAAAACAACTTCATTAAATTCATCAGGGACAATACAGAGAAAACTCAAAAACACAGTGGTATCATGCAGATGTCAAATTAGGTTTAAACCAGACAATATACAGAGAAGTAGACAAAAAGTCCTACACCTAATAGAAGACATTTCCAACTGATATGTGCTGTGAAAGCAAAAATAAAATATCAGTTTTCTCTGATTTAGTAAAATTAGGTATATCATTAACACTTCAGGGAAAACCACATACCTACTGTAGTTGAACACCATGAAATTCCGTGGGATTTTTGTTTTTATTTTTGTGGGGGGTGTACTTTTTGTTTTGTTTTCATAATTTTATTTTATTGTAGCCTTCTGTGTTTTTTGTTGTTTCAGCAGTTGGTTTTGTTCTTTTTTTAAGAGAGATAGATGAGAGAGAGGGAGAGAGAGATAGGGATAGAGGGAGAGAGGAAGGAGAAAGAACATGAAGTTGTGTGGGTTGGAAGGTGAGGGGGGCTTGGGAAGAGTTGGAAAAGAACAAAGAATATGATAAATATATTGTACGTAAATTAAAAAATAAAAGCTTACTGAAAATTCACAGACCTACTTTTCCTCCCTCTCTGCCTCCGTTGCCTGGGGACTGCGCCAAATCCAGCAGACACAGCAGACACAGATTTCTAACTTCCTGGGGCCACTCTAAGCCATCAGTCATTCCCTTATATCCATTCTCAATTTTTATGTTACCTACCATTACTTACAGGTACTTTTTTTTACATGGAAACCAAGTGATCAGGCTAGCATTAAAATCAAGTAGGCAATCTTTACTGTTCCTTCTGGCCTCTATTGCGAATTCTACAGTATCATCAACAACCCTATAGGAGACAACTAGCAGGGCTGTGTCCTCCCACTCTGCCTCCTTTCTCTGGGAACTCCATTAAAACTTGCTTCAAACTCTGTAGACCAGGCTGGCCTCGAACTCACAGAGATCTGCCTGCATCTGCCTCCCGAGTGCTGGGATTAAAGGCCCGGCTAAATATAAAAGATCTTAAACTAATATTCCATAACAAAATTAAGATGCATTTCATTGGTTTGTGTACAGAATAATTGTTCAACTATGGAAAGATATGTTTCATTTATTTGTGCTGCATTTTTTAACTATGTGAAGATGTGTTACATTTGCTTACAGAATATTTGTTTAACAATGTAAAGGTGTCTTTCATTTGTTTTACCTTACCTATGTAAGACACCTGATTGGTCTAATAAAAGCTGCATGGCTAATAATAGGTGGGTTATAGTGAGATAGGAGGGACTGACAGACAGGCAGAATAAGTAAGAGGAGTAATCCAGTCTAAGAGAGAATGAGAAGGAATACATCCTTCTATAATCTGCAAATATGTTTCTCTTATCGGTTGATGAATAAAGCTGTTTTGGGCAATGGGCAGGCAGGAATTATAGGTGGGGCTACCAGACTAGGAGAAGTCAGGTAAGAGGGATGGAGAGAGTGTGTTGGCAGGGAGATGTCATGTAGCTTCATGCAGCAGCCAGCCAGCCAGAATCAGAAAGCAGGAAATTAGGACATACAGAATAAATGAAAGGTTAAAAACCTCTGAGGTAAAATGTAGAAAGAGAAACAGCTTAAAATAAGTTATAAGAGTTAGTGGTACAAGTCTAAACCAAAGTTAAACAAAATTTCATGATTTGGGAGCTGATGATCCAAGAAAGCCTGATATACAGTAGCTGATTCCAACATTACTTTCCAAAATGCTTTTACTTTTTGATGTCCTTTTCCATAGTCTTTCCTTTACCCTACCTTTCTGTTCCCCTTCAAATTTATCCTCCTATGCAAGCTTGACCTTTATCTCTTCATAAAAAAATACTCTGGTTCTTCTTGGAATATCCACCCCTCTTTCTCCATACTAGTACACAAGTAGCTTCATAATCTCTATTGTTAATTTTGATTGAAACACATGCATTCAAAGCTTAAAAGCTAATATCCTTATATAAGAGAAAATACAGTATTTGTATTTTTGTGTCTGGATTATCTCATCCAGGATGATTGTTTCTAGAGATACCCAATTGTACCAAAATAAAGGTGATTTATTGTCAGTTGCATATACAACTATGTAGCTAAGATTCATGACTAAAGACATATATTTAGAAGTTGTTACCTTAAAATGATATATTAATGAATAAACACTGAAGATGTTTCAGTTAAAATGAAAGTTGTTAAGTGTGAAGAAACACCATGGAGAGGACAGTGAATCGTTTAATAAATTTTGTGAGAATATTTAACTTTGCCAAATGAGAGAGAAAAAAAATATGAATAATTAGGACAAAAATAATGTGGTCTCCTGAAAACCAGAGACAAAAATATACCCATAAAGCTAGTATGTTAAATGATTTGAAATACTAGGGACAACTCAATGAGAATACCACTGAAGATTAACTATTAATTTAGCAATCTTATAAACCTGAGAAACTTATTATGATTGTAATTGCAATGATTGTAAGAAGTAAAAAGAAGAAATGAATTGGAGCTGAAGATTATCTTTTTGAATAGTTTAATATTCAGTGGATGATATAAAGGAATTCAAGATGGGAAAAGAATAGAGGCAAGGATAATTTTTATTATTAGATAATTACATGGAGTATAATTTTAAATAATGCAATTAAAGAAAATATAATGCTATTTTAAGAAAAATGTTTTCAACTTTTAAATAGACAGTTATCATGAAGTTCATTATTTAGACGTAAATATAATGTTGCAATTCTGGAAATTATATAAAAAGCTCTTATAATAAAGGTACTCACAGGAACATATGCTTTTTAGATGTTTGAAGTAGAAGCTTTTTGCATGCTTTTCATAACTTTAGGAGGCTACCTGTATCCCTTGACTGGTTATTCCATTGCTCTTCAGTACCAGTAACTGCTTCTCTCCTGCTCTGTTGCAATCATAACATCTTTTTATGACTCTTTTTCTTGTTTGTATTCTAAGGACTAATGTGATTATGTTGTGTCCAATCAGGTTAAAGAAAAAATCTGTTTTTTTTATTAAATTCTTAACAACATCTCTATAATTAGTTTTTCACATGAGATAACATATTATCAGCATCTACAGATGAAAATGCAAACCACTGTGGGGGAACAATTTGTCTTCCCACCACGGTAAGAGATAAATGATGAATTGTTTGTTTTTATGAGGCAAACAGTCAGAAAAGTAAAGTAAATGGCAGATAAAGACTTTGGAAATAGTCTTTTAAATGCATCAATTTCCACAATGCAGTAGGCAGAAAGAATTTCTTTTGATAGTGAGAATAGGATTAGAGATATTTGGGATAGTCAGAAGTGAGGAAACATAAAAAAAAAAGCAGTCATTTGGGAGAGTATGAATGTGAATGAAATAGGACAATAAAATGTAATTACTGACACTAAAGATGCAATTGAAGCATAATGTGTGATTTTCTTTAACTATTTTTATCTGCGTGTAAACTAAATATTCTATTATTTTGAGATGTAATTTTGTAGAGTGATTAAGGAAATTCATAGATGGGTGAAAGAGCTAAGATCAAGTGAAAAGAAGTGATTAAAATATTTGGCATTGGAAATTCAGCTTTCAGTGGATTCTAGGTATTGAAAGCTGGCAATATATTTCAGTAAGATACTCTTATTTGATCAAACTTTATTCATAGATGTCTAGTTTTGCAACGCAAGTGGAAAACTAGTCAGTGATAGTGCCGTAAGTGAATTGTATATTTGAATTTATGGAAATATTGCAATTATTCTTGATTGAAGAAAGGATAATATGATACACTTTACACCAGTGGTTCTCACCCTTACTGGTGGTGTGACCCTTTGATACAGTTTCTCATGCTGTGGAGACACCCAAACACAAAATTATTTGCATTGCTACTTCATAATTATAATTTACATAATTATGAATTATATGTAAATGTCTGATATGACAAACACCAAAGGGGTTGCCACCCATGGCTTGAGAACCACTGCTTTACAATTTAATGTTAAGCCAATAGCAAAGGAACAAATTAAAAATAACTGATTGCACTAAGAGAACATATATGTATACATAAATTACCACAAGTCAATAAAAATTAGTGTTAAAAGTAAAAGTCCAATACAAGCTGGCATTATTGACTAGAGTGGAGAGGAATAATGGGAGCTTATAAGAGCAGGACATATAGTTTGCACAATGTACAGAAGTGACCAAGCTAAGGCAGAAAGAACAGATTGGAATAGCAACTACTAATATACGTTATAATGCAATAACCGGTGGCACAAAAGACTGTGGGAGGAATGACTACCTTTTGCAATTTAAGACAGTTGTAATTACACAGTTTACAAGTTTAATAACACATATGAATAATTATGAAACTTCTATTTGTTATCTTCCTGTGGCAACATTTTTAAATTTTATATTTAAAAGTGGTATTCCATTCTGTAGTTATTTTATATCCATCATCATGAATGAAGTTGATCTATGTTGACTTATATCTTTAAGAACCTATACATCTATATACTGTCTGATATATACATATATGTAAATACCTTTAAATCTTCAATAAAATTTACTCTCCTAAAATAGTATTACCTTTATGAACTAACCTAAAGCATTTATAGCAAATACCCTTCTGGCTATTACAATAAGCCTATGATATTTAATGCTCTCTATATTTTAATTAAGAGAAGATATGCTAGTTCAGATTTTAAAATCACTACAAGTGAGAAACAAAGTCAGTTATATTTCTTATAATCTCACTAATACTGGTAGATATTAGGATTAAATATGTGTATGTCATGTTGAATATTAAATTCTGAGTTACTTTCGGTGTATTGTCAACATTTTGTTAGTTTAGCTTTCCAAATTTGCTGCAATATTTTATTAAATATCCCTGAACAGTTTTCATCAGTTACAGAGAACATAAGTCTTCCCCATTAAAAGTTCATCTTTTTGTCTTAGACATATTATTGTGTTTTCCAAAAATTACATATTTAAAGTCAAATGTTTTCTTGAATTTTTTACTTTTTATTTATTATGCATATAGTGTTCTGCCTACATATATGCCTGAGGATGAAAAGAGGGCACCAGATTTCTGTATATGATGCTTGTGAACGTTCCATGTGGTTGCTGGGATTTGATCTCAGGTTCTTTGGCAGAGCAGTCAGGGCTCTTAACCTCTGAGCCATCACTTCAATCCCCAAGGTCAAATATTTGTATCAATTTTCAAATTATACAATATTTATTCTATATATGCATGAATCAATTTACATACCTGGTTTTTGCTTCCTTTTTTATTATTGTACTTTCAAACAATGCACTTTATGTTAAAGAGGTGTGTTATCCAATTTAAGACACAGCTATACTTAAAAATTAAAAGAAAATATGATGTAAAGCTTTTTAAATATTTGAAGTTTCCCACAGTGGTAAATTGGATTCATTATTTTGATTTGCTACTTTTCAAGAAAATTCATGTTCTAAAGGATATTACAAATTCTACCAAAATAGTTCTTAGCCATTAAAACTGTGGCATCTAAAATTCAATTTTTTGTTTTGCACAGCATCTAGGGAAAACTAATTTATTGCACATCTTTCTGAATTTGTGAAATATGGAAATAATTTCATCTACCACATAGGACATTAAGTGCTAAATGAGATGACATTTGTAAAGACCAAGCATATTAAGTTCTCAAAATTATGTATATCATGATTATTAATAACAACATAATAAAAACACTACTAATGGATTCTAAAATTACTTTCATCAATGTATTTCTCGAAGGTTTGTCAAAGGGAGATGATTCTTTATTCTTGAGGAAGGCAAAATTTGCACGTGTATACATCAAGCATAAAAATCCAACCTAAACAAAAGTTCTATCACAAAACTCATAAACAATAAGTTAATTCAGCATTGTGGCTGGATACAGAATCATCTTGTCCAAATCAATAACTCTTCCAATCACCAACAATAAAAAATCAGAGAAAGAGATCATGGACACACTCCTATTCATAATAACCTCAAAGGGAATAAAAATACCTGGGCATAAATTTAGCCATGAAAGTTAAGGAACTATAAAAAAGTACTTTAAACCTCTTAATAAAGAGGTAAAGACAGTAGAAAATTGAAAGAAATCCCAAACTCATAGATTTTGTAGAATTAATATTGTGAAAATAAATATTTTATCAAAAACTATTTACAGTTTTAATGAAATTCCAATCAAAATACTTATATTATTCTTCACAGAAATAGGAAAAAATACTATGCTAAAATTTCCATGAAACCACAAAAAATGCTACTGATTGCCAATCCTGAGCTCAATGAACAATGCAGTAGGGGTTAAATTTCAAGTTTTCAAGAAATATTATAGGGCCATAGTAATAAACACAATATAGTACTAGTACCAAAATAGACACTTCTCCTAGCAACAGATAACAAATAATCAAAATGCAGAGTTGAGAAGCCCATTCCAACTGATACATCAACAACAATGACTGCTGAAACTAAGACTTAAGAATCATTGCAGAACCAGGAGTAGAAAGACTGCAAGACAAGAGGAACATCAATTTTGTTTCCATGAAATATCTGAAGATATACCCATAAAGGTTCACCACCACGATTGCCTTAACACAAGGAGAATAATCACAGAAACAAATAGACATTTTAACATTTACAGGGAAAGGTAGCAAGTGTAGTACACAAAGTACTGCAGACAACTAAGAAATGTTGAGAGCTGAGGAAAGTGACTTTCCAAGGAGGAGGGCAGCAATTGGTGATCCAGTATCAGATGATTGCCCTGAAAACAAACACTTACAGGTAACATTAATCTGACTCTATTTAAAATACAGAGAGAGAGCAAGAGACAGAAAGAGAGAGAAGAGAGACAGAGAGAGAGAAAGAGAGAGAGAGAGAGAGAGAGAGAGAGAGAGAGAGAGAGAGAGAGAGAGAGAGAGAGAGAGAGAGAGAGAATGAAACTACTAACAGGTCTCTAATTGAACACCAAACAAGAGGAAATCAGGTTTAGTGGTGGAAACCTAGGCCAAGGCTAATGAACTCATGGATTTTGGAGGAGAATCTGCAACTACAATTTTTCTAAACCAACACAATTCATATATATATTGTGGGTATGGAGGTAGGAGAAAATGATATAATTACATTATCATATAAACAGGAAGACAAAATAAAAGCCCACCTAAAGTTGTGATATCGTAATTGCAAATGTATTTAGATTCTTGTATAACCTAAATTCATTATGATATCATAGATTTAGTCAGTTAGTGATGAATACTTTTAAGTCCATGTTTAGATAAATATTTGAACATTCAACAAGTAGTATGCCCTGCTATTTGGGTAACAGAATAGACAGCAACCTAAGTACAAGATGTCAACAATCTCATCTCATTTTAAGTATTCATGTTCCCCTCTTGGCATAGTATGTACTTATAAGTGCAACTCCAGTTATTACCTGACGCATTCAATAAAATTATATTCTATTAGAATATAAAACATGCATCTGAGTGTGCTGTGTACTCTTTCTATTTATAGGTCTGAAGAGTTTTGCAGGTGAAAAATATAGTCTCCATTTTAAGTAGATGATTTTTGCCAGGAAAATTTAATCTTCAAGTATAGTAGGGACAATACCATTTGACACATTAGGAAAATAAGTTTGTTTAAATTGCAGTTTAGTGGCTAAGTAGTGGTATCTGATCTCCTAAAATATAAAGATTGATTTTAAACATTTGGGATTACTTTCCTAATTGATACTAAGAATTTTCCATCTAAAAATAGAGAAATTACCTTGGTGTGGTGGTGCAAACAGATCATTACAGAAATACAGGAGTGTGGGCACGATGATCAAGAGCTTAAGAACAGCCTTAGCTATAGGTGAGCTTTTGGCTATCCTGTGCAAATTCACACTCTGTCTCAACCTCCTGCCACCCCACTCCCCTGTCCAAAGAAGCAAACAGAAATCAAGAGACATTATGTGTGAATGTAGATCAGTTTAGAAATCTGAAAGATCATAATATGAACTTTTACTGTCAACGGTCTCAATCATTTGAAAAGACTTTTTAAAAGGTCAATTGTAGAAAGTTATCTTATTGGAGTTTGCTCCTAGAATTGAGACTGCATAGACAGAATTTACTGTATTTTAAGATTATTTTAAAGCTGTCAATCATTCATATACAATATAATAATTTCTTTTTACAGTAGCATTTACTTAGATCTATTAAACTTTTGAAACTTTGATTATTTTCCTAAATCCCAGTGTTGTAATTACAGAAGTAATTACTGTTGGTTAATACTTCACAAGTTTCTTTTTTACTGTTTTTTTTGAAAATGGGTAATTGAAGCTCATGCTACCATAATTATTAGTGGATATGAATATTTCAAAAAGTATGTTAGACAATACCAATCATAAGTTTGTACAAGTGTGCACAAATGTTTTCTGACTATATCAATTAAAAAGGGCGAGAGACCTATTTTGGCTAATGTTTTTAGAAGCTGTAGACCATGACCCATTCTATAGTCTTTAGATCTGTGTCCAGCTAGAGTCCTCATAACAAAACAGGAAAGTGTAAAAGTCAGCATATTTCATGGGAGCTATGAAGGAAATTAAAAGAAGGATGGGAGAAAAGGCAGGAAGAAATTGTCCCTTTTAAATGATGTTCCCAGTTACTTAAATCTTCAATTTTATTCTTCTTGTAATAGCTTATTTCATGGATGAAGTCAGTTACTTCTAACAAACCTCCCAATAGGACTAAACATTCAAACAGAAGCCTTTGAGGATACTTATATAAAAAATACATGTATTTTATTGAGTATTTTTGCATCAATGTTCATGAGGGAAATTGGTCTATATTCAAGAACACATCAGAAAAATCATCCACCATGGTCAAGTAGGCTTTATTCCAGGAATGCAGGGATGGTTCAACATTAGAAATTCTATCAATGTAATCTACCATATTAACAATCTGCGAAAGAAAAACCACATGATCATCTCACTAGATGCTGAAAAAGCCTTTGACAAAATCCAGCACCCCTTCATGATAAAGGTCCTAGAGAGATCAGGGATAACAGGAACGTACCTGAATATAATAAAAGCAATATACAGTAAACCAACAGCTAACATCAAACTAAATGGAGAGAAACTCAAAGCAATTCCTCTAAAATCAGGAACAAGACAAGGCTGTCCACTCTCTCCATATCTCTTCAATATTGTTCTTGAAGTTCTAGCTACAGCAATAAGACAACAAAAGGAGATAAAGGGGATACAAATAGGAAAAGAAGAAGTCAAACTTTCACTATTTGCAGATGATATGATAGTTTACATAAGTGACCCAAAAGACAAAAAGGCAGTCCACAGAATGGGAAAAGATATTCACTAATCCTACATCTGACAGAGGGCTAATCTCCAAAATTTACAAAGAACTCAAGAAACAAGTCTCCAAAACACCAAAGGATCCACTTAAAAGGTGGGGTACAGAGCTAAATAGAGAATTCTCAATAGAGGAGGCTAAAATGGCCAAGAGACACTTAAGAAAGTGCTCAACATCCTTAGCCATCAGGGAAATGCAAATCAAAACAACTCTGAGATACCATCTTACTCCTGTCAGAATGGCTAGAATCAAAAACACCGAAGACAATTTATGCTGGAGAGGATGTGGAGAGAGAGAGAGGAACACTCCTCCACTGCTGGTGGGAGTGCTGACTCATACAGCCTCTTTGGAAATCAGTATGGAGATTCCTCAGGAGAATGGGAATTAATCTACCACTAGACCCAGCAATTCCACTCTTAGGCATTTATCCAAATGAGGCAGGTTCATACAACAAGGGCATCTGCTCCACTATGTTCATAGCAGCATTGTTTGTAATAGCCAGAACCTGGAAGCAACCTAGATGCCCCTCAACTGAAGAGTGGATAGAGAAAATGTGGTACATTTACACAATGGAGTATTACTCAGCAGAAAAAAACAATGGAATCTTGAAATTCGCAGGGAAATGGATAGCACTGGAAGAAACCATCCTGAGTGAGGTAACCCAGTCGCAAAAAGACAAACATGGTATGTACTCACTCATATATGGATTTTAGACATGGATCAGGATAGTGCCAGTCTGCACTTCCACAGATAGAGAGTCTGGGAAACAGGAAAGAACCTAAAAGATATGCATATATGCATAGTACACAAGAGAAGAGGATGGAGACAAGATCCTCTGAATGGATGGGGAACACGGCGAGGGGTGGGGGGGGAGTGGGACCTGGGAAGAAGAGAGGGGGTGAAGAGGAAGAGAGTTGGTCATGGGGGAAAAGGAAGTTGAGCGGGTGGGGGTAGAATAGGGGGAAGAGGGAAACATAGGATCGAAGACAGATCAGGCACCAGAGTGACCTCTAATGATCTAAAGGGATAACACCAATTGGCAAGCTAAGCAATAGTGGAGGGACCGCCTCGAATGCCCATTCCTGAAAATGAACTTGATGTCTATAACCATCCGGGAGCCTTCATCCTGTGACAGATGCAAGCAGAGGCAAACACACAATTAATCACTGAACTGAACCCAAGGAACCCAGTGACAGAGAGAGAGGAGTGATGAGCAAATTGGCAAAGAATGGGCTGGCAAAACCAGCAGAGACAGCTGATCTGAACAGGGGAGCCCAGACCGACAGTGGGGAGGCCAGCATGGGACTGATCTGGACCCCCCCAAATGTGAGTGTCAGTGAGAAGGCCTGGGCAACCTATGGGGCCCTGAGCTGTGGATCAGTGTCTATCCCTGGTATACTAACTGTCTTCGTGTGCCTATAGCACAAAGAGAGATGCTCTGTCAGCCTGGACTCTTAGGGGAGTGCCTGGACCCTACCAAGAGTAAAATGACAGACTCTAGATATCCCCTATGTGGAAAGATTTGGCAATAGGGTGGGAGGGGGGGTGAAGGGGAGTGCGGGAGGAGGGGAGGGAGAGGGAACTGGGATTGACATGTAAAACAAGCTATTTAAAATTAAAATAAAAAATGATTAAAAAACACATGTATTTCTAATAGGCATAATATTTGCCTATGTTCTGAACAACACTGAGATGCCTGACAATATTAAATTACATGATACAGCAAAATAAAAGAAACAAACTACAATCGGACAAAACAAGCAAACAAGAGACAAAATGCACAAGAAATGCATAAGATCCCAAGATACACAGAAAACCAATAAAAACTGAATCAGAATCCATAATATATATACAAAACATTTGTAAGTTTAAAAAAGAAAAATAAGAAAGAAGCCCAGATAAAGCATTATGAGAAAACAGTAAAAGTTCTTCAAAAATACCATCGAGTTCATTTTGTCTTGGACATCTACTGTTACACATGAGGCCTGCCTACCCTTAATTGTGGTTTTTGTACCCAGTATAACCCAGTAGTGAAAATTAATTTTTTCTTTTGTGAGTGTTTATAAGTTAGAGATAGTTCCTAGGTCAGGAATTTGGATCTTGTATCCATTTCCACTCCCATTGCTTAGAGCCCATGAAGCTTAGACTTTTGTAGCCCCTGCTGTCACTACTGATAGTCTCTGTGAATTCATATGTATTATTCTGACAGTGTCTAGAAAGCATTTTTCCTTGATACCACTGGCTTATAAAATTGTTCTTCTTCCTCTTCCATGGAGTTCACTGAACCCTGAGGAGAAGGAATTGGAGCTGACATCCTATTTATAGGACTGAGTGTTCCAATGTCTCCCAATATATGCACATTGTCCAGGTGTAGGTCTCTGTGTTTGTTCCCATATAATGCAAGAAGACTCTTTCTCTGATGGTGACTGAATAAGACACCGATCTTTGGGTATAGTTGAATCTTGTTAGGAGTTGTTTTATTGCTATTTTCCTTTGGAAGTAGGGTAGTATTTGATTTTCTCCTAGCTCTATGGTCTACCTATTCTCATGTTCCTGTCTACCAAGGCAGTGACAGGCATGAGTACCATCGCATGGAGTGGGCCTCAATTCCAATAAGGCAGTGATTGAGCATTCACACTACGTTTGTGCCATTATTGCACCGCATATCTTGTAGGCAGATCGCCATTGGATATTCAAGGTTTTTATTTTTATTTAAATTAAAAGCAATCTTATTTTACATACCAATCCCAGTTCCCTTTCCCTCCTGTCCTCTCAATCCCTCCACCATCTCCCCATCCCATGCCCCATCCATTCCTCAGAGAGGGTTTGTCCTCCTATGGGGCATCATCAAATTCTGTCACATCATTTTAGGTAGGACTGACGCCCTCCCCTCCATATCTAGGCTGGCAGAGTATCCCTTAATAGGGGAAGGGCTCCAAAAAAAACCCCAATAGATATAGAAGAAGGTGAAGAATTCTAGCTCAATTGTTTTTTTAAAGGTCTATTAATTTATTACATACATAGTGTTCTGCCTGCATAGACCTCTGCAGGCTAAAAGAGGACACCAGATCTCATTACAGATGGTTGTGACCCATCATGTGGTTGCTGGGAATTGAACTCAGGACCTCTGGAAGACCAGCTAGTGCTTTTAACAACCGAGCCATCTCTCCAGCCCAAGCTCGACTGTTTTTAAATAGGTTAGTGTTTACCTTTCTCCTCTGAAAGTGTGCAGTATATGTGCTAGGTCTAGGAGCACTAGTCAGAAGTGATGAAGACTCTGATCATAAGGAAGAACGGACCTATGAACATGGCAGAATGTTGTTAGGAGTCATTTTACTGTTAAATGTGTTTGGGCAGAACTTTTGTATTTGATTTTCTCCTAGGACCGTGGCTTATCTAATCTCAGGCTCTTGGTTCTTAAACAATATCAGGTATAGGTTACTCATAGAATGGACCCTAAATCCAATAAGAAATGGCACAACTTTTGTTCTGTGATTGCATGAGCATATTTTGTGACACTGGAAATTTCATTTGGTGCTAGGAGATGTCTAGTTGGGCCTTTGTCTCCTCCATTACTTGATGATTTCACTTAAATTTCTTTCATATATGCATATATTTTTAGAAGCTTCTAATGTGTTAGGTTTCCATATGATCCCTCAAGTACCCTTTAGTTTTAGCTGCTCTTCCTTTGTTTCCTCCCTTACCCCATTCTTCCCTCCCCTTCCTCATTTGATCCTCCAATTCTAGTTCTTCCCATCCATCCAAAAATCCATAACTTTTTACTCTAATTTCCTTTTCCCTCTCCCCTATACTTTAACTAACTTCTGTGTTTATACAAACCATATCTTGTTTATCAAAGACTTCAGAGCTAACATCCACATATAATAAATGTGAACATAAACCATATTTGTCTCTTTGGTCTTTGGAAGGTATTCTACATTTCTACATGTTCCTATGCTTTCCTATGCTTCATTTTAAGTTTTAATATTCTTTGCTTATTTAATCTTTATCTTCTACTTTGTATTTTTGTTGTATATTCTATCTTCTTTTCATTCATTGCACTTGGATTGTCATTAAATTATGTAATTAAAATGCTATTTTTTCAATTTCATCTTGTGTTCTCTTCAATATTTCTATTTACTTTTTGATTTTGGTTCTCTAATCCTGCATTGTCTTCCTCATTTTATTCAACTTTGTATTTTTATTTTCTTAGAGATCACTCAGGAACTTGTTTTGTCCACTTGCAGCTTTCTTTAAATCCCTTGAATTCATGGATATTTTTTCTTTTAAATTTGTGTCTGGGTGTTCATCTGCCACTTGTACAGCCAACTTGGAAATCAGAATGGAGTTTCCTCAGAAAAATGGGAATAAACCTACCACAAGATCCAGCAACTCCACTCTTAGGCATATATCCAAAAGATGCCCATTCATACAACAATTATGTCTGTTCCACTATGTTTATACCAGCATTATTTGTAATAGCCAGAACATGGAAGCAACCTAGATTCCCCTCAAATGAAGAGTGGATAGAGAAACTGTGGTACATTTACACAATGGAGTACTATTCAGCAGAAAAAAAACAATGGGATCCTGAAATTTGCAGGCAAATGGATGGCACAAGAAGAAACCATCTAGAGCGAGGTAACCCAGTCACAAAAAGAGAAACATGGCATCTACTCCCTCATATATGGATTTTAGACATAGATCTGGGGAGTCCCAGCCTACAATCCCATGGCCAGAGAGTCTGGGAAACAGAACCTTCATTCAATGGCTGATGGAGGCAGAGGTGGACTCCCACGGCTAAGCGCTGAGCTGAACTCAAGAAATCCAGTGACAGAAAGGGAGGACTGATGAGCAAAGGGTTTAAGACTGGGCTGGTTGAACCCCCAGAAACAGCTGACCTGACAAGGGTTAGGTCTTGAATCCTAGGCTGATGCCTGGGAATCCAGCATGGGACTGATCAAGACACCCTGAATGTGGGTGTCAGTCAGGAGGCTAGGTAATCTACTGAGCCTTGGGTAGTAGATCATTATTTATCCCGGGTATACAAATGGACTTTGTGTGCCCATCCAACAATGAGAGATGCACTCTCACCCTGGACTCTTGGAGGAGGGTCTAGGCCTTGCCCTGGATGAAATGTCAGACTATGGACACCTCCATGGAGGGCCTCACCCTCCCTGGGGAAATGAGGGTATATTGGGGGGTTGGTGGGAGGGTGCGGAAGGCAGGGAGGGAAAGGGAGAGGGACCTGGAATTGGCATGTGAAGCAACCTTGTTTCTAATTTTAATTTAAAATTAAAAATAAAATATATAAAAAGCATGGATGGATGGATGGGACATGGAAGGAATATCTTACTATTCAAAGGTATACTGATCTGGACCTATGTCTTTGGATGTAGAGATAGCCACAGGTTGAAGGATGGGGGAAGGACAGAAGATGGGAAAGGAAAGACAGAATTTAACAAGGAAATTGCTTCATAAATAAAAGTGTCTTCTTGACTGTGAGGGTACTGAACTAGGTTTACACGATTGCAGATGAAGGTAGGCAGACAAGTGAGGGGCTAGGGAAGAAGCTACCGACTCAGGCAAAAATTTGGCACTGTAGGTCCAAAACTAGGCTCATGGGTTTGGAGATGAGGGTATGCTGGGAGAAGAGCAGGGAAATGAAAAATGGGAATTAGCTGGAAAAGACACTGGAGAACTGAGTATTATCATAGGCTACACGTATGCAACTAGGTATGTGGGTATGGAAACAGTCAATGATGTAGACTGGTGGTGGGGGATGGGAAGGGAAGGAAGAAACAACTTATCTGACTCACAAACAAGGTTGAAGAGTTCATAGGTCATGGATCTGGAAGTTTGCTTAAGGGTTTGCAGATCTCCACTTTCCTGCCTAGTTCCCCAGTCTACTTCACAAGAGAACTCATCCAGTCTTAGAAATTTCTCCCTAGAAAAAAAATCTATTTTTTAATCTTCAGTTGTGTCACCAGTGACAATCCCACCAAGCTCTAACAAAGAATTCCAAATCTATTGTCACAAAGATGGCACTTGTCAAATATGGTAGGACATAAAACAAAACATAAAGTCATGAATGTAAAAAAGGGACTTGTTGGGGGTGCAGAATTGACAACAGTGAGTGTGAGGTGAATGAGGTAGAAGAGATCAGAATGACCTGCAAGCCTGAAATTGTCAAGTAACAGTTTTCTGAAAGAGAGTAAGTGTATGAGTGTACTATAGTAAGATGTGTCAGGTGATGTTTTTTGAAAATGTTATAAGCTTTGTGATTTTTACCAATGCGAGTTATCTTTTGATGTTTGTGAGTTCCACCCTTTAACAGCAGAGCTATTTCTTTTACAAAGACAGTTCTTTCAGGCTCAGTGCTAGTCTAATCACAATAACCGGGAAATAGAACATTGACATCCATCAACTGAGGAACAGATAAAGCAAATATAGTATATTTACAGAGTGGAGTATTGTATAGCTGTTAAGAAAAGAAAAAAGATGATTCTATTTGTATGTGAACGGATAGAACTAGAGACAGTCTCCTTGAGTTAGGTAATCCAGACCCAGAAAGGTAAATACCACCACATGTTTCTCTCACTTGTAAAAGTTACCTTTTAAGCCTTACATAATGTTTGTTTCATTTGGAATAGCAACACAAATTAGGAAACCAATAAGAGCCCATGAGGGAGCAGGAGATTTTTCCAGCAAGAGGAGATAGAATATGTTATGAACTAAGAAAGGTAAAATGATTCAATTATGTTTAAAAGGGGTGGTAGATGTTAGAGAAGACTGCGGGAATGGATAACTAAGAGTAAAAACTACAACAGTAGAAGCTTATTAAAATGTAAACACATCCATATATAAAGTGAGTTTGAATGGAGTTGATCTATAATAGGGGATACCGACCCAAGTAGATAGCACATTCTGTTAAATAAAAAGCCCCTTACCAGGAGAAATGAGGTCTCTTGTCTTTTTGTTTTTTGTTTTTGTTTTTTGCTTGTTTTTTGTAATTATTATTAATTTTTTTGCCAATGAGGTTCCATAGTCCCAACAGCCATTTCATGATATTACTGTTGTTCTTGGTTAACCTCCAGAACTTAACAGTAAAACTTTATTGAGGATTGCACATACTTGAACCTTGGAATATGAAGTCCTCAAGTACCTATTCATCTTTAAGTATTGTCCCTACTGACTAGTGTTTAAGGAGCAAGAAGGTCCCTGTCCACAGTACTATATGGGAAAAGTAAGCCTCAATTTTTCCTGTTGTGAACTCCATTTACTATCTATAGAATCAGCAGTTGTGTCATCTTTGGTTAATTACATATCTGTTTTAAATTTAAATATGAAAGAATATAGTCTGTGATTAAGATTTTTCAAAGGATGAGAGAAATTCTGTATATATATATTATAATGTATTTTTAAGGTAATATGTTGAGCTTGATGGACATAGCTAAATGATGATTTAACATTTTCTCCAATATAATACAGCTAGTATCGTTCTTTACTGTGCGTCCTCCCTAATCTTCCTCTCCAGCAATCAGTTCAATTAAAGCATTTTACACTATCAATTAAACTATCAATTCCTAAATGTATACAAGTTTGCTTGTTTTAATTTCAAAATACTTTATTAAATTATTATTACAACAAACTCCATTTACTTAGACATCTATGTCTGAAATAACAATTATATAAATACATATATGCAGTAAAAAGTAAAATATTAAGGGTACTGCATTAGCATTCATAAGGTTTCTTAAGTCCATATACTAGGAAAGAAGATAATGTCTTAACAAATGATAAATCGATTGTATTTTATTCATATTAAAATCAATCAATACTTTTGGTTTGAGGAATATTTTACAGAATGCATCAGATATTAGATACACACAGAAAAAAATTTGACACTTGGTTTTATTTGTTTCTTTTTAAATCTAAGATTTATACATTTGCTCTGTGTGGGGGGGTAGGGATTGCACATGCATAAACATGCATGTGTGTGCATCCATCCTCCTCTGAATCTGTAGGGGTGTGCTTGTCGATGTCAGAGGACAGCCTTATACCACATGGGTTCATGGAACTAAACTGAAATCATCAGGCTGGGTGGCAAGTGTCTTTACATAATAAGCTATATTACCATTCCCTTTGTTTCAGGCCATCACGTATAATGCAAAAGACAATTCCACACAATAAGTTATCTGGCCCAAAGTATCAGAACTGTGGACAATGACAGAAGTGAAAACATGTGCCCAGAGGCAAAGCTGCTGAATGATGATAACATTAAACCAAGGTCCCCAAACATTTGGAGAAATAAATGTTTTCGAATATTTTAATTAACATAATAAAATACTTTCCCATTTTATGCTTTGCTTTTCAATAAAATTTTACTTTGGAACTCATATTATTCAGAGCAGTGAAGAATAATCATCCACATAAGAAATTCTACCATATGAACCAATTGTTTTTATATTAATTTTTATTCTTCATTTGTCAGAAAAAGTAAGCCTACCTATTTATTTTATTCTTTATCACAGATATATACCTTTATATAATCCTAATTATTCTTTTTTATTGCTGTCAGTAGTGGATAATTATAGCACATTGTCACATTTTTGGGGAAATTATTTGGTTATGAATACAACTTAAGTGAGCTCAAACCTTAAATGCATTTCCATAATATCCTTCTGAAAATAAAATATTAATATGATCATAAAACACAGATTTATAAAATTTGTGTTGGCCTTAGTTTTGCTTTAATAGACAACTTCTGCTTTTCTTAAATTGAGTCTGAATGTTTGCTATAAAAATGAAAATGGCAAATTCAATTCTTTCTGAAGGTTCTTTGTTTAATGATATGGCTAGAATCCTATATGCAGATCTGTTGTTGGAGTTCCAGGATTTGTACTAGTGTGCCTATAAACATATAATTCTGCAGATGCTTCTCAAATTTAAAAAAGTCAGAATCAATCAAGGCTTTGGGCTAAAGCACAGTAACAGTGTTTTCACTGTGAATGACAAATATATTCAATGTTAAAATGTAATATATTTGGCAGAATTTGCCTGTAACATTTTTTTGGCTGTCAAATGTGATTTGTTTTACTCAAAATGTATGTCTGTTACAGGTTTGAAAAAATAAAAGTAATATGACTATCTGCTAGAAAGAGTTTATTTTTTATATTGCTAGCCTTTATATTAAATTATAGAAGATTTTGGCATGGAATAAAAAAATTAAACATCTTTTAATTAAACTGTTGTTTCCTTCCATATTAAATGCTTTTTCAAGGCTCCCAGAGATGAACCAGCTGAAATTATTCTATCTTGGAAGTTCCAAAAGGATCAATATCTATAAGTGGTCTTTATAGAATCACTACAAAGGCCTTTTACTATCTCACAAATCACCTTGTAAAAATATTGATCCACTTACCTAGGTATCTTATATAATTATCATCAACAGAAATTTGAAATTCTTTTGCCACCATTTTCTAAGATTCAATCTGATATGTGATTGTAAACGTAATAAATAAATCAAACTCAAGTTCATTTGCATTAAACACTGACTCTTCATTGTAGACTATATTTATTTTTTTCAATATCTTCTTAGTTTATTTTTTGAAAAACTTTTTTCCATATATTTTTTATTTAACTTTTTAATCATGTCACTTTCAGTTCCCTCTCCCCTAATCCTCCCAACCCATGTATATTTATACATTTCTAATAATTAAAAAATAAAAAAGTTTGGTGGCTCATACATTTAATATCAGCATTTTTGAAGCAGAGGTGGGTGGATCTCTGTAAGTGTGAAGCCAGTCTAAACTATATAGTGAATTCCATTCCAGCCAGAGATACAAAGTGAGACTCTCTCAAAATAAAATTAAATAAAATGAATATCATTGGATGATGCCTAGAAACATTAAAAGATGATCATTTCTTTCATCGGGGAACAATTGCTGCATGTTAGAGGCCTTTTAAAAATAGTTGGATAAGTAAATCCAATAGTTGCTAATGTTTTTTAAGCTAACAGTGTAGAGAGATATGTGATTTTAGATTCCACTGATAAAAAATAATACAAAATTCAAATTTGTGACTTTCTATTAAGTTATTGTCATTCCAACTTCTAAATCATTTTCTCACCTTAACACAATAAAATTTACTTTATGCATGTTTTAGAAATCAATTTTCTAAATCATTCAATTTCTAAGACACTGCTAATTAAGTTTAGAATTATAAGTATGATAATGACTAATTATTGAGCATATGATATGTTGATCATGTAAATTGGTATCATGCCCAGTTTCTTTTTGGGTGATTATGGAATGTTAGATTTGAGAAGTAAGCCCATTATAAAAGTATGAAAAAAAATATGCACAGGAGATTCTGTCCCATTCCCCTTCTCTGGGGTAAATACATTTACACAATGGAGTACTACTCAGCAGAAAAAACAATGGAATCTTGAAATTTGCAGGCAAATGGATGGCACTAGAAGAAACCATTCTGATTGAGGTAACCCAGTCACAAAAAGACAAACATGGTATGTTCTCACTCTATTTTTATATTGCTGTTATACTTTCTTTTATAGTTTTAGGGTTGTAATACAGGTAAGTTTAACATAGCATCATTTTGATTATTATTTTTCAAAACTGATTTGATGGTTCAAGGTCTGTGTTTGTCTATATATATTTTAATATTGTATTTTTGAGCCACTGGGATTTTAGCATGAACTATACTAAAATTGTAGCTCAGCAGATACATGAAGAGAGACTTAATATCATTAAACATCAAGAATATGCTAATCAAAACAACATGGATAAGCTGAAGAGATTGCCTAGTGGGTAAAGTGCTTGTTATACAAGTATGCCTGAATTTGGATCCAAGCATCATGTAAAAGATCCCAAGGTACGTTGCTAAGCCAAACTAACGAGATCCATTTTCAGTTTGAGAATCTCTCTTAATGTAACAGTAACGGATAGAGAGTAAGACAACACCTGGCACCAATTTTTGGCCTTCATGTGAGCATACACATGTGAGTCAACCAAACAAACACACGCACACACACACACACACACACACACACACACACACACACAAAGATGCCTATTACAAAAATGAAAAAAACCCAAAGAAACACAATCATGGTGCCATACAGATGTCAAAACATCCTTGGGAAATATAGGGAAGAGGATCATAATATGAAGAATATCTTTGTCTAATGGAGAAAGGTTGAAAACAAAATGTACTACGTGAGTATATTTAGAAAAAGGAATGTGAGAAATAATGAAATTGGCCACAAGGTTTTTCTTGTTCTGTGATGGGTTACCTCATTATTAATTTTTAGTTTTACCCATTTACCTTCAAATTTCATAATTACATTCTTTGTAAAAAATGAATAATATTCCATTGTGTAAATGTTCTGCATTTGCATTATCCATTCTTCAGTTGAATAACATTTAGGCTGGTTCAATTTACTAGCTATTGTGAGTATCTACATCTGTTGTCATTTAATTTCATGATGAAAGCCATTCTGACTGTGGTGAAATAGAATCACAAAAGTCATTTTAATTTCAATTCCTTTAGTGAATAATGACACTGAATACTTTACAGTGTTTACCACTCTTTTGTGTTTCCTTCCTTTTTGAGGATTCTCTGTTCTGATTGTGGTTTTTTGTTTTGTTTTGTTTTCTTGGTATTATCTTAGTTCTTTGTAACTTTAAATATTAATCCTCTGTTAGCTCTATAGTTGGTGAAACATTTTCCTACTCTCTGTATGTTTTCTCTTCACTGAATTGACTTATGTTTTTGCTGTATAGAACCTTTGTAAATCCACGAATCCACCACTAGTCATTTGTTGGCTCCTTTTTGTAAGCAAATGGAATACTATTTAGAAGTCCTTACCCATCATAATATGTTGTGCCATACTCAATGCCTCCTCTTCTAGCTCTCCCAGAGATTTAGCTGTCATGTTGAGATCTTCAATCCATTTGCACTTAATTTTTGTGCAATATGAGAGCCGTGTGTTAAATATCATTCTTATTCTTATACACATAGATATTCATTTTTTTCCAGCATCATTGTTGAAACTTTTCTCTTTCCTATAGTGTACAAAGAAGCTTTGTCAAAGTCAGATAGCTCATTTAATGACTATGGTTCAGATCATGTGTGGTGATGACTTGTTTCCTTTACTCAAGGTTGTTTTGGTTATTTATGGTCTTTTGTTGTAAAAAATAAACCAATATATATAGGAGTTTTCTGTATTTCTCTATTTAATATAGTTAAATACAATATCCGTGCTATGGAAACAGTACAGCATTTCATCAAAAGATAACTAGATAAAAAATATGGCATACAAATACAAGGAGGACATTTTTTAACATTACAAAATAATAAAATTGTACCATTTATGGCAACATGGAAGGAGATGAAAGATATTTACAAGTGTAATGATTATTACAGAAAAACAAACACAGCCTAATTTCTTTTAAGTGATCAATTAGAAATAGTCAAATTTGTAGAACTACACAAAGAAAATTGTTTACCAGGGAATGTGTGAAGAAGGATGATTTTTCATTATGCACATACTTGCATGTGTCTAAGATATGTGGGTTTCAGTAATGATTTGTAAACTATAGTATCTAAAATTAGCAACTGATATTTGATATTATATTTTACTAAGAGGGCAAATATCATGATAAGTATTATTAGCACAGAAACATAGGCAAGTAAATGTGATACAAAGAAATAATTAGAGGTGATCTATGTCTTTAACTGTATTTTAGCATGAATAATATAAACCCAGGGACAGATACTGGGGTTCAAGCTGAAGATCACAACAGCAAAGCAAGCAAGCCACTAGCTCTTGCCTCTATCTCAGACTGAAATGGGTGATTCTGTCTCCATGAATCTTTAGGATACAATGCCTTCCCTGTCTAGAAACTAAATCTCTCATGAGACACTGCTTCTTCCTTTTATACCTCCCTAGTGTTGGAATTAAAGCCATGACTTCTGTTATTCTTTTTATCTGAATCACTCTCAGGTAGCCCAGAGATCTTGAAAATACAGAGATCCATCTGCTTTTGTCTCTTGAGTCCAGGGATTATCGGTATATGCCAACACTGCCCAACTTCTATGACTGTGGCTAGCTTTGCATTCTCATTCCCAGGCAAGCTTTATTAAATCACAAACAATATATCACCACACACTATTGTGATGGTTAGACTATGTCCAAATCCACACGTTGGTATACATTAATTATCTGCATAGATCTCTCACTACAATCAAGCATTGAGATTAATCTGAGGCCTACTATAAGTTACTCCATATTCTGTAAAACAGATGTTTCCCAGGCATTGCGTTGACCTGAGAGACTATGTCCTACAAGCATAATTTGGTTTCATATTTAAGTAATTATATAAAGACAGAAAGAGTTTTAAACTTATTATGCATATCAGTCACCACCCATGACTCAAATACTGATATAAAATTTATTCTTAAAAATAAGAAAGATGTACATATATGGAAGAAATGACAGTGTCTTGCTTTTCCCCCCTTATCACTGTGATAAAAATTTCCTGAGAAAAGAAAAGTCAGAGAGAAGAGGTTTATTTTAGTCCACAGTTAAATGGTAGAGTATATCATGGCAAGGAGGTCAAGCAAGCAGGTCCATGAAACAGCTATTACACCCAAGACTAGTAAGCAAAGGGTCATGGATACTTTTGCTCAGCTAGTATTTACACTTTGAATAGTTCAGAACCCAAACATAAACTGTATAACCCTTCAAACACATGGATAGGCACTAATAATCCATCACAGGAATCCATAGAGAAAAAAGTGTTGGTAAAAAATGGATATCTACAAGTACAAGAATAAAACTAGTGTCATGTATCTCACAGGGAAAAAGGATCCATTCAAATGGATGAAGGTTCTAATGTAATCATGAAAGTGCTATAGAAAATATAGGGGAAATATCTGAGAGAATAGGTGTAGTCAATTGATTCAAATCACTCAGGAAATAATAGCAAGTTTCAAAATTATGCTATAAGACATTTAAAAAACAATTATGTACAGAAAAAGAGACAAAAGGTATCATGAATATGTAGCCCACAAAATGACAGCAAATCTTCTTCACTATCTATATATCTGTGTTATTAACATCTAGAATCTACAAAATACATCAAACACAGGATTACCCAACCAACAAATAAATAAGGGAAGTGGAGACAGCTCTCTCTCAAAAAAGACAGTTAATATATATCATGTAATTATTAAAAAGGTAGAAATTACAACTCATACATAATTGTGAACATCAACAAAGCACAAAATGCATTCTATAGATAATGTAGAATAATTGAAACAATTTTTCTTGTTGTTGGTAATATAAGCAAATAATAGAAACTAATATGTAAAATGCTAAAAATAGAAATGCCTTAGTACTCAGCTATAGCATTTCCATGTGGAAGCCAAAGGAAACCTTAAGTCAGCATACCAAAAACCTACTTTCATATTCATGTTGTTGCTGCACCATCTACCAAAATTCATGTTATCCAATTAGCCAAGATGTCCATCAATGGATGCATGGCTGAAAGACATGAAACAACACACAGACACAGACACACACACACACACACACAAACACAAACACACACACACACACACACTTACATGCCACAATGCCTGCAGAGACAAATGAATGTAAATTATTTAAAAAATGAAGAAAATGGAGTTTTATTAACCATGAAGAAGGATAGACTTATTTCATATAATGAAAGTTGATAGATTCAGAGACCATGTTAAGCACATTAAATCTGGCTTACTCTTTCTACTTCTTTCATATCATATCTATCAATATGTCATCATCTGTCATTCTATTATCAATCTATCTGTCCATCTTCTTCTGTGATTTAAGGATATATCTTCTGTGATTTAAAAGTAAAATGGAGATATGAAGGTATATGGAGACATCTTAGGAGAGGAGGAACAAAAGGAATGTTATGAAGGGAAGAACGATACAATACTACATGTCTACATTTTTCCTTCCAGGTGTCGGTTATATTTGTGTAACACATGAAACAAAAAAGAACTGATTTGGCAGAAGGAAGAGTACCACTGAGTTAAGGGTAAGATGTGAGAAAACAGAGAAAAAAGAAGTGCAATAACAATATACATAAGTAAAAATGTGATAGTTAAATCCATTATTGATGATTATTTAAAATTTTATAATTTATAATTTTAAATTTATAATTCTATAAAATATATAATCACTATAAAACTTCTTATATAAAGATCTATACAGATGCAAATCATTGCTGATGTTAGGCATTTCATATAGTATTTTTAACCAGCGTAATTTATTCATTTTTATCATATTCATTTTATATCATTGAAACTTTATACATATTGATCAATCACTTAATTTTACAAATATTAAATTTAAAAGCAAATCAAAATTTTATTAGGATAATTTAACACAAAATTCAAAGAGCATATAGAAGATAATATGTATACAAAGTACTTATTTTATCTTTTTTATTTGTGTGCTTTCTTGCTGTACATTCATTTTAAAACATAAGTACTTTCAGTATCTCAATCTTATATGCTCACATAATGTACTTTTATCACTCTTGGTCCTTTGAATAAGAATTGTATTCATAGGCTCATATATTTGATTGTTAGAGTCCAAGTTGGTGGAACTGTTTAGGAAGTATTAGGAGGTGTGGCCTTGTTGAAGAAAGGGTGTTTTAGGGAGTGGTTTTTGAGGTTTTAAACGCTCACATCCAGTCTGTATCCCATTCTTTTTCTCTCTGCCATGTGCTTATGAATCAACTGTAAGATTTTAGTTACTGCTCCAGCACCATGCCTGCCTGTCTCACATCATGTTTCTTCCCACCGTGATTGTCATGGAATACCCCCATGAAATTACAGGCAAGTAACTGATTAAATTCTTTCTTTCATAAGTTGCCTTGGTCATGGTATCACTTAACAGCAATAGTAACTAAGTAGTAACTTAAAGTAATTAAGATTCAGTAACTAAGAGAGTAGTTGTTACCAAGGAGTGGCATATTGCTGTGATAGGCCTGAGCATGTTGCCTTTTGGTGAAATTTGGTTTCAAAGGAGAACAAAGCTAGAGACCATTGTGATATTTTGGCAAAAAATATTGATACTTTTTCTCCTTGTCCTAAGAATCTGCCTAAGGGTAACTGACCATTTTGGACTAATGTCATTGACAGATAATATTTTAGGGAAACCTAGTATTGACTTTGACACTTGGTTATTAGCAATCTATCTCAGGCATATCTACTATTAGATTCCTCTCTGGATTTGGTTCTCTATTCTGCCTCCTGTCTCCTCCTACATCATGACCTGCCCCGTAGATGAGCCCCTAATCACAACTCCAATTCTGCTGCACAGATACAGACCACACAAGTCAGAAAAACAGACCAAATCAGTCAGAAGAACATTGACCCTCAATGCTTCCTCAAAGGCCAAGCTAGCATCTACCTGAAGGCCAGGCCTGAAATTGGATAGAGACTCCCTACAAGATCAGAGGTCATGCCAGCTACTAGAAATTGAGGCGGTAGACCAACAGACCAAAGAGGAAACAGAAACTAAGGGACAAAACATGCATTCAACAAGGAAAAATTCAGAAATCAGTACCTAGACCTAAAACCATCTCAAACCGAGATGCCTAAACACCAGAGTAAGAATGCAAACAACAACCAGAGCAGTATTTCACCATCAGATCCCAGCCATCCTCCTACAGCAAGTCCTAAATATTCCAGTGCCGCTGAAACACAAAGAAGCAATCTTAAAAACAACTTTATGAAGACTATAAAGAGAAAATGTAAAAAATCCCTTAAATAAATAAACTAAAAGACAAAAAATTGGAAGAGCTCAATAAATCCCTGAAAGAACACCAAGAAAGTCAAGAAGGAAGCAATAAAGAAAATCCAAACTGAGGGAATTATGGAAAATCTGGATAAGTGAACAGGAATTATAGACATAAGCATCAACAGCAGAATGCAAGATATAGAAGAAACAATCTCAAGTGCTGAAGATAAGATAACATAAACAGATTTTCCTAGCAAATGGACATATTAAGCAAGGTGGTGTAGCTATTCTATTACCTACAAAATGGAATTCAGACAAAAATTAATAAAAAATATGGAGGATATTTCAAACTCAGAAAAGCAGAGTGGGCACCCACAATGTAAAGGAAACTTATTAAAGCTTAAATCAGGCATTTAACCTCACATATTAATACTGGGAAATTTCAACATATGACTCTCACCAATGGACAGGTCATCCAGACAAAAATTAAACAGAGAAATAATGGAGTCTAACAGAAACTATGAATCAAATGGACCTAACAGATAACTACAGAATATTTTACCCAAACACAAAAGAATATACCCTCTTTTCTGCACCTTACATAATATTCTCCAAAACTGAGCATATTCTAGGTCAAAAAGCAAGTGTCAACAGATACAAGAAAAGTGAAGTAATCCCCTGTATCTGATCAGACCACCACTGAAGAAAGCTGGATATAAACAACCATAGAAACAACAGGAAGTCTACAGACACATTTAAGCTAAACAACTCCCTACTTAACAACTACTAGGTCAACAAGAAATGAAGAAACTAAAGACTTGTTAGAATTCAATGAAAATGAACTCACAGCATACACAGACTTATTAGACACAATGAAACAGGCACTAAGAGGAAATGTCATGACATTTAGTTACTTCAGAGATCCCCTACTAGTAACATAAAGCACACATGAAAGCTCTAGAATATAAAGAAACAAACACACCTGTATAGAGAAGCTTTTTCCTTGAGAGAAGCCTTCCCGCCAGCCTGGTTCTAAAGCCACATCAGTCCCAAATAAACACACAGGAGGCTATATTAATTATGAAGCTGTTGGCCTTGCTTGTTTCTTACTGGCTAGCTCTGACTTAAGTAATTACCCCATAATTGTTAATATAAGTATTTATCTTACCGGAGAATAGTTCCGGGCTTCCTACCCCATGGCGTTACATCTCGACTCTTGTGTTTCTTCTTCCCAGAGTTCTCCTGGACTCCTAGTCCCACCTATCTAGATTCCTATTGGCCAGTAGTACTTTATTGACATATACATAGGAATTCCCCCCAACATGTACCCAAGAGGAATACGAAATAATCAAACTGAAGAGAGGAGAGAAAAGAATCCCTTGGAGCAGGAGAATAGATGGTTGTAGGCCACTTGATGTGGTCCTGGGAACAAAAGCCATTTCCTTTCCTAAAGCATCAATAGAACAACTAAGCCATCACTCTAGTTTCTTGGCTGAATTTCTTATCCAATTCTGTACCTACTTCACTCAATTGTTTATTTGTATCATCTTCAAAGTCAGTTTATAGGCACAAACATATTCTCTGGACTGCCAAACAGTGGATTCTACGTTTCCTCCTGCCCCTCCTCCTAAAACTGTGCAGCTGATCTAGCTTCACATCTCAGAAATCAAACTGCAACATTTAAATGGAAATACTTTCCAAGCAGGTAGCACTTCTCTCCACTCAGTTTTGTGTTCATCAACTTGGAAAGCTCAATAATTTTCTTGGACCCACAGAGAATGTCAACACAGTGCCTTTGCCAGAAGATGGAGTATCATTTTTAGTGGGAAACAAGTGTTCATTATTCTCCCTGAAAGTATATAACACTCTCATTTTTTGTTATTGCTCCATGGTATGATACTGGCCAGTCACTGCACTCTCAGTGTTGTTCAGATCGGACTTGTCCTCAGATACAATGATCAGAATCACTGGGTCTTTTTCAGTCTCTTTTCAAAATAGAACTTCTAAGTATTCACTCAGTCAAGCACTTCAATTAGTAGATATCCACTACTAGCTTTTATTTTTCTTGTTTCAACACTATCATCTTGATGTTGTTTCATCATTTCTTGTACATGACATGTACCTAACTGTATTTAGCAGTTCCTGAAGATATTGTCATGACAATGTTTCTTTAATGAGCATGCTTATTTTTAAGTATTTCCAGTTATTATGTTTCATATAATTATCTGCTAAATATTCAATCTTAATTTGAATTTTTAAAAATAATAATATTCTTTGAAATAACTGTAATAGTAATGCTATTGCCTATATAAATTCACAGTGAAAAAAATGTTTTTCTCCCCATGGTTGCATTATATTGAGCTTTGGCAAATCTATAGAACCCATAGCCCCAATATTTTGATACACAAAAAATTCTGGTTTTGTTCTATTTCTTGCAATAAGTGAATAGATTATGTTAACTTGTGGTTGAATTGAACAAAATCTCACTGCTTTCAAATTCAAGAATAGAAATGTAGTAATAATTGTCTTACATAAGTTCAAGTATTAGTCTACATAGAAAGTTTCTAGATATCCACTATGGGCAAAGGAATGGGGATAAGGTGGAAGGCTGTGGGTGCTGCAGGTGTGTGGAAAGAGGGGAGGGTGAGGGAGCTGGTATTGACATGTGACGCAAGCTTGTCTCTAAGTTTAAAAATGTAATAAATATCCATTTCAAGCCCTATCACGAAGTCCTTGTACCTTTCACCTAACAACACATACGAACACGACAGCTCCTTGGTTTTCTGCTTTCGGTTACCACGATTCTTAAAAAAACCTGCAAAGCAAGTCCAAACCCACACATAAAAAGCCTTTAGCTGGTGTAGCACAAATGATTGCCTCTGTCTAGTCGAGTGCACACATCGACTCCCTAATTCTTGGCTCGAGAATTGCTATATCATGCAGCAACCATAAAATGGCGGACACGGACTCTCCACGCCCTGAACACCCACTCAGCTCAAGTATAAAGTCATTTTTCCAAGGCAAAGGTTCACTCACACACAACCAAATGATCAGCAGCAGCAGCAAGAGGCAAGAAAAAAAAGGTATGAATATTCCAGATAGGACAGTAACTCACAAAACCAACATTTCCCTCCACTAAAAGTCCCGATGGGCAATGAAAACAAAATTTAAGCAGATATCCACAGCCCCGATGGGTAAGGAAAAATATAATAATTAATAATAATAATAATAATAATAATAATAAATTGAAAAAGAAAAACTTAAAATAATATGTACCGAAAGGTGATACATGCAGTACACTTAAGCTGATAATAGTGCTTTTTTGGGTATTTCACAAGGTAATCATGAAGTAACATTTTGTCTTTGTATTTGTCTTTACACACCAAGGAATAGGAACTGATTTATTTGTAGCACACAACTTGTAAAATACATTTAACCTATTACCAAAGGAAACCCACAATTATAAACAATTCAGAGCTTATTTGCTAATTCATTATGGCTTATTAATGTTATTAACAAAGTGACTACTATGTAAAACAGTAACATACACAAAGGTGATTATTGGAATTGAAATATTTGATATAATCTCTTTTGTTTAATAAAGAAACATTACTTTTTCCTGTTTTAAACGAAACAGTAATTTCCAAATCTATTCAAAGATATGGAGATTTCCATATGTGTGCAGTAAGAATTACAATATATCATGTCAATCTGTATCATTGCTATTGAGCTCTACCTAACACTATTTATTTTTTCATTGTTTTCAATAATAATATACACAGAGTTCAGGTGAAACCACATTACACTTGAACATAAAAGAACCATTTCTTCTTTCATATACATATGGATTCATGGAATTGTCAAAAATACAATCCAAAATAAATCTCACATGAGCAAAATATCAATAGTATCAACAGCGTTTTCTATCTTCACTTCAAGAATCTCATTTCATATTGAGACTAAGTGAATCCCACAGTTTGGAGATATATCCTGTTGTAAACCACTGCAATATCTTTTATATCTCTGTCAAGTGCTCAACAACCCTCACCTACAACATCTCAAATAAGAGGGATCACAACCTCCCTTACATTTATTACCTGAAAATTCTAAATTGAGTTGAGATTTGTATGCATAATATATTTCTTAAGTGCTATAGTTCTGGATCCAGGAAAATCAGTTTATAATATTAACTGCCATTTTCAAAATAGGCAGCTGTTTATTTTCTGTAAACTTGGGGTTGCCCATGAAAAATAAAGATAATAACACCACTACATTCTAGTGTTAGTGTGAAGATTCTGTTTTTTTGTTTTTTTTTTAGACAGGGTTTCTCTGTATTGTTTAGGAGGCTGTCCTGGGACACGCTTTGTAGACCAGGCTGGCCTCGAGATAAAATACTTAATTAGGTAACTTGAAAATGGTAAAAACCTAAAATATAGTAGGTATTCATGTTATGATTCATAGCTACTAAGAACCTCTGTATATACTGTTTATATATCACAATTCTGGATGAAATGCTATGTGAAAATGCAAACTAATTTTGAAATGAAGCTTGACCTTTAAAAGCCAAATGTTAAAGTCAATGTAATGTTTAATCATTCACTTAAAAGTTATCTATTGGGCTTCTTCCTCATGCACAGGACCGGGAAAACTGGGGCCAGTCTCCAGGCTGTGTTCTTGTGCATGGGGATTGCCACTGAGTCTCCCATCTCTGCAGGAGACAATGCATGCCAGCATCCTGGTCTCCTTCTCCACCCAGGGAACTAGGTCCAGGAAGAGGAGAACTACCAGAGTATTGGACTTGCATATAGCCACCAAAAGTGAACCCTAGTTTACAAAACATCAGGAGAGGAAGAGGCTCCTTCTGCACCTACTGGAAGAAGGGATGTGAAGGAGACATTATAAAAACACATTCAGCGAAAGAAAAACAAATATGATACTGCCAAAGTCTAGAGACTACACCAGGAAGACTTGAACATTCCAATGCAAATGAAACAGAAGAAAATGACCTTTAAAACAATTTCATGAAAATGATAGATGCCCTCAAAAAGGAAATGAGAAAATTCCTTAAAGAGATGGAAGAAAAAACAAATCAAAAATGCAAGAAATGAAGGAAAAAGACAAAGCAAAAATTGCAAGAAATGATTCAAACAGTGCAAGGGTTGGAAGCTAAAATAGAGACAATAAAAAACAGTCTGAAGGAATTATGGAAATAGAAAAGCTGAGCAAATGGTCAGGTACTACAAATACAAGCATAAGCAACAGAATACAAGAGATGGAAGAGAGAATCTCAGGTGTTAAAGATACACTAGGAAAAATAGATACATCAACCAAAGAAAATCTTAAATCCAAAAAAAACATCCAGGAAAAATAGTGCACCATAAAAAGACTAAACCTAAGAATATTAGGTATAGCAGAAGGTGAAGAAACCCACCTCAGAGGGGCAGAAAACATATTCAACAAAATCATAGAAAAAAACTTTCCCAACCTAAAGACAGGCCAATGAAGGTACAAGAAGCTTACAGAACACCAAATACAGTGGGTTACAAAAAGGTCCCCTCGGAACATAATAATCAAGACCCCAAACATATAGAATAAAGAAATAATATTAAGAACAGCTAAAGAAAAATATCAAATAACATACAAAGGCAAACCTATCAGAATTATACCAGACATCTACATGGAAACTCTGAAAGCCAGAAGGTCCTGGATAGATACTCTACCAACACTAAGAGACCACAGATGCCAGTTCAGACTACCATACCCAGCAAAGCTTTCAGTCACAATAGATGGAGATATTCCATGTCAAAACCAGATTTAAACAATATGTATCAACTAACACAGCACCACAGAAAGTTCTGGAAGGAAAACTGCAACACAACGAAGTTAACTACAACCAGAAAAACATAGGCAAAACGTAATCCCACATTACCAACAGCCAAAAGAAAAAAAGGAATAGAAATTCACATACAATTCTGCCATCAAAACCATTCCAAAACAAACAAGCAGTAGCAATCAATGATCATTAATATCCCTCAATAATAATGGTCTTATTTTGCCCATAAAAAGATGCAGGCTGACAGAATGGATTCAAAGACAGAATCCATCCTTGTGTTGCATACAAGAAACATGTCTCAGCTTCAAAGTCAGAGGTTACCTCAGAATTAAGGGTTGGGAAAAGATTTTCCAGTCAAATGGACCCAAGAAACAAGTGGGTGTAGCAAACCTAATATTTAACAAATTATACTTTAAACTAAAATCAATTAAAAGAGATGGACAAGGTCATTACATACTCATCACAGGAGAAATTCACCAATAGGAAGTTTTAATTCTGAACATCTATGCCCCATATACAAAGGCATCCACGTTCATAAAAGAAACATGACTAAAACTCAAATCACATATAAAGCCCCACACACTTATAGTGGGAGACTTCAACACCCCACTTTCACCACTACATAGTACTACCAGATAGAAACTTAACAAAGAAACAAAGGAGCTACTAGAAGTTATGACCTAATGGGGTTTAACAGACATCTATGGAACAATTAATCCAAACACAAAAGAATTTAAATTCTTCTCAGTGACAATAGATGCTTCTCAAAAATCATCCACATACTTGGCAACATATCAAACCACAACAGGTATAGAAAATTGGAATAACTGCACGTATCTTATCAGAACACCATACTTTAAAGTTAGAATTCAACAACATAAATTGCAGAAACCCTACAAACTAATGGATATTGAATAATGTGCAATTGCACCATTCATGAGTCAAAGAATAGATAAAAAAAGAAATTAAAACTTCCTAGGATTCAATGAGAATAAAGACACAACCTGTCCAAACTTATGGGACATTTTGAAAGCCGTACTAAGAAGAAAGTTCATAGTACTAAGGGCAGACATATTGAAACTGGAGAATAGTCACACTAGAGAATTAACAGGACAACTGAAAGCTCTAGAACCAAAAGAAGCAAAATCACCCCAGAGGAGTAGATGCTAGGAAACAATCAATTTGAATGCTGAAAACAATGAATTAGAAACTAGGAAAAACAATCCAATGTATCAATGTAAGGAACAGTTGGTGCTTTGAGAAAATCAACAAGATAGACAAACATTTACCCAAACTTACCAAACATCAGAGGGTGAACATTCAAATTAACAAAATCAGAAATGAAAAAGGGGATATAACAACCGACTCTGAGGAAATTCAGAGAATTATCAGGTCATACTTTGTAAACCTCTACTCCACAAAATTAAAAAATTTAAAGGAAATGGATGACCTCCTGGATAGCTATCACTTGCCACAATTAAATCAAGAACAGATAAGCAAATTAAATACAACCTATAACCCCCAAGGAAATAGAAGCAACCATCAAAATTCTCCCAAACAAAAACATCCCAGGGCCAGATGGCCTCAGTGCAAAATTCACCCAAAAATTCAAAGAACAGTTTATACCAGTTCTTCTCAAAGTATTACACACGATAGAAGCAGAAGGGTCTTTGCCAAACTCCTTTTATGAGGCTTCAATAACCTTGATATCCAAGCCACACAAAGACACAACTAAGCATGAGAACTTCAGACCAATATACCTCATGAACATTGATGCAAAAATACTCAATAAAATCCTGGCAAATCAGATCCAAGAACACATCAGAAAATTCACCCACCATGATCAAGTAGGCTTCATCCCAGGTATGCAGGGATCGTTCAACTTATGAAAATCAATGTAATCCAACATATAACCAAAAAGAGAAACAAAAACCACATGATCATCTTAATAGATGCTGAAAAGGCTCTTAACAAAATCCAACACCCCTTCATGATAAAGGTCTTAAAGCGATCCAGAATAAAAAGAACATATCTAAACATAGTAAAAGCTATATACAGCAAACCAACAGATAACATAAAAGCAAATGGACAGAAACTCAACATGATTCTTCTAAAATCAGGAATAAGAAAAGGCTGTTCACTCGCCTCATACATCCTTTTGAAGTTCTAGCTAGAGAAATAAGGCAACAAAAGGGGATTAAGAGAATAAAAATTGGAAAAGAAGTGGTAAAACTTTCACTATTTGCACAAGATATGATAGTTTACATAAGTGACCCAAAAAACTCTACCAGGGAATTCCTACAGCTGATCAACACCTTCAGTAAACTGGCGTGATAAAAAATCAAGTAAAGAAAATCAGAAGCCCTACTATATAGAGACGATAAAAGGGCAGAGAAAGAAATCAGAGAAACATCAAACTTTACAATTGCCACAAACAACATAAAATACCTTGGAGTAACTCTAACCAAATAAGTGAGAGACCTGTATCACAAGAAATTTGAGACTTTAAAGAAAGAAAATCAAAGATCTCCGATGCTCTTGGATAGGTAAGATCAACGTAGTTTAAATGGCAATCTTGCCAAAAGTCATTTAAAGATTCAATGTATCCCCATTAAAATCCCAGCACATTTTTTTCACAGACCTTGAAAGAAAAATTCTCAACTTTATATGGAAAAAGAAAAGACCCAGGATAGCCAAAACAACACTGTTCAACAAAGCAATGTCTGGAGGCATCATTATCCCTGACTTCAAGCTCTATTATAGAGCTAAAGCTCTGAAAACAGCTTGGTACTGGCACAAAATTGACAGATAGGCCAATGGAATTGAATTGAACACCCCATTATTAACCCATACATGTATGATCACCTGATCTTTGACAAAGAAGCTAAAATTATAGAATGGAAAAAGAAAGCACCTTCTACAAATAGTGCTGGCACAACTGGATGCTGGCTTGTAGAAGACTCTAGGTAGATCCATATCTATAACTTTGCACAAAACTTAAGTCCAAATGGGTCAGTAACCTCAAGATAAATCTAGCCACAGTGATCCTCCTACAAGAGAAAGAAGAATATACCCTTGAATGTACCCTTGGTACAGGAGACTGCTTCCTGAACTTAACAACAGTAGCACAGTTACTGAGATCAACAATTAATACAAAGGACCTCCTGAAACTGAGAAGCTTCTGTAAGGCAAAGGACACAAATCAACAACACAAAAGGAAGCCCACAGATTGGGAAAAGTTATTCACTAACACCACATCTTACAGAGGGCTGATCTCCAAAATTTACAAAGCACTCAATAAGCAAACCCCAAAACATCAGAAGATACAATTAAAAAGTGGAGTATGGAACTAAACAGTGAATTCTCAATAGAGGAGTCTAAAATGGCTGAGAGACACTTAAGAAAGTGTTCAACATCCCTAGTAAGCAGGGAAATGCAAATCAAAACAATTCTGAGATACCATCTTACTCGGGTCAGAATGGCATATAAGGCAAACTCATTACCAGGGAAGGGCATTTAAGTTACCCTTTCCACTATTGCTTACTTTCTCAGTTGGTGACATCCTTGTAGATCTCTGGAAATCTCACTAGTGCCAGATCTCTCCTCAAATGTATAATGACTCCCTCTGTTATGATATCACTCATTCTGCTCTCCTCTATTCTTCCCCCAACTCAGAATCAACCTCCCTGCTCCTTTCTGTCCTCCTCTCCCCACCTCTTCTCCCCCTTTCCTTTTCCCAGCTCTCAAACCCATCCCCTGTACTCTTATTCCTCTCAGTATATAGTGTCCCATTTCCCTTTTCTGGGGTACCATTCCTATCTCTCTGCGGGTCCTCCCTGTTTCCAAGGCTCTCTGGTAGTGAGATTGCAGGCTGACACTCCCCTGAACAATGTCTAAAATCCATATATGAGTGAGAACATACCAAAACATTTTTTCTTTCCTTCTGTTATATTTTTGTGAGCATTGATTGGTATTTTGTTCGCATATATGTCCTAGTTAGGGTGTTGGGTACCATGAAACCGAGTTTATATACTGGGACTTGAACCCAGGTCCTCTGGAAGACCAGCCAGTGCTCTTAACCACTGAGCCATCTCTCCAGTCCCTAAATATTTCTAAAGTTGCCAATAGTACCACATCATCGTCTAAATATCTACTTCCTCTGAATTATCAAAGAATACTTTTAAAAAAATATCTTGATTACAGGACTTATAAACACCAAAAGTTGAAATTTAAGTATATAATAAACATTACAAAATATTTGTGATCATAATTGAAATACTTTTTGTTAATTTTTTTGATTGGGTTTAAATGAGTAATATCTCTACAAACATAACATACACACACACACTCACACAAAATATCACAATGTTATTAGCTATACGAAGTATCCTAACATATAGTATTTGGTTTGCTTGTTGGAATATGTCAAATAAAATTCCATTGTATGTTTATACTACAATTTCATTATGTATACAACATGGCCTATTATATTATTTTACTATTGTATGAAAAATGCTTTGAAATTTTGGTGGAAATTGCATTTAACCACTATACTTCTTTGGCATGATGATCTTTCTCTCAACATTAATCCTAACAATGGACAAGCATGGGAATTCTTTCCATCCTTTTGAACATTTATTAATTTCTTTCTTCAATGTGGTAAGGATTTAATGTACATTACTTTCATTTAGTTAGTTGACTTATTATAACATGATTTATTTTGTATATTTTTTATTGGTCTTGTTTCTTTTAAATTTTTCTTGGGTACTGTCGTGTGTGTATGTGTGTGTGTGTGTGTGTGTGTGTTTTCTATCCTTCTACTTTAATGATTATATCTATCAAGTATAGACATTTTTGGTGGAGGCCCTTGGGTCTCTTACATATAAAATAATATTGTCTGTAAGTAAAGATAATTTCTCCTTATCCTTACCTATTTTTATATCATTTATCCCTATTTGTATTATTGTTGTAAGATTCCAACTATTACATGAAGAAAATGGGGAGAGTGAGTATCTTTGCCTTATTGCTAAATTTAGTGGAATTGCCTTTAGTTTTTCTCTGTTCAGGATGATGTTGGGTGTGGAATTCTCTTGTACTGTACCTAGCATGATGAGATATATCCTGCAAGTGTTTCTCCAGAATTTTTTTCATGAGTAGATTTTGTGGAATAACTTTCTACACTGTGAAGACGTTTCACTATGATTGGTTTAATAAAGAGTTGAATGTCCAATAACTAGGCAGGCAAAGGTTAACTGGGATGTTTACGCAGATAGAGAAGGAGAGAAGATGAATCTAGGCAGGAGACACTCCAATATTTTTATCATGAATGCGTTGTTGGGAAATATTTCTTTATACTTTGTGAAGATGTGTCACTGTGGTTGGTTTAATAAAGAGCTGAATGATCAATAGTTATGGAGTAAAAGGCTAGGCAGGACTTCTGGGTACAAAGAAAGTTCAAGGAGCAAGAATAGAGGAGTTGCCAGCCAGGCACAATGGAAGCAGAATGGACAGCACAGAATAATGTTAACCAAGCCATATTTTAAAAAAAAAGGTTATTAAAAGATATGCGTCAATTTAAGTTATAAAGGACTAGTAAAGAAGAAGTGTAAGTTAAGGCTGAGCATTATAACCAATAAAAGTTTTCACTTAGTTATTTGTGAGCTGGCAGGTGGAACAGAAGACTGGTTTCAATGGATGTTGAATTTTATCAAATGCCCTTTCTGCATCTAATAAGATGATGATGTGGTTTCTGTAATTTAGTGTAATTATGCAGTGGATTATGGTTTTACATATGGAATAATTCCTGCATATATAGGATGGGATCGACATGAACATATTGGATAATCTTTCTGACGTTTCCTTGCATTAGGTTTGTAAGTTTGTATTGCAATTGTAATTAAAAACTGTAGAATGGCTGCTTAATAATTAAAAATACAACTACTATGTAATCAACTACTCTCTTTTCTAGGTATAAAGAGTAAATACTCAAAATATTAGATATATATACACTTATATGTTCATTAGAGAATCATTTACAATTAACAAGATTTAGCCATTCATGTATGTTTAGACAAATATTGAAAAAATGCCTATGACAGGTGAACAAATATTACTCAGCGATCAAGAAACATTTCTTCCATTTGAAACAACATGAATAAATTCGAATATACTAAATTGAGTGAAATAAGTATGGAGTGTCATTTGAATTAATCATTTCACTTCTGGGAATATACAAAAGAAAGAAAAATAATATGTTAAAGATTTTGCTTAGTGGATACATTGCATTTTATAAAGATGGATACCGGACAACTATTTGTGGATGGGTGAGTAGGTAAAGAAATAATGATGTGTATATATACTAGGATGATGTTTTTCATAAATATAAGGTAGAAATCCTACTATTTACAAGAAAACGAATGAACTTGGAAGACATGGAAATCTGATTAGGAAAATAGTTTCAAAATTGCTAATTTCTTTTGTTGGAAGGTGGTTGTAGAGATAACATTACTATAATAATGTCTGCTCTTTTAAAATATGTTACTTTTATGGATTAGTCTATGAAAATAATATTTTATGAATTTTCATTTTACCAATGAACAAAGTTATTTAAAACTGTAAGAGTTATAGTCTTTTGCATTTCTAAGAGTAAGACATGGGCTGATTCAAGTACCTTGATATTTTTACTACTCTACCAACAACGTTTTTCCCCTTTTATTAAAAAAATATACTCTTTTCTCATATCCTACATCCTGATACCCTGATTACAGTTGGCCCTGTTTATACTCATCCCTGTTCCTCTCCTCCTCCCAACCCATCTGGTTTACTCTGTTTCTGTCTGTCAAAATTTGTAATTTTATTGTTTTATAAAAAATTTTATTTAAATTAGAAACAATCTTACTCTACATATCAATCCAAGTTGCCTCTCCCTCCCATCCTCCCATGCCCCCCACCACTCTCCCATCCCATGCCCCATCCATTCCTAGGGGAGGGTGAGGTCTTCCATGAGGAATCATCAAAATCTGTTAAGTCATTTGGGACTGGGCCTAGGCTCTCTCCCGTGTATCTAGGCTAAAAGTCCATTTGTGCACTAAATACATTTTTAAAGGGAAAGATAAAGTGAATTAAATTCATCTTCAAGAAGGTGACAATTAAAAATATACAATGAAGTTGACATTGGAGGAATGAGAAGTAAAGGAAAGGATGGCTGGTCAGATGGCCTAGCAGGAAAAAGAAATTTCTGGCAACCCGTTTTGATCCTGGGGACCCATATTGATAGAAAGAGACAAACAACTCACAAGTTTCCTCTGACCTCAAGAAATACACCATGATGCATCAATAAGTACAGCATGGTGCATGTGTATGCAATTGCAAATGTGAGTGCACATGCATGGACACACACATTTCACTTAATAAGAATGTAATAAATACATTTAAAAATAAACAAAATGCATAAAAGTGCTGAAATCATTAGTTTTAAACTTGTACATTGGTGAGTCTCTTTAAGACATTTGAAATAACTCCAATGCAATTGGTTTTCCAACTTGATATTAATTAATCAAATGTATTTTCAGCAATGCTTCATGTACAATTTAACAAAAACTTTTGTCTGTTGAACAGACCATACTATTATTAAAATTTGCATTTGGATGGAATTCAACAGTTTGAACACTTCAGGAACATTTAAGTGATTTAGACATCTTCAATGCAACATATAATTTGCTTAATTTTTCTCAGTAATTTATTTGCCCCGTGAAAATATTCAGTTTAACAAAACAACTCAGCATAAATTTCTAATTCATATATTTCTAGTACTTTTTCAATAACACAAATAACTTTGGTATTCTCTAAAATTCTGTTTTGCAAATTATGTTAGTAACATTCACATTGAAATATATGATATGAAAATCAGAATTTGCTAAAGATAAACAATCATGAAGATGGTCCTTTGTGCCCTGAGTTCAAGGAAATATACTCTTTTGTGGCATGAATGTCATCTTAATAATATAAACCCTGATTCAGATATAGGGGTAAATGCTGAAAGATCAGAGAAATAAAGGAGTGGGCAAGATCCTGTCACTATGAGTCCCCAGAATGAATGCAATGAGCTCCTGTCTCTTCCTGCCTTATATTCCTCTTTGCCCAGACCTTTCACTCTTGTCGCCACCTCCCAAGTATTGGGATTAAAGGTGTAAGCCACCACCACCTGGCTTTGTTTGTTTTTGAGACTGTATCTATTTAGGTTAGCCCAGGGTGACCTTGAATTCATACTGATCCATCTCCGACTGCCTCCCAAGTGCTGGGATTAAGGGTGTGTGCTACCACTGCCTGGCCTGTATTGTTAATTTGTGGCTTAGCTACACACTCTGATTTTCAGGTAAGCATTATTTGTTAGAACATACACAAAATATTATCACACTCATTTCTTTTCTTTCTTTTGTAATGTGATTGATAAAAAAAAATCCTACTTGTACAACATAAAGAAAAAGCATAGACTTCACAAGTTTCAGTGGAACAATTTATTATGATAAACATCTCAATTTCTCAATAACAACCTCTTTATAATGTTATTGTACTTTCCAAGTAAATTTTGATTCATATATTTTAAAATAGTGTCTTTGTGTTTTGCTTGAATATAAAATTAGTCATAAAATAGAATATATTATTGACAACCATGAAGCAGTTTCCAATGAGTTAAGTTTTCTATATTCTTAATATATTTCACCATTAGGGTAACACTATTTATGTTAAAGAACAGATGGCCCGTTTTGTTCCTCATACGCACAATTCATGCACAGGAAGGTTTGAAGTGCAAAGTCCTTTAAATTTTATTTTTATAAAATTTGCATAATGTTACAAGACAGTCAGGTAGTAAGTTTAAATGATACCCAGAGATGAAACCAGATTCTGTATTACCTTTCTTTAAAAATAGCTGTGAATCCATACTAAAAGAAAGTTTCTTATCAATGATGCATGCTGGCACTCAAATCTGTATATTCTAAAAATTTCCTTTTATCCAAAGTAGAATTGAGGATATTATAGAAGCATTGTGTTTACCTATATCTAGCTCTAATCAGTGCAATATGATGTTGTCTAAACAAATAAATTCAGTACTTAATTTTTATACACTAAATTTTAAATATACACATATAAACACAATAATGTGGAAATTAGGTAGCATTTATAATGAATGAATTTTTTATGGTTAATTATTACAGAAAACTTCTTTTTGGTTGGTTTTTGGAGACAGGGTTTCTCTGTGTGGCTTGGAGCCTGTCCTGGAACTTGCTTGTTGACCACACTGCCCTCGAACTCACAGAGATCTGCCTGTCTCTGCCTCCCAAGTGCTGAGATTAAAGGTGTGTATCACCACTTCCCAGGTACAGAAAATTTCTTAATTGACTTATGCAACAGTAGTTGTTCAGGGAAATGGTCAGGAATGTATTGCATTATATAGAATCTTTTCTTTCATGTGTCTTATGAATTAAATAAATTAAATATAAGGTTATAGCTACATATGCATTGCGTATAAACACATTTGAATTCATATGATTTTGAGTTACCACACTTGAAAGAACAGAGATGTCATCACATTCTTTTTACTTATGCTATATTTTAAACAGAATGTAAAACAGTAATTGTTAAAAACAAAATTCAGAGAAAAAGCATTTAGGGAAATTTACCAATGAATATTGTTTTAATTTTTAACAGACATAGTCATTATTTATACATCCATTTGATTTATGTACATTTTAGAATACAAAATTCTTTTCTACTTTAAGTATATTCCTCAGATAATTCATTCATAGACAATATTTTATTTTAGAAAAGCAGAATAGTTGGCAATGCAGATGTTGATGAATGTATAATTAAAATCCTTTTCATTGAATATTTGATAAAGAATTTAATAGTACTCCACAAATACTTCCAGTTATTCACTACTAGCATTTTAATATTCTATTGTTTCTGTCTAATATAGATTTAGAGTTACTAAACAAATACATGAGACTGTCCACACAATTAATTCTCCCCATTTAATTCCATGCCACTTTTCTGGTTACCTTACACATGGTGATAGCCCATTAATTACAGTTATTTTGTGTGTGTTTTCATTGCATTGATAAACTTTTTGGTACTATTCATGATTTTTATTCTCAAATCTCATCCTTTCAATAAAAAATTTCATTGACTAAATTTGTTGATAATTTTTGAAGATTCTCAGCTGTTCCAAGAATCATTTACATGTTTAAATGCAATGGCTATGTTATTGTTGTTAAATGACTGAAAAACATATCATGATAATAAGTAACATACTTGGTACTAGAACTTAGTATGTTATTCATTCAGAAAAGTTAATATTTTATTTTTCGTGACACATCTTATTATTTTTGTTATTTTGAAAAATGTTACTTAATATCTAACAATTTTGAATGCTTTTTGAGCATATACTTGGGATTTATCACTATAAAGAATAGTGTTATTATGCTGTGACACATTCAAGTGAACATGATCACACACAAAATAAATACACAAATGCAGTAATTAAGAATATTCAGTAAGAATTTTACTTGTCAGAATGAAGATGTTTGGACTCATAATATATTTACAAAATATTATTACTAGATAGATGTTCCTAACTGCTTTTATAGAAAAGGAACTGAGGTAGAATTCCAAAAACTTCAATTTTCATACTTATTCAAATATTTGTTGATAGAACATTGAAAATGTTTGCTCCTTTATAAATAATTTCACATTAAACTTTCTAAAGGGCTTTTCAAAATTATTACTTAAGGAGAAATGTTAAAGAATTACAGCTACAATAAGTAAAGAATGATGTCAACCTTTCAAAAATGAAATGGATTATTTCAGTTTAGCAGAATGTATACTCTTATATAGATTTTTAGATTTGAAATAGAATCTTGGAAGTTGTTTTAATGATTTACCATTCCCACTGATTATCAAATTATCTTCACAGTATTAAATGAATTATTCCAGTTTCTACTGGTTAATGGTTATATTAAAAATAGTGTTATAATGTTAAATTGATTCATTTCTCAAATAATATTAATTCACTATCCTTGACTTTTGTGATACTATGCTATGAAATGAAGTTACAGATGTGAGCAAGATAGGCAAAGATTATATAATAAAGAATACTATAGTTTGTTAAAAGGCTGAAAGACTAGTAATTTCTACAATATGAAATAAGTCAAATCAAGTATGTAATGTTAGGTTAGAAGAGAATATTAGTGTCATACTACAGATAAAAAACACGACTGTATAATTTATAATAGTATGCAAAAATAGTTCACACAGATATATATACAGATATATATGGGTGAAAGCATTCAAATTTGTATTGGTTTCTATTTAGAAAAGTTTTCTTTGAACATAATACCTTTATTTTAGGAAAATAATTACCATTTGATATTTCTTTATATGTAAAACATTTTGTGTATTTTCTTTCTAACTTCACCAAATGATATTACACAATTAATGTAATTATTATTAATGCCTTTTCTATAACTGTTTCTTTTATTGTTTTGTCATCTCCTTTCTTAGACTCAGCTAAACAACAATAAAACTTCAACAAAACAACACTTAGTTGTGTATTTTTCTACAATGTCATTACCTTTTCAATTTTGATTATTTCTGCTCTAGTATTTACTATTTATTTGAATTATCTTTGACTGTATTTAGTTGTTTGTTTTGTAATTCCCTTTAATAAAGTAGGTAATTTTTTCATCACTTTAACTTTCAAATTACTAGTATTTGGCTGCATATCACAAGTGTAGTTCGTGTATTTTTGCTTTTCTTTGATTTGGAATATTTTCAAGTTCCCATTTTATGTACTTTCTTTCTTTAATTTCAACATACTATTTTTTGTTCATTTCGTATTTTGTATTATTTCTTTCATTTTTGAGATTATAATACAATCTTAAATTTATCCCCTTCCCTTTCTTCCATCCAAACCCTCCAATGTAACTGCCCTCTGTTCTTTGTCAAATTCATAGCCTCTTTTCATTAACTGTTGTTTCATGAATTGATATATATATATATATATATATATATATATATATATGCATTTGTAAACATAACCTGCTCAGTTTCTATAATGTTACTTGTATGGATATTTTTGGTTTGAAATATTGGTACTATATTTTTATTTCTCATATGTGTTTAATTTTTTCTTTTCAACTATTTATGTTCAATAAAAGACTAGAACAATTAGGTGAAACAATTAGGCAGTACAATAAATGAAAAGATTCAAATTAAAATATAATTAAGATTATCTTCTCTCTACATTGTATAATACCATATACAAAATATTCTGTATTCAGTTTTAAAATATCATAAGGACTAAAGAGTTAATACAAAGTAAACAGTGTTTTATATATTAATGGCATTTTTTTTGAAAAGAGAAAAAAATACACTCTCATTTAACACATTATGATAACACCTATGGAAGACTCATCCTAATAAAACAAAGATGAATACTGAAAATCATTAAAAATTACTAATAGTTAAAAATCATATGGATTTTTAAATGAAATTCTCAGGACAAGGTGTAGAATACTTCCTCATTTATTTATTGACAAGCCTCCTTATTTATCCCAAAATAATGCAGGCAATTGATATTGGCCTTGTTTATTCATCAAAACTAGATGCTGAGAATCTATTTATGAAGACACAGAAGTTTCAGCATTTTTTTATTTGTTGTAATTATTTTATTTTATTATTTTAATTTTAAATAGCTTGCTTCACATGTCAATCCCAGTTCCCTCTCCCTCCCCTTCTCCCACATGCCCCACCATCACTCCCAGCCTCCCACCCTATTGCCACTTCCTTTCACATAGGGGATACTCAGAGTCTGTCATTTCACTCAGGGCAGGGTCCAGGCACTCCCCCAGCAGTCAAGGCTGAGAGAGCAACCCTCTTCGTGCTATGGACACACGATGTCTGTTTGTATTCCAGTGATAAACCCCATAGGTTGCCCAGGCCTTCTCACTGGCACTCACACTCAGGGGGTCTGGATCAGTCCCATTCTGGCCTCCCAGCTGTTTGCCAATCTATGAGCATGGAGGTACCTTCATCTTTTAAGGTCTTCAATTTCTTTCATCAATATTTTGAAGATTTCATTATAGAGATTTTTCACTTCCTTGATTAGTTCTTACTAGATTTATTTTGAGGTTACTGTGAATGAAAAATTTCCATGATTTCCTTCTTAGCAATCTTTTTTTGATACATAGAAAGACTACAAACTTTTTTGTGCTGCTTTGTATCCTGCCATTTTACCAATGTGTTGATTTTTTTTCTAGAAGGTATCTGGTGGAATTTTAGGATTTCTAATTTACTATCTACCATAATTTGTTTTTTTTCTTATTTGTATCCCCTTAAGTTCTTTCTGTTTTCTTTTTACTCTAGCTAAGGCTTCAATCATTATATTGAAATAAAGTTGGGTTAGTGTACAGCCCTGTATCATTCATAATTTTAAATGAATTTTTCATGCTTTTTTCATCATGTATAGCCTTTATTATGTTGACATATGGTCCTTCCAATGGTATTTTCTCTAGTATTTTTGTCATGAATACATTTTGGATATTGCCAAAAACATTTTCTCTTTCTTTTGGAGATGATCATGTGATTTTTATGTTGAAGTCCATTAAATGATTTATAACATCTGTTGACTGAGCAATGCTGAAATATCTCTAGATTTCTGGGTTAAAGCCAGGTTGATTTTTGATATATTTCTATATTCAGTTTGCAAGTATTCAATGAATATTTCTGCATATATATTCATCAGGGAAATTAACCTATAATTTTTTATGTCTTAACATAATTTTGGTGTTAGAGTAAAGGACATCGTAGAAGGAGCTTGAATATGGTAATTCCCTCATTTTTAATAATTTCAGAATGGTTGATTCTTCTGTGAAAGTCTTGTCTAATCTGCTTTGAGTCTAATCAGATCTGGAAATTTTTTGTGTAACAGTGTTAATTACTCTATCAGCATCTTTATTTGTGATGGATATCTTTAATATTTCATTTCTACTTAGTTTACATTAGTGGTTCAGATGAATCCAAAAATATGCATGTTTATTTATGTATTTAATTCAGGGAGAATATATCAATTATCTGTGGGCTTGCAGATCATTTTGGTAAATGACCTATATCTTACTCAATATTTATATCTAGTTCATTTTTGTAGTGGAAATCAATATGTAAATAAATTTACATAATTCCCCTAATTGTAAAAATTAGCATATATTTGTATTTCTTTACCTAAAGTCTCATCACTGTGCATTTATTGTTAAGGATATGCATATGGGAAACTCCGTATGGGAACAGTAAATATGAGTGAAAATAATAAGCCTGAAGACTCAAAATAGAGATTCCTGTAGACAATACTATTGAGGATGACTATTTTTCTTCAAGTCTTTTTTATTTTATTTAAGTTAGAAACAAGCTTGTTCCACATGTCAATCCCAGCTCCCTCTCCCTCCACTCCTCCCCCGCCCTCCCCACCAGGTTCCACAGTCCCCCACACAATCTCCACTCTGATCCACAGGGAGGGTATGGCCCACCATGGTGGATCTACAGTGACTGCCATTTCATCGAGGGCAGGGCCTAGGCCTTAACCCAAGAGGGTGCATCCTGTATTGTGGCATGTCTTAAAATGAACTGAAACATTAACACAAGTTAATACTGAGAACCCAGAATTCTATAGAAAACATACAATTTAACTTTTGATTCACATTTCACCATCTTCATAATATTAATGCGTATCATGCATGCATTAGAATTTCTGAAGTGGAATATAATCAGTTTGGTACATTTAAATGTATATCATTATATCTTCTCTTTTACTGTCTTGTGAAGAAGTCCAAAACATAATTGCAAACTTCTCACAGGTTTGTTAGAAACCACCAAAGGAGAACACCTAGGTGTCCTGTCACTATGGTAGGAGACATATAACTGCTGGACTAAGAAATAAATTTTAGAAAGCAGTGTTTATAGATGCAGAAACAGTAGCTGGAAATATTTTATAAACAATTTATAACATGGTTGCCAGTTACTTACTCTCTCATAAAGAAACTGTTTGGTATTTAAAGGCAGGAAGATCTAAAGAGAATCTTGTAAAATAGTAGGTGATAGAAGATTTCAACTGATGTTTTCATATTTTTTATTTTATTCTTATTTTCTTAATTTTTTGTTCATTTTACATACCAACCACAGTTCCATCTCCCTCCCCTCCTCCTACAACCTCCTTATCTTTCCCCCTCCCCAAACCCATATACTTCTCACTAAGGTCAAAGCCTCCCTTTTCAATAGCAAAGAGCATAATTTTACCTAGCTATGATTTATAGAACGTGAGCAGCCATAAACCTAAAAAAATCATTAAGGAAAATAAAATGCTCCAAATCTCAATTGTGGAATTTAAAATTAGTAAAATATGGTGAAGTTTGATACTCACACTATGAAGAATCAATGAAAATTAAACTAGGGCAAAGGAAGAGGAGCTAAGTGTTTACGACAGATTTCAAGCATCATTTATGAGGTTTTATTAAAGGTCATATCTCAAAAAATTAGTTTGCATTTGATCACTGGAAAATTTACATTAATTGACAGTAATTCTATTATTTTTATATGGATTCCATGAAAGGATTAAATAAATATGTTGAAGTGAGTAAATGTTCAACAGTATGTAGCTGTGACAATAAACAGCACACTTGTTGTTGCTATAGATAACTGTTTATTGTAGAAATTACTTACAAGAGAAAATGATCAACCAAGATGAGTTAAGTAGCTTTCACTACAGAACCAGAAGCAGAAAAGAGATCGTATGGCTCTCCTGTACGGTTTTTTTTATTCCCACCTCCATACACGCCTCTAGCAATGCCCCAAAGTGGGCATGGCTAGCGGCATAGTTCACCACCCTTTCATTACCACATTCTGTTGTGCCTCTAGCACACTGCATGGCTAGTGGCACAGTCCTAAAGTCTCCTCCCACAACAGTACTTTAAGAAACAGTTAGTAGTCATAGATAACTAGTATAATAAATTAGTATTGCTTAGAAATGATATTGACTTTTAAACTATTCATATATTCTTGCTTTATTTAAGAAACATGGCCATATAGTATGACTTCTTCAAGTTAATAAGTCACCTGAAACCTTGGAACACAAGGTGTTTACCAACTTTTTCCCTTTTTTAAGGAAAGTAATTCAATGAGACAATGAGAACAAGAGTCAAATTAGATGACATAGAGGTTATCAAGTTGCCGTGTTCATATCCTGAGCAACTATGTAATATTCAATTCATTTTTAACATTAATGGAAATGTAAATGTTTAATTATAAATAACAATATGAAAAAGTACACGTACTACCTACAAGGAAGTTTTAAAATATGCACCGTATATTTCTATAAACATTAGATAAAGATGTAAGCTAGTGAACTGTTAGAGAAAAAAAACAGGTTAACTGAAAAGGCATAGATATCCTTTCCTTATTTTCCAATGTTCATCCAAATATTTTTGCTTAAATATTTTAAGTATAACTACCAACCAATTTAGTGATATCTATTTATGAAGTATTTCTTGATCACCTATCTTGATTCTACAACTGTTAGGGAGAATATTAGGACTCTCATAGAGCTTAAATATTTGTGACAAGAAACAAAGAAGTAGTAGTATTCTTATCTATGACATGAAGTAAAACAACACGAAAATGTCAATAAAACAGTGTGATTAGAGGTATTATTTTGACAAACATTTCAAATATTTCTGGAGCTGTAATATCTGAGCAGAGATATGAAATACGAGGCATCAAGTTCTATGGGGGAAAACACAAAACACTTGAAGAATTTTATAGATAAAATAATAGGAAAGAAGACCAAATATGAATGCGAAGGGTAGAAAGACTTTATCAATGATGAATGCAAGTGAAGCTGGTAAAATTGCCTGCCCCGAGGCATGATGATCTAAGATTGATTCTAATGACCCACACAATGGAAAGAAGAGAACTGACTCGTGCAAGACATTCCAAATGCCCAACAAGGCTTACACACACACACACACACACACACACACATACACACACACACACACACCACAGACACACAAAATCATAAGCAGGTAATGGGGTTAGCAGAGGGTTTGTGTCATATTGTATAGGCATTAGAGACCAAGGTATAACTTTATATTAGAGGAAAGCAATAGAATATATATTTTAAAAACACTATTATGTGACTTTTGTTTTATAAAATCATTGTTCTTACTATATAAGGTAAGTATATAGTAAAATGAGACAAGATTGAAAATTGTAGCTAAAATGATAGTATAGCGGAGAATATGTGAGGCAGGAATTTTTGACCAGGAGGGGAATAGAGATTGGGAAATCAGGTGATACCAGAACCAAAAAATATTTTCCAAAGCAATCATGGAAAAATCACTGTAGGGGATGTTAAACTATTTGATTTTAAGTTATACTACATAAAAACTTTTAAATGCTGTGTGGTACCTACAAAATAAAAGTTTGTGAAGTGAATGAAAGTCTACAGAACATATTTTCATAGTGTTGCAAAATTGTTCCTTGTTCTCATTGATCTTTACAAAATAATCCAATATATCCATTATATCTTCCATCCATAAATCTCTGTATTCCACATGAAGCACCCGACTGGTGTGTTTTACACTGTGTTTTTTTGACTATTTGAAATTTACATATTTAATATTATTTCTGCTATGTTTTCTTCTACAATTCTATTTATTTACTGAAATTTATTTCATATTTGGATTGATGTCCTTATTCTAATCACCTGGATTTTTTGTTCCCTATGCAATTAATGATTTTAGGAGGTACACGTTGTAGTTGTTTTATCTTGCCTTTTTGTGCACTGGGACTTGATCATCTAGAACACTTTGTTGGAGTCTTCCTTTTAATTTTCCCCAAATAGTCTTTATTCTTTCATTGTTGGTGTGCAAAGTATTTAGTAATGAAATGAGGTGCATAATTTTTTTAGAAGATGTGTTATTCTGATTAACTGGCATTGAGTGGTGATTTCCTATCCATTTTCTTCTTGGGCAGTCTGGTTTGTCTCTGTTCTTCCATGTAATATCTAAGGGTTAGCATACTCCTGGGTTTTTTCCCTCCTCTTTCATCTAGTATATGGCTCTCAAGCCTGGTTCCCTGAGGCAAGACAGCTTTGGTCTGATCCTCTCTTCTGATGCTTTCCATGCCTATTGTGGGACTCCACATGCTTGGGCCACTTAGCACCTTCCCTGAGTCATGAATCATCTTTCACTAAGTTCACAGCTCTCTATCTTTGTACCTCTTCCCAGTGTTGATTCTGATAACCTCCACTGGTCAGTTATTTGCACCGGCACAAGTTTTGAAAATCCTGCCCTGGTTGCTTCTGCCAGGTTTGGACAGCCTGATCTTCCTAGTTTCTTTATATTTACTATTGAACAAGACATGAATCATAACTTTTCAAAGTAAATTCAAGAAATACACATTGAGTAGTTATTCCTACATATCAACTATTTCTAAACTGGTCTGTAATTGTTTAGATATAAACTTAGCATTGTACAAAATTCAGAACTTTTTACATCCTCCATATACTCTTGCCTAGAATATCCAGGTTCTTCCAATGTCAGCAAACATGTATTGCAGTGTCCAAACATTTTCAATTGTAAAATTGACCTATAGAATCCAAAGAAACCAATTTATGTTTAATATGCATCTACTAATAAGATTGTACATCTCATGCTCTGATTATATTTTCTCATCCTTTAAATGTCCATGCTAATTTTTGCCCTTTCCTGTTGAATTATTTTTATAGTATATGTATAATTCTATTATATACAAACATTTCAGCAACATAAGTAAACCACAGGAAGAGGAAGATAAATTCATCTTTTAAATGTATTTAAGTATAGATTAAAGTTGAGTAAACATGCAACACATTAAGAGCTGTGTAACCACTAGCATTCCTTTCTGATTCAAAAACTAAATATGACTAACTTCTTCACTAGCACATAACTTGTGCTGACAAGATTGGTTTGTGTGAGAAAATAGGTTTTCATTGCTGTCAAGGAAATGATGCATCATTGGTTTAACATAGTCAAAGACTAGTTCATATGAATTATGCATTATGATTTACTAATAATCTTAGATACATAGAATGTTAAATATTTAGTTCTAAGACATAAATGTAATAAATTGCCCATCTACCATATGTTCAAAGTGAACAGAAAGTTTTACCACATGATTGCTTTCCTTAAACATATATAATTTTGTTACCATTACCATATGATTTACACATCACTTCATCTCATTTTGTTCAAATGAGTATATCCAATTATTCTAATATACATGTTTTGGATTCAGAATATTATATATTTCTGTATGAAGACCCTGTCAACTTTGACAAGCAATTCTTAGTATTGTAAAAATTTATCATATTTTCCTCCGTTTTCATCTTTCCAGACTAACAAGCCCTCAGTCTGAGTACATGCGTGTGTTTACAAATTTTAATCAGTTAATTTCACTTTCCCAGTGGCTTTATAGTGACTTTCTCTAAAGAGAAAAAGTTATAGTACTCTATAATAAAGTACCCATCAAAGGAACATTCTTTCCCTAGCAGTTACTGCTCCATCAAGAAGCAATTATTTCTTTATCAACTACTTATTTTAGCTCCTGTCACAGTATGACAGTGATTAGCTATTCAGGGTGTGTAATCCTGATTACTTACTTGACATCTAGAAGTAAAGAGTGAGTGGAGGGAAGAAATTAACCCACATACAAGTGCAATCTTACTTAGAGAATTTATAAGAAAATTATATTTAAGGATAATTGTCAGTGTTAATGCTTCAAATCCAAATATCCTGCAAGAACTTTCAAAGCAAGGGATAAAACCCTGGCAGCATGTAAAAGTTTTGACATTAACTAATCAATCTATGTTGATCACAATTAGTTAAACTACATAAAGGTCTACAATTGAGAACTATAAAATTTGAGTTTTGAATTTATTCTTCCTTTATATTTAAAGAGTAATTGAAATACAGATAAGATTGAGAAACCCAAATTTTTGGCTAAGAGAAAAGAAGAGTTCAGTTTGAACTGAACTGAGGTTCTTTACTAATTCCTTCGTAGTTAATTTGCTCTATGACCTTCAGTCAGTAACCTCATTGTGTCTCAGAGGATATAATCATCCTGACCTGCTGCACAGGGGCGTGCTGTACCTTAATTGATGTGTGATAAGCTCCTGGAGGCACTTTAATGAAAGCCATTATTGAAATGCAATTATTAACATTTGAGATAATGAAGTTAGCTTAGATGGTTTAGCAAAGCCTGGTGTGACAAAAGCACAAGAGTTCACTGTTATAAAACCAAAAAAAAGCCTAAAAAGCAGAAATAGAAAATGGAACCATAATTGGTTTATTTGCTGACTTTAGCAGCATCAGGGCATGCAGTTTATTACTTTGTCTCTGATCATGTATATTGCAATCAATGTGCATTATGAAAGAGATGCAAGGAGATAATTTTGCAAAGAAATGTCAAAAATGCAAACTTTGGAAAGTCTGGAAGGACTAGAAATGACTATCGATTTTCTAAAGGTTGGAAAATTGCTATAATACTAGCTTTCTGTGAGGTAGATGGCAAATCTTGCATTTTAAAGAAGAACAACTCTAATTTTAAACTTCAAGAAAAGCTTAGTGCATTATAGTCATTAGTCTAATTCATGAGAAATTTAGAAGTTCTGCGCTTACTTACTGAGAAATTCCCAATACCATTCATCCTTTTTGCTCAACATTTCCCATCTGTCTCTGCATCTCAGAAGGGCTTGTTTTCATTACAGCGAACAATAAAGGCAGAATACAAATTAGTGAAATTAACTACATATTCTCAAGAAATGGCTTTTGGTCATATACTCAAAAAGACCACAAGTATGTTTGCTCAACTATGTTCATAGAAGCATTATGAATAATACTTAGAACCTGGAGAGAGCCTACATACTCCTCAACTGAAGAATAGATAAGGAAAATGTGGTATATTTAGCCGGGCGTTGGTGGCGCATACCTTTAATTCTAGCATTCAGGAGGCAGAGGTAGGCAGATCTCTGTGAGTTCAAGACCAACCTGGTCTACAGAGAAAGTTCCAGGACAACCTCCAAAGCCACAGAGAAACTCTGTCTCGAAAAACCAAAAAAAAAAATATATGTGGTCCATTTACACTATGGAATACTACTTAGAGGCAAAAAAACAATGACATTTTGAAATTTGCAAGCAAATGGACAGAACTAGAAAAAGTCATACTGAGTCAGGTAACCCAGAAAGACAAATATAATATATACTCATTCATAAGTGGATATTGGACATAAAGCAAAGAGCAGCCAGTCTACAGGTCACAGCCCCTGAGAACCTAGGTAGCAAAGAAGACCCTAAGAGAGACATACATGCATCCACCTAGAAAGGGAAAAAAGACAAGATGTCTTGAGAAAATTCAGTGTGTGGAGAGCAGAGGGGCAGGCAGAAGGGGAGACAGGAGGAAGGATTTGGTATGGGGAAAATATATAGTTCAATATAAATAATAGGAAACACAGTTACAATGGAGAGAGTTAGGTCTCTGTATGATTACACAATGTATGATTTTACATGCCTTTAATCCCAGCACTCGGGAGGCAGAGGCATGCAGATCTCTGTGAGTTCGAGGACAGCCTGGTCTACAGAGCGAGCTCCAGGATATCCTCCAAAACAATACAGAGAAACCCTATCTCGAAAAACAAAAACTAAAAAAATGTATGATTTTAAAATGGAAAAATTAAATAAAGGAATAACAAAAAAATAAGAAATAACAAAACCAAAACATCTCATGAAAATGTCCTGGAAATTACCATATTCCTATAAGTAATGCCACACAAGTAATGCCAATTACATTTTAAAAGAATAACACACATTAAATAGGATCACATAAATTGAAATTTCAACTCTTGGATAAAATGTATACACGGATATCTTAATTTCTGGTCAGTGGGGAAAGCTATAATATTTATAAAATTATATAATACACTCATGTGGATTACGTAAAAACTTATCTAATGTTTTTCTTGTCAGCACATTCACAAATAGTGTTATAAAAATCAGTTAAATAAAAAATACTAATATAGCATCATGAGAGTAAGTAACTTATACATAAATGAAAGTAATTATCATTTTTCTTATAGGTTACATATTCAACATGCAGAACTGTTTAAATTCTTTTATACTTTCTTCACTTAAATTCTTCTCCTAAACTCTTCAAAAGATATCATTATTATAAATACTTTATATTAATATATACTCATGTCAATATTATATATGGCTATGCTTTTATTTGTATGTCTTAAAATACATTAATTACATAAAACTGCATCTTTCTATAACTTATGTTTTCACTTAACATAGTATTCTTCAAGTTCATGGGCATAGATTTATTTTACTTATCTTAGCAATATGAAAAATTAATAGTATTTAATTATATTCATATGGCATGATATTTTATACACTTCCACTAGCAATAATTTGGATTTATTTTATTATTTTTGCTATTTCCCACAAGTGTTTCATAACTGAAATAATATAAATATACTTGCATATATATACTGTATATAGAAATTTCGATATTTGTCTATAAGGATATATATAAATATATATGTACATCATATTTATTATGTATATGTACATACATATATGTATAAATATTTGTATATGTGTGTATACATATATAATATAAATAAATGTGTACATAAATATGCATATGTGTGTATAGACTGAGGATTCTACAAAATAGTGTAACATACTATGAGGCTTAAAATAATAACAGTTATAAATTTGCCTTCGTTTCTGAAATTAGAAGCCCAAGATTGAATCTTTCACATGATTTCCTTCTGAGATTAATAATTCTGCATTATTTTGGATTTTCATATTTTTCATAAGGTGTAAGGCTTTTGTTCCCTGCATACCTAAACCTGTGTCTCATTTTTTATTCAAATTATTATAAGGAAACCAGGAATAATGGATGAAATCCAACTTATATTACCTACTTTAACATTAATTACTGACTAGCTGCAAATTCTACTTATTGTAGGATATGATTTTAAGGAAAAATGTATATATATATTTGTGCCTGATATTTGTGAGTTTTTGTATATATATATAGATACATACATATATATGTATATATGCATATTTATGCACACAAACAAGTGCATATCCCTATAATTTTATATATATGCAGCACTGGATATAAGTATAAATAATGTGAGAAAGTAATTTACTAAGTGAACAGTAGATAGTTGGAAATTATACATTTATTCTTTCAAAATATTCCCATATATATTTAATTTTTATAACCCTCTAATTTTCTTTAATAACTATTTGAAAATACTATCATTATTAACAAATTAACTTGACATTTTGATTTTGATTCTTAAAGATTTTATATATCTGGCAAATGTATTTTCATCAATTCCTCTCCCATTTCATCCCCTCCAATACCCCCTCTAACCTTTGTGCAAGTTTTTTCACCAAGTTTCAATCATTAGTTTCCTTGCATGGGGTTTCCATATTCTAACTCGAGTATATACATAGACCTAGGGTCCTCTATGAATTATTGTCAGTAAGACGTCTCAGGGACCTCATCCAAAAAGAGGGCTGACTCTCCCTGTCCAATTCTCATCATTTCTCAACAGCTTATGTGCCTCTTTCCTACCCATGTTGCTATGTAGGTTGGTACTTGCTAGGCAAGAACTCTACCACTGAGATAAATCCCCAATCCATATTTATTCAGTATTTGAATCCACCTATCACAACTTATTCCAAAGAATATAATGTATTTTCCTTAAATCTAACAGACTGTTACATGAAGTTCTAAAAGAAATTGTTAAAGGAAAAATGAAAACAAAATACTTTTATTCACACTTTTAAAGGGAATGAACACTAAATGTATTTAGAATAATACACTATATAGAAATTACTTCTAAATATATGTAACATTAAGTGTTCTATAATAACTGGGCAAAAAATTTGGCACTCTTCAACAAGAAAAGCAAGAGAATCCATTGTAAAATGGAAAATATTCTGACATTTGCATAGTTAAATAAAAAGATGGTTATGCAACCCCCCAAAAAACACACACTCCAACTGAGATCCATTTAAGGGATAAAAGAGAGTTATTTTAGTAGAATTTTCCAGATAACATTGAAATTCCAATTTGAGAAAAAATGAAATAATAAAAAACAAAACAAAACAACCCCCCCCAAAAAATCAGCTAGGTTTCTGATGCAAAGCCTTTTTCCTGTTTTTAAATCACTGTTTATGTTGTTGACTTCCAGAGTTCCAGTCTGATTTAATTTATCTGTGATTAAGTATTTTCACTGTGTGATACACTTGATGCTTCTCTTTTGAGCTTATATTTTTAATTTCTGTTAATAACAATTTAGAATATGTCAGGAATAGAAATAAATATTAGAATCCACATTTACTGTGACATTTGTCAGAAACTCCTTTTCATTGAGGTTTAAATGATAGAGGTAAAGACAGAGAATGAAGAGATTCAATAAGGAAATATTATAGCATTATGCTTCACAGATATATTGAGAAAGAAAGATTATAAAACAATTACCTTCATATCTCCACTGAATAAACTATAAATAACAAGCCTTGTGTATTTTACGTAAATGGAATATTAATAAACCTATAAAATTGCATTTAATGTGATAGATTATCTATAAAGAATAAGCACAGAAATATGAATAGAAGTTTTAAAATAATAACATTTGAAGCAAATGGATTTATAAAAATATAATTACTCAATTATTTGAAATGTTTGAAGTTCCCTAAGTATGATAACATAACATTTTCTTTTTTTGTTTGTTTTTTTTTCGAGGCAGGGTTTTACTGTATTGCTTTGGAACTTGCTCGATAGACCAGGCTGGCTTCGAACTCACAGAGATATGCCTGCCTCTGCCTCCCGAGTGCTGGAATTAAAGGCATGTGCCACCAACACCCGGCTATGGTGACATTTTTGATACTAGGTGTTTATTAATAAAATACTCAACTCTTACTTTAAAATAAAATAAATATATTTTACCTATTATATTACACTCGGCAAGAATCACTCTTGTAGTTTGATTGTGTGACTGAGGTTGCATTTGGTAAAATCATTTGATTAGAGAGTAATCATCATTATTAGATTAGAAGGAATTAAATTACAATGACTAAAAATTACTCGTAATTATAATACAGCTTAATTTCAAAACTAAACTCATCCTCCAAAAGAGAAAAGAAAGCACTTAATCCATGTGCTTAAAATATGTCTGTATATCTATTAATGTGATGCATAATAATGGCTTTGGTCATTTGAAAGCTAAAAGTATGTAATTGAACAATTATTACAGCCACACTGCCTGAAGGCACTATTTGTCAAGAGAGTTATATGTGGGCCAATTATATCCATTCAACCTTGAAGGATAATTCTATCTTCTGATGGGAACAAATTACCATTACACTTCCTTCTCCCTCCCCCTAAGTTTAACTATCAGATTTCACAATTTAATTTTTCTAAATTGAACACTTTTGCCATACCAGATTTTTTGATTTTAATAAAATTTAAAATATTCAGAATTATCAGAATATATCCTATAAGAAATCAAGGAAAATTAAAATAGAACTTCAGCCCAGAAGAATCTATATAGAATTCTAGAAAAAGTGGTCAGTTTTTGGTTAGATAAATATTTTCATTTTTTTTCTTATCAGAGGCATGGTGAGTTTGCTTTAATGTATACTCTGGTCATTTGATTTTATATCTAGAAAGTTATCATAAGTACCAAATTGTAAAAAATAGAAAATAATTAATGAAAGGAAATTATAGTAATTGCAAGAGAAAAAAGAGTCTGTAAATGTTAGAGACCAACACGTGGAAAATGTGCCCAGAGTGAGAAACTTTGGAGCATTCATTCTACATGGGATGTCTTTATCAAATCCCTCCCAACAAGGCTCAGGATCTACCTGGAAGAAGAGACAAAAAGATTGTAATAGTAAGAGCATATGTGTGACTAAGAGAAAAACATTTTCCAGGATATGTCTGGGATGTTACACATTTGAAATCACATCACCTGTTATAACACACACAAATCCTGCACAAGTACAAATTATGCAAGGTACCAGTAAAGAAAAGAAGAGGACATAAAGATCCCACCACTAAGCAAGTAACCATTTGTAATTGATAACTGCTGATAAAAGGGAAAATCAGTTTTTTTCTTCCAATTAAGTGATACCAGGTTAGGTCATGTGCAATTCTCAGTATTAGTTGATTACTTCAAAATGGGCTCCAGGCATTTTGTGTACTTTCCGTTTGAGATTGATTTGATGTTTTTTCTCTTACAGTTACTCTGCTTTGATTTTCATTTCATGACATTTTGTTTTGGGGAGTTTGAGAGAGTGAGAGTTGAGGAGAGAGGGGAAAAGAGGGAAATGGGAGGGGATGGAAGGAAGAAAGGGGAGGAAGAGAGATATCTCAGGAAATTGAGCCTGTAAAGAGTTGCAAATGATCTGGGAAGGAGCTGGAGGAACAGAAAGGACATTATTAAAATATATTGGATAAATAAAATTTAACTGAAATAGAAAATAATTTGTTAAAGTTCTCATTGAACATGGAGAAGTTGAGCTCATACATAACTAGAGACTTCACATCTACTGGATAGATTTCATGATACTAGAAAGTACTCTGTACACTACCAGAGTAGAATTATAACTGTCTACCCAGCTACAAACTCTGTAAACTTCATAATCAATGTAGGATTAACCAAGAATTCTATGATAGAATTTATAATTTATTCTATGAAATAATTCACTTGCCTGACACTGCAAGAGCAGGCAAGAGCCTGAGACAAGATAAGCCATGGGTCTAGTGGAAAATCAATATTATTGTTCTGCTAAAGGAACATAGGAAAGATACAGCTCCTTGGGATATTTTGCTATACTCAGGAATAATTGGTCTAAAAGAAAATGCAAACAGTAGTTTTGTAGGCTTCTTTTACATATTTCATTAATGGGAAATTTTTTGTCTCATAGAAATTTTGGTTGTATATTTTAGTTTATGTTTTGTGACTTTTTAAAAAATGTGTGTTTCATGATTGTTTTTTAAAGAGTAAGAAATGAATGAAGGAATGAAGGTAGGTAGAAAGGAAGGAAGAATATAAAGATGGGTTGTTGGGGAGGTGCAGAATATCTGGGAGTTAAAAAATCTCATCAGAATATATTGCTTGAGGAAAGATTTGAAAAATATAGTTTGAGACTTGACTAGAAATTTCTATTTATTTCCATTGAGATGCAATTATATATATATATATGTTATATATATGAGATCTCCTTAGGAACAACTCTGTTTATAATAGAGATTTTCAATCCTTGAAATAAATAATTTGTCCCTATTCTAATTTTATTTTCAAATTTGTTTATTTGTATTAGGAGATGAAGTGACATAAATATTATTCTACTTTTATTGAGATTAAAAAGATTAATATTTCAGAAATTATACTCCCTTTTGTAATTTTAAGCTATACTTTCGTGTCTAGCTGTTTTGATGGATTTTGGAAAGACAGTGTGAGGGGTTTAGATAATAAAAGGAATTGTTTTCATGTATGAAATAAACAATGAAAAAGAAAATAGAAAACAGAAATGCATTTAGAATATAAAATACTTTTATTTATTTAATAATTTCTGGATTAAAATATAGTCTACTATTTGAACCGATTCTTGTGTATTTGAGGTTGGGGCAAAAGTTTAACAATGCATGAATATGCATTACATATAAAGGAATGTAATTTGTGGTAATCAATTGATACAAAGAAAAAATATTAGATACCTATATTTATTATTCACTCTGTTAGTAGTATAGAAACATTTCATTAATCTTCTTAAAGTGTAATGCAATTTAACTGAAAAGTTTTCAAAAACCAAGCAAGAAAGGAAGTAAAATCAGGTAAAGAAAGGAAAAACCTCATTTCCCAGTGTTATCAACTTCATAGGAGTTTTCATTGTTGAGCTTAAGTTTTCAAGATCGGAGTTTTTCAAATTGGAAGTAGTTATACTCTGTATTTCTCTGTCAGTATACTCTTTTTCAAATATTCTTCATTCTATTTTCTGTTTACCTGAATCATTTTTTAATTGGTTTGCCTATTTGTCTCAGCAGTCACCATAATCTAACTTCATACCTTTTGTAATGCTTATTAGGCATATATAATGACTAAGTACCTAATTAGTTTCTACTGGGAAAATATCAATGCAATAGTCCAGGTACACGTGTAATAAATAATTCCATTTTTTGTTTGGTTTTTCAAGACAAGGTTTCTCTGTGTGGCTTTGGAGCCTGTCCTGGCACTCACTCTGTGGACCAGGCTGGCCTCAAACTCGCACATATCCACCTGCCTCTGCCCCTCAAGTGCAGGCATTAAAGGCATGTGCCATGATCACCCAGCTTTAACAGTACATCTAAATGTTAACTACTGTCGCAAAAGAGAACCTATCTTAAAGTATTTACTTACATTAATGCATTGTAGAAGATGGACCATTTGTTACTATATATATATATATATATATATATATATATATATATATATATGGTATATATATGGTAACATTTGAGAAAAAATGTGTGTGCTTTAAAATAGTAACTCCTATCAGATTGGAGATTGGGTGGGGGACTGGGGAGCCTGATGGAGCAGGCGGGGGAGGAGGGGAGAGAGATGAAGTTGGGATTGACATGTGAAAAAAGCTTGTTTCTAACTTAAATTTAAAAAAAAAAGAAAAAGAAAAAAAGTAACTCCTAAAAGATACATTTTGCTATTACATCTGACTTGAGCAATTATTTATTTGCACTGTAAATAGTTAACAAAAATAAATTAGCAATTTAGAGTTGGGCAAAGGAACCTACCAGATTTGTAAATCTTGAAAAATTATAGAGACTGTATCATAATAAATATATCATGTCTGCTCAAAATACTTAGTGGATCTTTACCATTTAATTAAAATTCTCACTCAGAGAAATGTCAGAAACAATTTTTGTCTACATAAATTATTGAAAACTAATAGGTAATTCTTCAATGGAAGTTTTACAGTAAAGTCTAAGATACATAGGAAAATGACATTAAATTTAAATTTTAGTGTTAATGGACTGTTCAGTTATATTTGATAGTTAATGATTGCCAGTTATTGATCGTTAAATATTTATTTTGGGAGACACAAGGATAATCTAGTTCCAATTAACTTTTGGTGTCTTTTCATTTAGGATTCAAGAAAAAATGAAGAAACCCACAGGAAGTTTTAAGATAACAAATAGATTATTGCAAAAATCTCTTTTTTCTATAAGTGTATTGCCATTACTAGTTATAACATTGCATGTCAAAACATTTTATTGAATGCATGAATGAATGCATAATGGATTTTTTTTAACAATTGAAAATCAATGTACCTAAACTATATAACTTAAAAAGCAGGTTAAAATTTCCTGTTTAATACTAGCTTAGTAATGTAACACATTAATTCATGCTGCTTGGAAACTGTATATTGTTGTATTAAGAAAAGTAAAATTGTGTTTGATATTTGGAAAATGTTAAAGAGATAATCTTATAAGTTTTAATTCACTCAGAATATATTCAAATTAGTCAAATAACTACTTTGATAACATAAGCTCAACTTGACTGGATTTTCATACTGCAATCCTGACATTCTTACTCATGAACTTGATCAATTCTAGAAATCAATTATATTATAAGCAAATTGGGAATGGGAAAAAGATAATTTTTATGTGCTCCTCTTATATAAAACTAAATTATAAAATGATATTGTTAATTAATGCATTCTGATTAGCTAGAGGATAGAAACATAATGTATACAGAATTGAAAAGAGACAACATAGGTTCCACCTGACCAAAGAGAAAACTTCACAATGATAATTATGTAATTTTTCCTCTGACCTTAATTAATTTGAAATAATGCTACAAATTTGGAGAACTAAATATAGTCCACCAAGGCCTCAAAGCAATGATAATTGAATGAAATAGTTCAGAGAGGCCTAAGGTAACTAGTAACTAATGACAATATTTTTGAGAGACAAGGTATCTGCAAATAGACAAGACACCGTAAATTTAGATAGTTTCAACCTGAATATTAGACCTAAGTTTAACTTGCAGATATATATTTTGAGAAATACAAATAGACGGGAAAAATCAAGACTAATAATTATCCAATTCAGCGTTAATTCACAATAGTAAATTTGAAGTGAATGTACAGAATGTTTTGTCAAAATCCAAAAAAAATTATATATTAGCTTGAGGAGTAAATGGACTCTGTGTCATTAAGTACAATAAATCCTCCAAAGAGAACCTTCTGCTGACATTAAAAATGTCCTTATTGAATACAGTAACTTGCATCCTAACTAATAAATAATAATGATAATATTGAAACACATGTCAAACTTACTTCTAAAGAATTACTTGTTAATTGAACACTAATTAAGCAAAAACAAAAAATACTGAATCACAATTATGAAGTCAAAATATGTATCATTCATGAAAGAAAAACCAGATATAAAAAAGACAAATGTGATCTTTAAGCAGAATAAATAGAAATATACGCAGAAATTCACAGATGCAGCAATTAGCAAAAAAAATCTTTAACATAGACATGTAAATATAATCACTGTGATAAAGTATTTACTTGAACAAAAACAAAATTAATGAGAAGAAAACATAATGTATTTTAAAAATAACCAAGTGGAACATGAAAACCATACAATGCATAAAATATTTCCTGGATTTTTCAGAAGTACTTTAGATACTGGACCAACAAATAATTTTATAATAATAGCACTGAGAATGAAGCACAGACAGAAAAACAGAAAAGAAGCCTTCTCAGTGAACAACATGACTTTGCCTACTTAAGTAAAACTAGGATATCAAAAGGAAAAAAGAAGAGTCATAAAGGAGTCATAAACTAGTTTGTAATTTTATAAACATTATGAAAAACATAGCTACAAGAACTTCTATAAGAGAGAAGTAGAATAACAGAAAACTAAATGAATGCCTGTGAAACCCAAATAGATAAAAAATGAATGATAAAAGTTAATTAAGCCCTTTTAAAAAGGGAGAGAAAAATGAATTCTCATTATAGAAAAGAATTGTTATAAATCATGTTATCTAGACAAAAACTGAGCAGAATATGCAGAAGAATGAGAAAACAAACCAATAAACAAACAGACTTGACATTCCATCTTGAATTCTAGGGGAGCTGATAGGATTGTTTCACTCCTACTGAAATGATGGCTCCTGGAGTTTAAGTAAGGGTTAGCCATAATTATGTAGCCCTTGAGATGCTCAGAAAGTTCCAAAGAATTGTATCAAAACTGTGGCCATGTTTCCGCCCAAACCCAAGGCAGAGGGTAGAGGTGAGCATGCTCTCTCTGATGCCCTGGTGTGGGATCTGCAGCCAAGTCGACTCCCCCTTCCCTGGTGGACAACCAAGCAACCAGAAGCCTGAGAGAGAGCTGGTCCACTTTCTCCCACACTCAGAGGACAGAGAGCAGAGGCCAGGGAGTATTGGATTTGCTTGCACCCACCAAAAGGGAACCCGGGTCGCCTACCCACAAGGAGAGGAAGAGACTCTTCCTACACCCACTGGAAGAAGTGATGGGGAAAAGACAATATAAGAACAAACTCGGCAACAGAGAAGCAAATATGACACCACCGGAGTCTAGAGATTCTACACCAGTAAGACCTGAACACCCCAATGTGGACGAAGTAGAAGGGAATGACCTTAAAAGCACCTTCATGAAAATGATAGAAGCCGTCAAAGAGGATGTGAGAAAATCCCTTAAAGAAATGAAAGAAAACACAAACCAAAAAATGCAAGAAATTGAAGAAAAAACAAACAAACCAAAAATACCAACAACTGGAAGAAAGGGGGAAAACAAGAAGCAAAAATTACACAAAATATTTCAAACAATCCAAGGATTGAAAGCTGACATGGAGACAATAAAAAAAAACACAGTCTGAAGGAATGCTGGAAATTGAAATACTGGGGAAACAGATAGGTACTACAGATGCAAATAGAACCAACAGGATACAAGAGAGAATCTCAGGTGTTGAAGACACACTAGGAGAAATAAATTCATCAATAAAAAAATCTGAAGTCCAACAAATCCCTAACACAAAATATCCAGGAAATATGGGACACTGTGAAAAGACCAAACTTAAGAATAATAGGTATAGAAGAAGGTGAAGAAACTCAACTGAAAGGGACAGAAAACATATTTAACAAAATCATAGAAGAAAACTTTCCCAACCTTAAGAAAGACATGCCAATGATGGTACAAGAAGCTTACAGAACACCAAATAGAGTGGATCACAAAAGAAGTCCACAGACCACATAATAATCAAGACCCCAAGCATACAAAATAAAGACAAAATACTTAGAGCAGCTAAGGAAAAAGTTCAAATAACATATAAAGGCAAACCTATCATAATTACACCTGAATTCTCCATGGAAACCCTGAAAGGTAGAAGGTACTGGATAGACATACTATCAACACTAAGAGACCATGGATGCCAACCCAGACTATTATATGCAGCAAAGCTTTCAATCACTATAGATGGAGAAAACAAGATATTTCATAACAAAACCAGATTTAAACAATTTGTATTCACTAACCCAGCCCTACAGAAAGTTCTGGAAGGAAAAGTCCAGTCCAAAGAAGTTAACTACAATGAGAAAAACATAGGAAATTGATAATCCCACTTTTACGAATATCCAAAAGAGAAAAGGGCTGGTAAACCACATACAATTCCACCAAGAGTAACCATTCCAAAACAAATGAGAATGAGCAATTAAAGTTCATTAGTATCCCTCAGTATTAATTGTCTTACTTTGCCCATAAAAAGGCACAGGATGACAGAATGGATTTGAAGACAGAACCCATCCTTCTGATGCATAAAAGAAACACATCTCAGCCTCAAAGAAAGGCATAACCTCAAATGGCACCAAGAAACAAGCAGGGGTAGCAATCCTAATATCTAACAGACTAGACTTTAAACTGAAATCAATCAAAAGAGACTAAGGAGGTTATTTCATATTCATCAAAGGAAAAATCCACCAAGATGAAGTCTCGATTATGAACATCTATGCCCCAAATACAAAGACATCCATATTCATAAAATAAACATTACTAAAACTCAAACCACACATAAAACCTCACACACTAATATTGGGAGACTTCAACACCCCACTGTCACCACTAGACAGGACTACAAGACAGAAACTTAACAAAGAAACAAAGGAACTAATAGAGGTTTGTAGAGAGAAGCCTTTTCCTTGGCAGCCGCTTTGGTTTTTCCCCTCCAGCTGCCTGGGCTCTACTGCATTGTCGTCCCCAAATAACACACAAGATGCTGTACTAATTATGAAGTTGTTGGCCTTGCTTGTTTCTTGCTGGCTTGCTCTGACTTAAGTATTTAACCCATCTAAGTATTTCTCTTACCAGAAGGACATCTTACTTCTCTGGTGGGCTACATGATGACTCATTGTGTTTCTCCTACCCAGAGTACTCCTGAACTCCTAGTCCCACATAACTTCCTGCCCTATTGGCCAACAGTGTTTTATTGACATATACACAGGACTTATCATTAGAGGTTATGACCCAATTGGGTTTGACAGACACCTATAGAACATTCCTTCCAAACACAAAAGAATATACCTTCTTCTCAGTGCCAGATGGAATCTACTCAAAAATTGACCACATACTTGGCAACATAGCAAAACTCAGCAGGTACAAAAAGTTGTAATAATGCCATGCATCTTATCAGACCACCATGCTTTAAAGTCAGAGTTCAACAACATCAAAAACTGCGAGAACCCTACAAACTCATGGAAATTAAATAATGAGCTATTGCACCGTGCCTGGGTCAAAGAAAAAATAAAAAAGAATTTAAAGACTTCCTAGAATTCATGCAGAATGAAGACACAGCATACTCAAACCTATGGGACACTTTGAAAGCTGTGCTAAGAGGAAAGTTCATAGCACTAAGTGATCATATGAAGAAACTTGAGAATAGTTACACTAGAGAACTAACAGCACAGCTGAAAGCTCTAGAACACAAAGAAGCAAACTCACACAAGAGGAGTAGACACCAGGAAATAATCAAATTGAGAGCTGAAATCAATAAAGCAGAAAATAGGAAAACAATACAAAGAATCAATGTAACAAAGAGTTGCTTTTTTGAGAAAATCAACAAGATATACAAACCTTTATCCAAATACACTAAACTGCAGAATTTGAACATGCAAATTAACAAAATCAGATGAAAAGATGGACATAACAAAGGACCCTGAGGAAATACAGAGAATCACTAGGGCATACTTTGAAAACCTGTGCTACACAAAATTCAAAATTTTAAAGGAAATGGATGACTTCCAGGATAGATATCACCTGCCAAAATTAAATCAGGAACAGATAAGCAATTTAAATAGGCCTATAACACCTAAGGAAATAGAAGCAGTCATCAAAAGTCTCCAAAAAAAAGCCCAGGGTCATATGGCTTCAGTGCAGAATTTTACCAGAAATGCAAAGAACAGCTTGTACCAACTCTCCTCTAAGTATTCCATGCAATAGAAGCAGAAGGATCTTTGGCAAACTCTTTTTACGAGGCTTCGATAACATTGATCCCCAAGCCACACAAAGATACAACTAAGAAAGAGAACTTCAGACCAATATCCCTCATGAACATTGATGCAAAAATACTCAATAAAATACTGGCAAATCGGATCCAAGAACACATCAAAACAATCATTCACCACGATCAAGTAGGTTTCATCCCAGGAATGCAGGGATGGTTCAACATACGAAAATCCATCAACGTAATCCACCATATAAACAAGCTGAAAAACAAAAATCACATGATCATCTCACTAGATGCTGAAAAAGCCTTTGACAAAATCCAACACCCCTTCATGATAAAGGTCTTGGAGAGATCTGGGATAACAGGGACATACTTAGACATAATAAAAGCTATATACAGTAAACCAACAGCCAACATCAAACTAAATGGACAGAAACTCAACGCAATTCCTCTAAAATCAGGAACAAAACAAGGCTGTCCACTCTCTCCATACCTTTTCAACATGGTACTTGAAGTTCTAGCTATTGCCATACGACAACAAAGGGGGATCAAGGGGATACAAATTGGGAAGGAAGAGGTCAAACTTTCACTGTTTGCAGACAATATGATAGTTTACATCAATGACCCAAAGAACTCTACCATGGAACTCTTACAGCTGATTAACACCTTCAGCAAAGTGGCAGGCTACAAGATCAACTCAAGAAAATCATTAGCCCTACTATATACAGATGATAAAAGGGCTGAAAGAGAAATCAGAGAAACATCACCCTTTACAATTGCCACAAACAACATAAAATACCTTGGGGTAACGCTAACCAAACAGCTGAAAGACCTGTATCGTAAGAACTTTGAATCTTTAAAGAAAGAAATTAAAGAAGCCCTCAGAAAATGGAAAGATCTCCTATGCTCTTGGATAAGTAGGATCAATGTAGTAAAAATGGCAATCCTGCCAAAAGCAATCTACAGATTCAATGCAATTCCCATTAAAATCCCAGCACAATTCTTCACTAACAATGTAAGTAATAGTGGAGAGGTTGTCTTAAATGCCCTTCCCCAATTATGAGATTGATGACTACCTTTTTTTATTTTTGGTTTTACGAGACAGGGTTTCTCTGTTTTGGAGGCTGTTGGTCCAACCTGACCTCGAACTCACAGAGATCCGCCTGCCTCTGCCTCCCGAGTGCTGGGATTAAAGGCGTGCGCCACCAGGCGATGACTACCTTATATGCCATTTTAGAGCCTTCATACAGTACCTGATGGAAGCAGAAGCAGACACCCACAGCTAAACACTGAACTCCTGGAATCCAGTTGCAGATAAGGATGAGAGATGAACAAAGGGGACAAGACAAGGCTGGTGAAACCCAGAGAAACAGCTGAACTGAAGAACGGGGACTCCAGACTGATACCTGGAAAACCCATGGACTGATTCAGACCCCTGAATATTCGTGTCAGTGTGGAGGCCTCGGTAATGTATATGGGGCCTCTGGTAGTACATCTGTATTCAGTATTTCACCCTAGCATACGAATGGACTTTGGGGGCTCATTCCACATAGAGGGATACTCTCTCAGCCTAGACACACAGGAGATGTCCTAGGCCCTGCTCCAATTGATATGACAGATTTTGATGATGCCTCATGGAAGGCCTCACCCTACCTGGGGAGCAGAAGGGGAATGGAATAGTGGGTTAGTGGGGGGAGCAGGGGAGGAGGGAAAGGAGAGGGAACTGGAATTGACATGTAAAAAAAGCTTGTTTCTAATTTAAATAAAGTAGAAAAAAGAATGATGACTGAAATTATGATGACATTTTTACAACTACTCTACAAAATAACAAGACATTTTCCTAATTAGTGAATAATGGGGGAAGGGCCACCCCATTACTGATGGTGTATCCCTGGGCTCGTTATCCTGGGTTCTAACAAATGGAGGTTGATGGAATTGCAGTGACTGTTACTGATTTTGTTACAATTTGCCATGTTAATCCTTATTCATGCAAGGAAAATATTCTGATACTTTCTTCAATTTCTTTTCTCAAACACTTAAAATTTTTTGCATGCAAGTCTTTCTTGAGATGGGTTACAATTACCCTGAGATATTTTATATTGTTTGATGCTCCTGTGAAAGGTGTTGTTTCTCTGATTTCTTTCTCAGGCTGTTTGTCGTTTGTGCATAGGAGGGCTGCTGAATTTTTGTGAGTTAATTTTGTGTCTAGCCACTTTGCTGAAGGTGCTTACCAGGTATAAGATTTTCCCAGTGGAATTTTGGTCAAATATGTACACGATCATATTGTCTGCAAATAAAAATACTTTCACTTTTTCAGTTTGTACGCCCCTGATCTCCTTCAGTTGCCATATTGCCTTAGCTAAGACTACAAGTTTATATTAAATGAGTGTGGAACAAGAGGACAACCTTTTATTGTTCCAAATTTTAGTGGGATTGCTTTGAATTTCTCTTTATTTACATTTATGTTGTCTAAGAGCTTGCTAAAAACAGCAAAGTATTCCCAATATATCCCTAATCTCTCTAGGACTTTCATCATGAAGGGTGTTGAATTTTGTCAAAGGCCTTTTCCACATCTAATAAGATGATCATGTATTATTTTCTTTTTTTTGGTTTGTTTATGTGATGTATTTATTGATTTACAGGATAATTCTCAACTTCATTGGAAAAAATATAATATCCAGGAAAACTATGCAATGCTGAACAACAAAAGAATGGATGAGGATCTCATCATCCTTTATTTTAAGTTGTAGTACAGAGCTATAGTAATAAAAATTGCATTGTATTAGCATGAAAACAGACAGAAACTGTTGAAGTTCTACTGTCCATGGCCCAAAATTATGACTAAAGCTTATTTCCTTAAAATATCTGATTACATTACTCTCTTGGAAAGCTCTGCCATCATAATAAAAGCTACAGGAAGAAAGGAGAGCCCCTCTTTGCCTCCAAAGTTTGTGGGAATTGAAGCATTGACTTTGTAAACAAAATAATGGGCATTCTCAATGAAACTTCCTAGAGTAAAACTAGCCATAATTTGTGAGCATCAGAACTCACTACTTTGGCAATAAAAAACTGTATAAAAATAGATGACTATAAAATGTATTTTTTTGCATTTGGCCAATGAATAGAGAGAAAATTTTTAATGAAAATGGAAATAATTATCAATTATAAGGAAGGGTTCTCACTAGGAACATTCTTTTGAAATTATATATATATGTATATATATTGTATTATTTAAAAAACTTGACATTTTCTGCCTTCACAGAAAATATTATGGAGCAAATATTTAATACATTTGGACTTTATTCATGCATTAATTCATGGAAAGTTAAATTATACATGGTAAATTGATCTAATGTCATCACTGAGCCATTTGGAGGATAACATCATTTACTACTATTTACTTAGTTTGTCTTTCCTGTGTTGCAGAAATTTCAAGTTCAGAAAAGTGAAAACATTCCTATATTTAATCGTAAAGACCACGATCTTATTTACAAACAGCATTTTCAGATAAGAATTGCCTGTGCTAATGAAAAGGAACTTTGTGAAACACCTGAGTTTACTGAAAATGAAGATATAGAGATTTAATCTGTCTTTGAATAATATGTAGAATCAAAATAATGATTTTTTAGATAGGGAATGAATTAGTAAAAGAGCTTAAATTGGAATTTCATGGTAAGAAGTTCCTTATGACAATCTTTTTCTCTCTAAATAGTGTTTAAGGTAATTACTACCAAATAATAATGGTTAAACTTCTGATAAAATCATTTTCAATACCTGGAGTAGGTATAGGAATGCATATTATAGATTCTAAAAAGATAATTGTCTAAGTTAACTGCTGCAGCAGAAGTTTTATAAAAAGAGGTATTGTTACTAAAATAGACAGAAAATTGTGGAAAAAGCATATTGAAGCAACTATTACCTTTAGCACTTTTGTTCCCAGTCCTTCTTGTTAGCAACATATCTGCTGGACAGCCTTCAGATGAGTTTTCATTTCATATGAGTATAGCAAAGTGCACAGATAATTTCAAATAAAAACTAGATTCAATCCTTTCTCTCTCATACAAAGAAATGATGTGAGTATGTATTATAATTTTATAATGTGAATAAATGTAAACTAAGAATATTTAAATCTTTTGAAAATTATAATTTAACATATAAAATTACATATGGTATGAATTATGATTTAAAAAGTTTTATTGCATGTCTTTTGTGGAAACAGGTCACATATATCTCTGTTGCAAGCCTTTGGTTGTCATTATAACAAAGTGACAAATTAAGCACAAACTACAATTCTAGGCTTAGTGCAATTTGAGACCAATCAAACTAAGATAAAAAAGAAAACAAATCGAGACATATTGGCTATTTATTAAATAGGAATGAAAATCAATAGGTTTTATTTCCATTTTCTCTCTCCTTTACAAAAGGAGGATGTCATTGTGTTTAAGAGTAGTGTAGCAGTTTTTTCAATTATAATAGTTTAGTTTAAATACAGTTTACTTTAGCATCAATGTAGCACAAAAAATTTTTAGTTATGATACGCCACAAGAATTGCTATTGTGAACAATTTGAGTTACAAAATACTTACTATGATTTTCAGTCTAATATAATATAGTCTAGTATAAATGACAATGACAACCTCATTTCAAGGGGAAGTGTGAGATTTATCAGCAAATTCTGAATAAAAATGAATTAACACTCTCATGGAAGATAAGTGAAAAATAAAAACAGTAAATTATCTAAGTCATAAATGATAATTCCTTTTGATGCTCAAGAGGTTTAAAATTTTGAAGAAAGAAAAATTTAAACGTTACAATTATAAATGACAATAAATGTTAAATTATATTTACAGTTACATAGTAGTGAATAACAGATTAAAATTGAACATCAATTTATGCTGATGTTTCCAAGTACCAAAAATATAAAATATTCAGAAAAATAAATTCACTTCTGTGTTTCTTCCAGGTGTCTACACATAATCTAATACAGGATTTCAAAGAATTGAAGGTGTTTGCTTCAATATAATTGCTTTCAACAAATCAAATGTTCTATTTCTTGCTTTGCATTGCAGGAGAAGAGAGCAAGCAACATTAGACTTTTGTAAATAGAACTTATTAAATTTATGGAAGAGTAGCCTACCTTTATGATTAAATTATACAGAAAAAAAGACTAGTGTAGAAACGAAAGGCATGCTAGCAAACCTATTTTGCTTTATCCATAAACAGCTGTAGTAATTATCTGGCAAATACAAACTTCTGTTTATATTAATGCTTTAAATTCAGTTTTAAAGTTTTATTTTTATTTAATCTAAAAACAATCTTATTTTACATATCAATCCTAGTTCCCTCTCCCTCCCATCCTCTCATTCCTCCCACAGACCCCCTATCCCAAACCAATCCACTCCACAGGGAGAGTGAGGCCTTTTATGTAGAATCACCAAAGTCTGTCACATCATCTCCCCAATGTATCTAGCCTTACTCCATGTATCTTAGCTGAAATAGTATCCCTCCATCCGTAATAGGCTCCAAGTCCATTTGTGCCCTAGGGATAAATACTGGTTCCACTGTCAGATGTCCCATAGACTGCCCAGGCCTCCTAACTGACACTAGCATGCAGAAGACGTGGTTCAGTCCAATGCTGGTTCCCCAGCTTTATGACTGGGGTCCGTGTGCTTCCACTTGTGCAGGTCAGCTGTTTCTGTGGTCTTGATACCTTTGCTCATCCCTCCTCCCTCTCTACAACTGGATTCCAGGAGTATGACTCGGTGTTTAGCTATGGCTCTCTTCTTCTGCTTCCATGAGCTACTGGATGAAGCCTGTAGGATGGCATTTAAGTTAGTCATCAATCTCATTTTGGGGGAAGGGCATTTAAGGTAGCCTCTCGATTATTGCTTAGATCGTTAATTGGAGTCAACCTTGTAGAACTCTGGACGTTTCCCTAGTGCCAGATTTCCCTTTAGCGGAGAGCAAGAAAAGAGATACCTTAATAGAGGGAGCCATTACAGTTTTAATCTTTTTATTAATGGGATTTCTAGCTTATCTTAAAGTGTAAAAATACCTAAGTATTTATTTCATACTTTCTCAAGACAATGACCAATGAGAATACACGTGGATGAAGGTCTCCGGGCCAATTACCTTGAGTGCATGCAGCTCCTATGTGTGAACAAACAGCTGGGTGTGGATGACTGACAGTGAACTTTGCATAAGAATCAGGTTCCTTGGTTACAAAAAACAAACATTTCTGTGTTTGAGACATTTCTCCTAATGTGTTTATTGTAAACTTTATCTTCATATTTCCATTAAGAATCTGAGTTTGCCATACTTAATTTAGTGTTGGAGGCCCATCAACAGATCACTGAAACAAGTCAAGGTAAGGAATGAATTATGACTCAAGAACTCTATTTTCCAATATTTTCTCCCTGCAGCTCTCTGGAAACAGTTCATGATTCAGTGATTCAAATTCACAAAGAGTATAGTAAATACAATACTATTTATTGCTATATTAATTAGAAATTTGATATTTTCATTAATTATAGATAAGATGTAATGACATAATGGCATCCTGATATTGCAAATAAAATCTCAAAATAATAGTGGAAGCTTACCATTGAGTATTTATTTTATACCTACTGTATGACAGCTACTGTAAATGATAATAGTATCAATTTTATCTTAGTAATTTATTGAGTTAAATCCATTTAATATGGCTTATCCTTTTCTTTGAGTGCAGAAATCACTGTTATTTTATCCCCAAATTAGCTTTCAATATTAAGGCTTGGCAATGCTTCTTCTTGTAGGATTTGTAGGTAAGATGCATATCAAGATGGTATATGAACAACTGAATAATGTATAGGAATAAGTCATAATAAAGTAATAAAGAATAAAATCTGTTTAGCATGAATTAATAAATGATCCAAAATATCAGGATCCAAATTTCAAGCTGAATATCAGAAAAACAAAGCAGCAGATCACCAGCTTCTTAACCTCTACCTCAGATCCAATGGGCTGATCCTGTCTCACCATGTCTCTGCTGCCTCTCCTCAGTGTGGCTGGAAAAGGGAGGCCTTTCTGAGACTTTCACAGATTTTCCTTTAATATTTTAGTAATTCTCTTTGAGATACTAACCAACACTCACTAATTGTTTTCCTGAAAGTAGCTCATGGAAAAGATTTTAGTATTGAGTTGTTCTAAATCAGATTTAATATGTCCATGGAGCCATCACATTGGTCAAATAGTGAAAATTCTCTTGGCTTAATGGCTACCTCCAGGCCTGTTAGTCTTCTCCCGTGGCTCTAGACTGATCTATTTCCTTGTAATTGGTGAGTTATTATAAGTAGAGTCTGAGTAGAGAAGACAATGGAGAAGAAAAGGGTAAAATGCACATATTACAGTAATCTTACTAAGAGTCCCTTACTTTTCTTGAATGGAGGTTCTCTGTATTGTTGCAAATGGTCACTTAGCATCTAGAGATCTTTAAAAGCTGATTTTGAAGCTGGTGTTCTTATTTCTATTATAGAGAAGTGGATTTCAAAGGTTCATTCTACTATTCAAGAAGTACTTCTCTTATCCTCTCATAAATTGTTTTCAACTCTGCTGTCCATTCAAACTACACTTGGAGTATGTTCCCTACCCAATTGTCAAAGTTATTCTTTGAAGAACTATGTCACATCATTGAACTCTTGAACTCAAAACTTGAACGAATATCCAAGCCGTAAAATAGTACTCCAAGTGTCATCTGTCTGTACCCCACAGGTATTCTTATTTTTTTCTATCTCTTTAACTATATATTTTAGTACTTGAACTTTCACTTACTCAATAAGAGTTACACTAGTCTTTTTCTATTCTTTGAACATGTCAGGCATGTTCTTGCCTTAGGGTCTTTTACATTAATAGTCCTTTTCCTTGGCATGGTCCTCTGATAGCTGGATTGTTTATTATAGCACATTCTAGATGTTTCTTTTCAAATATGTCCTCATCAGAGACAGTTTTCTTAGCATATATTTTTTAAACTTTAAGAATTTGTATGAACATAGGAATCATTTTGCAAAACAATATATGCTTAATTTTTAAAATGGTTTCTGGAATTTATGAAAACTAACTAAATATTTATAGAATTAAAGTAGCATTTAAAGTTAATAGATGTTAAAATATTTATTACAAAAATCACATATTTATAAGTGAATATAGGTTTTTAAAATTAAAACTTTTGTGAACTGGAATTGTTGACTTTTAAATTGTTTTTGACACATAGAACTTGTAAAAAAGACAATGAAGACACTAAGACAAATGGAAGAATAGAAATTACATGATTAAAATTCATTCTTATATTTTCGGTTGTGAGCGTAGCCTTTAATAGCTCCAACCCACAGAAACAGCTATCCTGAACAAGGGGTTGTTCATGGATCCCAGACTCATAGGACTGTTCCAGAACCCCTGAATGTGTATATCAGTGATCTGGTTAATCTATGGGGCCACTGGTAGTGGATCAGTATTCATCCCTAGTACACAAATGGATTTTGGGAGCCCACTCCACATAGAGGGATACTCTCTCAGCCTAGGTGGGACGGGGAGGGTCTAAGCTCTGCTCCAAATGATATGACAGACTTTTAAGGTCCCACATGGAAGGTCTTATCCTCCCTGGGGAGCAGAAAGGGGATAGGATAGGAGGTAAGTGGTGGGGCAGGAGAGGAGGGGAGGGAGAGGGAACTGAGACTGACATGTAAAAGAAGCTTGTTTCTAATTTAAATTAAAATGGAATAAATAAAATAAATAAACCAGAAAAAATTCATTCTTATAAGAAAATCATGTTTGGATTTTTCTATGTTAGTCTATTAGCAGGAAATGTGTCAATGTATTAGATCTGGCATAAATACAGTGTGGTAAGTCCTCAAATTCACTTCTAAATTTAGAAAGAAGTGCTGCAAAATTGACCTTGTTCATTTTACAATTTTAATTAATTCCCTGATTGTTTTGCATGTATATATACTACTGAATAAAAGACACATTTTTTGCAACTATTAAGATATTTTTTGCAGAGATCACCAAGGAACCATTCATTAATTAATTCCTACATAAGGACTCATCAGAGCATACTTACATGGGCTACTTTATAAGTTCCTTCAAAAAGTGCAGAAAAGTGTAATGAATGTGAAAATGCTACTTCAACTTGTAATACAATTAGGTCACCTTTAAAAATGTTTCATTTTCATTCCATTTATGCATGTTTTGCATTATGAAGAACAGTTATTTAAGCAGCCAAATTGTAGGACTAAGAATACAGTAAAATAAATTTTAATAAGTGGAAGACTACTGAATTTGTAATGAAAATATGTCATTCATTATTTCTTTTCCCTCTGTTATGACCATAGTACTTAAAGTCAATGCATTCTTTCTTAGGGTTTCTATTGCTGTGAAGAAATACCATGACCATGCCAACTTTTATAAATGCAAAACAATTAATTTGGGTAACTTATATTTTCAGAGGTTAACTCCATTATCATCATTAGTAGGTAGCATGGTGATGCTCAGGCAGACATGGTGCTGGTTACATTTTGATGAGAAGGCAACAGGAAATGGACAGAGTTTTACACTCAAGAAAGCTTGAGCAAAAGAGACCACAAAGCCTACATCCACAATGACACCCTTCCTCCAACAAGGCCACACCTACTTCAACAAGATCATACCTCCTAATAGTATCACTCTCTTTGCAGGGTATTTTCTTTCAAACCACTACATTCTATTCCTGGCGCCCAAGGGCTTTGTAGCCATATCATAATATAAAAAATGTATTTACTATAACTTCAAAATTTCCCATAGTCTATTACAAATAAAACTTATTTAAAATTCTAAAGTTCAATGTTTCTTCAGAGATTCACGCAATCCCTTAACTGTAATATCCTATATAATCTAAATTAAAAAGCAGACCACATACTTCCAATATATAATGGCACAAGACTTACTTAACCATTCCAAAACTTAGGAAAGGGAGCATAGTGAGGAAATATTGGACCAAAGCAAGACCAAAACCCAGATGGGTATATTTCAAACTATTTATTTCTATGTCTGTTGTCAAAATGCTCTTCAGATCTTCAACACTGAACACACTTATTCCTCTTGGACTGATTTTACTCCTTGTCAGCAGCTTTCCTCAAGGTATCCCATGGCTCTGGCATCTCTAACGTTTTGGGTTCTCCAAGGAAATCCAGGCTTCTACTTCACATCTTTATGCAATGGCCTCTTTGGGTCTCCTTTGGGGACAGCCTGACACAAGTATGACTTCCGTTGCTTTCCTTAGACCTGGAGGGAAATTCCATAGCCTCATTATTCTTAACCCTAAAGCCAAAATCACATGACTGAAGCTACCAAGCTCTGATGGAACATGGTTCCCTTGAAAGAATTTTCTTTTGATGATTACTTTCACTGACTAAGCTTGGCTTTCCAGAACTTACTCTGTAGACCATGCTGGCCTCAAACTCAGAGATCTATTAGACTGTGTCTTTCCAGTGCTGAATTTATAGGTTTGGACCATCATTCCCATCTTTGTTTTCACAAGTTGGAAACTTAGCTGGTTGGGATCTTGCCCCGGAGGTCACCACTCCTTTTATATGCTATTTCTTAATCTGTTTATTTCCTTGAACACAAGACTTAGCTGTATTCTACTTCCTGGTGCAATTTTTCCCCTCAAATATTTTTCCTTCCTCAACTGGATCCTTTTCATTATATATCATTGTTGTAGGTAATACTGGTAACAACTAAATAGATTCTGTACTAGACTGTTTGAGATTTTCTCTGTCAACAGAATTAATCCAAAACTCTTCAATTTAGCCTCAGGCAGACTTTTCAGACACAACACAAAATGTACCTGTGTTCTTCACCAAATTAAAACAAGAATGATCTCTAGGCAGAATACTAAAAATTTTCTCCTCTTAAAGTTTTGAGCCAGCTCCTCACAGTTCAAATAACTCTTAGCACCACTGTCTCCCATGCTACTATTAGTATGTCCCATTAAGCAGTGCTGAAAAGCTGTCACTATTTTCCTAACCCAAAGTAACAAAGTCCAAATTCCACCAACTAAAACACGGTCAGGCCCATCATAGCAATAACCCAGTCCCTCCTATAAACTTCTGTTTTATTTAGGGTTTATATTGCCATGAAGAGACACCATGACCATGGCAACACTTACGAAGAAAAAACATTTATTTAGGTAGCTGGCAGGTACCAAAGTTTAGTCCATTATCATCACAATAGGGGACATGATAGCATGCAAGCAGAAATGGTGCTGTCTGTATCTTGGTGAGAAGGCAAGTGGAAGTTGACTGAGTATTACATTGAGGGAAGCTTGAGCAAAATAGACCTCAAAGACTCACCCCACATTGACACACTTCCTTTAATGAGGCCACACCTACGTCTATGAGACATATCCCCTAATAGTGCACTCCCTTTGGGGAATATTTTCTTTCAAACTACCAAACATGCCAAGGTTAGAATTTGAATGTATGGATGAGTAACGATATCCTGACAGACTCATTGATTCCCTAGCTCCTACACTGGATATCAGGTAAGCAAAGAGAATTATTAAGAATTTTTGTGAAATATGTAATTCTTAAATCACTATCCTTTGGAACTTGATTTTGTCTACAATATCTTTCTAAATTCTCTAAATTGATCCTCAATTTTAATATTATGAAATGTTTTCAAAAATACTTAATCTAGATAAGTTCATATGCAAGCTAATTGAATATATGAAGTTGTTTTTTCTTTTTTTGTTAATCCTTAAATGAAAGCATACAGATTAGGATATGCAATCATACATACCATTTTAAGGAATTTAGTCTTATCTTTATTTTTGACCTAAAATAAGGACCCTTAAAGTCAAGGACAGTATTTGATCATATGTACTTCTCCAAATGTGCAATTCTCTGTTAGGAGGAACTATTCATTTTGAATTATGAATAAATTTTAGCACAGCATAAAAATGGTACCTAAAGGATATTTCCGTCTTGAGTATTATTTGAAAAATTCAATATTGTATTTTGTATTTACCATAAAATGATAAATCTAAATATAGCACTTGAAATATCATTAAAAAGAAAATACAATTACTCGGTAATCAATAAATCAAGATTTCTCACATAGCAGATATAATAAGTGTTTGGGGTTTTCAAAGAAGAACTAAGGAAAGCAAAATGAAAGCATAACATCTATTACATAGAATTTCACTTTAGTAGAAAACCTTTTGTATACATAAACCAAAACAGTTCATTTAAAAAGGTAATGTTTTCTTGTTTGATCTTTAAGAAACAATAAAGTGAGAATGAAAAAATTCCTTTACATATTTTGATAAATATACAACATTAAATAATTTAACTTACATAAGGAGTTAGTTTGGGATTGTTGTACACTTTCCAGAAGACCTGATATTCTCTTTTAATAATGTAAATTCACAGACAAATTCTTTAAATGAAAGATCACGCCTCACCCTCCCTGGGGAAACGAGGGCATATTGGAGGGTTTGGTGGGAGGGTATGGGAGGAGGGAAGGGAAAGGGAGAGGGTCCTGGGATTGACATGTGAAGCAACCTTGTTTCTAATTTAAATTTAAATTTAAAATAAAATTTAAAAAAAGAAAGATCACTCATTCACATTAATATATAATGCATGTACACATTTATCTATTGATTCTTTTACTCAGTAGTGTTAATGAACTTCTGCTCAGTATATTATTATAAGTATGATGATAGAAAAATGGGTATATGCACAAAATCTGGCAATGTTCTCTAGATTATGGTAAAAAGAGATTAAAACTCATTATTATTCAGAGGAGGGAGAGACCATTTATTACCAGGAGAGAACAGAGAAGTTTAGAGATCAAGAAAATATTCTGGTATCATTTGATGACGTGTAAACTCGTGACAGTATATAATGTTTCAGAGAATTAAAAGTCTGAAGGCAAAATGAATGAAGTATTATGCCACAAAACCTCAGGATATCTTAAAATTGTTATATACAAGGATGTCTTTGAAATCCTGATCATCATATTTCTATCTCCCAAGAGATGACATTGTATAATGGATAGCATAGCCATGGGCAAATCAGAAACCTCTAAAAGAAAATAATATTAGACAGAGACACAGGGATCTAGGATCACTTCAGGAATAAAAATTTTTTTTTTACTTCTGTTTATATGTTGTTCACCTAGCTACTAAAGAAAGCACTGCATCAAAAGCTGGAGAAAACAGTCTCTTTTACAATTTTCTAATGAGATTTTTCTTTCATATTTCCTTGTCCTTGTGGGCTTATTTTACCTGAGAAGACATTCCTCCTGGGCATTCTGTTATGACTGATGTTTTCCATAGTCGTTTAGCCACATCTCTGTCAGGATTTTTGTCTGAGAAACCAACTGCGTCTGGATGTCAACAAGATTACAGATGTGTGTCAATAAGTTTTGGGTTCTATAAGTTGGACCTAGATTAGAGGAAAAATTATAAACCTCAGAAAGGTTATTACTTATGGATATCAATTATGGATATTGAATAATAATAAGCAATAATAAAATTCAGCACAGTATGTTTAATGAGATGTGCCCATATTCGTAAAAGTGGTAAATGAAGGGGAAAAACAATGTATGGAAGCACAGAGAATGCTATGAATATGGAAAACAAAGTTGGAAAGAACTTTTACATTCACTTCTGTCAAAAAGGCTTATCACAATCACCAGGGCTCTGGTAACATTAGGCTAATGAGGCTCTTACCTCATTTTATACCCCAGAGGAGTTAAGCTGTGCAGTTTCTGTGTTATGTGCCCTAGAATAAATTTTCTGTTCAAGTGAGTAGTGAGACAAGTAACCACATCAGGGAAAGGATGGCAATTAAAACTCTCTTTCAACTGTAGAAGGGCAAATCTAATTTTTCCACATATCCTCCAGACCTATTGAAATTTTTTACTCTAATATATGAATAATGGAATCAGATTATTTACATGTATTTATATTAAAATTTATGAGTAATAGATAACAAGTATTTTGTTTTCTTACATGCATTACATAAGCACAGAGTTGTGGCAAAATATAAACATGAATCTTTTTGTTTTTTCTTGGTTTTTCGAGACAGGGTTTCTCTGTATTGCTTTGGAGCCTGACCTGGCACTCAGTCTGTATACCAGGCTGGCCTTGACCTCACAGACATCTGCCTGCCTCTGCTGCCTCTGCCTCCCTAGTGCTGGGATTAAAGGCGTGTGCCACCAATGCCGGGCTAAATATAAGATTCTTAATGAAAAGTTATGTAGCTTTTCATTTGTCTCTTCTGTATACAATCAAGTACACAAAGACTCATGGTTATACTTAAATCTATCTATAAAGACAAAAAAGCATAGACAGAATTTGAAAATTAATTTTCAAGAAGGTTAATGACAAACATAAATGAAGAGTGATGATAATTATGTTTTAAATAACAGTGGTAACGATTACCAATGTAATGTTAAGAAAATATTACCGATGTAATAAAATTTTTCTTAAGAATATGAGGAAGACTATAAGAGAGCTGTAAAAAGTATAATTACCAATAAATTTAATATGCAGTAGGACTAAAATCACTGAATAAAGCATGCCATTTATAATTTATATGAGAAGTATGGACATAAATTTGGAATATTTCTCTATTCGCTGACCAGATATAAATGACCTTTAGATTAAATTTACTGATGTCAATGTCCCATTAATACTGAATGTTCCAAACCAGCTGCCTTGTACAGGTTCTCAACTTCTGATTTTCAGCTATGGTTTGCTCACAATTATATGTCATTTCTAATGTATCTCACAGATGGAATAAGGATTTAAGCAAATATCATTTCTAAATTTTAGTTAAGTGAAATTATTTAATAAATTAACTTTATCCTAGTAGAATTCTGTAAATTTCAACAGACAGAAAAAATTTAGAGGGGGAGGGAAACAGAAGAGAGGTAAATACAGAGGAGAAGTAGGGAGGTAGTGAAAATAACACCAAGGATGATTGATAAGGCATCAAGGATTTATTATTTTATACTTACCCAAATCCAATACAATACATATGTATATTCATATTCCCATATTTCAATGTATATGTATACATATATATGAAATGAATTTATGTTACTAAAGCTGGTGTTGGTCCTCAGAAAAACCATAGAATAACAAAAACCTCAATATCAAGTACAAGAAATTTTCTTTTGTATGGCTAGCTAGGGTAGTCCAAATGACTGTCAAAACAATAAATGGCTGTTCTCCTTGGGTGCCTCTCAGAGATATGAGGTATGTATCTGTTACTGAAGACACCACACACTCAGAAAACAATATTCAGATTATTTGAGCTGTATCTAACCTGTTCTCACATGTTGTTGGCTACCAACAGATAACTAATTGGGAGAAAAATCATGCCTGATAATAGAAAGCAAGTCAAATCCTTAAGGGTAGTTAGGTCATGAATCTCAGAGAGAATCTACTTTTGCTGCTTTGATAGCCTATCATAATTCATAACAATATTTGGCCCAACGTTCACAGGTAACTATCTATCAAACATCATGAAAGAAGTTTCTTTTTAAAGCAAGTAACTATAAATAGATACAATGCAGAGATTACCATATCTTGGATTGTCTAGCAAAAACAGGTTCATATACATAGAATCTACTGAATCTATTGCTCAGGGTACAATACAGAAGAAACGGCAGAAAGGTCAGAGACAGAATACCAGGAAGTCTTCTGTGAAATAGTCGTTCATGGAAATATTTATATAAACAATATCCTAGCAATGACAATATCAATCAACATGTGAACTCAGAGGGGAAATACCTTAGGAATCAAACTCATGGATGTAGAAGTTTTTTTCCCCACTCCCCCCCCACCCCTTGCCGTGTTCCCCATCCATTCAGAGGATCTTGTCTCAATCCTCTTCTCTTGGGTACTATGCATATATGCATATCTTTTAGGTTCTTTCCTGTTTCCAAGACTCTCTATCAGTGGAAGTGCAGACTGGCACTATCCTGATCCATGTCTAAAATCCATATATGAGTGAGTACATACCATGTTTGTCTTTTTGCGACTGGGTTACCTCACTCAGGATGATTTCTTCCAGTGCTATCCATTTCCCTGCGAATTTCAAGATTCCATTGTTTTTTTCTGCTGAGTAATACTCCATTGTGTAAATGTACCACATTTTCTCTATCCACTCTTCAGTTGAGGGGCATCTAGGTTGCTTCCAGGTTCTGGCTATTACAAATAATGCTGCTATGAACATAGTGGAGCAGATGCCCTTGTTGTATGAACTTGCCTCATTTGGATATATGCCTAAGAGTGGAATTGCTGAGTCTAGTGGTAGATTAATTCCCATTTTCCTGAGGAATCTCTATACTGATTTCCAAAGAGGCTGTATGAGTCAGCACTCCCACCAGCAGTAGAGGAGTGTTCCTCTCTCTCCACATCCTCTCCAGCATAAATTGTCTTCGGTGCTTTTGATTCTAGTCATTCTGACAGGAGTAAGATGGTATCTCAGAGTTGTTTTGATTTGCATTTCCCTGATGGCTAAGGATGTTGAGCACTTTCTTAAGTGTCTCTTGGCCATTTTAACCTCCTCTACTGAGAATTCTCTATTTAGCTCTGTACCCCACCTTTTAATTGGATCCTTTGGTGTTTTGGAGACTTGTTTCTTGAGTTCTTTGTAAATTTTGGAGATTAGCCCTCTGTCAGATGTAGGGTTAGTGAATACCTTTTCCCATTCTGTGGCCTGTAGAAGTTTAAGCAACTTTATGACTGCCAAATAAGTGAGATTTAGCTTCACTCAGGCATAAACTCCCTAATAGGTTGTCCATTATAAGTGACATTATATATGCACAAACAATAAAAACAGACTAAACATGGTATATTGATATATCTGTGTATACATATATGTAGTAATAATTGGAGTAGAATGAACTAGCAATTGAGAGTGAGGGAGCACATTAAAGAAGTTTGAATGAGGTTGTCTAAGAGAGGCTGGATGCTGAAATGCAACAGGGCAAGTAATATAATTATATTTTAATGAAAATATGTAAAAGTAAATGAATCAATAATTTATTGGTATTAACATCTGTAGTGCCTAATTTAGTTTCTTATGGACTTTAAAACCTGAATATATTTTATATGATAATAAGTAAAATTATTTTTGATGTAGTTAAGACACTGTTATTTGCTCTAAAATTTTCAAATAAATTATAGATTATTTTTAAAATAAGCTATAATATTAAAAAGTATGCTTCCTGCTTCTTATTGTAGATGTAACCTTTCCACATTTGAGGCTAGTGTTGTGATAGATGAGGTTGTAGTTTAAAATGAACCATCTATTGAAATAAAGCACAGAGTAAAACATCATGGCCACAGTGAGAAAGCATGGATTCTACATTTAAATGTCATATTCACTGTAAGATTCTGGAGTTTGAGAGGTTGATATTTACATTGAAACATTTTAATTTTAAGTAATTATAAGATCTGATATTTGAATATACGTCTGTGTAGGTAATGTACTTTAATAAGACATTGTCTGTTCCAAAGGAAGTTTACTCGATAGTTTGACATCAACTTGACACAGGCTAGACTCTTCTGAGATGAGGGAGTCCCAATTAAGAAAATGCCTCCATAATATAAGGCTGTGTGTAAGCTTTTATGGAATTTTCTTAATTAGATTGATGTGAATGTTCCTAGTCATTATGGGTGGTGCCATCCTTGGTCTAATGTTCCCTGTATTCTATATGATGACAGGCTGAGCAAGCCATGATGACCAATCCAGTAAGCAACCCCCTCCATGACCTCTATTTCAGTTCCTGCCTCCTGTTTCCTGATCTCTTTGAGAGCCTGTCCTGACTTCCTTCACTGAGTGACACTGCTATGAAAGCATAATCCAAATAAAACTTTTCCTTCTCAAGTAGCTATTTCCTCATGATATTGCAGTATGCAGTATGAACTAGCCAAGATAGAAGGTAGTGACATAACATCCCTTATCTTTGTCTCCTACTTATTTATCTATTTATTTATTTCTAAAACAGCTTCTTTTATTATTTTGTTAATAAAAAGTTCAGGAGTCAGATATTATGGTAAAACCTGATAGATCCACTGAGCGACAGAGAGATTGATCATCAATCATCAACCTCTACTCTTCAGGCTTCTCCACTCTAAAGTGCCTGGTATCTTCTTTGTGTGTCCAACTATGTCCTCTGACTTAGCCAGAAAACAGCATGGTCCAATATGGCAGCTGAATGTGGACCCCATTGTGGTGATATATTACTTATGATTTATTAAAGCTTGCCTGAGGATTCAGAAATCAAAGTCAGCCACAAGCTATAGACATCAGGCAGTGGTGGTACACATATTTAATCCCAGGTGCTTGGATCAAAGGCATGAGCTCTGTTACTCTTCACTCTTGTGTAGGTCATGGTGGTCTTGAACTAACAGAGTTCTGTCTACCTTTTAATCCTGAGTCCTGCGATTAAAAATGGTGGTACATATCTTTCTCCATCCCCCAAACGTCAGACTCCATTGCTGGTATGAACAAAACTACATAAACCAATTTCCTACCTTTTTGTCTAAGTAAAAAGGAACTTTTAACTCTAACATAGTAAAATTATATATAATGAGAACAATTATCAAGGAAGGATTATATTATAGAAAGTAAATTAGGTACAACACTTTGTACTCACCAAGAGAGGACAGATGGAATATTTTCCCTGAATGTGTATATTTATAATGATTTAAAACATATCTGTACACCAAGATAATTTGTGTCTAATATAAAAATAGGTTCTATTAGTAGCAATATTTGTGCAATATAAAACTTATATTAGTTTGACCACACTTTGCATATCCATGGTTTAAATGTTACTACAAAATTTTACCTTCAATGTATTCTTAAGCATGTGATTCACTTTTCTAAAACTCAGTTTTCTTACTAGTGTAATGGATACAATAATTTTACTTTATAAAATTATAATAAATTATTAACATCAGTAATCAAGAAAACAACTATGAATGTGATCCAGATTATATATGTATATATATATATTTAATGTATGATTATTTGTACAATAAGTATATAAACAAAGTTTAGCATGCAGTTAGTTACCTCTGCTAGAACACAGGTTTCTCCGATGTCCACTACATATTTTTTAATTGATTTGGAAACATTCCATTCTTGTGAATTGACTTCATCTTTAAAAATTTACCCAAATTTCTTTTGAAGTAAAGAGTGAAATGTATGTCTGGAAATTATAGTGAATTCAATATGTGCCTTATTGTCTTAAAATAATCCAGAGTAAATCTATTAAAATAGTATTTTTTGTCAGAATTTAAAAGGAGTAAGTGGAAAATATCAAGAAAAACATATTAGATAACTGCAAAAGAGAAAATAGAAGCTTATTTGTACATATTGAAACAAAAAAATTATAATATCAGAAGATTTTTATTCAAATAGTACTAAACAGTAATACATAAAACCTGGAGAAAAGAAACCAAACCTACTTTTGCAACTCACACTATATTGGATAATAGTATTATGTTACCAAATAAAAGTGTCTGGTAATATACCATGTATGGATGGAAATTGAAGGCATTTTAGTAAATTCCTCAAGGCAATTAAAAGCAACAAATATAGCACAAGGTACAGATATTAGTAAAATATTCTATTATTTTATAGTATCATGTAATTAGATGCTGCTAGTTTCTATCTGATCTAGTATGCCAAGTCTCTTGCTATATTTTGCTTTTGGTTGCACATATAAACATCACAATCCCCATTTCTTCAGAGACTTTACACTACTCAGAACCCATTTCATGTCTTGAAGACACCACACCATTTTCTCAACTCTTATCTCTTTCATTGCATTAAAATATTATAATACATTTTTAAAAAAGAAAAATCTCTTTTTTAAATTCTGGTAGAATTCTACACTAAACTTGTCTGGTCCTGGGCTTTTTGGTTTGTTTGGTTTTTGGTTAGCAGAATTTAATGAATGCTTTTATTTCACTAGGGGGTTATAGATCCATTTAAATTATATATCATATCTGGTATTCATTAACTCTGTTAAGTAGTACCTATCAAAAATAACACATTTCTTTTAGATTTTTTTTGAGACATGGTTTCTCTGTGTCACTTTGTAGACCAGGCTGGCCTTGAACTCAAAGAGATTCACCTGCCTCTTCTTCTTGAGTGCTGGGATTAAAGGTGTGTGCCACCACTGTTCAGCTCTTTTAGAGTTTCAGTTTTGTAGAGAAGAGATTTTTAAGTACGTCCTTATGATTCTCTGAATTTCCTTGGTGTCTGTCACTAACCATTTTTCATTTCTTATATTATAAATTTTAATATGATTTTTCTGTGTTTTAGTTAGGTTGAATAATGTCAAACACATAAGTCTCTATGCAATTCTCATTTACTTTATATTTGCAATTCCAACTTATTCATTTCCACAAAATTATTTTAGAACTAAAATGTTATATTTTCAAGAACATAATATTTTTGAGATATACACTGTATTTTAATTGCCTTATATTGATGATGGTACCATGATAGTAACCATTATCACTTGCATAGAATGGGCTACATTACAGAGAACAGCTTTATAAAGAGTTTATGTTATCACATAGGATGCTACAAGAAATAACTAGCTGGATATTGTGACTACTTCCATTCAATGTACCTATGCTATTAATTAAAATATACAACACTTTCAAGGATTTAAAACCTTAATTTCATTTTCCATAATACCATGCTAGCTTTTATAACCAAGAAAAATTTATGTTTTTCCATTTCTTCATTGTGTTAAAATTTAAAATACATTTTTTCTTGGTTTAATATCTGTGAGGATGTAACTCACTGTTAATTTCAATTATATATTTTTAAATAACTTAATTGTCTCTTAAGGTACTTTTACTATTTTGTGGTTGCTTTTATTCTTTCCTGGAATAGAATTGTTTGAACGCTGTATATATGTTGATATATGTTGAATACTGAATCTTTATCACAAATCTGGATCAAAAATATTTTCTCCCATTGTATCAATAATCTCAATAATCTCTTACTTGTGTAACTGTTTCTTTTGTTATACAGACTCTTCCGTTTGATGTCATCTTATTGTATATTTTAATTTCGTTTCTACTCTTTTGGGATTGTATCCAAAAACATTATTCTTAGTGTAATATCTTGGACCATTATTCATTTGTCTCTTAGGTCTAAGGTTCATCTCTTCCAATTATTACTTTATTCCATGCTTATATGAATCTTGAATGAATGAACTCATAGAAGCAGGGAGAAAAGTGGTGGTTACTTGGAGATGGATATTTGATAAAGGATGAAATTAGAAAATATTGCCTAAAGGGCAAAGAATTTGAGACAAATAGGAAGAATTTCTTTTCAAATCTATACCAACACCATAATAGACAACAATAACATTATTACGTCATAGTAACATCTAAAGATCAGGTGGGATACAAGCTGTTTGTAGGTGGCATGTTTTTTGATAAGAGATAATTATTCATCTTATTTCTTTATTTTAAATTATTTATGCGGGAGGAGGCTGGGAGTCCAGGGAAGCAGCTGTTCCTCCAGCAGCATCAGGTAAATAGGCCGGCTTCCCGGCCTGTGTTCCAGTGCCTGCAGATCGCCTGGGAACTGCACAGAGCTCCCAATCCCGGCGGGAGCCAAGCACCCCAGACTCCAGATCTTCTCTCCCACCAGGAAATCAGAGGAGGCTGGGAGTCCAGGGAAGCAGCTGTTCCTCCAGCAGTATCAGGTAAACAGGCCGGCTTCCTGGCCTGTGTTCCAGTGCCTGCAGATTGCCTGGGAACTGCACAGAGCTCCCAATCCCGGTGGGAGCCAAGCACCCCAGACTCCAGATCTTCTCTCCCACCAACGAGACCAGGAAACCAGAGGAGGCAAGGAGACCAGGGGAGTAGCTGTTCCAGATCAGGTACAACAGGACCCAGCATAGGGTCCAGAGGAGCAGGTAGGAGGCTAAGCGCCCCAGATTCCTGTTCTTCTTCTCCACCCATGGGACCAGAACCAGGACAAGGAATAGAAGAACCACCAAATTATTGGACTTGCTAGCACCCACCAAAAAGGGAACTCTGGTCCCCAGACCAGTAAGGGGCTCTTTCTGCACCCACTAGAAGAAGAGATGGGAAAGAGACAATACAAAAACACAGTCAGCAACAGAAAAACAAATATGACACTGCCAGATTCTAGAGACTCCACACCAGCAAGACCCCAACGTTCTAATGTGAACGAAGCAGAATAGAACGACCTTAAAAGCACTTTCATGAAAATGATAGAGGCCCTAAAAGAAGATATAGGAAAATCCCTCAAAGAAATGGAAGAAAAAACAAACCAAAAAATGCAAGAAATGGAAGAAAAAACAAACCAAAAAAATGCAAGAATTGGAAGAAAAACAAACCAAAAAAGGCAGGAAATGGAAGAAGAAATGAAGCAAAAAATGCAAGAAATGGAAGAAAAAACAAAGCAAAAAATGCAAGAATTGGAAGAAGAAACATACCAAAAAAGGCAGGAAATGGAAGAAGAAAGAAAGCAAAAAATGCAAGAAATGGTAGAAAAAACAAAGCAAAAAATGAAAAAATGGAAGAAGAAACAAACCAAAATAGGCAGGAAATGGAAGAAGAAACAAAGCACAAAATGCGAGAAATGAACAAAAAGCAAACCAAAACATAAAAGAAATGGAAGAAAGAACAAACCAAAAAATTCATAAAAGGCAACAAACGGACGAAGAGATAAACAGAAAATTGCAAGAAGCAATGCAAACACTGCAAGGGTTGAAAACTGAAATAGAGACATTAAAAAAAAACACAATCTGAAGAAAGGCAGAAAATAGAAAAGCTGGACAAACAGTCAGGCACTACCAACACAAGCATTACCAACAGAATAGAAGAGATGGAAGAAGGAATCTCAAGTGTTGAAGATACACTAGGAGAAATGGATTTATCAACCAAAGAAAACCTTAAATCCAACAAATCCTTAACACAAAACATCCAGGAAATAAGGGACACCATGAAAAGACCAAATCTAAGAATAATAGGTATAGAAGAAGGAGAAGAAATCCACCTCAAAGGGGCAGAAGGCATATTCAACAAAATCATAGAAGAAAACTTTCCCAACCTTAAGAAAGACATGCCAATGAAGGTACAAGAAGCCTACAGAACACCAAATAGAGTGGACCACAAAAAAATTCCCCTCGCCACATAATAATCAAGACCCCAAACATACAGAATAAAGAAAGAATATTAAGAGCAGCTAAGGAAAAAGGTCAAGTAACATATAAAGGCAGACCTATCAGAATTACACCTGATTTCTCCATGGAAACTCTGAAAGCCAGAAGGTCCTGGATAGATAGTCTACCTACACTAAGAGACCATGGATGCCAGCCCAGACTACTATACCCGGCAAAGTTCTCAATCACTATAGATGGAGAAAAAAAGATATTCCATGAGAAAACTAGATTCAAGCAATAATGTGTCCACTAACCCAGCCCTACAGAAAATTTTGGAAGGAAAACTCCAACCCAAGGAAGCTAACTACAACCAGAAAAGCATAAGCATTAGAGAATCCCTCTCTACCAACAGCCAAAAGAACAAAGGGGTGAAATTCCACACATAATTCCACCAACAACAACCATCGCAAATCGAAGAAGGATGAGCAGTCAATGGTCATTAATATCCCTCAATATTAATGGCCTTAACTCACCCATAAAAAGACACAGACTAGCAGAATGGGTTCGAAGACAGAACCCTTCCTTCTACTGCATACAAGAAACACACCTCACCCTCAAAGACAGACATTACCTGAGAGTTAAAGGTTGGGAAAAATTTTTCAATCAAATGGACCCAAGAAACAAGCAGGGGTAGCAATCCTAATATCTAACAAACTAGACTTTAAAATAAAATCAATCAAAAGAGATGAAGGAGGTCATTACATACTCATCACAGGTGAAACCCACCAAGATGAAGTGTCTATCCTGAACATCTATGCCCCAAATACAAAGGCATCCACATTCGTTAAAGAAACATTATTAGAACTTAAATCTCATCTAAAGCCCCACACAGTTATAGTGGGAGATTTCAACACACCACTCTCACCACTAGACAGGAATACCAGACAGAAACTCAACAAAGAAGCAAATGGTCTAATAGAAGTAATGACAACTGGGATTAACAGATATCTATAGAACATTTCATCCACATAAAAAGGAATATACCTTCTTCTCACCACCACATGGAACCTTCTCAAAAATCGACCACATACTTGGCAACATATCAAACCTCAGTAGCTACAAAAAATTGGAATAACTTCATGCATCTTATCAGACCACCATGCTTTAAAATTAGAATTCAACAACAACACAAATTGCGGAAAACCTACAAACTAATGGAAATTGCATAATGCTCAACTGCACCATCCCTGGGTCAAAGAGGAAATAAAAAAAGAAATTAAAGACTTCCTCGAATTCAATGAGAATGAAGACACAACATACCCAAACCTATGGGACACTTTATAAGCCGTGCTACGGGGGAAGTACATAGCACTAACTGCTCACATGAAGAAACAGGAGAACAGTTATACCACAGAATTAACATCACAGCTGAAAGCTCTAGAACACAAAGAAGCAAACTCCCCCAGGAGGAGTAGACACCAGGAAATAATAAAATTGAGGGCTGAAATCAATAAAGTAGAAACAAGGAAAACAATACAAAGAATCAATGCAACGAAGAGTTGGTTCTTTGAGAAAATCAACAAGATAGACAAACCTTTGTCCAAACTTACCAAACAGCAGAGAGTGAACACGCAAATTAACAAAATCAGAAATGAAAAGGGGGACATAACAACAGACTCTGAGGAAATCCAGAGAATCATTAGGCCATACGTTGAAAACCTGTACTCCACAAAATTCGAAAATTAAAAGGAAATGGATGACTTCCTAGACAGCTATCATTTGCCAAAACTAAATCAAGAACAGATAAGCAACTTAAATAGACCTATAACCCCTATGGAAATAGAAGCTGTCATCAAAAGTCTCCCAACCAAAAAAAGTCCAGGTCCAGATGGCCTCAGTGCAGAATTCTACCTGAAATTCAAAGAACAGCTTATACCAATTCTTCTCAAAGTGTTCCACACAATAGAAGCAGAAGGGTCTTTGCCAAACTCATTCTATGAGGCTTCAATAACCTTGATCCCCAAGCCACACAAAGATACAACTAAGAAAGAGAACTTCAGACCAATATCCCTCATGAACATTGATGCAAAAATACTCAATAAAATACTGGCAAATTGGATCCAAGAACACATCAAAACAATCATTCACCACGATCAAGTAGGTTTCACCCTAGGGATGCAGGGATGGTTCAACATACGAAAATCCATCAACGCAATCCACCATATAAACAAGCTGAAAAACAAAAATCACATGATCATCTCACTAGATGCTGAAAAAGCCTTTGACAAAATCCAACACCCCTTCATGATAAAGGTCTTGGAGAGATCTGGGATAACAGGGACATACTTAGACATAATAAAAGCTATATACAGTAAACCAACAGCCAACATCAAACTAAATGGACAGAAACTCAACGCAATTCCTCTAAAATCAGGAACAAAACAAGGCTTTCCACTCTCTACATACCTTTTCAACATGGTACTTGAAGTTTTAGCTATTGCCATACGACAACAAAGGGGGATCAAGGGGATACAAATTGGGAAGGAAGAGGTCAAACTTTCACTGTTTGCAGACAATATGATAGTTTACATCAATGACCCAAAGAACTCTACCATGGAACTCTTACAGCAGATTAACACCTTCAGCAAAGTGGCAGGCTACAAGATCAACTCAAGAAAATCATTAGCCCTACTATATACAGATGATAAAAGGGCTGAAAGAGAAATCAGAGAAACATCACCCTATACAATTGCCACAAACAACATAAAATACCTTGGGGTAACGCTAACCAAACAGCTGAAAGACCTGTATCGTAAGAACTTTGAATCTTTAAAGAAAGAAATTAAAGAAGCCCTCAGAAAATGGAAAGATCTCCCATGCTATTGGATAAGTAGGATCAATGTAGTAAAAATTGCAATCCTGCCAAAAGCAATCTACAGATTCAATGCAATCCCCATTAAAATCCCAGCACAATTCTCCACAGACCTTGAAAGAACAATAATCAATTTTGTATGGAAAAACAGAAGACCCAGAATAGCCAAAACAACCCTGTTCAACAAGGCAACGTCCGGAGGCATCACCATCCCTGACCTCAAGCTCTATTACAGAGCTATAGTCCTGAAAACAGCTTGGTATTGGCACAAAAATAGACAGGTAGACCAATGGAATCGAATTGAAAACCCGGGTATTAACCCACACACGTATGAACATCTGATCTTTGACAAAGAAGCTGAAAATATACAATGGAATAAAGAAAGCATCTTCAACAAATGGTGCTGGCATAATTGGAGACTGGCATGCAGAAGAATGCGGATCAATCCATGTTTATTGCCATGCACAAAACTTAAGTCCAAATGGATCAAAGACCTCAACATAAATCCAGCCACACTGAACCTCTTAGAAGAGAAAGTGGGTGGTACCCTTGAACGAATTGGTACAGGAGACAGCTTCCTGAACATAACACCAGTAGCACAGACAATGAGATCAACAATTAATAAATGGGACCTACTGAAACTGAGAAGCTTCTGTAAGGCAAAGGACACAGTCAGCAAGACAAAAAGGCAGCCCACAGAATGGGAAAAAATATTCACTAATCCCACATCTGACAGAGGGTTGATCTCCAAAATTTCAAAGAACTCAAGAAACAAGTCTCTGAACCATCAAAGGACCCAATTAAAAAGTGGGCTGACGAACTAAATAGAGAGTTGTCAATAGAGGAGTCTAAAATGGCTGAGAGGCACTTGAGAAAGTGCTCAACATCCTTAGCCATCCGGGAAATGCAAATCAAAACAACTCTGAGATACCATCTCACTCCTGTCAGAATGGCTAAAATCAAAAACACCAATGACAATTTATGCTGGAGAGGATGTGGTGAAAGGGGGACACTCCTCCATTGCTGGTGGGAGTGCCAACTGGTTCAGCCACTTTGGAAATCAGTATGGAGATTCCTCAGAAAAATGGGAATAAACCTACCACAAGACCCAGCAACTCCACTCTTAGGCATATATCCAAAAGACGCCCATTCATACAACAAAGATGTCTGTTCCACTATGTTCATAGCAGCTTTATTTGTAATAGCCAGAACTTGGACGCAACCTAGATGTCCCTCAACTGAAGAGTGGATAGAGAAAATGTGGTACATCTACACAATGGATTACTATTCAGCAGAAAAAAGTAATGGAATCATGAGAATCGCGGGCAAATGGATGACACTAGAAGAAACCATCCTGAGTGAGGTAACCCAGTCACAAAAAGAGAAACATGGCATGTACTCTCTCATACATGGATTTTAGACATAGATCTGGGGAGTGCCAGCCTACAATCCTATGGCCAGAGAGTCTGGGAAACAGAAACTTCATTTAGTGGCTGATCGAAGAAGAGGCAGACTCCCTTGGTTAAGTACTGAGCTGAACTCAAGAAAGCCAGTAACAGAGAGGGAGGACTGATGATCAAAGGGATTAAGACTGGGCTGGTTTAACCCGAAACATCTGACCAGACAAAGGTTAACTCTTGAATCCCAGGCATCAGCCTGGGAATCCAGCATGGGACTGATCAAGACCCCCTGAATCTGGGTGTCAGTGAGGAGGCCTAGGCAATCTATTGAGCCTTGGGCAGCAGATCAGTACCCATCCCAAGTATACACACGGACTTTGGACTCCCATAGAATAATGTGAGGTGCACTCTCACCCTGAACTCTTGGGGAAGGGTCTAGGCCCTGCCCTATATGAAATGACAGACTATGGACACCCCCATGGAGGGCCTCACCCTCCCTGGGGGAATGAGGGGACAAGGGGGGGTTTGGGGGGAGGGCACGGGAGGAGGGGAGGGAATGGGAGAGGGATCTGGAACTGACTTGTGAAGCAACCTCGTTTCTTATCTAAATTTAAACTGGAAAATAAAATATAAAAATAATGCAAAAAAAAGATAATAAAGCCACGAGACAGAAATATACAGGCGTTAGTTTAAATTATAAGAACTGGTTAGAAACAAGCCTAAGCTATTGGCAGAGCTTTCATAATTAATAAGAAGTCTCTCTGTGGTTATTTGGGAACTGGCTGGTAAGACAGAAATATCCAACTACATAAAACCACATCCAAACAGAAAAAAAATGCCAAACTGTAATTCGTCTTACTTTTTATTCTAGATTAGGGTCTCACTAATTTGTCCAGGCTATCCTTGAATTTGTGCTCCTTCTGCCTGCATCTTTCTAGTAGCTGGGATAACTGACCTACACCACCAGACCAGCTCCTAATTTGGTTCATAAATCACAGGTTCTTCTAAATATTTATGGGGTGCAATATGAAATCTTGAGAGGTTGAATAAGGATAATTAGCATATCCATAACCTTAGTTATATCTTTACAGAAGACTATTTGCAATCTTCTGGCTATTTTGAAATGGATAATACATTACTGTTAACTAGACACCCTGCTGTGTAATAGCATACCAGAACTTATTTCTCCTGTTTAACTACAGCAGCATACCTATTGCCCAACATCTCCCACTTGCCCTCCCCAGGGTCTCATGACAGTTCTACTCCTGATAAACAAGAAGTCAATTTTTAACAATAACATGTGTCCACAGAACATTCCTTCATTAGTGCAGTGCCCACTGTACCCTTACAGTATACTAAATAAATAAGCATTTTTGCTTTAAAACATTAAATAAATAAATTATTTATGCTAATTTTATTTACCTGGACTGGTTTTGGTAACAAGATAATGACAAGATCTTTTTGCTATGTCAACACAAAATAATTACTTAGCTTCAAATAATATCACTTTTTAAAGCAAAGTACATTCATCTTATGAAAAGATGGTAAGGGAAAATGAGATTGGAATTTACTTGAAATAACCATTTAAACATTCATGGGTCTGCTAAACTCATAGATTGGTGACTATGCCAATTGTAACCAGAGAGCTTTCCTCTACTAATGCAGAGAGTCACCGTCAAACATTAGGCTGAGCTCAGGGAATCGGGCTTGAAAAGAGGAGGTAAAGATTGTAGGAATCAGAAGGGTTAAGGACCTCAAAAGAAACCACACAGAAACAACTATCCTTGGATTCACAGGAACTCACAGAGTCTGAATCAACCTTCAGGGAGCTAGAATGGGATAAACCTAGGCCCTTTACATAATACCCAATTGCTGAAGACTTGACACAACTTGGACATAATACTTGGAAGAATCAAGCTGGAAATAACCAGACAGTCTGTGAGGACTAGATTTAACAGTGTCTAAATATATTATGCAAACTGATAAGGGAGAAAAGTGACAGTTCTGTCCAGTTGTAATCCTATGAACCACCAAAATAACAAGCCAGAAATGATGTCCTCATGTGTACAACAATGGTACTTATATCTGAATACCATCTACTTAGATGAAGTCTTCTCAATAGAAGGGAGTTCATTCCTGATACTGTAAATCTAGGCAACTACTTGTGGCTAGTGATGTTGTGTACCTCAGATGAGAACCTACTTCTGCCAGACTTCTAAACCATAGTAATTCTTAACCTCATTCCAACTAGTTATCCCTGTATGCGCTAATAAATGTAACTCCCACACATCATCAAAGAAACATCTTTTTGCAGCATATAGAAAACATTATAGAAACTACAAATTATTAAAATACAGATAACAACTGACTCTAGGGTGCCCATCACCAATTGATATATTTATAATACCATCCCCTACACCTAAGACTCAAAGAAACTTATGATGTAAGGGTGGAGAGAGATTTGAAAAGCTAAAGAATTATGGCATCTACTGCAAGATAGTTTCTTCTACATGACAAGAAGTTTCATCCATGAACTCCTAATAATATGGTCACAAAAACAAAGCCTGCATAGTTTCAACATTGACTTCTGTACCAATACAGATGGAAGTAATGTCACAATATCCTACTCATAGTTGAAGAGCTGCAGGCAATGAATGGCTTCTTAGAGAGAGGCACTTTGTCTTCTCTAAGGAAGAATAGCCTGATAGATTATTCAGTCCCAAATGGTCAGTCATAATACGCATATATACTGAACAGAATAATTATGATATATCACAATAGTAAGAAATAAGATATCACAAATTTGAGAGAGAAGTGGGAAAGATCATTTTAAAGGGAGGTTGTGGGATGAAACTAATATAAATGCAGTACACACACACTACATTCTCAAAAATACTAAAAATGTTCAAAAACACTACCATGACAATTTTGATTAGAGATCTCAAATGAAAACTAAACTCATTAAAATAAAATGAGTGAGTATAATTAATTATACATATATACTCACTTTTAAATTTTTATTTCTCAATACTTGTTGGGACCACTAAATATGTTTTATTTTTTGTAACTGATACCAACTTTCTCTAGCTCTGTGAGAAAGAATTCAGTGTTATACAAATTCCATGGAACAGACATATTATTTGTAGCTAATTGCCAACAAAGGATGCCAAGGTTGCACTGTGGCTGTGTCCCAGACATCTCAAGGAAACTGCTTGGGGACAAAACATGTACATTTTTACATCTGACACTAAGCATCAGCCTCTAAGCTTCAGGAACCCTTTGGCAAAATATTGAAAGACATTTCTTCCAGAAAAGAGGGAAATGCAGCCTGACCAATCCAAACATTTTTTTCCAAACTCAAATTTTAAGTTATTTTGGAAAACAAGAAAGAGCAAGCCTACGACTGCTCCAGGCAATTCCCTTATACTTTACAATATTGTATTCCTAATTGCACTCATTATTTCTGTTTAAGTTCTCCAAGCAAGAAAGGAACAGAACTAGGTCAATATGAAATCACTTAAAGAACTTTCCTGAAGGAAGAGGGTAAGATATACGCTATACAAACTCAGCCATGAAGCTTTATGACTGTTGGAGTTATAGGACCTTACATGCTTGGTTTCATGACCTCATTTTCAAAAAGTCTAGTACACTGAACAGCATAATGTCTAGACCATATTTATCTTGATTATGTCAAAGAGAATATTACTAAAACCTTTAGAGATTTTTGCAAACTGTTTATTCAAAACAGTTTCTGGGGCTGGAAATACTGCTCAATGGTTTGGAGTATTTATATAGAGTAACTTAGAACTCCAAATCCCACAATTCCAGTTCCCAAGTATCTGAAACCTTTTAGGATAGCTACAGCCACAGTTCTGAAACCAGTATTGAGGTTCCTCAAAAGATGAAAAATAGAAATAATACACAATCCATCCACCTACCTCCTAAAAATGCATTACAAGGAAATGTCAGTGCACAAGCTCAGACTCAGATATACATCCATAAACATCATAATTCAAAATAAAATCTTTTAAGAAAGCACAAGAGCTTCACTACATAAATATTTTCAAATTTAATTTTCTTGGCAAAGTAGATTTTAGCATGTTTTACACAATTCAAACATCTAGAAAGACCTTGTATTTCATGGGCACATAGACAAAGATGCAAAGAGGCTGATTCTTTTGCTTGATTTAAAAATGGGGGCCGGGAACACTCATACATTTAAATCATGGATGCAGAAGTAAAGAAAGCCTTTGAATGCATTATGAACTGCCAGTCTATTGAAACTACACCCTACCCACACACTCTAATTCACGCGTACATTTTTGCTAAGAACAGCTTATTTCATTTAATGAATTGATTTTAGATAGTTTCTTCAGAAGAAAGTACAGCTTAACTCCTAATGTTATCTCACTAGCACAACACTATTCATTTTTGATTAAATATTCGTATCATTACCAATCACTGCAACATTCCTGTTTTTTCTTCCTTTTCCTTCTCTAATATGAAAGAAGTTAATTAGTTTTGAATTTTGAATTTTCTATGAAAATGTATATCAGATTAGTTTTTCTTTTTCTTTGTATTATATAGATTCAGCAGTTTTTTGTGGTGATATACCCTTTATGGTTTATTAAAGCCACTGGAGATCAAAATAGCAAAGCAGCCATACTAGTTAGTGGTGGTACATACTTTTTATCCCAAGACTCAGGATTAAGAGGTAGATGAATCTGTGTTAGTTCAAGGACACATTGACTACATGAAATTGATGCAGTCCTAAAAGAAACAGCTTATCCAAGGTGATCTCAGCACCAGGGATCACAAGTCTTTAACCCCAGCTCTAGGGAGGTAGAGACAGGAGTGACATGCAGGGATGGAGAAAGGAATAAAAGGATGAGGATACAGGATCTGATAGCCTTTTACCTCTGAGGATTCCTGGAGAGAGGATTATTATTCCAGCTGGGTAGAGGTCATTTGCTGACTTGGCGGCTTTGCATCTATGGTCTTCAGTTTGAGCCCCAATATCAGTCTCTGGGTCTATTATTGTTCATGTTTCAGTTTCTACAATGTCTTGCATAATGGTCATCCACAACAAAATAAATTTCTCTTACTTTACAAACTTAAATGCCTCCAAATATCCTTCTTTCTGTGAATAAAATATAATTACATGAATACAGAAAACAGATTTATTTTCTTAAAATAAACCTATTGTATATTTTTCATAGTCTTTTTTAAGTATTCTATCATGCACCTTTATGTTTTTTTAATTTTTATTTTTAAATTTAAATTTAAAATAGAGACAAGGTTGTTTCAATCCCAAATCCCTCTCCCTTTCCATCCCCTCCTCCCACGCCCTCACACCAAACCACCCAATACCTCCTCATTTCCCCAGGGAGGGTGAGCCCCTCCATGGGGTTGTCCTTAGTCTGTCATTGCAACCAGGGCAGGGCCTAGGCCTTCCCCCAAGAGTCCAGGCTGAGAGAGCATCTCTCATTGTTGGATGGGAGTCCAAAGTCCATGTGTAGACCCGGGATAAATACTGATCTACTGCACAAGGCTCAATAGATTACCTAGGCCTCCTCACTGTTTCAGGGGGTCCTGATCAGTCCCATGCTGGATTCTCAGGCATCAGTCTGAGATTCAAGAGCTACCCATTGTCAGGTCAGCTGTTTCTGGGGGTTAAACCAGGCCAGTCTTAACCCCTTTGCTCATCAGTCCTCCCTCTCTGTCACTGGGTTCCTTGAGTTCAGCTCAGTGTTTAGCTGTGGGAGTCTGACTCTGCTTCCATCAGCCATTGGATGAAGGTTCTCTTTCCCAGACTCTCTGGCCATGGTATTGAAGGCTGGCACTCCCCAGATCTATCTCTAAAATCCATATATGAGATAGTACATACCAGGTTTGTCTTTTTGTGACTGGGTTACCACACACAAGATGGTTTCTTCGAGTGCCATCCGTTTGCCTGTAAATTTCAAGATTCCGTTGTTTTTTTTTTCTGCTGAATAGTACTCCATTGTGTAAATGTACCTCATTTTCTCTATCCACTCTTCAGTTGAGGGGCATCTTGGTTGCTTACAGGTTCTGGCTATTGCAAATAATGCTACTATGAACATAGTGGGAGAGTTGTCCTTGTTGTATGAGTGTGCCTGTTTTGGGTACATGCCTAAGAGTGGAGTTGCTGGGTCTTATGGTAGGCTGATTCCCATTTTTCTGAGGAATCTCCATACTGATTTCCAAAGTGGCTGTACAAGTTGGCACTCCCACCAGCAGCGGAGGAGTGTTCCCCTTTCTCCACAACCTCTCCAGCATATACTGTCATTGGTGTTTTTGATTTTAAGCCATTCTGAGAGGAGTAAGATGGTATCTCAGAGTTGTTTTGATTTGCATTTCCCGGATGGCTAAGGATGTTGAGCACTTTCTCAAGTGCCTCTCAGCCATTTTAGACTCCTCTGTTGAGAACTCTCTATGTAGTTCTGTAACCCACTTTTTAATTGGATACTTTGGTGTCTTTTAAACTTGCTTCTTGAGTCCTTTGTAAATTTTGGAGATCAGCCCTCTGTCAGATGTGGAGTTAGTTAATATCTTTTCCCATTATGTTGGCTGCCTTTTTGTCTTGTTGACTGTGTCCTTTGCCTTACAGATGCTTCTCAGTTTCAGGAGTTCCCATGTATTAATTTTTGACTTCAGTATCTGTGCTACTGGTGTTATGTTCAGGAAGCAGTCTCCTGTACCAATTCATTCAAGGGTACCACCCCATTTCTCTTCTAATAAGTTCAGTGTGGCTGGATTTATGTTGAGGCCTTTGAGGTATTTGGACTTAAGTTTTCTGAATGGCGATAGACATGGATCTGTCCGCATATCTCTACATGCCAGCATCCAGTTATGACAGCAACACTTGTTGAAGATGCTTTCTTTTTTTCCATTGTATATTTTTAGCTTCTTCGTCGAAGATCGGATGTTCTTACATGTATGGGTTAATACTAGGGTGTTTAATCGATTCCATTGGTCTGTCTATTTTTGTGCCAAAACGAAGCTGTTTTTCAGACTATACCTCTATAATAGAGCTCGAAATCAGGGATGGTTATGCCTCCAGATGTTGCTTTATTGAACAGGATTGTTTTGGCTATCCTGGGTCTGTTGTTTTTCCATACAAAGTTGATTATTGTTCTTTCAATGTCTGTGAAGAATTTTGCCGGTATTTTAATGGGGATTGCATTGAATCTGTAGATTGCTTTTGGCAGGATTGCCATTTTTACTACATTTATCCTACCTATCCAAGAGCATGGGAGATCTTTCCATTTTTCCTTTATGGTTTTAAGGACCTAGGTATACATGTCATAGTCCTGAGGTGAGGATATACTATTATTAGTCTGCTAAATTGATGTAATTTTAATCTGACTCAAATATTTTGTTATACTCATAGATTGCTACATTTCCTCTCATCAGAAAGTTTCTTATTTTCAGTAGATGGTGATTAGCGTAAAGACCCCCAAGTGTCCAAAGTGCAGAGTATAAGAGAATGCTACCATCATCATTAAAGGATATCCATATACTGTAGTCAACCCCTAAGGCTCAAGTATCATTGTGGTAGAGAAATGGAAAGAGAATGTAATGGCATGGGGTATTGAATGATTAAAAAGAATCAGTGTCTTCCAGACACAAAAAGGCCATCACTCATATAAACTCCCAAATTCTGTGATATTAGGCACAAATCCTGTGGAAGCTTAAGCCAGAGTAACTCCCAAAATGGAGAGGGAAGGTGGGCATGAAAGTCTTACTTCAAGTCAAGTAGGTATTAGCAATTGATAGGTTCTAGGATATGGAGAATCACATATTTTTGTAATGCTGTGGCTTCAGAGAATTCTCACACATCCAAAAGCCTGTGGGTAGTACAAATTTGAATGGATAGGTTTAAAAATGTCCCAAATTTGGATAGGTAGGCAGGAAGCATGGATCTTGGAGGAGTTGAGGGATTGACATGAATATGATCAAAAATCATTTTATGAAATGTTCAAAGAGATGAGAAAACAATTCCACAAATTGTAGTAATTTTGAAATTTTTATTATGGATAGATGTCTGTAGATAGGTTACATGTAAAATTAAACAAAGATGAGTAAAATAACTTAAGCAGATGTATATTGATATGAAGCAGTGAGAAAGAAGCATTGATTAAGGATATCCTGACTAAAAAAATCCAAGACTAGATAAATTTTGTTGTATTTCAACATACCTTCATGGAGGGAGTAACACCATGGGTCCTCAAATTATTTCAAAACACAGTAAATAGAAAAAAAAACCTACCTAACTCTTTTTATGAAAAACAAATTATTAGATCTTGAATGCACTGTTAAATGTCATAAGACAGACTCCAAAATAGGAATATTAGTAGATTTTTTCATATGTCGAATTTATACATGTATATATGTGAGTATTTATTTCATTTGTTCTGTATACACACATACAATGAAAATGTTTGTGTGTGTGTTTGTGTGTGTGTGTGTGTGTGTACATGTGTTTCTCTGTGTGTTCAGAATATAAAGCAGCAACTATGTGAGAGGAGAAAGTAGTGGTATGGAAGAAAAATTTCAGAGGAAAATGGAATTCATGTAAAAATAAACAGAATGATCATAAAAAGGAGAAAAGAAGAGTTCAGCAGGATAAGGACATTAGTGATAATGAAGTACCATTGTAAAAGGGGACATATTAAAGTAAAATATAATTGCACACATAGAAAGGAACAACAATAAAACTCATACTTGGTCATCTTCACAATTTTGTAAAAAACAAAAAGAAGTAGGATGTGACAAATTAAAGCACTTTGCTTTCATAAAATATGATTATGATGTATACCCATCCCATGTTTATGAATAGACTGGGTGGTCTTTTGAAGGTACTCTTTCTTTGCAAATTAAGCCAGTAAATCTAGAATTCAATAAGAAGTGTTGGAGGTATTATTTGTGATAGATATGATGTAAATACACTATAAATAAATAAAATTACCAAACTATAAATTTAAAATAAAAAACATATCAAATAAAAATGCAAAAAGATATGCTTCTTAAACACATACCTCAAAAATGGTATAGCTGTATAAACATTTAGCAAATAATATTTTAACATAAAAGCACAACTACATTCAAAATATCCAAATATCAATATTTTACTTTACAAGAAATATAGGCAAATTCTCTCTAAGGAAATTGCTCAATGAATTAAATTCTTAATGCATATACCTGATGATGTGATTTTAGATGCTCAGATACCAATGAAAAGATAGACCTTAAACACATATAATTCCAGAGCACCCATACAGCAAGTTTGGAGGCAGGAATAGGGCAACCCTGGATGTTTATTGGCCAACTTTCCTAGTGTTTTCAGCAACCAACAGAACATCCTTTAAAAAGTTGTAATGAGAGAAGTGATATTCTAAGCTGTCCTCTGACTCCACAGTGCTATGAGGCATATGCATATGCTCAAGCTTTTTGTCTGTCGTTGTCTCTTTATGTACCAGTGTCCGTGTGTCTGTGTCTGTCTGTCTGTCTGTCTGTCTGTCTGTCTCTCTCTCTCTCTCTCTCTCTCTCTCTCTCTCTCTCTCTCTCCACACACACACAGATTCTAGCATGATAAAAGTGACTTATGGACTATGATTTTCAGAATTGTGAGATATTTTTTCTGTATAAATCTGTAGAATTTGAGCTATGGAAATGTTAATAACATATTCAGATAGCTCAGTACAATTGTAAGAGGAACATAAGGAAATTAAAGAACAGCAACTACCTGAATATTCTGCAACAAAAGGAAGAAGAAAATGAAGACAATCATTAAAGAAGAAACAACATATAAACAAATGAGAAGTTTAAAACTCAGAGAATAATAAGCTTAAAAATTTTGGAAATAGAATAGTGATTGACAGGAGAAAGAAAAAATATATATTATGAAAATGTGTGAAAAAAGGTTAATGATAAATGTTTTGAAATTGATGAGCATACTGAATCACACTTTATCTTTAACTTGGTAAATAGGAAACAAATTGTTAAATTGGCAGCAATTAACTGGTACACTTTAATTTATTAACAAGAGAATAAATAATAGCCTTGCTAATTTCATGCACAGCATGGGATATGGAGTCAAATCCACACATAGAGACCCAGTTGTTAATTTCAAGGTCCATTGGATGTGGTGAAACTAAAAACAGCAAAAATTCACATAAAAATAATGACAGTCTACAGAAGAGAAATTACTATTAAAAAATTAAAAATGATGCAAATGTTCTGCTTATTTATTTTCATTTGTCTTTCGCATAATGTTTACATAATATTCATCTTGTTGTAAATAGGCATATATAATATTTTAATATAAGGAGTAAACTAAGATTTCATTTATGTTCTTTATTATTAACTACATTGTATTTACAGTATTAAATGTTTAAAAGAGTGAACACTTTTAAAATGTATTGGTTGTAATATATTTATATGTCACACACAAGTGTTATGTAAGTTGATTTTCATACAAGTGTCTATTGTCTGTTGACAATATTTTCTCTGTATTTCTCTTCACACATTTTGTTGTAGTTTTTAGACAACTTCTTTCCATATTTGTCAATCTGAAATTGAATTCACAAGTCTTGCCTGAAGCTTGGTCCTGGAATTTCAAGTGATGCCTAGCATGTCAGCCTTCTTCTGTCTTATTTCTATAACTTAGCAAAAATACACATGAGGTCACATTCCTAGTATTTCTAGCCATAATCTACTATCTGAAATTTATGCGAGAACTATAACTAAAGAGAATTTAATATAATAATTGGTTTGCAAATATCAGCATCATGAGAAAAAATGGTTAAATATTTGTAGGTTTATGGAGATCAACTTATTCTAGCAAGCAAGTATAATATATATTAAGTTTAACACAGTAATAAGATATAGTTTAGGCATGATTAAGGGTTGTACAGTCAGATTTGGCTCCAGATTGTAATATCCCTTTAGTAAAATGTCTTTTATTTTTAAAAAGTATATTATTGGAACAGTGGAAAGTTAAAAATTTAAGCATAGAGAAGACCCAATAACAACATGTTATCAGGGATAGTTTTCTTGAATTTCATGTATTTTTTTCTTTTGCCAAGAGGACATATTTTCACATTGTTTATTAAGCACAATTTTGCTAACTGCAATTCATATACCTTATTTTAGTACTATTTAAAATTACTTTGCTATTTCTTTTTGCCTTTCGTTGTTTCAAAGAGTTGCCTTTAATTTATTTATATCCTGCCTATTAAAAATTACATCTGTTCCTGAATGATTGAACTATTATCATTTATTTATTTTTCAGTTTTCAAGTTTGATTTGATAAATTCTTTAAGTCTGGTTTTTATTTCTATTGTCATTTGAATAGTTTCCAGATATCTTTTATTTGACCACTATTTTAATCTATGTCTTTTATATTTTATTTATTTTTATTTTATTATTTTTCTATATTCCCTATCCTCCATATCTGGTGATGCAACGTATGAGAACTTTTGTAATTATCACTCAAGCACTCAGTGTTCTGACTTTTTGTTTTTTATCTATTTTATTTCCATTTATATTGCAATTGTTTTATCTTAAAATTTACCATGACATATATTACGAATGAAAAACTATTTCATACATTTTGGTCATTGAGTTTTTCATTTCTATCTTTACTAACTTGTTCATCTTTCCTATGTTCAAATTTCTTTACTTAATTTCTCTTAGTTTCAAACAGTTAAACTATTTTGTAATTACTTAAAAAGTTTTTCTTTTATGGCCACTTCAAAATTTTGTCATGTATTTCAAGCTACAGGTTTGTTTTATACTATATGACAGTTGACTTCCTTTGGAATACAAGCTGATTCTTTTATGGTACTACAGTGGAATTTAATTTGATGTGTGTGTGTGTGTGTGTGTGTGTGTGTGTGTGTTTGTCGTGTATGTGCATATGAATGCACCCATGCACATGCATAGAAGTCTGAGGACAACATTGGGTTGTCTGTTTTACCACTTTCTTTCTTGTCTGTTGGGTTTGACCTCCAACTGAATCTGAATATACTCTAGTGGTCAATGAACTCCCATGATGATTCTGTCATGGCACCCTTACAGCACGGGTGTTTGAGACACGTATACAAGTCCTCCTGTTTTTTTCTTTGATATATTGTTTGTTTTTAATGCATTCTGGAGTTTTGAACTCAAAGTCTCATCCTTGTAACCTTTTTCAGCAAGTGTTTTTACACAGAGCCATCTTTCCCTCCTGGAATTTGTGGTTTGCTGAATATAGGACAGAGCATTATGTGTCCTGACACACATCCCTTGCAGTTTCTATCAAATGACAAATTCAATGGAGGGGCATAATAAAGCTTAATTAATGAAAATAAATGCTAATGCACATTTTACTTTAGGTTTGATGCACTATCAATTGTACAAGAAATGGATTATCCTTAGTGAAAAAATAGCATACATTCACATAGTAATATTTATAGTAATCCCAACTCCCAACTACAAATGTTACAAAAAAGTCACTTGGGATGAGTGCCATTAAGAGTATCATGAAGGAGATGCTGCATTTTAATCTAAATGACACAAAATCATTATTTTGAAAAGCAGGAATGCTGATAAGCCTTAGATTAAAATTATGGTTTAGTGGAATTTTCACTTGTTGCAATATACATATATTTATATATGCATATTCATAAATGCATAAATATAACCTGTTCAATGTGTATAATGTTATTTGTATGTATGCTTTCAGAGTTGATCATGTGTAATTTTTCATCTGTCATATATTTTAGAATTCTTTTAACTAGAATGAACATGCAATTTCATCCTGATATTTAGCTCTTTTGGAATATTTTTGTGCTGTCATCATTCCTATATTAATTTACTTTAAATGGTTCATATAACTTACTGTTTTTTCTCTCCTATTGTGGAATAATCCTGTATTTTGATAAAATATATGTAATGTAGAGGAAATGGAGAGTGAAAGGGAGGAAATAGAATAGGTAAATTGAGATAAAAGTAGAACTAATTAATTTAAAATAACATCTGGTGATTGAAATCTTTTTAGTTATTACTTATTCCAAAAAAGAAAAACTTCAATTTGTGCAGTTATTTAGCAAATGTAGAAAAATATATCTTCAAAACCTGATAAGAAAGCAGTACATTCTCTGAAGGCATAAGAAAATATACAGTCAGATTTCCTTATACAATTGCTCCATGCAATCAATATTCCCAAGACTTGGACAAACAGAAAGCTAAGGCACTGAGATTTGCTATCATCATAAGAGGGTTACACCTCACATAATTTTAGAAATATATATATATATATATACATATATATAATCATTGCCAATGTGAACCTAAAATACAGGTGTCTATGCTATAGAACGAAGTGATTATGAAAATAATACTAAAGTCTATAATAGATAAAGGATGCCAAAATGCATACTCTTAGCAGAAGTTCTATCCTAGTACAAGCTGTATGATCAAATTTACATTAGACTTATTCTCCTTGCCTAATAGAGCTCCAATAATTGTGAACCTATGCAACATTATTTAAATCATTTATTTCTTAAGACATTATAATCAGAAAACTCCTTGTAATCATGATTCTGTAAAGAAAATCATAATAATTAACTATAAACGTTGACTCAAGCGTGTTATTAAGTTCCCTGTTAAAAGGTATTACCCATATGGGTTGGGTTTAATTTCACAGTATTGTCTCTCATGGAGATGCTACACACTCCTTGTCTTAGTAAAATGTCATTATATTCAAATAGACATTGAGTCATTTCATGTTACTAAATATTATTTTATTTTATGTTTATTAAATTAATAAGAATTTCACACTTTCTCTGTTTTTAATCTATTGTTTTCCTGTTGTTTATGATAGCATTTACAAGTGAAAGAAATGTGAAGTTTAGATACTTAGCGGAGCCTACTTTTCTTCTAATGTGTATATTGCCTGCGCATGTGTACTTGAATGCAGGTACCCATGGAGACCAGAAAAGGCTTCAGATCTCCTGTGACTGAAGTTACAAGTGATTTTGGACTGCTGGACATGGTATCTAGAAAGATAAGTAAGGTTCTTTCCAAACGCAGCAAGTGCTCTTAACTGCAGAACTATCTTTTCAAATGTATACATCTATAACTGCCTCTTTCAGCATAAACTGAGAGGCAATGTCCCTAGAGAACAAATCCTGGAGTAACAAAAAATGAAATTAACATCTTCATGCAATTTTTAGAAACTTGACGTAGACAAAGTCATTTTATGAAAAAATAAAATGAGTAGGGAATAGTAAATTAAATATAGGAAGGGATGGTAAAGGAAAATAATATGTATGCTATAAATTGGATAGTAGGCATTGGTAGCTTCCCATTTGTGAAACAAAATATGTGAAATGATAATCTGGAAAAGGGAAGATTTGTTTTGGCTCACAATTTTAGAAGTTTCTACAAAATCCCAGTTGGCTCACTACATTTGGAATGGTGTAAATACTGTATATCACTATGGCAGGATACAGACATGACAGGGAAGCTTTCTTGTCTCACAGAAGCAGGTAAGTAAGGAAAAGAGCAGGGAGGTAGGGGGAGAGCAGTGCTTCTCTTTGAAGTAATGTACAAATTACATAAAATCTCCCTGAAATCCTATTATTTAAGCATTCTACTACTTTCCAACAACACAAAGGTGAAGAATGAATTTTTAACACAAAAACTTAGAAACCACTCATAACTAAGCTCTAATAATATTAAAAAGACAACACATGATTGGAAAATGAAGTAATATTTTTTTAAAAACCACTTTATTGTCTTCTTTATAGATACTCAAAAAATCACAAGTCTATATAATTTACCCTTTGTCCAGTATATATTCATTTCTAAAAAATGTAAGCAAACAACTTAAAGAGTTGTATAACCTATATAATCCCTTTCCTGCATATGGAGTCATTTTGGGTTAAACGTGGCATCCTAGCTGCTGTTTTAAAAATGAAATACATGAGTCAATAAGCTTATTTTATATGCAAATAATTCATCACTCTTACAATGGAAAATGTAATCTTAAATTACAGGAACGGATACATAAACTAATAGGAAAATATTAACTTACAAATGGTAATAAAATCTAAGAACTGAAAAAAAGACATGAAAGACAACAAGAAAAGATAATGAGTATTGAATCCTGAGACTATCACTTTGAATACACAATTTATGATACAAAACAAAATAGGATTGGTTTTGGTACAGGTGTAAGGAGAACTATTGGCACATGGACAACCTATGTACTTTCACACCCGTAAAGAAAACTGAAGTTCCCTCTCCCCACAACCATCAGCTACCAATAGATCCTTCACAAGGTTTTCATTTTAATGAGCCATTCTGCCAATTAACTTGGAATTTATGCTTATTTGTTCTTATGCAGATCTTGTGTATGTAGCCACAGAAGGCATGAGTTCCTGTGTGCAATTGTACTGTCATATCCAGAAAACTGTTTTGCAGCAGTCTCCTGAAACCTTTGGCTCTTAGATTTTTTTCTGCCCGTTCTTCCACAATGATCTCTGACCTTGAGTTGAAACACTATCATACAGATACGCAGTGTGATGGGGGCTATGGAAGGAATTGGAGCAAAGAGATTAGGAATTTTTTTTACCAAAACATATTGTATACGTGTAGGATGGTAGGATGTGTGAAACTCTCTCTCCAATTTCAGAAAAGATATTTTTTCTTATTCTTCTCTCATGCATTATATCCCAAATGCAGTTTGCCATTCTCCATGCTTTCCAGTGCTCCCCCAGTTCTCCCCTCTCGCCCAGGTCCACTTCTCTGTTTTCTTTAAAAAAAGAGTCATCCTCCAAGAGCTATTCACCCAACATGGCTTAGCAAGATACAATAAGACTGGGCACAGACCCCCTTACTGAGACTGGATGAGGTAACCCAGTGGGAGGAAAAGGGACCCAGTAACAGGCAAAAGTCAGAGGCACACACTACTGCCATTGTTAGGAGTCCCACAAGAACACCCAGCTATACAACCAGTACACCATATATGCAAAGGTCCAATGAGAGACCCATATAGGGTCTGTAATGTCGGTACAATCTCTGTGATCCTCTATGAGCCCTGGTTAGTTGACTCTATGCGCTGTGTTCTGCTGGAAATCTTGACTTCTCTGGTTCCTACAATCATCCTCCCCCTCTCCTACAAGGTTCCCCTTGCTTTGCATAGTGATTGTCTGTGGGTCTCCACATCTGCTCCCATCAGTTGTTGGATGATGCATCTCTAATTACTATTAGGCTAGACACCGATTTAAGAGTACAGCAGAATATCATCAGTTATCATTTCATTGCTTGTTTCCTAATCATGTTTGGTTCTATCCTGTGTCTTTGAGTTGTTCAGCCTCTGGTTCCTGTCTATGCAAGTTGTGTCAGGCATGAGCTTCTTTCAGTGCTGTGGTCTTCGAGTTGTATCAGTTATTGGTTGGCCACTCCCACAAATTCTGTTCCACCATTATCGCAAAATATCTTGAGGGCAGGACAGATTGTAGGTGGATAGTTTTGTGACTCGGTTAGTATCCTAGTCCCAGTGCTGAAAACCTAGTCTGCTTATATAAGATGGTTGGTTCAGACTCTGTATCCTCTATTGCTAGAATTCTTCATAAGGGTAATTATAATTTTTGTTTTAATTTTATTATTTGGGGGACCACCAGCCAGTTCTCAAATAAATACATGGAGACAGATTCTTATTTATTAATACCGGCCCTTAGTTTGGCTTGTTTTTAGCCAGCTTTTCTCATTTAAATTATCTTGTTTACCTTCAACTGCATTCTGCCTCTGAGCTTTTTTACCTGTGTTTATTCTATATATCTTGCTTTCCTTCTTACTCTGTCACTGGGTATGATTATTTTTTTTTTAATCATTTTTTATTTTAATTTTAAATAGCTTGTTTCACATGTCAATCCCAGTTCCCTCTCCCTCCCCTCCTCCCGCACTCCCCTTCCACCCACCCTCCCACCCTATTGCCAAATCCCTCCACATAGGGGATGTCTAGAGTCTATCATTTCACTCTTGGTAGGGTCAAGGCACTCCCCTAAGAGTCCAGGCTGAGAGAGCATCTCTCTTTGTGCCATAGGCACATGAAGACAGATTGTATACCAGGGATAGACACTGATCCACAGCTCAGAGCCCCATAGGTTGCCCAGGCCTTCTCACTGACACTCACATTTGGGGGGTCCAGATCAGTCCCATTCTGGCCTCCCCACTGTCGGTCTGGGGTCCAAGAGCACTCCCCATCCATTCAGAGGATCTTGTCTCCATCCTCTTCTCTTGGGTACTATGCATATATGCATATCTTTTAGGTTCTTTCCTGTTTCCCAGACTCTCTATCTGTGGAAGTGCAGACTGGCACTATCCTGATCCATATTTAAAATCCATATATGAGTGAGTACATACCATGTTTGTCTTTTTGCGACTGGGTTACCTCACTCAGGATGGTTTCTTCCAGTGCTATCCATTTCCCTGCGAATTTCAAGCGAGGGGGGGGGTAGTGGGACCTGGGAAGAGTAGAGGGAGTAAAGAGGAAGGGAGTTGGTCATGGGGGAACAGGAAGTTGAGGGGGTGGGGGTAAAATAAGGGGAAGAGGGAATCATAGGATCGAAGACAGATCAGGCACCAGAGTGACCTCGAGTGATCTAAAGGTATAACATCAATTGGCAAGCTAAGCAATAGTGGAAGGACCACCTCGAATGCCCATTCCTGATAATGAACTTGATGTCTATAACTATCCGGGAGCCTTCATCCTGGGACTGATGGAAGCAGAGGCAAACACACAACTAAGCACTGAGCTGATCTGAACAGGGTATGATTATTTTACTGGCCCCTGCATCCTACTCCTCTCCCTCTCTTCTTCCTCTTTCCCTTCTTCTCTCTTAAGCTTAGATTTCTCCTGCTATTTATTCTCTCTGACCGGCAGCTCCATCTATCCCTTTCTCCTGCCTAGCTATTGACTGTTCAGCTCTTTATTAGACCAATCAGGTTTTTAGACAGGAAATGTAACACAGCATTGCAAAATTAAACAAATGTGCCATAAAAGAATGCAACACAATTTTGCATCATCAAACAAATATCTCACTGCATAGAAAATATAGCACACCTTATGAATATTCTATAGCTGGTAACTGTGGAAGATTCCAGGGAGTTTCAACACACTGTACAAGGTTTCCACAAAACTCCCACGTAGCCACCATGTACAAAATCGACATAGTATATTCTCATCATGGTTCTCTCTCCTGTTTCCTTTAATACCCTACACACATCCCTAACATCCAAAACTATAACATTTTTCTCTCTCTCTTTAGGTAACAGACAAATAAAATGCAAATAAATATGCATATTTTAAAAACAACAAAAAAGCACAAGAAACACACACGCATCCACACATGTGCAAAACCATAAAACAAAATAAAATCTAATATACAAGCAAATACAAGATAAAAATTTTCCAAACAAGGTAATAGGAAAATTTTCCTACTTTCTCTTCCATCAGATTCATAATATCTAACATTATTTTGAGGTCCTTGACACATTTGAAGTATATGTATATGTTCTTATACATGTAGCCACCCTGTTTGAAATAATTGATGAGTAAAGGAAATATATAATTTTAAAAGATACAAGAGAAACAAACAGGGGAATATTCATATTTCATGGATCATTTGGATTACCCTGATGAACCATTTGAAATGAGTTTATTGTACCTAACAATGGGGTTTTACTAGTCTATATTCCTTTGGAGATCATTATCAGCCCAAATAGCATGCATGTACATGAGTATACACACACACACACACACACACACACACACACACACACACACACACTCGTTTCTGTATGTATTATATATATTATCTTTAAATCTATTTAAAAACAAAATTACATGAATCTTTGAGGATTGATCCAAAAAAACGTTGTGTTATCTTTTCCTTATTCCCCTTCTCATCTGTATTGAGCTACCTCACTCCTTGTCAGTGTAGTCCCATCTTCATTTTCCTTTACACACTTAATTTGACTTGTATTCTACTATTCCTCTCCGAAGCACCCTCCATGGTTCCATTATACTTTGCTGGTTTATGAATCTGTTCCATGTTATATACTTTTATCTGAAGGGTTAGACCTAGAAAGCACAGATGAGAAAGAAAATGCAATATTTTTATGGTTCTGGGTTACCTCAATACATACACATTTTCTAGTTCTGTCCATTTACCTAAAGATTTCGTGACTTTATTCTTTCATTCTTCCTTATAGCTGATTAGTAATCCAATATATATCACATTTTCATTACCCATTTATCCATTGAAGAATATGTAGGTTCTTTCTTTTTTTTATTTATTAATTTTTTTATTTTCCATTTTAAATTTAGATAAGAAACAAGGTTGCTTCACAAGTCAGTACGAGGTCCCTCTCCCTTTCCCTCCCCTCCTCCCGTGCCCTCCCCCCCATCCCCCCCCCCGTTATCCCCTCATTCCCCCAGGGAGGGTGAGGCCCTCCATGGGGGTGTCCATAGTCTGTCATTTCATATAGGGCAGGGCCTAGGTTCTTTCTTTTTGTGCCTATTGTGAATAGGACAGCAATGAAAATTGACTAACAAGTATCTATGGAATAAGATTTAAAATCTTTGGGAATGTGCCAACAAAGATACAACTGGGTCACATGATGCATTTTTTTTAGATTTTAGGGTATTCCCATTCTGATTTCCATGGCTAAATTAATTTGTATTCCTAACAACAATGAATGAGGGTTTATCTTTTTCTACAAGTATTTGAGAATATGCTATCAGTTTTTCTACTATCTTAGCAAATCTGACTAGGAAGAATTAAATCAAAGCTGGATTATTTAGAATTTCCCTAATGGCTAGTTATTATGAAATCTATTTATTTGTATTTTTCTTAATTATTTTATTTCTTTCTTTTTATTTAAATTAGAAACAAGCTTCCTTCACGTGTCAATCCCAGCTCCCTCCCCCTTTTCTCCTCCACCCCCCCCCTCCATCTATAGTGATTGAAAGCTTTGCTGGGTATAATAGTCTGGGCTGGCATCCATGGTCTCTTAGTGTTTGTAGAAAATCTATTCAGGCTCTTCTGGCTTTCATAGTTTCCTTGGAGAAGACAGGTGTGATTCTGATAGGTTTGCCTTTATATGCTACTTGGCCTTTTTCTTTTGTTGTTATTAAAATTCTTTCTTTATTCTGTATGTTTTGGGTTTTGATTACGATATGGTGAGGGGACCTTTTTTGTGGTCCACTCTGTTTTGTGTTCTCTAGGCTTCTTGTACTTTTATTGGCATATTTTTCTTTTAAGTTTTCTTCTATGATTATGTGGAATATATTTTCTACACCTTTGAGTTGGGTTTCTTCCCCTTATTTTATCCCTATTTTTTTAGATTTGGCCTTTTCACGGTGTCTCATATTTCCTGGATATTTTGTGTTAGGTATTTGTTTAACCTGAGATTTTCTTTGGTTGATGAATCTATTTTTCCTAGTGAATCTTCAACACCTGAGATTTTCTCTTCCAACTCATGTATTCTGAGTTATGCTTGCATCTGAAGTTTCTGATCATTTACTCACCTTTTCTAATTCCAGAATTCCTTCAGACTGTGGGGTTTTTTTTCTGTCTCCATTTTAGCTTTCAAACCTTGCAATTTTTGGTTTGTCTTTTCCTCCATTTCTTTAAAGGATTTTCTCATTTGTTCTTTTGAGGTCTCAATCATCTTCATGAAGTTGTTTTTAAGGTCATTCTCTTTTGCTTCATCTGTATTGGGATGTTCAGGTCTTGCTGGTTTAGAGTCCCTAGACTCTGGTGGTGTCATATTGGTTTTTCTGTTGTTGAATTCCCTTAAACTGTCATCTTCCCATCCCTTCTTCCAGTGGGTACAGATGAGGTCTCTTCCTTTCTTCTTGAGTTCAGGTCCAAGGTTCTCTTCTGATGAGTGTAAGCAGGTCCAATATTCTGATGGGTCTCTCAGTGGGTGCAGGTGGGTCTGAGGCACTCCCTCTTCTCTGCACTCTGCCCTGAGGGGAGCAGAAGTAGACTGGGACTATCATGAGGCTCCTGGTTGCTAAGTCCGCTGGGAATAAATACACCTAGCTGCAGTCCCCAGGCCAGGAGATAGTAGAAAGGGCAAGTGGAAGGAAATCAGCCCAAGGTGGGGGCTGTAGCTCACATCTGCCTTGAGTTGGGGCAGGAGTAGACCTGCACTCTCAGCAGGCTCCTGGTTGTTTGGTCCTCTGGGGGCTAGTCGACCTGACTGCAGTTCCCAGGTCAGGAGAGCCCAGAAAACACCATTTTATTTTTTATATTGAAAACTCAGTGGTTAAATCAACAGTCAATTTTTAAAATTGCTCTTGTCTGAAGCAGCTGTACAGCACAAAGACAACATGTGCTCGTCATATGCAGATTGAACCTGCGTGTCAGCGTAAGGACCCTCCCCAAGAATCTTGTCTTGGGGTACTTCATGACCGTTCTGTAATTCCTGAATCTCTATAGCTTTTGCTTCTTGCCTCCATAAAGCTCTCCATTAAATTTTTTAAATTGCCTGTCACTTTGTTTCTTTAGTTCTTTGTATATTCCAGATACTAATCCTCATTTTAGACATGTTGATGGCAAAAATTCTTTCTCATTCTATGTGTTTTAGCTTCAAAGAATTTTTTTTTAATTTCATAAGGTATCAGTGTCAACTGTTGAACTTAATTCCTTGCCAAATGGAGTCCTGTTCATAAAGTCCTTTCCACCTCATGGGGCACTCTTCATTTTTTTCTTCTAGAAGTTTAAAATTAACAGAGAGTTCTCAAAGCAAGTTCTTAAAACATGCAGATAAAAACCAACTTCAAAATAATCAAACATCTTAGCCATCAGATAAACACATATTCAACCTATGTTATTATTCTCTGTCAGTCCAGGGGTGGGATGGGGAGATGGTGTGGAGAATGGAAGGATTGGAGGAAGAGGGAACAGGGATTGTGTGTAAAATATGATTGTTTTTATTTTAAATAAAATTAATAGAACTGGGGGAAAAGGATAGTAGGCAGACTGGCCTGAAAGGACAGGAGCAGGAAGGGAGAGGAAAGAAAAGCAGAGAGAGAGAGAGAGAGAGAGAGAGAGAGAGAGAGAGAGAGAGAGAGAGAGAGAGAGAGAGAGAGAGAGAGAGAGAGAGAGAGAGAGAGAGAGAGAAACAGACATACAGAGAGACGAAGAGAAAGAGAGGAAGATGGGAGGTAGGCAGTGCTCTTTTAAAGGGGAAAGTTGTGAATTTGCATAGTTGGTGCTTTTAGTGGTTGCAGGTGAGGGCATATCATGTCAGATCCCTAAGTACAGGCCAGTACATATGCCAGAATACTCATATATATACTCATTCACTGTAGTTGGTTGTTTTTACTCTTTGCTTCCCTGGGGTGGTTGCCATCCATCTCCCAAATAAATATACTAGGACTTATTTTTTCTTATGAATGCCTGGCCTTAGCTTGACTTATTTATAGACATCTTTTTCTTAAATTATCCCATCTACCTTTTGCTTCTGGTCTTTTAACTTTCTCTGTTTTTGAATATTGTTTCTTTCCTTCATCCATGTCTGGCTTTGTGCTGTTTGTCTAGCTCCTGGCATTCTCCTCTTTGTTTTTTTTCACTCCACGCCCTTTTCTATTTTCACCCTTTATTCACTATGCCTGACTGCCCTGCCTATCCCTTTGCCTGCCTAGATTTGGCCATTCAACTCTTTATTAGCCCAATCAGGTGTTTTATACAGGCAAAGTAACAGCTTTGCACAGTTAAACAAATGCAACATAAAGGAAAGCAACACATTTTTGAATCATTAAAAGAAATATTCAGCTGTATAAACAAATGTAACACATCTTCTAGAACTATTCTACAGCAATCAACTGATGTGAAAAGATAAGGAAAATGTACTATATGAGTATTGATAATTTTACTTCAATCATTATGTGATTTATCAACATTATATTTTCATGAAATGAATTAAATTCACACTCAATTACTCTTTTTTATCTTCATCCCACTCAGGCCAACAGTCTTCCTCCCAACTGGATGCCTCATAAACTCTCTTCCATCTTTCCTTCCCCTTCTCGCCCTTTTGTTTTGTATGAACTTAAAGATATGGATAATTTTTTAAATTTTATGGTCACATTTGTAAAATAACGTAGATGCAGAACCCGAATCAAGGGCTATTATAAGGATTCATAGAGAAACTGAATGTAAAACATTGTAGAGCATCTGTCATATAATAAATTATAATTACCAGAGTATTATCTTTAAAAAGATTAAACTTTGTGAATATATATAAAGGAACATATGACAGAGTACCCAACACATATATCCAATTACATGTTTAAAATATTTATGGATTCTTGTCATCTTCACATGTGATTTAGAAAAGCATACATTTTCTTTATTATTATATTTTGGAATGAATATCTTGGCTGTACAATTAATTATATGAACCGTTGTATTCTTAACTTTAGACAAATATTTAAATCCCTTTGCAAATATTTAGTCATTCAGACTAATATAAGAAATTTAAAGTTAACTCAAATTAAAGAGCAGGCTCAGTGCTTAAAAACACTTGTTGCTCCTGTGGAATATCTACCTTGGATAGTTTCTGTGGGCACAGAGAGAACTTTGAAAGAGAGCTTATAGAGGGAGAAATTTTAGAGAGTTTTGGAGAGTAACTTTTGAAGAGAACTTTAGGGGATGGAGAGAGCACTTCTTTGAAGAATAAATAGCCACGAGAGAAATGTGTGTATGAACTGACTTGGTCATCCTCAGATCTTATTAGTTAGCCTTCACCTGACTGCTGTAAGCCTCTTGATGAACCCTTGTTACACTTGCCATTGCACTTGGTTCCCCTCCAGATCTTGATGATACAACAACGTTCATGAAAGTAGCATATACTAGCTAGAACATGGAGAAATAAGCTGGAAGCAACTTGGAGCTTCACCCCTTCTGGGTAGCCTCCTTAGTGCTAAAGGGGAAAATATGAAAATATGCATCATGCTAAGCCATGAATCTTATGCACCACTATAATAATTAGACTGGCAAGATAATACTCACTGGTACAATTTTGTCACAAATGTTACAAGAGGAACTAACCAGTGTTTGATTGAATTTAAGGCCCACTGCACAAAACAGAATTCATCTGACAATGGGGCAAAGAATTCATGGCTATGTAGGTCATAGTCCCTAGGAAAGAATTTATTACTCTATTAAACTACCTAGACATATTTTAAACCAACTCCCAAAGATATGTTGTTACAATCTTAGGCCAATGCATTTCACAACTCTCATTGTAATTCATCTTCTTTTTGAGTACATGATATTTGACTCAAAGACCCACAATGGGTCAATGCAAAGAAAATAAAATAATACAGAGTATTTACCCTAAGGGGGGCAGCTACATTACTGCCCATCTGGTTAAGGCTCATGTATCATTGCAGAAGAGTGAGAAGAAGGACTGTGTGAGCCAAAGACAATGGACTCTCACATCAAAATAATATTTATGGACATAACAGGGAAGTTACACATATAATTCACAGTGTCTTTGACTTCATGCACAAGACCATCATAGGACTAAGCCAACCACAGTCTCAACATGGACAGCAGAAGTTTTCACTAATTCCTGTCAGAAGCTGAGGACTTATTTGCAAGTGAATACAGCTATGAGAGGGAGAGTCAGTTTTGTTCAGGTATGTGGTTTCTGAAAAGATATCCATGCTCCAGTACATAGGTTTATATCAACACATGTAACAGTACCACTTAATGAACTCAGTTTTATAAAAATGAGCACATAAACTTGGGATTGAATAGTGGCCAGGGATAGGAAATTGAGTAGAATAGCAGGAATGGGGTGGATTCGATCAAAACTTATTATACTCATGTATGAAATTCTCAAGCAAATAAAAATTTCCTTACAGGCTCCAAAGCTTATAAATAGCTAATAAAATGTTGGAACCCAAGATTATGAGTCTTTGAATTAGCTATTATCCATCACAGGTATAAGCTTCTCTGACCAAATGTAAGTGCAACCCTGATCAAGGTTTAAAATATTTAGTACACAGTTTGATAACATGTAGATTTAGGGAAAATAAAACAAGCAGTACTAGTTTTTGTACAACAATGGAGATTTGAATAAGTCTACAGTAAGGTGTGTGAATGATCAGGGCTCGAATGTAAGCAGAGATGTGTTGCTTGCCTTCATAATGACAATTCTGCTATGGTACCAGAGGGCACATCTTGTCTGACAGGTGAATATTGTGGCAAGCATTCTTCATTCACATCTGGGTTAGACCACTGACAACAGATCTCCCTCAGAAGTTAGCATAACATTTTCTGTTTCCTTGAAAGATCACTAGTAGAAAAGGAGCTTCCAGCTTGATTTTTATGCCTTGTCACTGAAGTAAGAGGGGTCTTCAGCAATAGTCTCACTTTCTAGACATGGTATAAATCAAGAGCAATGGCAATTGCTTAAAGTGTTATAGAGGACTCTGTGGTCATCTTAAGCAGAAATACATAGCAGATATCCTACATCTGCCTCCGAGGTTTTCATTTAATAACTTTTAGCCTATGGGGGAATCAGTACCTATTGATACAGAGTAATTCCATTCAAATACTACTAAAATTATCTTTATTAATTGCCAAAAAATAGAAAAGAAGTCCAAGAAGTTTGATAGGAAGAACTATGTTATCAGTTGATAGTTTGTATATAAATCATGTTTGAGAACCAGTGCAAAATGTATAATAAAAACGAGTAAGTATGATTTCCATTAAAATGATTGACTACCACTGCAATGCCAGAAGTTCTCACATTATTCACTGTGGGATGCCTACAAGCCCTACTGACAGCAGATGAAAGAAAACCAGTTTAGCACAACTTAGATGGACTGGTCCAAGCTTCTGGAGTCTAACCCAGAATAGTTTATTTTTGATATATTTAAACACAGTATAATTTTAAAGTATATTTCTTCCTTATAATTATCCCAACAAAGCCCAAGGAATGGTTACAGTGAAACTCTTTTGCAAAGTATCTGTGAATACTTCCAAAAGAATGAGTTCTATTGACTGAGAAACAATGCTCAGGATAAAGGGGATTTGGGCAAGTCTTGGCTCTATAGAATACAAATATTACCAAGTAAATAAAACATCCATTTCCACACTTTGGGATGAAAACCAAGAATACACATCCCTTCTGTTAAAAAGAAAAGCCTTTATGTATAACATTTCTGATTTCTGTAATGCTTATCTGTCAATAATTGAACCTCATGTCCTTTACACAGCCCCATAATAGGTTAGTTCATGTTCATTTTCATAGGAAACAGATTCTAAAACAACATAATTGTTAAAACTTAATTATGCATTGGCAAATTAGGCAGATATATGATACTTTGATAACTTAAAAAATATTAAAATTTTTCAACACTTAGTTTTCATACATATAGTTGTTTATAGCATTTGATTATTTTTTCTAGTATTGGTATACTAAAGCATGCAGGTAGTTACTCAGGACCAAAACAACTACATTAAAATCTCATAATGGCAGAGAAATTACAAGTCTGTATTATATTAACAAATTGTATAATCAAGGTCTCAAGCCTCTTTCAGGGCTAAAGAACTTTACAGATTGTCCAATACACAGTAGGCAACCTTGAAACAGTATACATACAAACAATAAAAAGTTTCAGAATATTGTATTTGTATATTATTCATGTATACATGCTGACACATACATACTTGTGTGTAACAGTAATAATCAAAATATAAAGCTATAAACTTTGGAGTTTGGAAGAACATGGGAGGTGTTTGACAATATGTACCTGAGAGGGGTTGGTAGGAGGAAAGGGAGGGAAATATTATCTAATTACATTTTATTTAAAGTATAAAAATAAAAAATGAGTAGTTTTGATTTGGAAAAGACTTACAGATATACAGTGTACTGAGGAAAAACAGTCTCTATTTCCTGCTTAGGACGTAGATTACTTATCACTTTAAGTAATTCATATAATTGTGAAAATTAATATGTTAGCATCCTCTTCTATTTACCCTGAGATAATTCTGAAGCATTTGTGACAAAACAAACTTTCATTGTTCTAGTGGGATGTGCTAGATTGTTACATTACATACTTTTTTGAAACCCAGATACTCTTCATGGCAGCTAAGGCAGATAAATATGACATAGAGTGTGCTTCCATTTCCAGATCTTAGTCTCCTGAATCAGTGTCATTAATGATTACAGTAATAAGAAGACAAATTTTATGTCACCTACTAAGACTTCTCTTCCATATTTACTGTTAGGAATTGGATCTCCTTAATAAAATTTTTCTACAACAATGAAAATAGTCATTTTGCCAACTTGATAAATTGTAGCCCCATCCAGCAAAGTCATTTGCTTTTCAGTAAGCACAAAATGACAGATATTCTCAGAATACAAACTACAATGTTTTCACCTTTCACAGCTTGTTCTTCTTGTAAACAAAATAGAAAAAAAACTAATAAGAAATGAAGGTTATTCACAAACCAAACCCAAAACCTGACACTTGTTTAGTTAACCTGTTATTGAAAAGACATAATGAATAACCCCCAAAACATTTAAAGATAACAATTCAAAAATTCTGATAACATACCAAATAATTTCCCATACACTTGCAATTAGTTTAACTTTATTCAACCTGTTATTTGAAAATTATCTTCTTTGATATTGCACTAATATCCAACCTTAACATTAGTATTTACCAGTACTTTATACAAATATTCTTCATATAAGATTGTCCACAGTATAAATTAATCATATTAGTTTTGCAATAAAATCTACCATAATAAGATACAGACAGATGAGAGAATATTTTTAAAGAATTTCAGCATACTCCTTTCAGTTTTTTAGATTTATTCTTTAAATTAATTAATTAACTGGTTAATTAATTTGTTTTACATCCCTGCTGAAGTTTCTCCTCCCTCCTCTCCTTCCAGTCCCTCTCCTTCACCCACCTCTGTGTCCACCTTTTAATCCACTTCTCTGTTTATGTGCAGAAAAGTAGCAGGTCTCCCAGTGATATCAACAATGCATGACTTATGACATTGTAGTATGACTAAGTATCTCATATTTATTCTTAAATTGTAGTTTTTTTACCTAATTACTGATTAGATACCATGATATCAGAGAAACATTTAGAAAGAGTTCATCTCAAAATTGATGGCAAATTTCCCCTAATGTACAATTATAGACAAAATTTTAGTGTTTCCCAGCATTAACTTTTCAAAGTTTTTATTTTGTGTGTATGACTGTTTTGCCAGTGTATATATGTGAACTACTTTATTGGTGCCTGCAGAGGTCAAAAGTATGTATCAGAGTCCCAGGAACTGGGCTTTCGAGATAATTGAGAACTGCTATGTGTGTGTTGGGAGTCAAAACTAGGTCCCAGGAAACACCAGTCAGTGTTCTTTCATATTGAACTGTGTGAACTATAAGCAGTAGTAATTAATTCTAATTACCAATAATACATTGGTGTATCATTAAGAAATAAATGAAGGCATTTCACCTTGGAGTCATTTAACCAAAAGTCCATGTTTGAATTGACTATTTCATGTTTCCCGTGTATCCCATTCTCTGTTGCTTGAATCTGAATCTGTGTCTGCATCTGTATTTTTGTCTGTTCCTGTGTGTGTGTGTGTGTGTGTGTGTGTGTGTGTGTGTGTGTGTGTGTGTGTGTGTGTTCTGGCTGTGTCAAGCTGTCTATCTGCCTGTCTTGCGTGTGAATGCCTGAGTCTTTGTGTGTGTATTTGTCCTGAACAATGTGCTTTGCTTTATATTTGTGGAACAGCATATAAATCATCTCATGGCTGGAGGAATAGAATACTTTGAATACTTTACAGAGTGTAATTAAGTCACTAGCTCCAACTGATCTTGGAAAACAAACATAATGATTTGTCAGCAAATGTCCATAAATATTGCTTTCATCCTCCATGCTAGATATTATTAGTTGCTTTCAACTTTTGTATCTGCAACTTTTGGCAAATAACATATTTGCGTTATCTGGGTCAGAGGCATGGAATTATATATATCATAGCTAAGTTTATAAAACTTGGTCACAGAGGAAATCCAAGGAAAGTAAGTTTGATTGTTACATTGTTCTCTTAGAAGCAGGTTAAACATGTACATTTAAGTACACAATAGTGTAATGATCTTAAGTCTTAAATGACATCAAGGTATATTGTTAACTCCGGTTCTAAAGACGAGCAAAAGTTCCAGGCTTTCAAAATTTAAATGACATTTTCATAATATTGGTTTACCACTCTGAGCTGTCTCTTTAAGCTTAATGTCTGCTAATTTTTTTTTTGATTTTTCGAGACAGGGTTCCTCTCTATTGTTTTGGAGGCAGACCTAGAACTTTATTTGTAGACCAGGCTGTCCTCGAACTCACAGAGATCCGCCTGTCTCTGCCTCCCGAGTGCTGGGATTAAAGGTGTGCACCACCAACGCCTGGCTTTAATGTCTGCTATTAACAATTGTGTTTAAAAGATTTTCTGTCGCCGGGCGTTGGTGGCGCACACCTTTAATACCAGCACTCGGGAGGCAGAGACAGGCGGATCTCTGTGAGTTCGAGGCCAGGCTGGACCGACAGCCTCCAAAAACAGAGAAACCCTGTCTCATAAAACCAAAAAAAAAAAAAAAAGATTTTCTGTCTTTAAAATTCTGGGTTAAAGAAACTGTTTTTAAACTCAGAAAATTTCAAGTCTCGTGAATATGTGTTTATTGTATCTCCACAGTGAAAATTATATATCTAGAGAAATTCCTTCTAATAAACATGTGTGAATAATAATATATGGATAACTCTTGCCACAATGCTTTTCAAATATCTAGATTTTTTGTCTGTTAAAGAAAAACTCCTATTTTACCTTCTTTTTTATGAATTTGAATATTTTGGTGCCTCATGGATTTTGTTTTTAATGTACTTTTTATTTTTGTACCTGATAAAGTCTCTTGATAAGCTGTCTTCCAAGTACATCCCCATAATTGAATATGACAACATTTTAAGCCTTCTAAAAATTAATGTTAGACTGGAGAGATGGCTCAGCCATTAAAGGCTCACAACCAAAAATATAAAAATTAATGTTTTTCCATTGAACATGGTATATACTTTCACTCCTCAGCCCCTGGTAAACTTTGAGCTTCTTTTCATTGCTTTGTTATTACTAATAATGCTGCAATGAACATTAGAATATTTTATCTTCTCAAGATCATAACTCAGTATTTTGAATATATACTTCAAGTTGGTAGTGAAACTCAATGATGAAAATGCAATACACAAGTTAAAGATGGCAAAAATCACAAATACACATTCAATCAAAGGGGAAAACATGAATGAATAACAGATTTGTAAACAAATATCTCAATAAAATCAGAGAAATCTGAAAGAAAGATAAACTAATCTTAGTTAGTTTTTGTTGTACTAATTAGCATAGACTGAGTAATTCACAAATAGACCTTTGCTCATCACTAATCTCAGGAATCTGGAAATCCAAGGAACAGAGCTCTATTATTTGATGAGGAATTCTTGCTGAAATCTTGCTTCGTAGAAATTTTCACACTGAAAGATGAAGTTAATATTCTATCTTGAGTCTCTCTTTCATTTCTTAGAAAGTCACATGTACAATATAATGTAAACTTCACAAACATCAAGTCCTCATCTAATTTTAATTTCTATCATAATAGTCTTACCTTCAAAGAATATTAACATATGAACTTGGAAGTTTGGTTTTAATCACATGGGATATTGGAGGGGGACATTGTAAATATACCTTTCTACATCTCCACCAAATATCTTCTTTATTACAGAAATGTATTATTTTATTCTAATTGCTCAAAAGTTTAATTTTGCCACTGAATGATAAGCTAAGATGATTAATACATGTGTGTGAGAGTGAAACTGTAATTCATCCTAAGGAAAAAGCCCTTTATTTCAGTAATTTGTTGAATCAAAGCCATATCCAGTATTGGCCAGCCATAGCACACATTTCTCCCCTCAACAAAGGAGAACTGGGTTAAAAATGAATGAATACACAATATGAGAGACAATCAAGGGTTAATAGCAATAGCATGCAGTGTTTTGGGAGTTTACTTGATAGTTTTTACCAACAACTCAAAAGAGGGTTTCTCATGACTGATGTTGTGTATTTTGTTAGATAGTCTTTGGTTCTGTAGGGAGCAATGACCTCCCAAATGGGAAAATTTCATATTCATTTTTATGCTCCTACTTATGTGCACTTTAGGTAGATAGTCAATATAATAACTCTTTATACATTTTCAAATATCCTTACAGTTATTTTACCCTTTTCTCTCCATTATACATCTCCCTTAAACTTACTAGTTAAAGAACCCCACCCATTTTCCCATTTATTCCCTACCAATTTGTATCCTGCTATTTTTGTCTCATTTACTCCCTCATTTCTTCAACCATGCAATGGTCTCTATAATTTCCTGGTTTCTGCATTTACTCAAGATTACTGATTCATATCTGAAGATTTAGATCTAGGAGCCTCAAATGACAGAGAATACGTGATGATTGATTTTCTTGATCTGGGTTACCTTACAATTTGATCTGTTCTAAATATTTTGATTTCCTCACAAGTTTCATGATTTGATTTTTCTTTATACCTGAATAGTATTCAATAGTATATATGTATCACATTCTTGTTATTAGTTCACCAGTAGAAGGAAAGTTAGATTGTTTCCAAGTCATAGCTGTTGGGAATATGACAGCAAGGAACATGGCTAAGCAAATATCTATAGAGGAGGATTTCAAGTCCTTTGGGAATACATCAAGGAATGGTGAAACTGAGACATAGGATAGAATTATTTCTTTCCTTCACCCAGTAATAAAAAATAAGAACAGATTTTTCTGAACATATGTTTTTCTTCTTTATTTATAAGTTAGATTAAATTTACATTAATGACCTCTGCTTAACTTACAAACTGTTCTTAAATTAAAGTGTAAGTAAAACAAATATATCAGATAAAAATGAAAACGATGTGTGAGACTCATATAAAATTTACAGACTGATATATTTTTACATATGTGTTTGTCATCTACCATGCAAAATTTAATATGAACATTTCATATATATATAATTTGTCTTTACAATAAGATACTCATTAATTAACAACTTATTTCAATCATCATGAAATTTATTTAATCATAATGTTTGTTCTAATTTGTAGAGTTTCTGTGTAGCTTCTAATACACAATTTAATACCTATGAGTTTTTGACAGGATTATATATACCATTTAATGTCTATTATTTTTATAGTATAATTTTATATTTTTTAGAATCATTATATATGTATATATGTATATATAACAACTGTTTATTTGTTCTTTATTGATGAATTTGTGAGCTGTACCTATTGGGCATGCATTATTTGAATTTGTATTAGAAGATATATGCATATCATGCATTTCCCAAGGATGTGAAGTAATTTCCTTAAAAATGTGATTTTTAGATTGCAGCATATATAGGAACATTATTAGCTTTACTTTATAATAGAAGCAGTATTTTTCATCCATGAATAATTATATTTTTACAACCCAAATCACACATAGAAGTACTACAACCATGTATGGAATCATCAACAAGCAAAGGATAAATATTACAAAAGATAGTTTTAAACATTTCCATAGCATTATAAAATTGAAAATTAATCAATGACTTAAAGAAGAGGTGAAAATGTAGATAAATAACAAAGTTTAATTTAAACACTCAGAGTATGAAATAGTGATCACCTGATATCCAAGAGAGGCAATGCTGACAGTGACCAACTTTCTTCAATGGCAATATTATATAATCTTTCAAAAGCCTCACTTAATTAAAAACATATTCATTTTAAATCAAATATATATGGCAATCTGTGCATATGGGCCCGTGAGTACAGGTGGTTTGAGAGGCTAGAGGCCTCAAGTTCCATGAAACTGGAATTAAAGGGATTGTGAACTACTTGCCATGTGTTCTGGAAATTGAAATTGAGTTCCCTGCAAGAGTAGTAGACACTGTTCACTACTGAACCATTTGTCCCTGCCCACATTTTTCTGTATGATTTCCCATAGTAATTTTCAATTTACCACTCCTATGATAATAACCTATATTTCTGGCTCTATATTCCTACTATCCAAGGTAAAATTTTCAAGTGAGCCAAATTTCAAACCATGTCTTCTTTTTCTTTATTGATAATATTCAACTTCATTAATTAAACAAACTAAATAAGATAATTTGGATTGGCAATGGTTCACAACATTTATCAGTTAACCTACTAAAGGAAGCAAATGTCTTTAAGGAAAGACAAATAATTCTATATAAACTCAAGAATTTGAGCCATGTTTGAAGTTCTTTAGGCTTATCCTTCAATTTTTAAAAAGTAAATATTTTGAGTTTTCTACCAAATAGAATGAATGATAATCATGTCTTTATGGTGGCTTATTTTCTTCCTTCCTTGGTTACATCTTTTGACATTGAGTTCCTATTCAGTTATTGTGTGCTTTCATTTGCTTTCCAACTGGATTTTGTTTGTTTCTATAGAAAAAAAATGCTATATTTCCCAGAAATTGTAATTACCATGAAATCATGCTGTAAAAGTCAATTATTGAAAGAACATATACATTAAAAGAATGAAATATTTCAATGCTACTAATTTTATGAAGGATATCTTAAAACAAAGGCCACCCCTAAATCCCTGTATAATGTGAAGCCTTTGTTTTTTTCAAATTGGCTCAAATAAGTTTTACTTTATCAATTGGATACATACTATGCTTTCCAAGGATGAACGCATTTGATGAGTTTTCTGTTCCTTGACACAGCACAATCTGTTAATGACTGAATTCCACAACTGAATTCTGCTGTATTAACATCAACTAATACATGGGAATCTTCCATCATTTAAAATGTTATCCAGCCAAGGAGCTTCTACTGTAGTAAACAGTAGTTGACGCAGAACTATAACTGCTCCTCATATAGAGATTAAGTGACGGCAGAATACTCAACTATATTCCTTGCCTCTTTCTCCTGAGTCTCAAGAATCACTGTAGAAGAGGAAGCAGGAAGATTGTAAGAGCCAGAGGCAGTGGGTGTCAAAGTAGGACATTGACACTTATGCAATCAGTAGTTGTGATAGCACAGAACCTGAGTAAGCAAAAAGCAGAACAAATGCCAACATGGAGATGAAGGTTAGGCATCAAACCACCACTGTGGAGCTACTGACAATTGTTAGCTTCTGGGAGATATGAGGATAGTTTTCTCCAAGAGGAGATAGTCCATGGTGACTCAAAAACAATCCACTGGATTACAACACATCCAAGAATATTTGGGCAGCATAAATTGGTCTTCTTGGATTTAAGAACACATGGATTACTGATTTAGAATTAATATACACTGTGCAATATTTTGCATGGTACAATTCTTCTGTGTGTCATTGACATACTAAACTAGAATGAGAGGGATATCAATAATATCTAGTAATTAATATGATCTATTTGATGGATTTTACATTGTAAAATATATGTGTTTTGATTAAAACAGAGGTAACGAATGAAGGACTTATAAGTAATCCAAAGAATGTTCCTTTGGTAAAGAACATTTAGGTCACAAGGAAGTTTTAAAGAGTAAATCAAAGAAAAAACTGTCCTTACAGTCATTTAACAGAGACTCTTAAATTAAATGTATGGAAAATTTGTATCCATGGTTTTCTTGCTAGAATTATTCTAACTACATGTTGAATACATTAACAGAGTTTTCAGTAATCATGGAAACATTGTGAATGTCCATTAATTCTCTCTCCATTTTATTAGAATTTTTATATTTCAAAGAAGTTAGTCATATAGGAAACACAAAGGGGCCTCATGTCACATTCTCTGTGAATTTAGGAAATGAATAAAAGTGAGTGAGTAAAACTGGGGCAATGACATAAAGTCTCAAGACTTTTCCCCAATTACAAAATTCTGCCAGTGAGATAATGCCTCCTAAAGTTCCTACAGCCTCTCTATACTGTGCCAGAATTTGGGACCCAAGTGTGCAAAAGAATTATGTCATATGATAAATAAAAGACCCAGAGACAGATATTGTGGTTCAAGTTTCAAACTGAAGATCAGAGAATTAAAGCAGCCAAGCCAGTAGATCTTATGCTACCCGGATGAAATGGAAATCCTGTCTCCTCAAATCCTCATAGGTAAAATGATCTCCGATCCTGTCTTCTCCTCCTTATATTCTTTTCTCTGCCCAGCCATATACATTCTGCCTTCACCTCCCTAATGCTTGAATTAAAAATGTGTAATCTCGAGTACTATGATCAAAGGTGGCACTCTTCATTCTTATATATGTCAGGATGCCCATGAGCTCAGAGAGTCAATCTGTCTGTCTCCTGAGTCCTGGGATTAAAGGGCCAGCACTACCTAGTTTCTAGAGCTAACTAGTGGGTTTGGCTTTGCAAACTGATTTCCAGTGACTTTATTAGATCCTAAACAATATATCACCATATACATATAAATACACATATCAATTAATTATTCTATTGAAAATGGTAAGGTGCATACTTAACATATTTTGCACTCTGTTGCCAAGGTTTGCTAACAGTTATACTATGAAGAATAACAGAACATATTATACAATTGTGACAGATGGTGTGATTAAGAACTTTTAAAAATCCTACATAAGTATACAAAAAAGTTAAATTCTTGAACTGTATTATGTCAACAGATGTTAATTGGGAAAATATCTGTGTTTCTTTAATATTAATTACTTTGTCAATTTGTCATAGAAATACTTGACAGGTCTCTCTTGACAGATTACTTTTAAAACTTTCATTTAAGAGAATTCTCTTAATATGTTCTACTTGACTTTTGATTAGGAAAAGAATCCTGTTAATGAAGATCACATTTTATGCCATGTGCTAATTAAATATTCTCACTGAAATACAGTGTCTTTTTAGGTGATTTACTGGGGATATGCTGCAGGTATGGAACAGGAATTCAGAGAAGAGGATTCTATTTGCTTTTTCGTGAAAATATGATACTAACATACCTACGAAGGAGTGAAGTATTCAACAAGGCATCCCTCACGGCATTGTCATCTTTTAATAAGGTTACATCATCACCCTGAATGATTCAATGATTTTCTTAAATTGTTAGAAACAATTCTGAATCATAAAAGAGGATTCATAAAGTTTCAAATAAGCTCAACAATATTTTTGTAGACTTTTGGTTTTTCTTTATTTTTTCACGTATTGTTTGAAATTTTTTGTAGCACGTGTCTTTTGCTTGTTGTTTTTAGTAGCTTAATCTTATAAAACATCCCCATACTGAAATATGACCTACAACCAAGACTCATTTTAATTCAGTTTCATTCATAAGGATTTTTCTCTTGGCTGAAAAAAATTTTAAGATAAAAAATGTAAGAACTTCTCAATATTTCAGGAGATTATATTTCAGTAAAACAAAAAACAGTATCACTAATATGTTAAGAGTTATTTTTTCTTGACAGTGGCCTTTGCCTTATAGAAGCTTTTCAGTTTCAGAAGGTCCATTTATTGATTGTTGCTCTCAATGTCTCTGCTACTGGTGTTATATTTAGGAAGATATGAATCTATTTGCAATATTCTACATGTTGACATCCAGTTATGCCAACACCATTAGTAGAAAAGGCTTTCCTATTTACATCATACAATTTTGGCTTTCTTTAAAAAAATACATAGGTGTGTGGATTAATGTCAGGGTCTTTGATTAATTTGCATTGATCCATGTGTGTGTTTTTATGCTAAAACCAATCTGTTTTTGTTACTATAACTCTATAGTAGAGTTTAAATCAGGGGTGGTGATGCATCCAGCAGTTCCTTTATTGAACAGAATTGTTTAGGCTATTATGGGTTTTTCTATTTTTCATATGAGATTGAGTATTGTTCTTTCAAGTCCTGAAAAGAATTGTGTTGGAATTTTGACAGGGATCAAATTGAATCTGTAGATTGCTTTGGGTAAGTACCATTTTTATTATGTTGATACTACCTATCCAAGAGCATGGGAGATCTTCCCATTTTCTGATATAATCTTCAATTTCTTTTTGTAAAGACTAAGATTCTTGTCATACAGGTCTTTCACGTGTTTGGTTAGAGTTACCCCAAAATATTTATATTTGTTGCTATTGCAAAGGGTGATGTTTCACTGATTTCTTTCTTATCCCATTTATCATTTGTATTTACAAGAGCTACTGATGTTTTTGAGTTAATTTTGTATCCTGCCACATTACTGAGGTGTTTTTGCCTTTCTCAGAGACTGGTACTTCATCTCTAGTTCCCCTAATCCAGGACACAGTAAATATTGAGATTTTCTACCATTCCCCTCCTATTACTTTTAAATTCATTTTACATACTAACCTCAGTGCTCCCTTTCTCCCCTCCTCTTTGTTCCCCAACCCTCAAACCCTCATCCACTTCTCATATGGGGTAAGGCCTTCCTTTGAAAGTCAAAAATTTCTGAATTATTAAGTTGAGGCAACTCTGAGATATCGTCTTATGCCTGTCAGAATGGCTAAGATCAAAAACACTAATGTAAGCTTATGCTAGAGAAGATGTGTTGTCAGGGTAACACTCCTTCATTGCTGGTGGGAGGGCAAACTTGTACAGCAACTATAGAAATCAATATGGCAGTTTCTCAGAAAATTGGTCACCAATCTATGTCAAGACCCAGAAATACCACTCTTGGATGCACACTCATACCACAAAGACATCTGCTCAACTATGTTCATAGCAGAATTATTTGTAAAAGCCAGAACCTGGAAACAACCCAGATGCCCATCAAATGAAGAAGAGATAATGAAAATATGGTACATTTACAGAATGGAGCACTACTCAGCTCTAAAAAATAATGACCTCTTGAAATTTGCTGGTAAATATACGGAAGTAGAATAAACCATCCTGAGTGACATAATTCAGACTCAGAAAGACAAATACAGTATGTTCTCACTCAAAAGTGAGTATTAGATGTAAAACAAAGTTTAACCAGACAACAATCAACAGCTCCATGGAAGCTAGGTAAGAAGGAGGAATTTAAGAGGGACACATGAATAGCTCTGAGAAGGGGAATTAGATGAGATCTCTTGGGTAAACTGGGGCTGAGGGTGGTAAAGGGGAAGGGGTAGGAGATAAGAACATTAGGGAATAAGATAGTCAGGTAGAGTTAAGAATTATGTAGGTTTAGTAAAGTGATTGTTGTTAATTCTCTAGATCAATAACGAAAATCTCTCCTTCCATAACAGATTTGTCCACAAATTGTTTAATTTATCAACTACTAACAATGACTAGAAATTCTTATATATAATTTCAGGGATTTCAAGAGTATTTATACATGATGAAAGTTTGTCATTTCTAGGGAGATGAACATAACTTGACACTATTATACTGGGTGAAATAAGCTTAACTTAGAAAGGTATGTAGTATATGTTATCGGTTATGGGTCCTATACTGTACACAGTTAAATAAACTAAGACTAGGAGAAGACAGGATACTAGAAGAACATGAAAATGAGGAGCAAAAAAAGAGTTCCTGCTAGTTTTATATCAACTTGAAACAAACTAGAGTTACCAAAGAGGAGGTAGTCTCAGTTGAGAAAATGTGCCCATAAGATCTAGTTGTGGACAATCCTGTAGGGTATTTTATTAATTAGTGATTAGCTAAGGAGGGTCAAGCCTATTATTGGTGGTGCCATCCCATGGCTGGTCAACTAGGTTCTGTAAGAAAGAAGGCTGAGAAAGCCGTGAGAAGCAAACCAGTAAGTATTGTTCTCCATGGCATGTGTATCAGCCCCTGGCTCCAAATTCCTGACCTGCTTGAGTTCTTGACTTACTTTGATGAGGAACTGTGATGTTGAAGCATAAGCTGAGAAAAAACTTTTCCTTCCCTAGTTGCTTTGGTTGTGGTGTTTTGTCACAGCAATAGAAACTCCAATTAAGATAATAGGTAGAATTGTTTACTAACATTCCAGTATGAATTGATTTTAGGTGGAAATGGCCTTAATTATTTGTAGTTGAACTTGGCATGTAACCCAGAGAAGGAACATCTTCCTAATATTTAGTAAGATCTTGAGTTGATTCCCTGAATTTTTCTGCTTCTTGTTTTCCATAAGGACCTCATTGCTGCTCCCAGAGTCTGTATTCACAAACCCACAGGTGATTGACCATGTGGAAAATTTTTCAACAGTTAAGCCATATCCCAAATTTGGAAATACTAACAAATACTATTCTAAGCATTTTTTAGCCAATTTGTAAGACAATTCTTCTAAGAAAAGATTTCAAAATTTATTAGGATATCTCAGGTATTTGTCACTTGAACATTTACATGTCAATTAAACTGAATCAGTGAATTATCCATTAGGATATGCCCAAGAGAACAGAATAATTGAACTAAGTCTTTGGATATATATAAAACCCTTCTATACTTATCTTTAGACCTTCCTAGTGGTCTCATAGACCTGGACTTTTCTAGGTGCTATGACCTAACCATTGCCGAGGCACGGATAAAGATTCACAGGACTACATTCAAATATTAAATATAATTTATTTCAGGGAAAAATCACTTAGACAAGAAGCAGATGGCTGCCGCAGGTTCCAACTGCAAGGATCCGCACAGGCTGCTCCCTGTGACCCAAGGAGAGACACCTCCCAGACCTAAACTCACTTCCCATCATGCCTAAACAGGTGTGATTATCACATTACAAATGGTGTTCTAAGTCTCAAGCACAAAACTCAGTATATATTGGACTTCTTCCAGGGTACAGTGTTATAACATTTGTGTTACATATTTTTATCTGGTAACATTTAGTAAAAAGCAGAGACAATCTTTTAGTCTGATTATCTTTTAAATCAACAGAGAGAAATAGTGAGAAAAAGAGAATCATAAAACAGGCTATATATTCAGTAAAAAAAGACTGATTTTTTAATATAAGAATGGGACAGTTACTTGACAATACATAATAAGGTTTAAATTTAGAATTTCATGCCAGGAAGGAAATGATTCATTAAATGCTTTCATGATTTTGATTAACTATTGTGTAAGACACTATATAAAGACATTATGTGAAAGCATGATATATAATCTTCCTGTATTTATTAAATCGAAGCACAAGCACAGTAGTTTTACTCACAAGACAACAACTGCATTGTAAAGATAAAGACAAATGAATAGAAGTAAATGTATCTTTACTGGAAAATCAAATTACAGTCATGAATCATATTTGTACTATAATAATGATGGTGTGTGAGTATCATCATATTTGTTACTCTGCTTCATTTTATTAATATTATATACTTTCAAAATATATAATTTATTTATAGATTCTGTGTTAAAACCTACGTTATGCCATTTCTCAGATAATTTTCTTCATTGTTGAATCCTAAACTCTTAGGGAAATTCCTGATTTATATTTATCCCTCAATGTAACTTACATGAATGACAGAGAAAGAATAAAAGCAATTATTGAAAATGAAGTTGACATATTGTAAATACTGTTTTAAAATTAAATATTTAAACTTAATTTTCATTGACTTTAAAAACGACAACCCATAATCTAAAAAAGTAATTCATTTAAGTGCCATTAAAATATAAGAAAAATGTAGGTGATATAAATTTAAATTGATACAAAATTTTAACACAGAAATTAATACAATAGTCGATGTTATAACTGAAAGAAAATTCACCCATATAGCAAATTCTCAAAGTCATTTAGAATTGCTAGACAACTGGTGTATAGCAGAAATGAACAATTTTATCAACAATAAAACCTCACTGATATTTGCATGACATTCCATTTAATGTCGGAAACAAATGCATTATTTTTAGATTTGTATTGAAAAACAGTATAGATGAATAATATACAAGACTCTAAAGGTAATTTCAATGTGTATAAAATGATTAAAATTATAGAATAAATAATATCTATTTATAATAAATTTTAGTTAGAAAGGAAGAATCAAAGATGTTTGGAAAAACTCAACAAACATTTGGAAAACTGATAGCATTGTTTGCAGCATCTCTTGTTTATTATCATTCTAATTGCCATGACAAACACTATAGCCAAATACAATTTAGGAAGAAAAGGGCTTATTTCATCTTATATCTAGTCCATCACTGTGGGAAATTAGTAAAAGAACTCAAGCAGTTCAGAAACCTGGAGGAAGAAGCTGAAACCCAGACCATTGAGAACTCCTCCTTACTGACTTGTTCCACATGGCTTCTTCAGCTTCTATTCTTGTATACCCCTTGGTTACCTGCCCAGAAGTGGTAGTATTCAGGGTGCCCTGGGCCCATCAAAGAAATGCTTTACAGGATTGCCAATGGGTCAAACTAGTAGAATCATGTTCTAGGATGAACTTCCCTCTTCACAGATGATTGTGGATTTTGTCAGGTTGAAAAAAATCTAACCAGGACACCATGAGTCTACAGAATTATCATAAACAAGTTAGGAAATATAATTATTTGAAAGAATTGATGTTAATGTTAATCATTATAGTTAAAATACAAAATAAGTGCATTTGCGGATTAGAGCTGAAATAAAACATTATGAAGTGTTTCATTACATTAGAAAAATATACCACTGTAAGACCAAGGGCCTAGTGTTAACATGAGGCTAAGGAATGAATAGAAGTGTAATACAAAGTTCTTTAGATTAAAATACACAAGTAAATCATCAAATTAATACAAATATAATTGAAGACAGACAAATAAGATAATGTAATGATTAAAATAAGCACAGTTGTTAGAAGACACCAATGGAACTCAACAAATAGTCCTTAAACGATTTCAGACAATACATATATATGAAAAACTAAAGCAAGAAGTAGAAAACTGAGGACTAGAAACAGAAGTATAAACCCTCCAGGAATTGAAATATTAAGGAAAGCTTAAAGGAAATTAGCAAATGAGTTATAAAATAATACTGGGTTACATATGAAAGACATCCTGAAAACTTATACACAAACCTACACATCCATAATATACATGTGAGGAATTTTTTAAAAACTTTCGAGGAACAAAACCTGAGAATATAAATAATTTTTCAATGAATGATTTTTGTAATGAACTGATTTTTAATGTTTGCATCTTTTTTAATATAGTGAACTTGCAACTTTGTGTATTCACCTTCTCAACTTTGTGAAATGTTAGATTTATACAGTTCTTTAAATATTAGTTCTTCAAATATAGGCACATTTAGAACTTTGGAAATATTTATAATAAACTTATAAAATTATATTTCTGTCAATCAAATTATCCTAAAACTCACATTTGTTATTCTGATGATTGCTTCTTTAGTGAATTTTGTGAACTGCATATTTAAATTTTGTATTCCTTTTTTATTACTTTAATTTTAAATAGCTTGCTTCACATATCAATTCCAGTTCTCTCTCCCTCCCGCACCCCACCACCACCACCCCCAGCCTCCCAACCTATCCCCACTTCCTTCCACATAGGGGATATCTAGAGTCTGTCATTTCACTCAGGGCAGGGTCCAGACACTCTCCTAAGAGTCCAGGCCGAGATTATGGACACACGATGTCTGTTTGTATTCCAGGGATAGACACTGATCTACTGCCCAGGGCCCCATAGGTTGCCTAGGCCTCCTCACTGACTTTTACACTCAGGGCGCAGGATCAGTCTCATGTGGGCCTCCCAGCTATTGTTCTGGGATCCAAGAGCTCCCACTTGTTTAGATCAGCTGTGTCTGCCGGTTTTGCCAGGGGTGGCAATTCTTTGCCAATTTGCTCATAGCTCCTCTCTTTCTGTCACTGGGTTTCATGCGTTCAGTTCAGTGTTTAACTGTGGGTGTTTGCCTCTGCTTCCATCAGTCACTGGATCAAGGTTCTAGGATGGCTATAGACATCAAGTTCATTATCAGGAATGGGCATTTAAGGTGGTCTCTCCATTATTGCTTAGCTTGCCAGTTGGTGTCATCCTTTAAATCACTGGTGCCAGATTTATCTTCTAACCTATGACCCCCTCTTTCCTCTATTCTACCCTCCACTCAACCTTTCTATTCCCCCATGACCTACTCTCTCTTCCTCTTCTCCCCCTCTCTTCTTTCCAGCTCCCACATCCCCCTACCCCTCTCCGTGTTCCCAATCTGTTCAGAAGATCTTGCCTCATTCCTCTTTTCTGGAGTACCCTGTATATCTCTCTTAGGTTCTTTCCTGTTTCCCAGACTCTATGTCAGTGTAAGTGCAGACTTGCACTATCCTGAGCCATGTCTAAAATCCATATATGGGTGAATACATACCATGTTTGTCTTTTTGTGACTGGGTTACTTCACTCAGGATGGCTTCTTCTAGTGCCATCAATTTACCTGTGAACTTTAAGATTCCATTGTTTTTTTTTTCTGCTGAGTAGTATTCCATTGTGTATATGTACCACATTTTCTCTATCCACTGTTCAGTCGAGGGGTATCTAGGTTGCTTCCAGGTTCTGGCTATTACAAATAATGCTGCTATGAACATAGTGGAGCAGATGTCCTTGTTGTGTGAATTTACATCGTTGGATATATGCCTAAGAGTGGAATTGCTGGGTCTTGTGGTAGATTGATTCCCATTTTCCTGAGGAATCTCCATACTGATTTCCAAAGTGGCTGTACGAGTTGGCACTCCCACCAGCAGTGGAGGAATGTTCCCCTCTCTCCACATCCTCTACAGCATAAATTGTCATTGGTGTTTTTGATTTTAGCCATTCTGACAGGAGAAAGATAGTATGTCAATGTTGTTTTGATTTGCATTTCCCTAATGGCTAAGGATGTTGAGCACTTTCTTAAGTGTCTCTTGGCCATTTTAGACTCCTCTATTGAGAATTCTCTATTTAGTCCTGTACCCCACCTTTCAATTGGATCCTTTGGTGTTTTGGAGACTTTCTTCTTGAGTTCTTTGTAAATTTTTGAGATCAGCCCTCTGTCAGATGTGGGGTTAGCGAATATCTTTTCCCATTCTGTGGATTGCCTTTTTATCTTGTTGACTGTGTCCTTTGCCTTACAGAAGCTTCTTAGTTTCAGGAGGTTCCATTTGTTAATTGTCGATCTCAGTGTCTGTGTTACTGCTGTTATGTTCAGGACGCAGTCTCCTGTACCAAGTCGTTGAAGAGTATCTCCCACTTTCTCTTCTAAGAGTTTCAGTGTGGTTGGATTTATGTTGAGGTCTTTGATCCATTTCGACTTAAGTTTTGTGCAAGGTGATAGACATGGATCTATCTGCAGTCTTCTGCATACCAGTACCCAGTTATGACAGCACCATTTGTTGAAGATGCCTTCTTTTTTCTGTTGTATAGTTTTAGCTTCTTTGTCAAAAATCAAGTGTTCATAGGTGTGTGGGTTAATATCAGGGTTTTCAATTCGGTTCCATTGGTCTACCTGTCTATTTTGTGCCAATACCAAGTTGTTTTCAGGACTATAGCTTTATAATAGAGCTTGAAGTCAGGCATGGTGATACCTTCTGAAGTTCCTTTATTGTATAGGGTTGTTTTGGCTATCCTGGGCCTTTTGCTTTTCCATATAAAGTTGATTATTGTTCTATAAAATTCTGTGAAGAATTGTGCCGGAATTTTGATAAGGATTGCATTGAATCAGTAGACTGCTTTTAGTAAGATTGCCATTTTTATTATGTTGATCCTTCCAATCCAAGAGCATGGGAGATCTTTCCATTTCCTGGCATCCTCTTTGATTTCTTTCTTTAAAGACTCAAAGTTCTTGATATACAGGTCATTCACTTCTTTGGTTACCATTATCCCCAGATATTTGATGCTGTTTATGGCTATTGTAAATTGTGATGTTTCTCTGATTTTGTAACACATTAATGTGCCTTCTTTGGAAATGATGTTTGTTTTCTTTGATCATGTACTTAATTATGACATTATAATGAGAACTATAAAAGACTGCCAAGCCAAGCCTGATTTGATATACTTTTAATAACTGTATGAGGTCTTTCTTGTCTGACATTCATTTTTGGTAACACAGACCTCCAAATAATGCCTTATTATTAATCACAAAAGCCTAACCATTAGTTTAGACGTTTTCTCAACAAGCTCATATAGCAAATTAACTTGTTTCTACTAAGCTACATTCTTACACGTGGCTCTTTACCACTTTTCCATTCTCTATGTCTGATTCCCTCTCCATATGTCACTTGTTTTTACCTCATGCCTAGATTCTAACCTTTAGTTCCTCTCTCTCTCTCTCTGGAAGTTCAGCATATTCTCTCCTGCCTAGCTATTGGCTATTCAGCTCCTTATTAAACCAATCAGAAGACACATCTTCAAAATATACAAAAAGATTATTGCACATCAAATACCAGCATTTAGGACGAAAAGGCAGGCAAGTCTCTTAGGAGTTTGAGATCGGCCTGTTCTACATAACAAGTTCCAGAAGATCATGGGACATTAGAGAGACTGTATGGTGATGATATATTGTCTATGATTTATTAAACCTTGCCTGAGGATCCAGAAAGGAAAGTGAGCCACAAACTATAGAAGCCAGGCACACACCCTTAAATCCCAGCAACTAGAGACTAGGACATACACACCTTTAATCCTATAACTCAGCATTAAGAGATAGACAGATCTTTGTGAATCCAAGGCCACCCAGATCTACAAAATATTAAATCAGTCTAAAAAAGAATTATACCTTACACCTTTAATCCCAACACTAGGGAAATATATAAGACAGAAGCAAGGCCTCAAAGAGGCATTTATTCTCCAGCAACACTATTTTTCTTCAGTTCATGCTTTCACAGACTTGTGCCACAGAACATTTTTAATACTATTTCATATCAGGTTTCCTGATTAGTATTTTAAATCATAAACATTGACACATCCTGTGTTGATTACATGTATTGTAAAAGATATCATGATAGTCATTATTTTAGCATTATTTGTAAAATATATTATTCTTAAAGAATGTGTAGTATTAATACTATTTTCTAAAATAATTTGTTTGTAAGTATATTAGTCTATTTATGTTTTTCTGTATTACATTTATTTAAATGTCAATTTGAATGTTAGTTCTATTATTTATGTATCACCATAACTTTGTAGTACTTATTTTTGAAACTGTGTGATTTTTTTCGACCTATAGATCTTTATTTGGATGCAAAACTTGATTTGTTAGTACTCCTTTGGAAATATAATATAAAATGCCAATTACATAATGTTAAAGAAACCTATGTACCACAGTATAATTCAGAGCTGTGAACAAATGTGACACTTGGTGTAAGGATCCAGACATTACACTGGCTTGCCCCTGTCACCTGGCAGAATGCACTCTGGCAGTACTATGGTCAGTCCAGAATGACATGGTTGCATAGTATGCACAGAGGTGCAAAGGACCCCTTCAAAAGACAGACCTCAACCAGTTATGTCATCTCTTTCCTTCTCTTTTTCTCTCTATCTTTCCCACTATTCCTCTGAGGCAGACAGGACTTTTCCTGTCTCCCTCTTCTCTCCTGTCCTCTCTCGGTTTCTGTGTCTCTTTATTTCTTTTCTCTTTTCTTTCTCCATCCCACCCCTTCCCTTTCTAATTATACTTCTCACTTAAACTTTGTCTGCCTGGCATATTTATCCTCCACCTCCATCACCCTTGCCTGCCGTGGAATCTGTCAAGGTTCCCCATGACTTTATCATAACATTTGGTTCCACTTATTCCGGACACTATCACAGGATAGTCTTCTTTTTTCACATATTTACTAATGTAGTGTTTTAAGACTGCATTTTTAATCATTAAAGCATGGTGTCTCTCTTTTGATTATAGTTACTTTAATTTGATAGATTGCTTTGAGTAGTATGAGTCCTTTCATAAGAATTATCTAATGATTGACAAGTATAATATACTTCCATTTCTTAGATTTTTGATAACTTTAAAAATGTTTAGAATTTCAGAATTCTATTCTCTGACTTATAAATTTAATATGCATATTACATTTTGAAAATATAATGCTATGGAACTGAATAACTCATTTGCTAGTTCCTGCTGCTAAATTGAAATGAGAATGATATATATGCCATTATAACTGTATAACATCAATGATCCTTATTCATATTTAATTGTTCCATGTGGGTTGTCAGGTAATATGATACATATTCATATATATGTAAAATTATATAAATATTAACACACAACCATAAAAATATGTAAGTAGAACCAATGATCTAACCAGTCACATGTTTTTTTCCCAGTTAGTGGTACCTGGAATGTATTTCATCTTAAGTGCAAGGCCTTATGATTACTTCCATAACATTTCACTATTGGGGATATCTTTCAGTAAAATCATATTTGTAGCTCCCATATTTAGGTAAGACTGCTAAAGACTTTTCTGTCTTGGTAGTATGCTTATCACTTTCCAACACTTTGAAAGCTGGACATTATTGATAAAAGACCCATAGTCCTGGAATATGTATTGTTATTGTTCTGCAAAATAGATTACTAATACACTGCCCCTCACACATCATCTTATTACTTACAGATTAATATATATTTCAAAAAACATCAGGAGAGCCTCTTTTCATTGTCACTCGTGATTAATACAAAACACACAATTGGTCAAGATGCAGAGAATAAGATATTTTGCAGTGCTTGTGTTTAAAAAGGGACAGTTTATAACACATCACCTACCCCCAAGGCTCAAGAAATATCATATAAGAGAAGGCAGAAAGATTGTAAGAGCCAGAAATAGTGAACTTTTGCAGAGAAACTATTAATTGGTAATTATAGTATAATTTCTCACATGAACTCATGACAACTTGCACCACACACACAAGAACTGCCCAAGATCAAGACAGACAAAATCTAAGCATTTGTAAAGTAGGAAAGATGAATTCCAACAACTATTTGGGCAGGTATTTCCAGATGATGTCTTCTAGGGAAGGGACAATCAGATTTCTGCATGCATATGGACCCTGAGAGGTTCTCCAGGATCCAGTAGCTCCTCACCCATAGCAAGCTCTAAATGGACTCGGTGGGTATTATTATATAGAAAGAAGATACAGAAACAGTGTAGGAAAAATGATGGAAAAGAGTGCACATGAACTTGTGAGGGGGACATTGTTGGAGCAACCAGATGGGTATTGGAGGGAAGGGAATTGAGGTCAGATTCTATCAAAAGAATTATATGCATGTATAGATTTTGCATGAAATATTTCAAATCAGAAGAACATAAAATTGGGAAATATGATAAGTGAATTATTTCTGTGTCAATATGCTTGTTATAATATTTTGTAAAATTTGAAAAGTATCACCAAAGTTAACTAAGTACCCAGAGTATTTTTATTATTTGCTTATTGAAGCTCTATAAAATTCTAATAATTAAAAAAATTTCAAAGAATAGGTAATAATGAATTAATACATATACTAAAGGGTAAAATGATAAAGTTAGCTTTATGAATTAAACAGGTTTCATTTATTTTTAGATTGGTTTTTAAGATCTACCTATGCTTATATGCTGATTCTTTTAAATTACTCAGTATAGAAGTAATACATTTCAATGAGTACTCCTTATGACTGTCATCAACAAAAGAATGAAAGTTCATCTACAATAAAATATTTCATGGTATGGGGTTTTTCGTTCACTTTATACAACATTTAAAAATAAAATATGCAGGAGCAAAAGAAAAGGGGATATGAAAGAAAAGAAATGCTAATCATTACCAATCATGATGAAAACATAGTATTTCAAATTATTCAGCACAAAGAATAAACATTGGAGTAATTTAGTAAATTGCTTTAGTCATGCATTTTAAATTCTTTGAGATATTTTCACTTAATGTTGGCTATTTAAAAGCCAGATTTGGTTTTTAGTGTTAGTATGTGTACTTATGTTTCAAGTGAATTATCCCACGTATTCTATTGACAAACAATGCTCTCAGCCCTGTGGTTTTCACTTATAGCTTTACCATTATTTTACTGGATAATTTCCACTAGTCATTAAAATAGTACTTGCAAATGTCTTCAGTAGCTATTCTTTTGTTATTTAGAAATTCTCTTATTCCTTGCTGTGTGAAAATGGCACATACTGTGATTAAATGAGATGCAAAAATCTCACTCCCATTTGGTTTGGTGGCATTCAGTGTGCTTCCATGTAGAGTAAATGAGACTGGTGGTCTTTCTACTGAACATTATTTCTCAGTATATTCACAAAGAAGGAATACTGTTTGAACCGTATACAGAAGAGCTCATCTCTTCTCAGACAGGGATAAAAGAGACATTTTTCTGTTGGCTGACAAATTTGAATAGGTTTAGATTATTAGTCACTCATATCTGTTCCAGTAATCTCTGTGTGTACTTAAGTACAGACATTTCTGATATTTTCTTTTGTGTCATATGATGTACAATATCATCCAGATAATTGATTGGAAAAATATTTTCAAGAGGAAAACTCACAAGAAAATGCAAGTGGTTTTGTTTAAAGAAATTAAAATATCTTTTTTTGTTTTACGAGACAGGGTTTCTCTGTGTTGTTTCAGAGGCTATCGGTCCAGCCCGGCCTCGAACTCATCACAGAGATCCGCCTGCCTCTGCCTCCCGAGTGCTGGGATTAAAGGTGTGCGCCACCACTGCCCGGCCAAGAAATTAAAATATCTTATGTAGAGTAATAGTCTATATGTATTTTCCACCCCATTTTCTTTCTAAGTGTATACATATGTGTATTTATGTGTGTAATGGTTATGTTTAAAGACAAAAATAAAATATAGAAAGAAGATAACAGGGAACCTGGCATAAGTTATGTTTTATTCTGCTATGATTTTCAGAATTTTGCTTTTATTATATACTGCTACAAATTTTAATTGTATCCAATGACCTGAGACAGCCTAATATTCAGTCACTCATACAAATAATATCTCACACACAATATAATAAACATACAATTGTGATATTTTATAATGTTTCTTTTAATTGGAATTCAGAAACTTAGGCTCCATACTTTTAGCAAAGACACAAAGTAGGAAAGCTAAACACCCTTATGACTAGACAAATTAAGACCTCCATGAATGCTTGCAAAGGGTTCAAAATGGTGGTTTTACTATAAAATTTGAAGCAGTGCTAAGGGAAATGTGGCCACTTTGACCAGTGATCCACCTCTAGGTCAAGCTTTAAAACTGTTAAACAGAAAATAAAAAGTAGAAGTAACTCATTGTTTGAGTCTATCAAAGAAGTTTTATCATTAATCAAAAGTATTATGTGTTCACCCTAAAACAAATATATTTTATACATGAAAGAAGCATTTACAAATAGCTTATGTTTCTAAAGTAAGGAACAAAAAACATTATCTGGACAAAATTTCAAGCTTTCAAATGCCACTTACTTCTGAGACTTCGTATAATAAGTAGTGAATTTTCTGGAGATCATCAAGTAAACACAGGGACATGGAAATTCTCTTTCGTTTGTTCTCAGAATTGTTCTTGTCATAGAACTATATCTATGTGGTTGAGTTTCATGGCCCACTTAAAATGTTGACATTATTACAACAACTTAAATTTCAGTAGCACATAAATCTCCATCACAGACTGATTTTAGTTTTCTTCTTGGAGAGAATTTTTATCTTCTCAGTATCAAATACAATCCAGTGATATTTACTTATAATTTTCTACAACTTCTCCTTCCCTTGTATAATTTGCAAGATAGCTTCATAAACGTAAATAGCTGCTATTTGGGCCACTCTATTTTTGCTTACTGAAAGTATTATCTCTCAGAAAGGAATTTGCTACCCACTATGATGTCTAGAAAAGCATAAGTATGGTTTGGTGGATAGTATATTCTTGGTTGGACCATCAGTAATGACTGAAAATTATAATAATTCAACCTATTTGGATAGTTTAATGTCCGTAGTGTTTCCGTAGAAGAAATCTATAAGCTACCAAATATGAATGAATTCCTTAATACTAAACTGAATTTATGGTCATTTCCACCTAATGCTTTTATGTGCTTTGATGAAGGGGTTATTTTTCTGTTAACTTTTTAGGCAAACTTATCACCTGAAAAACTTATTTGCTTCTGCTTCTATCTGCTACTAGGATGGCATTTAAGGTAGTCATCATTCTCATTGTTAGATTAGCATATTGTGCTGAGTACTATGATTTCCCAGTTCATCTATTTACCTTCCAAACTTGAAAAACTTACCACATTATGAATGAATGACACATTTTTCTTATGTAACATACTATTTATATATTCATTTGAACCAAGGTTAACTTTCTAACTTGCCTTTGCTGAATAATACCGAAAACAAAATATTGACTTTGATTCATTTAGGCAGATACCCAGGAGTGTTATATACTGTTAAGATGGTATTTTGCATTACTACACTTTGGAGAACATTTAACAATTGTGAAATTAGTTGTACCAATTTTTATTCAAATCCATAGTGTATAAGACTTTCTGTCCTTTTGTACTATTTCAGGAATTTGTTGGTGCTTCATTTATTGATGAAAGCTATTCTGACTGGGATACAGCTTTGTATGTAATTTCATGACTATAGCTGAGGTTTTTTTCATTTATCCCTTTGCAATTAATATATTTTCTTTTTAAAAGTAGATATTAGTTAACATGCTCATTTATTGATTGTGTTAGTAATGGTTTTGTTTGATTTCATGGCTTTTTAATTAATTCTGTCTAATAACAATTTTTATATAAATATGTGAAAAAGATTTTTCTTTCATTCTGTAATATTCTTCACTGTTTTCTATTTTTTGCTGTTTAGACAATTTAATTTGATGCAATGCAAGTTGTCAATTTTTGGTATTTCCTGTACTTTTTGAGTTCTCTATAAAAGAAATTTTTGTTTATGCCTTTTCTACTTGTACCCTTTTTTTTCATTTTACTTGCCCTCTTGCTTCATGATGCCTGGCACATTACCAAGGAAAACTGATGTGAATGTATACCCCTGTCTTCTTCCTAATGTTTGAGGAAATATCTTTAGTTATTTATTCCATGCAGTTTTGGAGGAATTTTTTTTTACAAAGCCCTTATTATGTTGATGTATCTGTACTTAGCAATTTGAAGTTACTTTGAAAGTTTAGCCTATTTTGTGACTTTCCAATATCTTATTGAGAAGATCATATTACCTTTAACTTAATATTCCTGGATTCACTTATGTTCTACAAGTCTTTCATTGTCTAAACAAAAGAAACTGGATTATGGTTTTTAATAAATTCAAGATGATAGTAATTATATTAGGATGTATTTATTGAGGATTTCAGGGTCTGTATTAGAAAATGCTGTGTAGATTTTTCTTTTTGTGTGTTATTTTCTCTGTGTGCTTATCCTATTTTATTTTCTGGCGAATCCTGGCATCTTGGAATGTGTTGAAAAGACTTTATATGTTATATAATAAATTAAGGAGGAATAGTGTCAGTTTATAAGATATTTGGCAGATATTTCATTTTTCTTAGGAGACATTTTATCACTACTTCATTGTTCATTATTTATTTTACTTTTAAAATAACATCTGGCTTTAATTTTTGAATGGCATATATAAATGGAAATGTATTCATTACTTATTTTGCCTAGATTTTCCAGTTCATCAAAATATAAGTTTTCAAATTACCCAGTAGTCCTGCGGTTTTCAGTAAAACCTCCTTCTATTATCTACTTTTATGCTGCTGTGATGAAACACAAAAACCAAAAATTAATTCATAGAAAGAAAAGCTCATTTTGACTCAGGATTCCAGGGAGATAAGACTCCATCCTGGCTGGTAGGCATGATTTCAGGATGGCATGAAAGCTAGGACAGAAAGCTAAGAGCTCATATTATATCTCGAATGAAAAGCATGAAAAAGAAAGAGTGAATTATAAATGACTAGAGAATTTAGACTCTCAAAGCATTCTTCCAATTGTAACCTTCCACCATCTTGGCAACACTTCCTAAAATTCTTTCATCACTAGCAAATGGGAAACCAGTGTGTAAATACTGAAGCATATATTGGATATTATTAAAATCACATTTCACTCCCTTTTTCTCACAGAATCATAGCTATATCATACTGCAAAATGTGTTTATTCCACCTTCAAATGCCCCTATTGTCTTCCACAGTCTTACCACTTTGAAAGTCAAAAGTCTCTCCTGAGACTCGAGGAGATAACTTATTTATATCCCTCTGTAAAACCAAGGAACTAATTGCATAATTGCAATATAAAGAAATATAAAAGCATAGAACATACATTATCATTCTAACGTGGATGAATGTAGGTACAGTGTGAAATAATGAACAAATACAAGATCAAAATGAAGCAAGAGAAACTGCAAGTCTTGTAGGTCCATCTCTGGTATCTGGAACCCAGTCCTCAAAGGGCTTAGATTCATTGACTTCTTTTTATTTGCTGCCTACAAAATGTTTACCAATGTCTAGCAGTTTCTGTTTCCTTTCATTGACAGATAACTTATGCCTTTGGCATATCAAATATTTGGGGATAGTTTACTGCAACTCAGACTTGCTTTTCACATCTTCAGGCAATATTCTCTCATGGCAATCACAGAGGGTGTTCCCTGCCACATGCAAACTGATTTCAATGGCTCCTTGAAACACAGGAGGAGGAATTCATAAGCCTTTAATTCTTGCATCTTTAAAGTCTCTGAAGTAAGCAACACATATATGGAAGTACCAAGTTCCACTGAAAACTTGTGATAGATACTCGCCTCATTTAATTATGTTAGCATCATCTTTTAAACTAGTTGCTTTCTAGGAGCAGAAAATTTTTTAGTCTTTCATACATTGGAAGTTGAACTGGGTGGGGTCTTGTGAAAGGTGTGAGTCATAATTCTAATGGGCAGATCATCCTGGATTTTATAATAAAGCAGACAGAAAAGGTCATTTAAGTAGTACTACTCTGTGTACCATGCTTCAGTTTATGTATATAGAGTCCTTCCTTGTGTTCCTGCCTTCACTCCCCCGAGTGATTGACATGAGGCCTATAATAAGAAATAAGCCCTTACTTACCCATGTTGCTTTTGTCATTTACGATAACAATGTAACGGCTAAGACAGTAAATATTATGAACTACTACAAATTATCAAGAACAAATGCATTTCTAAGGAGGGGGAGATTGATAATACTTATTCTTAATGCTTATAAGAAAAAAACGTTTGAAAATTTGAAACAAATCACGAATTTATCAAATGTTGTAACTAGCTTAGATATCCTCATTCACTTTTTCCTTATTAAGTTTATTGTGAGCTAAAAGGATCTTGGTCTATGTTTTATGAAGAATTGCCATGTTTATGAAGATAATGATATTCATGCTATCTTTGAACATGCTTCATATTCTAACCATAAAGATAGGTAAAAGGCATTCAATTCATCAAATTTCATATTATAATATATACTAAACGTGAAAGAAAATGGTTTGGGAAATTTAAATTATACAAGAAGACAAAAATATTTTGATGCAATGTCTGTCTTTTGACCTGTAAGAAACACAGAACTTTTTACAACATCTTGATAATGGGGCCAAAGTGAAAAATTTGAAAACAAAAAATAGAGTTTGATTTGTTGAGGTCACAGGATCCACCACTGCTACAATGAATGACTAGAAAAAGGAAGACAAAGAAAGTACACCAAATTACAATGAACCTACACAGAGATCTAGAAGTTGACACCAGAATAAAAAAACTACTAAGAATGAAAAAATAAAATCCCTATTTTGAGTTGACAAATGCTACAGGCACAATAGGAAAAGCTATGAAACTTAAATCTGAAACGTTAATATTGGGGGTAGTACTTTGTGCTCTACTTAATTTTTAGTTTAAAGGTGTAAAAATCCCATTGTATATACATACAATAGAATGGGAAATTTGCTATCTTAAAAAAGCCTTCAATAATTCACTTTCTTCAATAAGGAGCATTATGTACTTCTTAGTAAATTCGGCATTCAAAATTATGTATTTTGTCATAATATACATAGTTCATTTATCAAATAAATTTTGTTAAGCTTTTAACCAAAACCTGAACAGCTTACTAAATTGGACACATGAAATTTAACAAGATATGTTAAACATTAAAACAAACATGAGAGGAATGAGCACATAAGTCAAGACATTTAAAATAAGCTTAATATGGTAAGTGTCCTAAATTAAAATGTAGACAACAGTGAAGAAGAAAATATTAGTTTGGACAGAGATAATAAGATTGTTAGGAGAAATCTTAAATATGAGCACTGTAACAGAAATGAAGAGTGTTTTTATAGGCTTAATGCTTAAATAAAGAACTAACATGAGGACTTGTCAATAGAATCTCATAAAACTACAAATACAAACAAAATGAAAGCATGCCTACAGTGAAAATTGCTAAGTAAGAATCATAAGACAACTATAGCAGATGCAACAAGATAAACGGGAATGATATAAAAAGACAAAATATGTAGGAATAACTACTGAGTATTTTTATAAAATAAGTAGCAGACCTTGAATCTATAGATTTAAGACTCAGAGATCATCAAACAGGACAAAAATAGCATCAAAGCCACAGATATCAGGAACAAAACTCCAGAAAACAAACCTCTTAAATCTTTGTGTAAGCATACAATGATCTGACATACATATTGTCTTATGAGGCAATATTTATTTAAAATTGGGAATGTTACTTGGCCATAGGACACAGGATAATTAAACCAGGACTAGTGTAGAGGCTTCCTATTTCCTGGCTGCCTCATAGTTCCTGAAATCTATATTCATGGAAACAGGGAATAATTGTCATGTACAGTCTTACCTGTATAATTTTCGTATATCAATACTGATCATCACACAAGATGAATCCAATGGTTCAGTAATGACAAGTGTATCATGAGAATAACCTTATAACCTACTGCTTTAAAATTAGATTTCCTGCACTCTCTAAAAGACAGAATTCATATTTGTAATGTAATCCTTGTGAAAGTCACATGGGTGAGAATATTATAGACCTTACTAGGGTAGTTAATTTGTTGTTTTGTTAAATGTACATACTATAAATAACAAAATCTCTTCTATATAGTTAAGACTAGTACAGCTGTCCACTTTTGTCAGAGAGCCATGTTTCTACAGTGTTTAGCAGTGACATTAGAAATGCAAAATTGGTTAAAGCACAGAGAATAAATGATTATTGAAGGCCTTATGCTAAATAGAAATACCAAAACACCCCATAAAAGGCTCTTTTAACAAAAAAAAAACAGAGGAAAGAAGGAAAGAACACTGTTGAAAATCTGATTTCTTGGGACAGTTGTGTTCTTGAACTCATAGCATCTATACAAGTTTTGGAATTTCAACAATCTGTGATGGGAAGGGAAGAGGCTCATTAGACCCTATCTGTATCTGATGACTTAAGCCCAGGATACAGTATTTCATGTTGGATGTAGCAGCATTTTCTTCCTTTTTTTTCCTTTTTAGTCTAAATTGAAAACAAGATTATTTTACATGTCAATCCCAGTTCTCTCTCCCTCCCCTCTTCCCCTGCCCTCCACCAGGCCCCATCCCATCCCCTTTCTGTTGCCCAGAGAGTATGAGGCCTTTGATGAGGGACTGTCAATGTCTGTCATATAATTTGGAGCAGGGCCTAGATCCACTCCATGTGTCTAGGATGAGAGAGTATCCCTCTATCACATACTCTTCTTAACAAGTTTCTATTGATGTTTCTCTAAATAACCCCAAAGAAACAGATTGGATCAAATGGAAATACATGAATGTAGAAAGGAGTCTATTTGAGAAGTATAAGAGTATAAGAAATGATGGAATGGGCATGATATTATAAAAATAGTGAATATTATTGAAATGTGCTATGAAACTTTAAAATTTCAAAATAAAATACATTTTTAGGTGTGATGCTATATTATTTGTTTCTTTAAAGCTTGCCTGAGGTTTCAGAAAGCAAAGTCAGCAAGAAGCAATAGAAGCCAGGCACATACCTTTAATCCAGGGACTTGGTATTAAGAGGTAGACAGATCTCTGTTAGATCAAGGCCACACTGGGGTACATGAAATTGATCCAGTCCTGAAGAGCAACAGCTCACACATAGATAATCTCAGCACTTGGAACAACATGCCTTTAATCCCAGGACTCATGAGAGGTATTTAAGATAGGAACAGGGTGTCAGAGCTGACATTCATTCTCCAGCCACATTGAAGATAGGAAGACATAGATGTCTCAGGATTCTCCAGCTACACTGAGGAGAGATAACTGTCGGGGTTTTTTGTGGAGCCAGGATTGCCTTTCCGCCTGAGGTAGGGTAAGCACTAGTGGCCAACTGTTTTGCTTTTCTGATCTTCAGCTTGAAGTTTGAACCCCAGTATTAGTCTCTGGGTCTTTTAATTTTTGGTTAGAGTTAAGAATAGTTAATAGAGGCTAATAAAATCTGAATTGATTCATGTTAATTAACTAATTCATTCATGTTAATTAATTAATTACATCTCAATTTTCAGAAAACATGTAATCAGGTGCAAAGTAGAATTAACAATACACATGTACTCACGTGTCTCTACTAAAAACAACTTAGTAGTCTGAAACATTATGTTAATAACATGTGCTATGTGTTCAAGGCAAATCTGGGCTACATGGGGAATTCTCAGTAGTCTAGCCTGTAGAGGGGAAAATAAACAAACATAATTAATTATCAATATAAGTAGCTTTCAAGAAATTATAAGAACCATTATTAACAAAATATTTTATATGTTAAATTTAAAAGTTCCTATTAAGAAATATAGAGTACAAGCAGTGTATGTAGCTACAATAGAATATAATATCTCATCATTTAAATAATATTTATTTTGTTATTTTCAATTCTGTGTATATGTTTGCATGTAGTGATATATTATTTCTGATTTAATAAAGCTTGCCTGATGATTCAGAAGGCAAAGTCATCCAAATGCTACAGAGACCAGGCAGTGGTGTCATACACCTTTAATCCCAGGATTCAGGAGACAAAGACAGACAGATCTTTTTGAATTCAAGGCCATCCAGGCTTCCACAAGATTGAATCAGTTTAGAAGAGTAAGAGAGCTCATACCTTTAATCCTAGGACTCATGAGAGCTATTTAAGACAGGAATTTAAGACAGCTATGAGGCATTCATTCTCTAGCCACACTGAAGATAGAGACATTCATTCTCCAGCCATGCTGAGGAGAGGTTACTGTCCAAGACTTGGTGAGAGCTCATGGAGACAGGAAGAGCCCATTCATCCTGAGGTAAAGGTAAGAAGCTAGTGGCCAGTTGCTTTGCTTTTCAGATATTTAACTTAAAATTTGAACCCCAATATCAGTCTCTTAGTCATTTATTATTAATGTTACATTTGTGGGTATATGAACATGAATATGGGTGTCCACAAATGCCAGAAGACCGTGTCAGATGACCTAGAGCTGGAGTTATAGGTAGATGTGAGTTACTTGACCTGGATGCAAAAAACAAAGATCATCTGTAAGAATAAGTTTTCTTAACTATTGAGTCATCTCTCTGGCCCCCAAATATTGTATTTCTCAGTTTTATAATAGGTTGGTTTATTTAGAATAGCAACTTTATAAAGTTATTGAATAAGCATAATCTATAACAGCACTTACAATTCATATATTAATTAAATAAATGAGATTATAGAATGTTAGAAGGAATTACACAGGGAAAAGTATTAAATGTTTTTCTATTAAGGAAGATAAATAAAATAACACAATAGTCAATATAGCTATAGTAAAAAATCACTTTAAATTTCAGTGGTTCAAATACATGAATAAAATAGCATGATTTTTATAGGAAAAAGAAAATTTAAGAGTCAAGAATATAGCAGCAACAAGAAATTAACTATGTATATATAAATGAAGAGAAAGGCTACAATAGGTCATGCTAATACTCATTAAATTATTAATTCAACATAACATTTATTAGTGATAAAAGAGTTAACAAATAAGGATTATTGATGAATTTCCAAATAAATATAATAACTATAAAAGAACATTAAGAGACATGAGACAGCTTTAAACATCATGAATTACTTAGTTATTCAAGTGACAGGAGGAGATGGATTCATCTAAAGTATAATTAAGTAGTTTGTTTTCAAATTGAAGGATTTAGATTTGTTCTGATTGCATTGCAGATGTGGTAGGCAGCTGAACATTCCTAAAAAATCAGTAAACACATAAGTGCTTACTGATATGCAATGAAAAAAGTAAATTAACTACTCTTAACCTAAGGATATCCTCTTCTGCCATGGATATGAATCAGATTCCACTTACTATAGTTTTAAATAACTTTAGTAATATTGAATTATTTTCTCATGTTTGGGGGAACAAAATTGTTAATACAAAGTAACATGAGTTAAAATCAAATACAACTTCAAGGAGAGCTATATGAAGTGTATTACTTAAAAATTTCACCACCCTCAACAAATTAATAGATGCCAAGTGCAGAAAATAGCTTAAGCTAGTAACTCAGCTGAACATAACTATTGTATAACTGAGAATGATTGTCATACATGAACTAACTCATGTTTAAGAAGCAGGATATATATTTCCTCCAAGTGGAATGCAGTAAAAATTGTACTTGGCTCTTAAAATATAAACAGAAAAAAAGCTTGGTTGGTAAGGAATTGGGGTGAATCTAAGACTAGTTGGAGTTGGGAGAGGGACTGAATATGATCAATATACAATGTATGGAAATCCTCAGAACTAACAACAACTTTAAAAATCACACTGTAGAATGAACCTTTAGCTGAGAAAATAGCCAGAAGTTCATTGTGATGAAAGAGTCCTACACACACACTCTCTAAATAAATAAATAAATAACCAAATAAATAAATCAATAAATAACTGTGATATTTAAAAGAATAAAACCTAGTATAGAAGAATAATAAAAAAGATGGTAAGTACATAGTCATTCTTCTATGAATTTGTCAGAATGTGACTCCTCATGAAGTGATATATGTTATAAGAAACACACTCTATTTCTTCCTTCTAGGGAGATCCTTGCATTCCCCTTACATGCTCCCTCTTTCCCTAACATCTCCGGATCTATGGATTGCACTCTGATTATCATTTTTTAGGAATATACAAGCAATTCATATTTTACTTAATAGTATCCCAATGCAACAAGTACAGTAGTTGCTTCTACTACACCCCCTTTCCCTACTGTTGATATTGCAAGATAGTTTACACCTGTTAGTGTTAGTTTTCAGTTATATAGGGTTGGGATTGGAAGGAGGTGTTCAGACTTGGGCATCTCTTTCAGATAAGTTTAGGATTTAGATGGGATACATATGTTTAGTTTAGGATATAAGTAGATTATAACTTGCTTATCACCTTCTATGTATATATTTGTATATGTTTGAGCTTTGTATCAAGTTTAAATCTTTTATTTAGACTAAAAGGGGAATTGTAGGGGAAAGCTCACATACTCAAGATACTGTACACACCCCAAATGGACAGGGGTACATGGGACAGGGGGAGATAAAAGGAGAGATAAAGTAAATCTCTCTCTTGGATTCTGGCCACTGCGGGGACCATAGAGTGTTTCTCAGTAACTGATTTCTATATTCACTAAAGTATCTTAGACCTCCTTTTCAGGTAGCATTATTTCCATATTAATGACCATATATGCCAAAGAAAATCTGTATAGTACTAATAAATGAGTGGAAAAAATTAACTTAATAAATAAACCAGATATATTCTGAAGTGGCAAAGGTCTGAAGAACATTGAACTTTTCTATCCATGAATTTTAAAATAGAAACAACTTCTCAAATGGTAAAAGCTATTGCTGTAGTGTGTACAAGTGACCAAATATGGTGGTAAAAATATTAAATCCCATTTATACAGAGTAGCTCTGATTAAATATAGCCACACTAAGGAACATCTTGTTCACAAAGTAGAGAAAAACAGCTACTACTCATACACAGGTGATTACTAATTGACTCATTTGGGACACTTCTGCTTTATCTAAAAACTATTCTTTAGCAAGTTCATGCATATTTATCAAGTAGTTGACAATATTGTGCTCCATTATCTTCTCTAATCCCCATTCCACTACAGTAAACACCTTTTCTTTGGCGATAAGTTGTCCTCCTACTTTCATAGCTTTTTTTTATTGTGAGCAACTACTCTAATTAGAGTTGCTTTCATGAGGTTGAGTGTGTAGGCAGTTATTTATTAGAGCAAAGGTAACTTAACAATAGCTACACTTTGTAGGAATATGATTTCCCCTCATTCAGAAAGTATTAACTGCCTATGGCTCCTCATGAGACTTTTACATATTTTGCAAAACAAATACAAGAACCATGATGACATAGCAATATAAATAATGAAAACAGTGATTTCAAGTCTGTCTGATTAATTGACCTTGAAAATGCACAGAAAGAACAAGCTATACTTCAATGTTTTTACTTTTAGCACTATGTAAATAATCGTTAGATAGCCTGCAAATAATATAGGATATCCATGCCCAATTTTATTGTTTTCTTACTCTTTGGAATCTGAGTATAGGATATTGAAATTTGTTTCTAAGTTACTTTATTTGCAAAGACCTTTCTCGGAGAGATAAAATGACATTCCAACACATTAGTAGAAAAATATTGTCAATAGTAAAAAACACACATATAATCAAGCACCTACAAATAGCAGGGATACTCAAGCACGTATCATTTAATTTGATTCTATATAACACTATCTTATATGCCTTCCTAGAGCCTTCATCCCATGGCTGACAGGTGTAGAGGCAGACACCCACAGCTGAACCCTGAACTGAACTCCTGGAACCCAGTGACAGAGAGAAAGGAGTGATGAGCAAAGGGGTCATGACCTGGTGGGTGAAGCCACAGAGATAGCTGATCTGAACAAAGGGGAGCTCATGGACCCCAGACTGATGACTGAGAGGCCAGCATGGGACTGATCCAGGCCTCCTGAACGTGGGTGTCAGTGAGGGGACCTTGGCAATCTATGGGACCTCAGATAGTAGATCAGTATTTATCCCTGGTGTACAAATGGATTTGGGGAGCCCATCCCACATGGAGAGATGCTCTCTCAGCCTGGACACATGGGGAAGGTCTAGACCCTGCCCATGATGATATGAAAGACATTGGAGATCTCCCATGGAGGGCTTCAGCCTCCCTGGGGAGGGAATGGGAGGGGGTAGAGGGTAGAGAGGTTGGAGGATTGGTGAGGGTCTGAGGAGGAGGGGAGGGAGAGGGAATGGTAATAGCACACAATTTCTCGCTATCTAATTTCTTATTTTAATATCAATTTCTCATTGGTGGTAACTGTTCATCAAACAATATCTATAATAGGGCTGTTTTCTTTGCATTGACATATGAGTAGAAGAGATCTGTGTTATTTCTTATGCAAGATAAATTAGATTTTTTCTTTTTTCTATTTAACTTTTTACACATGTTACTCTCAGTTACCTCTCCCTCCCCTTCTTCCTGAATCCCCCAATCTTCCCAACCCCCCACCCCACTCCATCCACCCTCTGCTCCCCAGGGAGGACTTTTCAGAGTCTGTCATATCATCCAGGGCAGTCTACCCTTTTCTTTGTAGTTTTTTGAGATCATGGTAGGCAATGCCCTGGATAACACTGTAAAATCAATTTTTGAAAACTACCTAATGGAATTCTAATATTTTAGACACTTGAAGGATAATAAAATGAATTAATGCTCAAGTGATCCATTTTATAGTTGAGGCTAATAACACTCTGCTTTTTTATTTCAGGGTACCTGAAATATTCTGTTTTCCTTAAACTTATAACCACATATCACTCAATTAAATATTCTTTACATACATAGTGTATTGTACAATTTCTAAGTTCAGTTGCACTGCTTATTTTTGATGTGTAGAGAAAATATTTATTTGCCAAAAGGTAAAACATAGAGCTATCTCTTTTACTTACGTTATGACTGCCCATGTTAAATGAGCATTGCTAATTATTTAATGAAAACACTCATTGGGAAATTAGTACAATAAACTATTGTGCAAGTAGTGAGGACTTGGCAATCTATAGAGCTCTTTGTAAGAAAAACATTCAGTAAGATTTGGTAGTGAATTAAAAATCTAATATAGAGTGGCATGTAAATGTACTGCCCCAGACACAAGGTTGTTTATTTATATAACATTATTTAACAACAGACTTTCCTACATTAGAGACTTTAACATTTATAACGCAGCTTATTATTTGTTTCTTTTCTGATCAAACAGATATCTCAATGATGAACAAAATGATGTTTTGATAAAGAACTAACATTTAAAATGTAGGAAATATAATGAATTTTTTGAAATTCTTTGAGGGAAATATGGATTCATGTTTGACTTAGCCAAATTTACTGCATTCTCCATAACTCAAAAATTAATGAAAATAGTTTTAGAAAATTAATACCATTCTCCTAAAAATAAGTAGTCATATGTAATGTTAATTTTATAGCTGTAAATTTTCTTACAAAAATCAATCACAATTACATCTAAATATTACATACAAAACTGTGCATAAATATTTTTATATATTTTTTATTTTTAAATTTAAATTTAAATTAGAAACAAGGTTGCTTAACATGTCAATTCCAGGTCCCTCTCCATTTCCCTCCCCTCCTACCTTGCCCTCTGCCCAACCCCCCCCCAATATCCCCTCATTTCCCCAGAGAGGGTAAGGCCCTACATGGGTGTGTCCATAGGCTGTCATTTCATCCAGGGAAGGGCCTAGAACCTCCCCCAAGAGTTCCTGGTGAGAGTGCATCTCTCATTGTTGGATGGGAGTCCAAAGTCATTTGTATACCTGGGATAAATACTGATCTACTATCCAAGGCCCAATAGATTACCTAGGCCTCCTCACAGGTACGCACATTCAGGGGGTCTTGATCAGTCACATGCTGGATTCCTAGGGATCAGTCTGGGATTCAAGAGCTAACCCTTGTCAGGTCAGCTGATTCTGGGGGTTAAACCAGCACAGTGTTAATGCCTTTGGTCATCAGTCCTCCCTTTCTGTCACTGGATTTCTTGAGTTCAGCTCTATGCTTAGCCATGGGAGTCTGCCTCAGTTTCCATCAGCCACTGAATGAAGGTTCTGTTTCCCAGACTCTCTGGCATGGGATTGTAGGCTGGCACTCCCAGATCTATGACTAAAATCCATATATGAGAGAGTACATGTCGTGTTTCTCTTTTTTTGACAGGGTTACTTCACTAAGGACAGTTTTTTTCTATTGCCATCCATTTGCCTGCAAATTTCAAGATACCACTGTTTTTTTCTGCTGAATAGTACTCTATTGTGTAAATGTACCACGTTTTCTCCGTCCACTCTTCGGTTGAGGGGCATCTAGGATGCTTCCAATTTCTGGCTATTACAAATAATGCTGCTATGAACATAGTGGAACAGATATCCTTGTATGAATGGGCATCGTTTGGCTATATGCCTAAGAGTGGAGTTGCTGGGTCTTGTGGTAGGTTTATTCCTATTTTTCTGAGGAAATTCCATTCTGATTTCAAAAGTGGCTGTACAAGTTGACACTCCCACCAGCAGTGAAGGAGTGTTCCCCTTTCACTGTATCCTCTCCAGCATAGTCATTGGCGTTTTTTATTTTAGCCATTCTGACAGGAGTAAGATGGTATCTCAGAGTTGTTTTGAGTTGAATTTCACGGCTGATTAAGGATTTTGAGCACTTTCTCTAGTGCCTCTCAGCCATTTTATACCGCTCTATTGAAAATTCTCTCTTTAGTTCTGTAGGCCATTTTGTAATTGGATCCTTTGGTGTTTTGCAGACTTGCTTCTTGAGTTCATTGTAAATTTTGGAGATCAGCCCTCTATCAGATATGGGGTTAGTGAATATTTTTGCCCATTCTGTGCACTACCTTTTTGTCTTGTTGACTGTGTCCTTTGCCTTACAGAAGCTTCTCAGTTTCAGGAGGTCCCATTTATTAATTGTTGATCTCACTGTCTGTGCTACTGGTGTTATGTTCAGGAAGCTGTCTCCTGTACCATTTCATTCAAGGGTATCACCCACCTTCTCTTCTAAGAGGTTCAGTGTGGCTGGATTTATGTTGAGGTTTTTGATCCATTTGGACTTAAGTTTTGTGCATGGCCATAGACATGGATCAATGGGCATTCTTCTACATGCCAGCATCCAGTTATGCCAGCACAATTTGTTGCAGATGCTTTCTTTTTTCCATTGTATATTTTAGCTTCTTTATCGAAGATCAGATGTTCATACATGTGTGGGTTAATATCAGGGTTTTCAATTCAATTCCATTGGTCTACCTTTCTATTTTTGTGCCAATACCAAGCTGTTTTCAGGACTATAGCTCTATAAGAGATCTTAAAGTCAGAGATGGTGATGCCTCTGGACATTGCCTTGTTGAACAGGGTTATTTTGTCTATCCTGGGTCTTATGTTTTTCCATACAACATTGATTATTGTTCTTTCAAGGTCTGTGAAGAATTGTGCTAGGATTTTAATGGAGATTGCATTGAATCTGTAGATTGCTTTTGGCAGGATTGCCATTTTTACTACATTGATCCTACCTATCCAAGAGCATGGGAGATCTTTCCTTTTTCAGAGGGCTTCTTTAATTTCTTTCTTTAAAGATTTGTGGTCTTGATTATTATGTGGCGAAGGGTCTTTTTTTGTGATCTACTCTATTTGGTGTTCTGTAAGCTCCTTATACCTTCTTTGGCATGTATTTCTTTAGGTTGGGAAAGTTTTCTTCTATAATTTTGTGGAATATGTTTCCTGCCCCTTTGAGGTGGTTTTCTACACCTTCTTCTATACCTATTTTTCCTAGGTTTGGTCTTTTCACGGTGTCCCATATTTCCTGGATGTTTTGTGTTAAGGCTTTGTTGGACTTAAGATTTTCTTTGGTTGATGAATCTATTTCTCCTAGTATATCTTCAACACCTGAGATTCTCTCTTCCATCTCTTGTGTTCTGTTGGTAATGCTTGTATTGGTAGTACCTGACCATTTGCCCAGCTTTTCTATTTCCAGCCTTTCTTCAGATTGTGTTTTTTTCATTGTCTCTATTTCAGTTTTCAACCTTTGCACTGTTTGAATTGTTTCTTGCAATTTTTGGTTTATCTTTTCATCCATTTGTTGCATTTTATGATTTTTTTGGTTTGCTCTTTCTTCCATTTCTTGCATTTTTTGGTTGTTTTTTTTTTCATTTCTTGTATTTTTTTTTGGTTTGTTTTTTCTTCCATTTCTTTGAGGGATTTTCCTATATCCTCTTTTAGGGCCTCTATCATTTTCATGAAGTTGTTCCTAAGGTCATTCTCTTCTGCTTCATTTGCATTGGAATGTTGGAGTCTTGCTGGTGTGGAGTCTCTAGAATCTGGTGGTGTCATATTTGTTTTTCTGTTGCTGAGTTTGTTTCTGTATTGTCTCTTTCCCATCTCTTCTTCTAGTGGGTGCAGAAAGAGCTCCTTATTGGTCTGGTTAGGGGACCAGAGTTCCCTTTCCTTGGGCACTAGCAAGTCAAATACTCTGGCAGTTCTTCTATTCCTCATCCTAGTTCTGGTCCTGTGGGTGGAGAAGACCAGGAATCTGGGGTGCTTAGCCTCCCACCTGGTCCCCTGGTCCCTATGGTGGAAGAGAATACTTGGTATCTGGGGTGCTTGGCTCCTGCCTGGATGGGAGGCTCTGTGGCCATCCCCAGTCACTGGAAGCATGCTGGGATTTCATTCCTTGTTTACCTTGATCTGCTGGTTTCCTAGTCTCCTTGGTGGAAGAGAAGACCTGGAATCTGGGGTGCTTGGCTCCTGCCAGGATGGGAATTTCTGTGCAGTTCCCAGGCAATCCCCAGGCACTGGAATGCAGACCCGGAAGCAGGGCCTTTTTTTCTTTTGTGCATAAATAATTTAAGCAAAATATTTATTTAAAACTAAAATTTTATTTAAATTAGAAACAATCTTATTTTTCATATCAGTCCCAGTTCCCTCACCTCAAATCCTTTCCCCCTACCAATGCCCCCACAATGCCTCCATCCCAACCACCATCCACTCCCCTGGAGGGTGAGGCCTTCCATGGGGTTCATCAAAGTCTGCCAAATCATTTGGCACAGGGCCTAGGCCCTCCCCAGTTTATCTAGGCTTAGAGAGTATTCTTTCATGGGAAAAGGATTTCCTAATCCATTTATACACTTCAGATAAATACTGGTTCCACTGCCAAAGGCACTATAGACTTCCCTGACCTCCTATCTGACACCCACATTCAGAGGGCCTGGTTTTGTCCTATGCAGATTCCCCAGGTGATAGACTGGGTCCATAAGCTCCCTATGTGCTCAGATCAGCTGTTTCTGTGGATTTCCCCAGCATGGTCTTGACCAATTTGCTCATCTCTACAACTGCTGTGGGTCTCTGCTTTACTTCTATCGGCTACTGGATGAAGGTTCTAGGATGACATTTAAGGTAGTTATCATTCTCATTATAGGAGATTGCATTTAAGCTAGCCACTCCACTATTAGTTAGATTCTTAATTGGCATAATCTTTGTAGATCTCTGGACATTTCCCTTGCGCCAGATTTCTCTTTAAACCTATAATGTCTTCCTCTATTGATATATCTCTTTTCTTGCTCTCCTCTATTCTTCCCCAGACTCAATCTTACTGATCCCTAATGTTTTCTTCCCCCTCCTATTTCTCCTGCCTTGCTCCCCCCTCTCCTGTGTTCCCAATTTGTTCAGAACATGTTGTCCCTTTCCCCTTCTCAATGGGACCATGTATGTAACTTTCTTAGTGTCCTCCTTTTTTTCCTAGCTTCTCTGGAGGTGTGGATTGTAGTTACTCCTTTGTTCTATGTCTAGTATCCACATATGAGTGAGTACATACCATATTTGTCTTTCTGTGACTGGATTACCTCCCTCAGTGTGGTTTCTTCTAGTTCCATTCATTTGCCTTCACATTTCAATATCTCAATATGTTTTCTACTCCAATGTGTAAATGTACAACATTTTCTTTGTCCATTCTTCGGTTGAGGGGCAACTAGGTTGTTTCCTGGTTCTGGCTATTACAAATAGTGCTGCTATGAATGTAGTGGAACAGATGTAGTTGTGGTATCAATGTGCATCCTTTTGGGTATATGACTATGAATGGAAATGCTGGATCTTGTGGTAGACTGATTCCCATTTTCCTGAGAAAATGACATACTGATTTTCAAAGAGGTTGTGTGAGTTTGCATGCCCACAAGCAATGGAGGAATGTTCCCCTTTCTCCATATCCTCTCTAGTGTAAACTGCCTTTGCTGTTTTTGATTTTACTCATTCTAACAGATATAAGACAGTATCTCAAAGTTGTTTTGATTTGCATTTCACCAATGACTAATGATGTTGAGCAATATTTTAAGTGTCTTTCAGCCATTTTATATTACTTTTTTGTGAATTCTCCAGTTCTGTACCCTCTTTTTAATTGTATTATTTATTATTTTGGTGACTAGCTTCTTGGATTCTTTGTATATTTTGGAAATCAGCCCTCTATCAGATATCAGGTTGGTGAAGATATTTTCCCATTCTGTGGGCTGCTGTTTTTTCTTGTTGACTGTGTCATTTGCCTCACAGAAACTTCTCAGTTTCCTTAGGCCCCATTTATTAATCGTTGATCTAAGTGTCTATGCTACTGGTGTTATGTTCTACCAATTTGTTCAAGGGTACTTCCTGCTTTCTCTTCTAAGAGGTTCAGTGTGACTGGATTTATGTGGAGGTCTTTGATCCATTTTGACTTATGTTTTGTGCATGGTGATACATATGGGTCTATCTGCAGTCTTCTACATGCCAGCATCCAGTTATGCCAGCACCATTTGTTGAAGATACTTTCTTTTTTTGATTGTATATTTTTAGCTTCTTTGTCAAAAATCAGATGTTCATAGGTGTGTTAATTAACATCCATGTTTTCAATTTGATTTCATTTGATCTACCAATCTGTTTTCGTGCCAAAACCAATATGTTTTCATTACTATGGCTTTAAGTCAGGGACAGTGATACCTCCTAAAGTTCCTGTATTGTATAGGGGTTTTTGACTATCCTAGGTTTTTTTCCATATAAATTTGAGTATTGTTCTTTCAACATATGTGAAGAACTGTGCTGTGATTTTGACAGGCATCTAATTGAACCTGTAGATCACTTTAAATAAGATTGCCAGTTTTCCTATGTTGACCAAGTGACAACTTATTCTGGAGAGGTTTAGAGACAGGGGTCACTCATCCAGTGCTGGTGGGAATGCTAACCTGTACACCCAAATTGGAAATTAGTAAGACAGTTTCTCAGGAATATAGGAATCATTCTAACTCAAGACCCTGCAATTCTGCTCTTAGGCATATACCAAAAGGATGCACATTCATACCACAAGCACATTTGTTCAACTCTGTTCATAGCAGGATTATTTTTAGTAGCCAGAACCTGAAAGGAACCTAGATAAAAATAAAGCCTGGAACATTCCTTATGCATTTATAATATTGCAATAAAGAAAATTAAATGTTCAGCTTAATTGGAATGTGTTACTTATTATATAATAGTATTTTCAAGTGAAATAGGTTGTGAAATTATAGAATTTCTTTGTATTAATTTCTTTTGTTTCTAGTTACTACATGGTTTAATTCTATCAGAGCTTTTTTGGAAACATAGAGTCATAGTTTGCATTCACATGGCCGTGACATAGTTTTTAAATACTTTGCTTGTTGATTGAGTGGTTACTTGATATATTGTGAATGAGAAAGGTAGTGAAATGATGAATATTCTTCAGAATTCTTTTTATTACTGATATAAAAGCACTATTGTATTTTGAGTGTTCTATTTGTTTCATTGCAATGTTCTCTATTTTTGTTTTCAAAGTCAGCATTGTTAAAAAATAATTTAAATGGTTTGTACAAAATACATATAGATATAGAACCTGAGAATTTTATTTCCTTCATTATAATGTTTGTATGTTTGTTGCTTTTAGAAATCTTCAATTACAGTAAATTCAATGCAAAATTCATGACAAAGACCCTATTGTTCATGTTCTTGCATTAAAGAGGAAATTTACATTTCATCTTGAATTTAATGTCTACTGTAAAAATTTTAATAATGATTTTAATTACTGAAGCAAATTTCAGCAATAGTTGTTCAATACAAATGCAATAAAGCACAACCATGATTAATTGTTAAAATGTTGGTGATGCATTTGATAAAGTTTATTGTATAGCATTGCTCTCTTTACAGTGTTATTCCAAATATATTAAAAACATAATATAATGCCAGGCACTGGTGGCACACACCCTTAATCCCAGCACTGGGGAGGCAGAGGCAGGCAGATCTCTGTGAGTTCAAGGCCATCCTAGTCTACAGAGTGAGTGCCAGGATAGGCTTCAAAGTGACACGGAGAAACCCTGCCTCAAAAAAACAGCAACAAAAAAAGAGCATAATATGAGTTGATAAATGACAGTCAGTGCGCCAAAACTCTTAAAATGCCAGTTTTATCATTTCTAAGCAAATTAATTGTTCTTATATGATACTGAAAAAATCTAGAGCTCCAGTCTGTCTATTAGATTATGTAATATATGTTATATGTCCTATCTAGTATATTTAGTTTGTATTTATACAATGTAATGTAGTTCTTTTAAACATTCATGCATGTATAGCTTGTATCTTGATCATGTTCCCTTTCTGTCCATCCAACTCCCTCTAAATATTGCCAAATGTGTATCTCTACCAAACTCATAATCTCTTTAAAAATAACTCACAAAGACCAATTAGTGCTATACCTATGTACATAAATATGGAATCATCCACTGTGACTTGAGTAACCTATTGATGACCAAAATAAAAAGATAAAATAATTGATTCTGTTTCAGTGTTATTAATTATAAATAGCTCCTTGCCTAGGGTTGGGATATTTAGAGCCACTCCTCACCAATTCCTATACATTTTAATTTGATTGATTTTATGTTTTAAAAGATAACCACATTTCATGAAAGTTCATGCATGCAACTGTCATGTTATGTTCAGAGGGAAGCATTTCACAGGGCTGTTGCCAATCCTATGAATCTTAATTTTATATCTACTATTATGATTTTACTTAGCTGTTCTTGTGACAGATTGCATTAATATAGGCATGCCGTTTTGTATGAAAAATATTTAAAAGTATTTTAGAACATAAATTGTATCCTGAGAAAAATATTAGTCTCTAGCATTGGAAGTGTCCTTACTTTAGTTACAAATGGATAAAAGAAAAAAAAACTAAACTTGAAATTGGTCTCTTTAAAGCCACTCATCTAAATTATCATGCTTGGATTATTTAGACACCTCTGGGGTGACATTGTCATTCAATTTTCAAAATGTGCATACATTATTTTCTTCATCTGAGAATGTCAGTAACAATGTTATACACTGAGTATGCACATGGTTTTTTTCTGTTAATAAAACCTTATCAGAAAGAAAAATAAGTTTCTCACTTTCTGAATAACCTGCATGCATTTTAGTACTTGTTTAGAGACTGACTTCTTGATTTTCATTGCTCGTTAACTTTTGAATATTTATTTCCTATATACCTATTGATTAAAGTATTCTCTTTGTTCTTAGTTAAAAATAGAAGGAACCAATTTTATACAGCTAGATGTGTTAAATGTCTGCATTGCCTACTGATAGTACTAGCCAATCCTCTTTGTTTATTGTCGTAATTAAGCTAGAAAACTTTCAGGATTTCAAAGCAGTGAAAAAATATTAATGAAATATCAAGTATAAATACTCTTTAATATTAATGATGTATATTTTTCTTATTGGTTCCAAATTTTTAGGAGATTATTATTTATATTGTAGAATTAGTTAGAAATTCAATATGTATGTTTATTTAGAAAATAGTATTTAAAGTGTATACAAAGCAATAATACCATGCACAGAGAAGGGGAAAATAAAGAGTACTTTATATCTGAATTAAACCTAATTTAATCAGTATTACTTTGCCATCACTTCAAATACACTATTTCTCAGTTCAAAGTAATAATTGCTTTGTTCTAAAAGTATTTGTGGATATATGTGGATATTTCAGTGCTAGGAATTGTTTAGTATAATGAATGGTAAGCAAATGATTTACCAGTGAGCTATATTTCCATATCAATAGCCACACTTCTTCTTAACAGCATAAGTATTACAGGCTTTGCTGAGTGATTTAACAGGACTCCCATCAGGAATAATGAAATTATTCCTTCTAATGTCTGTCTACTGAAGCACTAATTGAGTCATAATCCCAAATGAAGTTATAAGTATATAATAAATACACATGTCTACTCATTGCCTGTTTTCTAAATAAGATTTGTTAAATATCCAGAGTCCCCAGTCCACTGAAACATAACTTTTTAACAGCTTAGCTTTTCTTGCTGCCCTTTCTTTCTTTTACCTTCATCTTTCTGCCCTCCCCTACTAAGGAACATTAACAACAAACCTCCTGCCTGCTAAGTCCTTCTATGGAAGCAGTTCTCAACCTGTGGGCCAAAAACCTTTAGGGTCAAGTGACTCTTTCACAGGTGTCAATTAAAACCTTCAGAAATTAGAGATGTTTACATTAGGATTCATACTAGTAGCAAAATGAGAGTTATGAAGCAGCAACAGAAATAATTTTGTGCTAAAGGTTCACCACAATATTAGTAGCTATATCAAAGATCTGCAGCACTAGTAAGATTGAGAAGCACTGCTCAACACTAAACACTGTTCATCAATTTTTAAACGTAAGTCTTCAAATTTTGCACTAATGAATACAATTGTCTGATAATAAGTAAAGCATACACTACAAGGAGATTAAAAATAATAAAAATAGTTTACTTTATACTATTTTACTAATAGTGGTTACCAAGAAGTAAATTTTGACTCCAGTTTTTTGTGTTTGGAATCCATTTTTAAGCTTTTTCAGGCTCTATGTGGATGTATGTAACTGGACGTTTGGTGCCTTTTGTAGGGAGAGTTTTCCTGTCCCACAGCCACTCTCAAATAAGCAAACTGAGAATTGTATTTATTATAAGGTCAATAGTTTAGGCTTATTACTAACTAGCTCTTGCATTTTAAGTTAACTCATATTCCTTAATTTTTTTTTTTTGTATTTACGAGACAGGGTTTCTCTGTATTGTTTTGGAGGCTGTCGGTCCAGCCTGGCCTCGAACTCACAGAGATCCGCCTGCCTCTGCCTCCCGAGTGCTGGGATTAAAGGCGTGCGCCACCACCGCCCGGCATCATATTCCTTATTTATGCTCTGCCAAATGGCGGTACCTTTATTAGCATGGCACATTCATCTACTGCTCCCTATATATCTGACTGGCAGACATTCTGATTTCACCCTCTTTCTGCCATCATTCTCAGTTTGGCTTTCCCACATAAATGTTATCCTTTTCAGCTATTGGTCAGTTAGCTTGCTTATTAAGCCAATCATAATGATATATATGCATACATATATATATTCACACAGTGTATAGGAGTGTTATTCAAGAGCAGAGACATTCATTTTATATATACTATACACAAAATGAACATTATGAGACACATTTAAAAAGGTCAAAGTGAAAATTGGTCTCCAAAATTCTTGTTTTTCATTGACTTATTATGTGTGCATTTCAATATTTTTAGTTTGCAATGAATTGAGTCATAGTTTTCAATAAATACTACACATTTGCCACATGAACTTTAAAATAAAATTGATATTTGAAACATTCAATTGTTAGAAAAAATCATCATGCAATTATAGGTGATTAAAAATTTATGGAACAATTTCAGAATTAAAAAAAGTGTGAAATTTCATTCCTGTCACAATTCTTACAGAAAATCACTTTGAAATTACCTGTTTTGTAATGTACTTTACTTTCAGCATTTATTTCCTTTTAACTATCTAATCACATGTCTTTTGATGGACACCTTAGTCTTTCTTAGATGTGGTAAAATTACAGAAACTGGCACAAAATTGTTTTTTTAAAATAAATTACCTGTTAACACAAATAACTTCCAGGCTACATTAACTGATGCCCACAGCCTGTTAGACTTTGAAATACTCAGGTATAGATTTAACCTTTCTGCATATATTGTATTTTCAATAATATTAACTTTCCTCAATCTCACAATAATTAAAGCAAAATATTTAATCATTTTAAATAGGTAATGAAGTTACATGCATTATGGATAAAACATTATTTTAGTAAATACATATAATTTTTATTATTAATTTATTCAAATAACAAAGTCTACTTAATTAAAGAAACTCTTCTCTATTTCTTTTTCCTTTTTATACACTGTGGTAAATAAAAATGTATCTTTATTTTTTTCTCATGTAGAACTAAAAAGCATTACAATAAAATAAGATGGCTTAAGAGAAATGTATTGTAGTTCTGTGCAAAAGCTAATAATACTGTTTTATAAGAATTGACTATGTAAAGAATTTTGTGTTTGTCTTATGGATGAAGTTGGTAATCACTATAATGTTTTGAGTGAGAATGAAACTGTATAGAGTTCCAGAAAACTAAGGGAAGTCGTAAAGGTATAATGTGGAGTTTTCAGAGATCCCAAGTTGTTGGAGATACCAGAGTTGTGGGATTTTTACCAGAGATATCTACAGGTAGGATGAGGAACATGCACAAGAGAGAGATGGATGTAGGAGTGAGCAAAGCAGGAAGTAGTGAGACATCCAAAAAGGCTTTAAATTTTTCACAAATTTAAAACATGGAGATACACATGAAGTTTTCCCTGGTTGGTCTCAGTATTACTGTGGTCCAGTGTTTCTTAAATATTCCACCTTGTCTCTCCTTTAGAATAGTAATGCTGCAACCATACCATTATATATTTGAAATACATAGTTTGTTTTGTTACTTTATTTGTTTCATTTTTGTTTTTTGTTCATTTGTTGATTGTACAAGGGGTTACAATTAAGAGTATGCCTTGAATCTCAGAAGAGATTTTGGGTTTTTGTTGTAATAGTATTGACAATATGAGAACACGGGAATCTTTGAAGTAGGATTGAATTCATTTTGTATTATTTATGACGTCAAGCCTATCAGGACCAGGAGGTGGTATAGGGTAGTTTAGATGAGATTTGCCTTCATAGGCTCATATAATTTGTAAGTCTAGTTTGTGGATTGCTTATAAAGAATTAGAAGGAGTAGACTTGTTTAATGGTCATGTCAGGAGGGTGCAGTTTGACTTTGAGGTTCCCAAAGACCATTCCAGGAGCAGTGTTTCAGATTATTATTTTAAGGTGTGTTACATTTTTCTATGCTGTGGAGCATTTGTTTTAGTAATGCACAGATTTTTGCATTCTTTTATGTCGCATTTATTTATATCTGGGAAGATGTGGTTCTTTGCCTGTCTAAAACACCTGATGGTCTATTAACGACCTGAATACCCTATGGTGAGACAGGAGAAAGGATAGGAAGGGCTGGAAGGCAAAAAGAAGAAATAGGAGGAGAAAGCTGAAGATGAAAGAGAAGGAGCAAGAAATGAATTAGGGCACTAGGGGCTAGGAACCCTGCCACACAGCCAGCCATGGAGTAAGAGTGAAAGTAAGATATACAGAAGTAAAAACAGATAAAAGACCAGAGGCAAAACATAGGTAGGATAATTTATGATAAGAAAGGTTGACTAGAATCAAGCCAAGCTAAGGCTGGACATTTATAATTAAGAATAAGCTTTAGTGTGTTTTATTTATTAGACAACAGTGTGGCAGACTCAACATGAGAGAAAAAAGCCAAAGAACAAAGAGACAAAGAAGTAAAATAACAACCAAAGACAGAGGAGCTGCCTGTGGGTATGATGTAGGCTTTAAGCTACCACTCTAGCACCATGCTTACCTGTCTGTTGCCATGTTAACTGCCTCTGAAACAAGCCCCAATTAAAGTGCTTCTTTTATAAGTTCCCTTGATAATGCTGCCTCTTTACAAAAATATAAAGGGACTTAAGATAAGCACCATGCATCAGAACTTTAATCCCTAAACAAATTAATTATCTGTGCTGTGAGACAGGGTTATATCATTTGCATTTCAGGAAGCAAGACACTGAGTTTTCTCTGGCACACACACACACACACACATACACACACACACACACACACCCAGCAAACCAGTTGTGAAACATTTATCACAGAGCCAATTGAATGTTTATGTAACCAGTATTATAATGGTGATGTAGTTATCAGAACTCTGTACCATCAATATTGAAAATGAAAACCTCCAAATGCAAGAGTATGGAATTATATTGACTATGGAAAATTTGTAAAAATATACTTATATCCCTTTTATTCTAAGGAAATTAATCACCATTTTCACGGAAAAATTGTAAAACATCTTGAAATATACCATGACTTTGGTAGCTGTGATCTATGATAGCAAGGCCTTAGTAGATTTGTACAGTTATTTCATATAAGTTCGCCAATTTTCCCCGTGCCATCTACTTCAATCTATGTTATTGCTTTACAGTAGTTCTTACTTTTAATTATGTATTTCTACCATTCATTGCAGAAAAAGTATTTTGATCTTTTTCAGTTACAAGTTAATGATATTTCCAGGAAGGAGTTCAAGACCAAGATGATCTTGTGTTTTTTTTTTGTCCTTATGATTACGTACATGATTTACTACATTGGCTTCATGTATTGAACCATCCTTGTATTTCAGCAACAAAGTCAACTTGGTCATGGTGAGTAATCTTGATATATGTCTGTATTCCATTTGGTAGTAGTTTATAGGATTTTGACAACAAGATTCACAGGAATTTGGCCTCTAGATTTCTATTTTTAACTGTATATTGATGAGTTTTGGCACTATAATGATTCTAGCTTAATAGAAGATTAGGTGTACTTCTGATTCTAAGTTTAAGGATTTTATACAGATTTTTCTCTATGTAACTCTTGTATATTTCTGCTGTGAATTCATCTAAGTTTGGATTGTTTGTTGTTTTGGAAGGACTTTTTATTCCCATTACAATCCCATCTGATATGAAGATGTTTTGGTTATTGGTCTTTCTTGATTTAAATATGTTAGTTTGGCTGTTCAAGAAATTCATCTTTCAGTTATGGATTCCAAGTAAATGCAGTACAGGATTTTTAAAGTATTCCCCTATAATGTAATATCTGAATTCATTTTTAACTATTTTAAAATTTCACAGTTCATTTTTGATTCAGAGAATTGAGAACTCTCTTTCTTTCTTTTGATGGTTTCAGGCAAGGATCTGTCAATCTTATCTTCTCAAAGAAATACCTCTTAGATTAGGTGATTCTCTGTGTTTTTTCCTTTGCTTCTATCTCACTGATTTCTGCTCTAATTTTTATTTTTCATGCCATCAACAGCGTTTTAATTTTAGTGTTCTTGTTTTTCTGAATTTTTGAGTTGAATAATTAGGTCATTGATTTGTGATTTTTCAAATTATTTAATTTAATTTAATTTTTACTTCTTTCCTTCAATATATGTTTTTATATATTTTATTTTCTTATTTATAATTTAAATTTAAATTAGAAACAAGGTTGCTTCACGTGTCAATTCCCGGTCCCTCTCCCTTTCCCTTCCCTCCTCCTGTGCCCTCCCACCAACCCCTAAAATATCCCCTCATTTCCTACAGGGAGGCTGAGGGCCTCCATGGGGGGGTCCATAGTCTCTCATTTCATCCAGGGCAGGAAAGAGACCCTCCCTCAAGAGTGCAGGGTGAGAGAGCACCTCTAATTGTTTGATGGGCACCCAAAGTCCATTTGTATACCCGGGATAAATACTGATCTACTACCCAAGGCTCAAAAGATTAACAAGGCCTCCTCAGTGACACCCACATTCAGGGGGTCTTGATCAGTCCCATGCTGGATTCCCAGGCATTAGTCTGGCATTCAAGAGCTACCCATTGCCAGGTCAGCTATTTCTGGGCGTTAAACCAGCCCTGTCTTAACCTGTTTGCTCATCAGTCCTCCCTCTCTGTCACTGGATTTTTTTAGTTCAGCTCAGTGTTTAGCTGTGGGAGTCTGCCTCTGCTTCCATCAGCCATTGGATGAAGGTTCTCTTTCCCAGACTCTCTGGCCATGGGATTGTAGGATGGCACTCCCCAGACCTATGTCGAAAATACATATATGAGACAGTACATGCCATGTTTCTCTTTTTGTGACTGGGTTAAAGCACCCAGGATGGTTTCTTCTAGTGCCATCCATTTGCCTGCAAATTTCAGGACTCCGTTGTTTTTTTTCTGCTGAATAGTACTCTATTGTGTAAATGTACCACATTTTCTCTATCCACTCTTCGGTTGAGGGGCATCTAGGTTGCTCCAAGTTCTGGCTATTAAAAATAATGCTGCTATGATCATAGTGGAACAGACATCCTTGTTGTATGAATGGGCATCTTTTGGATATATGCCTAAGAATGGAGTTGCTGGGTCTTGTGGCAGGTTTATTCCCATTTTTCTGAGGAATCTCCATACTGATTTCCAAAGTGGCTGAACCAGTTGGCACTCCCACCAGCAATGGAGGAGTGTCCCCCTTTCACCACATCCTCTCCAGCATAAATTGTCGTTGGTGTTTTTAATTTTAGCCATTCTGACAGGAGTAAGATGGTATCTCAGAGTTGTTATAATTTGCATTTCCTGGATGGCTAAGGATGTTGAGCACTTTCTCAAGTGCCTCACAGCCATTTTAAACTCCTCTATTGAAAATTCTCTATTTAGTTATGTAGCCCACTTTTTAATTGGATCCTTTGCTGTTTTGGAGACTTCCTTATGGTATTCTTTGTAAATTTAGGAGATAAGCCCTCTGTCAGATGTGGGGTTAGTGAATATCTTTTCTCATTCTGTGGGTTGCCTTTTTGTATTGCTGATTGTGTCCTTTGCCTTACCAAATCTTCTCAGTTTCAGGAAGTCCCATTTATTAATTGTTGACCTCACTGTCTGTGCTACTGGTGTTATGTTCATGAAGCTGTCTCCTGTACCAATTCCTTCAAGGGTACCACCCGCTTTCTCTTCTAAGAGGTTCAGTGTGGCTGGATTTATGTTGAGGTCTTTGATCCATTTGGACTTAAGTTTTGTACATGGCGATAGACATGGATGTATACACATTCTTCTACATGGCATCATTCAATTATGCCAGCACCATTTGTTAAAGATTCTTTTTTCCATTGTATATTTTTAGCTTCTTTGTTGAAGATCAGATGTTCATACATGTGTGGGTTAATATCAGAGTGTTCAGTTCAATTGCATTAGTCTACCTGTCTATATTTGTGCCAATACCAAACTGTTTTCAGGACTACAGCTCTATAATACAGCTTGAGGTCGGGGATGGTGATGCCTCCAGATGTTGCTTTGTTGAGTAAGTTTGTTTTGTCTCTTCTGGGTCTTTTGTTTTTCCATACAAAATTTATTATTGTTCTTTCAAGGTGTGTGAAGAATTGTGCTGGGTTTTTAATGGGGATTGCATTGAATCTGTAGAATGCTTTTGACAGGATTGCCATTTTTACTACATTGATCCTACCTACCCAAGAGCATAGGAGATCTTTCCATTTTCTTTAATTTTTTTTCTTTAAATACTCAAAGTTCTTGCAATACAGGTCTTTCACTTGTTTGGTTAGCCTTACCCCTAGGAATTTTATGTTGTTTGTGGCAATTGTAAAGGGTGATGTTTCTCTGATTTGTTTCTCAGCCCTTTTATCATTTGTATATAGTAGGGCTACTGGCTTTCCTGAGTTGATCTTGTAGCCTGCCACTTTGCTGAAGGTGTTAATCAGGTGTAAGAGTTCCCTGGTAGAGTCCTTTGGATCATTTTTGTCAACTATCACATCATCTGCAAATAGTGAAAGCTTGACCTCTTCCTTTCCAATTTGTATCCCTGTGATCTCCTTTTGGTGTCCTATGGCTCTAGCTAGAACTTCAAGTACAATATTGAAAAAGTATGGAGAGAGTGCACAGCACTGTCTTGTGGAATCAGGTTGAGTTTCTGTCCATTTAGTTTGATGTTGACTGTTGGTTTGCTGTATATAGCTTTTATTATGTTTATGTAAATTCCTGTTATCCCAGATCTCTCCAACACCTTTATCATGGAGAGATGTTGGATTTTGTCAAAGGCTTTTTCTGCATCTAGTGAGATGATCATGTGATTTTTGAGGGATATTGGTGTGAATTTCTCTTTCTTAGTTGTGTCTTTGTGTGGCTTGGTGATCAAGGTTATTGAAGCCTCGTAGAAAGAGTTTGGCAAACACCCTTCTGCTTCTATTGCATGGAATACTTTGAAAAGAATTGGTATAAGCTCTTCTTTGAATTTCTGGTAGAATTCTGCACTGAGGCCATCTGGACCTTGGCTTTTTTTTGGTTGGGAGACTTTTGATGACGGCTTCTATTTCCATAGTGGTTAAAGGTCTATTTAAATTGCTTATTTGCTCTTTATTTAATTTTGGCAAGTAATAGCTATCCATAAAACTGTCCATTTCCTTTAAATTTTTGTATTTTGTGGAGTACAGGTTTTCAAAGTATGACCTGATGATTCTCTAAATTTCCTCAGAGTCAGTTGTTATGTGCCCCTTTTCTTTTCTGATTTTGTTAATTTGCATGTTCACACTCTGTTGTTTGTGAAGTTTGGACAAAGGTTTGTCTATCTTGTTTATTTTCCCAAAGAACCAACTCTTCATTGCTTTGATTCTTTGTATTGTTTTCCTAGTTTCTACTTTATTGATTTCAGCCCTCAGTTTGATTATTTCCTGGCGTATACTCCTCCTGGGGGAGTTTGCTTCTTTGTGTTCTAGAGCTTTCAGCTGTGCTGTTAATTCTTTAGTATAACTCTTCTCCGTTTTCTTCATGTGGGCGCTTAGTGGTATGAACTTCCCTCGTAGCACTGCTTTCAAATTGTCCCATAGGTTTGGGCATGTTGTGTCTTCATTCTCTAGGAAGTATTTAATTTCTTTTTTTATTTCGTCTTTGACACAGGAATGGTGCACTTATGCATTATTCAATTTCCCTGAGTTTGTAGGGTTTCTGCAATTTGTGTTGTTGTTGAATTCTAATTTTAGTGCATGGAGTTATTCCAATTTTTTGTAGCTGCTGAGGTTTGATATGTTGCCAAGCATGTGGTCGATTTTTGAGAAGGTTCCATGTGGTGGTGAGAAGAAGGTATATACTTTTTATGTGAATGGAATGTTCTATAGATGTCTGTTAATCCCAAATTGGGTCATAACTTCTATTAGACCCTTTGCTTCTTTCTTGAGTTTCTGTCTGGTATTCCTGTCTAGGGGTTAGAGTGGGGTGTTGAAGTCTCCCACTATAACTGCGTGGGGCTTTATATGTGATTTGAGATTTAGTAATGTTTCTTTATGATCGTGGATGCCCTTGTAATTGCGGCATAAATGTTCAGAATTGAAACTTCATCTTGGTGTATTTCGCCTGTGATGTGTATGTAATGACTTCCTTCATCTCTTTTGATTGATTTTAAAATCTAATTTGTTAGATATTAGGATTGCTACCCCTGCTTGTTTCTTGGGTACGTTTGATTGGAAAATCTTTTCCCAACCTTTAACTCTCAGGTAATGTCTGTCTTTGAGGTTGAGGTGTGTTTCTTGTATGCAACAGGATGGGTTCTGTCATCGAATCCATTCTGTTAGTCTGTGTCTTTTTATGGGTAAGTTACGGCCATTAATATTGAGGGATATTAATATCCATTGATTGCTCATTGTTCTTTGATTTGGAATGGTTGTTGATGGTGGAATTATGTGTGGAATTCCACCCCGTTTTTCTTTTGGCTCTTGTTAAAGTGGGATTATCTAATGCCTATGTTTTTCTGGTTGTAGTTAGCTTCCTTTGGTTGGAGTTTTCCTTCCAGAATTTTCTGTAGGACTGGTTTAGTGGATATGTATATGTTTTACTTAAATTAGAAACATGAATGCTTCACATGTCAATCCCAGCTCTCTCTCCCACCCCTCCTTCCTTGTCCCTCCACCAGCACTCCCAACCCCCCCCCAATTCTCACATCATTCCCCAGGGAGGGTAAAGCCCTACTTGGGGGATCTCTGAAATCTGTCATTTCATCCAGAAAAGGACCTAGGCCCTTCCCATGTGTCCAGGCTGAGAGAGCATCTCTCTTTTTGGAATGAGCTCCCAAAGATCATTCATACACCATGGTAAACACTGATCTACTACCCAAGGCCCTGGTGATTTCTGTGGCCTCCTCACTGACACTTCATTCATGGAGCCTGGATCAGTCCCCTGTTGGCCTCTCAGCCATCAGTCTGGGAATCAAGAGCTCCCCCTTGTCCAGTCAGCTGTCTTTGTGGGTTTCGCCACCATGGTCTTGACCCCTTTGCTCATCATTCCTCCATCTCTGTCACCAGGTTTCAGGAGTTCAGTTCTGTGTTTAGCTGTGGGTATGTCTCTGCTTCCATCAGTTCCTGGATGAAGGATCTAGGATGGCATATAGGGTAGTCATCAACCCTTTCATCAAGGAGGGGCTATTAATGTAGTCTCTGCACTATTGCTTAGTTTGCCAGTTGGTGTTATACTTGTAGGTCTCCGGAGATATCCCTAGTGTCAGCTCTCTCCTCAAGCCTATAGTGGTTTTATCTATTATGCTATCTCTCATCCTGCTCTCCTCTATTCTTCCCTTGACTCAACCTTCCTGCTCCCTCATGCCTTCTTCTCCTCTACTCTCATCCCCCTCTCTTTTTCTTGGTACCCTCCCCCTTCCCACATGTTCCCAGTCTGCTCAGGAGATCTTTTTTTAATGTAGGCACTTAGAGTTGTAAAATTTCTTATTAGCTTTCAATGTGTCCCAGAAGATTTATGTTTCTACTTTCCTTTTGTTCCAGGAAACTTTTATTTATTGGTTGATTTCTTTGACCACTTCATTAGTCAGTAATGGATTTTTGACCTATGCAATTTTGTGTATTTACTAGACATATTATTGTATTATCATCAAGTTAAGATGTATAGAATTACTTCAATATTTCTAAATGTGTTCAGATTTCATTTGTTTTCCAGGACATGATCTATTTTTTAGATGATTCCAAATGCTATTGAATAAATTGAATATTCTTTGGTCTTTGGGTTGAATATTATATAGATATCATTTATTATGTGGATATCATTTAAAACCATTTGGTATATGAAGTCACCAAGTTCTTATATTGTGTCTCTGCTTACTTTAGTCCAGATCACTTGTCTATTGGAGAAACTGGGATATTGAAATCACCTTCTATTAATTGGTTGAGTTTATTCTATGTTTTAAGTCCAGTGACATCTTTTATATGAAATCAAGCATACTTGTTGAATTTATATATGCTTAAGATAATAGTGATGTATTCCCATGAATATAACTGAGTGTTCTTCTTTGTCTCATCAGACTAATTTTAGTTTAAATCTATTTTGTCAAATACTAGGATAGTGATACATGCTTGCTTACTGGTTTCCTTTTATTAGAGTATTTTTGCATCCTTTTACTCTAATAGTACTGCCTTTAAATCTAATATGTGTTTCTTATGGACAGCAGGTCAATAGATTTTGTTCCTTCATCAATTCAGTCAGCCTGTATCTCTCCATTGGAGATTTGAAGCCATTAATATTTAAATGATTATTGAAATATGTGTTGCAATTTTAATCACTGTGATGCTGATTTTTTTTGATGTTGCTTGTTTTTGCAGTAATACTTGGAGCTTCAGGATTATGACTTCTTATTTTTCTACAGTCTCTTCGCTACACTCACTCATCTCTCTTGACCTAAATATTGTATTCTGGAAATTTTGAGTTTGGATTATTGAACATTATTTTCAACTGTTTACATAATGAAAGGTTTAATTTTTCCTTAAAATAGGGCTGAGAACTTTTGCTGATTATATTAGCTGAAGTTAGCCATCATGATATTATTTATTTATTTTTATTTATTTTTAAATTTAAATTTAAATTAGAAACAAGGCTGCTTCACAAGTCAGTTCCTGGTCCCTCTCTGTTTCCTTCCCCTCCTCCCGTGCCCTCCCCCGAACCCTCCCAATATCGCCTCATTTCCCCAGGGAGGGTGAGGCCCTCCATGGGGGTGTCCATAGTCTGTCATTTCATATAGGGCAGGGCCTAGACCCTTCCCCAAGAGTTCAGGGTGAGAGTGTACCTCACATTGTTCTATGGGAGTCCAAAGTCCGTGTGTATACTTGGGATGGGTACTGATCTGCTGCCCAAGGCTCAATAGATTACCTAGGCCTCCTCACTGACACCCAGATTCAGGGGATCTTGATCAGTCCCATGCTAGACTCCTAGGCATCATGATATTTTAAGACATGGACTGCATTGCTTCAGATTCTTCCTGCTTTCAAAGTTTCCATTGAAATAGCATCTGTATTTCTGGTGGGTTTTCCTTTATATATGGTTTTTCCTGTTATATATTCCTATGTTCTTTCTTTGTTTTTGAACATTTTAACTACAATATGTCGTGGTGATTTTCTTTACTGGTCATGTGTATTTGACTTTGTGTGTAATTGCAGAGGACCAGAGTTTGTTCTAAGAAAAGAACACACATCAGATGTCTCAGAACCTCATACAACTCTAGTTCCATGGTGATCAGTTATCTATGTTCTTTTTGGGTGCCTGCCTTTTTGTATATATAACCACACACAGACTCAGAAACATACACACAATAATCCACAATAACATACATTTAAAACATGAAAGATCTCTAAGATAACTATAAACAATAAAGAATGAAATTAAAGTATTAAACACAGAATCAAAATTTTCCAATATTTAAAAAAAGAGCCTGGATTGAAAGATTATATGAGACGCAAAGTCAAGAGTATCGTAATGGAACCTATGGAAAAAAAACTAATTTGGCATCATAATGTGAGCTCACAGAGTCTGGACCAACAGCTAGGAGCCCATGTGGCACCAAACTTTTCCCATGTGTGACAGTTCTGTAGCTTGCTCTACTTGAGTGACTCCTAGCAGTGGGAGCAGAGCTTCTACCTAACGCATTGGCTGACATTTAAGAACCTAGTCCTCATAATGGGATGCTTTGCTCAGCCTTAATACAAGGGCAGGAACTTAATGCTAACAGTCCTTGATATGGCATACTTTGTTGACACCCATGGAAGGCCTATTGCTTTCTGAACAAAACCAGATTGGATTAGTGGGCATGCATATGGGAAGTGGGAGAAGGGAATTGGAGGAAAGGAGAGAAGGGAAACCTCAGTTGTGATGTAAAATAAATGAAAAAATTTAATAAAGAAAACAATCAATTATGAAAAAAATCAATCACTGTTAGCCTAAAAATTAAAATTAACTCAATATTCAATATGAAAACCAAACAAAAAGGGACTTAATTTCATTGTATCTAAATTAATATGCTGATTCAATGCAATTACTATCAAAATACCAACTACATTCTTCTCACACACATACCAAAACACTAGACATATAAATCAAGAAAAAGAACATAAAAATCAAGATTACCTAAGGAAATCTTCAGAAATATATAGTATGAACATGATGTTCTGTGTGTTTGTGAGTGTGTGTGTGCACATGTATGCTAAATGCAAATTATTTCAACAATGGTAATGAAACTATATAAGGAGAATGGATAACATAAAGTCATATCCACATATATAATATTAAAACATGATCTCTGTCTCTCTAACTCTGCCAAAAAAACCTCAGGTTATATCAAAATTCAATTTATGAACTCTTTTTTCTTTAATTACCAGAGAAAATAATAGAGAATGTGTGATGATTAATTATTTATGAACTTGTAAAGCTTGCCTGAAGATTCAGAAAGCAATGTCAGCCTCAAGCTATAGAGATCAGTCAGTGGTGATATGCAACTCTAGTCACAGCAGCCAGAAGCTAGGAGGTGGTAGCACACACCTTTAATCCAAGGACTGAGAATTAAGACATGGATGTCTGTAAGTCCCAGGCCACCTAGATCTACACAAGATCCAGTCCTAAAGAGAAACAGCTCACACATAGATCATCTCAGCACCTGGTAGCACATGCTTTTTTTCTTTTTGAATTAATTTTTATTTAAATTAAAAAACAATCTTATTTTAAGTACCAATCGCAGTTCCTTCTCCCTCCAGTCCTCACATCCCCCCCACCTGCCAACTCCCAATCTGCCAACTCCCAGTCCCATCCCCATGCGCTCCTCAGTGTGTGTGTGGTCTCCCATGGGTGGTCATCAAAGTCTGCCACATCATTTCGGGTAAAACTAGGCCCTTTCCAGTGTATCTAGGATGAGAGAGTATCTCTTGATAGGGAATGGGCACCCAAAGCCCATTCATGCACTATGGATAAATACTGGTTCCAGTGCCAGACTGCCCAAGCCCCTCAACTCACACCCACATTCAGGGGGCCTGGGTTGTTCTTACACCTTTAGTCCCAGCACTAAATGGAAACAAAAGATAGGAGCAATATCTTCAGTAGTCAGTATCAGGCAATTGAGTTAAGCTGGGAGCAGGTGAAGTGGCCTTCCTCAGGAAAGATCACACCAATTTTTTTGTCTACTGCCAAATGGTAAGCCCTGAAAAACATAGATAAAGTAAAATTATGAATAATGAACAAATTATACTTAAGAATACATAGGTGTATATATAAATACCCATGCAATAAAATGGCAAAAGTACATGAATTTGAAGAACAATGGAAAAGAGTGTATTAGAAGAATTTGAGGGAGGGAAGTAAATGGAGAAATGACACAATTATATTTAAATCTCAAAATAAAATAAAAAACACACAAAGAAATCCAGTGAATACTGCATAAGTAATCTGAGAGGGTACTTTTTTAAATAATCTGAATAGGTACTTATAAATGCACTATACAAACTGCCAGTAAATATATGAAAAAAAGTTCAATATATCATTTCTCAGATAACTCCAAATAAAAAGTTGACTATAACATATCATTTACCAGTTATAATACATAATGTTAAAGCAAAAAAATGCCACTTAGGAAGTGAAAAATAACTCTTGCACTATCAATAGGAGCATGAACCATTATTTAGAATATTATTATTGTTCCAGTGAAATATATACTTTGATGTGCCATATTATTCAACTATCTTACTTCTAGATCATTATCCAAAATAAATTAAACCAGCATACCAGAAAAACCTACATAGTGACAAAAGCTGCAGCACTATTCACAACAGCTACTATATGGAATTGGTTTTGATGTATGAAAGGGGTAAACTAAACTTAAAGACTTCACTTCTAGGAATAAAGTGACCAGACTCTCACTCAGCCCCCTGCTTTAGCAGCCATGATAGAGTACAGAAAGACTCGCAGGCCATCGACACAAGGAAACTCCAGATCCTCTGGCCTCACAGATACTAGGGCCAAAACTGAACACAAAGAAACTCCAGATGTCCCCAGCTTCCTAGATATTTGGTTCCTGGTAACGGTTTGACCACAAAAGTAACTCCAGGGGATACCAAACTCCCCTCTCCCTGTAGTCTCTAGGATATAGGTCTGAAAGCTATTTGTAACTATGAACAACATGCCACCTGCAAGCAACAAGGCAATGGTCTAGAAACCACAGAATGTTCCATGTCAGCACTGACCAATAAAAATAATTGGTACACAGGTATTTCATGTCAAAATATGACTTTGAGAAATGCTCCTAATTTTTCTCAAATGTCAACAAATCAGAAACCAACCCATACCTATTGATACAATCCTGTAACATTAGTCTTTAAAACCTATAAGTAGGGAGGGAACTTCACTCCCTCTGAATGCTGCAATGTCAGCTTGCTATACTAGACAGGGTCCCTGTCATTATTGGATGAACAAATAAAACCTTGCTTTTGCATTTTGGTGGGTCTGTCTTCCTGCCTGGTGGTTTCTGGGGATCTTTGTAACTTGGGAACAATCATGTACATTAACAGATAAATGGGTTAAAACACACACACACACACACACACACACACACTGTGTATGCATCCAGTACAAAAAATGAATTTCTGTGATTTTCAGCAACATGAATGACATAGGTTTGATTATAATTAGCCAGATGCAGAATGACAAATATAACATCCCCTCATTTTGATGCTCAAATATATTGGTGTATAATTATGTTACTGATTTCTGGAGACTGAGTTTGAGAGAGGTGGGAATAGGGTTTAACCAGTGTGTTCGCCATGTAAATATCACCCTGAATACAATAAATTAATATGATTAAATATGTTGATATTGAAGGAAATGGCATTAAATATCTTTAAAATTAACATGTATTATTATTATGGCTATTTTTATTAAAACATAAATAATGGCAACAGTAATTTTCATTGTGGCAGCCCTGTCCAACTCCAAGATAAACTGTTTTGCATTCTCAATGGCTCTTGAGAAAGGGAGACTTAATTTCATCTATGGACAAGCCACTGATAGGTTACCCAATCGCAAGTGACCAAACAAGAGCATGTGTACATATGATTAATACTAAATGAGATCACCAGGTTTTATATCCATATGTGTGGATATATGTAGCAATAACAATTAAAGAAGATAATGTGTAATTTGGACAAATAGGAGATACATATGAGGGGAAAGAGTTGAGAGAATGAGGAGTAGGAGAGACATAGCTAGAGTCTTATGTACACGTTGTCAAAAAATAAAGGCAATTGAAAAAATAACAAAAAATCTAAACCATCAAAATTAAATGTTTCATCTTTCCTACAATTGGAACAGTTTTTTTCAATCTGTAAATAAAAATAACTTCGATTGAGTGCAGTAGTCTCAAGGTGGTAGTAAATTCTAAATAATCAAGATGTTCGTATCTATAAAGCCCGTCAACATAATTCTACAAAAATTCATTTTACATAGTTGTGTTGGTTTGAAAGAGAATGGACCTCACAATCTCCCATATTTGGATAAGTGGTCCATAGTTTGTAGAATATGGGTAAAGGATTAAAAAATGTCCTGTTGGAGGAGGCAAGTCATTGATAGTGGATGTTGAGGATCCAAAAATCTGCACCACTCCCATCTAGATTTCTCTGTCTTCTTGTGGAGAAGTATGTAAACTCTCAGATACTGCTTCAGTGCCATGTCTACCTACCTGTTGTTATGCTTTCCTATGATAATCAAGAATGCTACCCTATGAAACGGTAAGCAACAATGAACTCTTTATTCCATAAATTGCCCTGATCATTGTCTCATTCCAGGAATAGAAAAGTACATTAGTATTGCTCAGTTCATTTATCTGGGAAGGTATTTAAGTGTGATGAGATATTGATTATGATTTATTAAAATTTGCCTGAGAATTCAAAAAGCAAAGTCAGTCACAGGCCATAGGATCCAAGAACACGCCTTTAATCCCAGTAGTCAGAAGCAAGGAGGTGGTGGCACATACCTTGAATACTAGGAGTCAGGACTAAGAGATAGATCTCTATGAGTCCAAGGCCACAAAGGTCTACAAAAGAGTGAATCAGTCTAAAAAAGAATTAGAGCTCACATCTTTAATCCCAAAATTAGGGAAGTGTATAAGACAGAAGCAAAGTGTCAGAGAGGCTTTTTGTTCTGCAGTCACCCTGAGGAGAGGCAGCAGTTTGAGACTTGGTGAAGAGCTCATTTGTGGATCAACCATTTCAGCCTGAGCTAATGGTGACAACTAATGGTGAACTACTTTGCTTTTCTGATATTCTCCCTGAAGTTTTAACACCAATATCAGTCTTTGGGTCTTTCTTTAGTGTTATGTTTAGGTAGTAACATCTTTTCAGTATTACATCTTGTATTGAGAAATTATTTATAAGCTCTATATCCACAACTGCACTGTGCACAACTTCCAAATTAAAGTTAATATGAAAATATAAATGGTTTCTGAAAAATAGGAAATGGTTTGTTATAGAGTGTCTGATGCTATAAGATAATCATAGAAGAAAATATTTTTGGAGTCCGGGTAGTCTTTTCTGAAGAATCAGTAAGGCAGACATAGGTCCTAAACTCCAAGAAGTAAATTTGCTAGAGTTATTGTGAGAACAGAAGGCTTAAATGTTACTAAGCTATACTTGAGACTGATAACTGCCTTGTAGAAGTTGAATTGTTTCCAAAGAAAAAAAACAATGTTTATAGTTGAACATGATGTGATATCTGTAATATTATTTATAAGGCTTCTGAGCATTATAGACCAGATATGTTATAAGGTACAGACTTAGAATTCTCTATAAGAAAAATGAGTAGAATTTACTGCTGCATTGAAGAGGGGAGAAAGAAACCTGGTATAATCTACTTCTATACATATCAATATCTATTTACAACTCCATGAATATCAGACAATGTGTCAAGCTCTAATATCAGAACTGGGTAGCAATTATGAATGAATTTGAGTAGAAATTACATAAAACAAATCGGAATGATATTCTCCTTCCTTTGAAGTATTACATTACATGACAGTAGAAGGGAGCTATTTCATGGGATGAAGAGGACAAACAGGAGAGGACAGGTATTAAAGAAATTTTTAAGAGGCAAATGTGAACAAAATACAATGAGAAGCATGAAACTTTCCCAATGAAGCCCATTATAAGGAAAACATAATACTGATTTAAAATATATTTATTCATAAGTACTCTGAGGGAATGCATTATAGCATACTTTGTGATAATTCTGATCCTTTGACTGTACTGATGCACTTAACTAAGTGGTATGCACTTCTAAGTTACTCCATGATAGCTATTATGCTTCTTCATATTGTATCAGTGTTCCAGGCAACAGCATGAAAAGTTACTACAAAATAGTTTTCTTTTAGGTCCATTCATTATTCATAAGTTTTCACTAGGCCCATAAAATACAAGGAATGCTGGAATCATGGTCTTTTCTATAGGCAGCCACATATTCAGGAAGAAATTTTATTCCTGTAGAAGACTAAGGTAATACAAAAAGGACAACTCCTATTTTTTATGGGTACCGAATCAGATGTTTTTGATCCACCCTTGAGAATTTCAAAATAGTTCAAGGTCAATATCCTACACATTATGAAGCAGTTTCATATTTAACAAGAAGTTCCCTACCTTCAGATGAATTCTGTAATTTCTTCTACCTCTAGAGCAACATAATATTGTATATACTGTTCCTACTATACAGAATTTCAAAGCTGTTCTTTTTAAAAGAAACGTATGTGTTATTCTTAATATATTACATGTTAAAGATGTATAATACTGTGTTCCTCAGTAATTCTTTTTGCCAAGGTCTAATTGATGAGAATCAGTAGCAAGTGATGTTTTCCAAATCTTTCTCCCACTTTCATGTATGTAATAAAATCCCCTGATGGAAATACATATAAGTCAAAAGGGGCTTTCTTTAACCTCACAGTTCCAGGATACAGTAAATCATATTATGGAAGTTAAGACAGCAGGAACATAAAGCAGCTAGGTACATCACTTCCACAGTCATCAGAGAAATGAATACAAGTATGCCTCCAACTCAACTCACCTTTTTTTACTCTCATAAAATAAAGGGCCAAAACCCCTGAAATGTTGTGGTGCACAGTGGGCTGAAATTTTCCCTATCAGTTAATACAATCAAGATATTCCAATACAGACATGCCCACAGGCAAATTTGGTCTAGAAAATCCTCATTGATACTTAATTCCCAGGTTATTCTAGGTTGTGTCAAGTCTGTAAAAACTATTCACCCCAGTTTTCATGTATCTCATCCATGTGTCACATGGAATATCAGATATATATCTGATAAGATTATAAAACAAAGAAAAATAGAGAGAAGTTACAAACATCTCTTTGGTTTTCTTTTGGGGATTGGGAGATTGTCCTGGAACTCGATTTGTAAACCAGGCTGGTCGTGAACTCAGAGAGTCACAGGGATCTGCCTGTGTCTGCCTCCTGAGTGCTGAGATTGAAGGCATATACCTCCAATGCCCGGCCAATTATCAACATTTTATGATCAGGGAAATCAGTATATACTGAAAAACAGTGGAGACTTACAAATTGAAACTGAAGAAATAAAAATAAAAATCAATACCGGATTTGAGAGAATTGCAGATATTCAACCAGGAAGAATATAAACTATATATCAAATTACTCATTGAGTATCCTATGGATAACATGTAGTTTTAATATTTTCTTGTCTAGGAAACTGACTTAAATACAATAATTTGAAAAGACAAATAATTTAATTCAGTAATTACAAATTAATTTGTAATTAATTAATTATTATAATACTCAATACTACACTGAAGAATACAAATTCTGAAATTATTTCATAAGTTTATATTGGTACTCAAATATAATATTATCATTTAATTTCATAATATATTTTTCTTTTGCATTTCTTCACTATGACAGTCAACTTAAAACATTTGTATACTATACTTTATACAATTTTGGCATTGATAATGATCATTCCAGCTATCTTCACAGAAAACAAACATCTTAATTTCTTCAATGGCTGTGGTCATGGAAAGTACATATAAGCAAAAAGAAAATATTTTCCCTAAGTAAAGATTACTTGCAATAAAGTTTTGAAAATCTAGTTTATAATAATTGTGAGGAAGCAAAACAGTTTTAGAAATTTTATAAAAAAATAAAGTATGAAAGTTTGATGCTTTCCTTATAGATGATGTATAGAATTTCATCTGTGCATGTGAAGAGTCAATCCATCTCTCCTTATACAAGCTTTTTCTATTGAGTTCTTTATTTTCCTCCCGATAGTGACTAAGTGTTGGCATGCAAACCATCTCTGCACCATATTTTTTGTGTATTGTAGTTTAAATTCAAGGGTTCACCATTTTGTAACTAACTTAGTCTCCAAAGTCTGTCATGTCCGGGGCAGAGCCTAGGCTCTCCTTCATGTGTCCAGGCTGAGATAGCATCCCTCCATGTGGAATAGGTCCCTAAATTCCATTTGTATGTCAGGGATAAATACTGATCTTCTGCCCGAGGCATCATAGATTGCCAAGGCCTCATAACTGATACCAGCTCTCAGAAGGTCTGAATTAGTCCCATGAAATTGTTCTGGTAAAGATGAAAGAAGAAGGGTCCAAATTTGGATTATGTTTTTGTACTTTTTAGTTTTGCATATTAAAAAGATTAAATTTAAAATAATAAATTGTGCTAATCATAGATTTAAGTAAGTAAGTTCAGAGTAGCATGCTATTGTATCAAATCAAAATAGTATATAAACATAAGGTAGTGTCCCAGAAATTCCAAATATTTCTACCAATTTAAAATCATTTTTATTTTGATTGCATATTTGTATGTCTACCTGTGTGAGTAGTTCCATCTAAAATAAAATGCAACATACAACAAACTTCCCATTTATTCACTGACAGAGAATGCCATTGCCAATAGCTACATAGAACAATAAAATTTTAGACTTGATTGTTTACTTCTGGGATCCATTGCTGGGTTACAAAATATTAGGTAAAGAACATAAAATATTATACTTTATCATACATTGACAATAACCATCCTAGTGATGCTCTCTCATTCTCTCTCTCTCACTCTGTGTGTGTGTGTGTGTAAAACAGAGCAGATGGCTCTTTTAAAAGTTCTAGCCATTAAAATCTAAAAACAAATGTTTACACGCAAAAAGTACAATACATACAATAACTGTCTCATATCACTAGATTGCTCACACTGGTAAGGTTCACATGAATTTCATTTGCATTTAGTACTTTTCTGGAACTGATTGATTAACTGAACACCAATTCAGTCAAATAGCTGTGTAAGATGTGTGTGAAAGGCAGAGTATAGGTAGTGAAAAAAGTAAAATGAAAGACAAAGTGAATGCACTAGAGAATTTAATTTCGTTCATTTCTAAATTCAGTTGAAGGACCAGAACTGATGATATGAGAAGATATGACCTCTATACAATAATTTGGGGGTTATTATTGTTGGCCTTTAATATGTATACAAAAATTATGCAGGTATTATTCACCCATCCATGAAGGTAGGCATAACCTTGCCAGTTTTCTGCTGACTTTCTAAGTTGTATACATTGTTTTGTGACTGTCACACCTCTCCTTTGGGTACTGAATTTGAAGACTGCTTTGTCCTTCAACATGACTGAGAATATTGGACAGTGATTGAATGTCATCTAATGCTTATTAATATGCATGTTGTCATTTGTCATCTCAGTCATCACTGACATTTTGTCATTTATGTTTCTGTAAGCATTATATCAACTTATAGTTGCAAGTTCTCAAACCTATGTCCTGCATAAAAACTCATCAAAAATACCTACAGCTTTCTACAACAAATATTGCTAATAAAAAAGTTTAAGGTTGTTTGAATCATTCATACTTTAATACAACAAAAACTACAAAATTAATTATACAATTGTGATGCATTCTTACACTTTATATTTTAATATATTGGGTAAAAATGTACTTATTCCCACATAAAAATTTATTTTATTTTTAAATGACTAAATATAATCTTGTAAAATAATATAGAATTTCTATGTGAGTTAAACTCTATATTAGATACTATATTTTATCATTTTCATAGGGTAACGATAGGCAGTAATAAACTACCCATCAAAATAAAATAGTGAGACTAAGGTCTATTTAAAAATTTCAAAGGACACAATTTTAAAATTCTGAGTTTTAAAAATCGAATGTAGAATTTTACATCTTGCAGTACAGTTTTTTTATTTTTGTTCTATATAAATTGATATCTTCCAAAGCATTCTTTTGATGGTCTTATAAGTTGCTTAAAATGATAAAGTAAACAAAGCTGAAGATCTTCTCAACAAGATTCAGTCTTCTAGAGAATACTGATTTCTCCATTTATCTATCCCAAGGCAAGTGATTGCATGTTTAAAGGGAAGTTGACCTGATTCCAACTGCCAGATGGTGGATATTTAGTTTAATTCATTCATGGTAATTGTAGTCTTCTTACCAGTGATTGGAATAAGAATATGCATATGACCAATGTCACGTTAGTTAAGCCTTCTAAATGACTTCATGGAATATGTTTTTTAACTCAAAGAAACAAATGACACAAAATTAATCATTTTCCTTTGAATATTTCTATGTGAGGAATGATGAGAAACTTTACAACTTTCTTCCTGTGTGATTGAGGATGAAAATAACATGCACAGAAGTGAAAATAGAATCTTCACATATTATTCCTGAAAGTATATCTCATATTTCTATCTTATTATATGACAAAACACATTATTAAAAACACATGATTAGAATTTGCACCTAGTGCATACAGTTAGAAAAAAACATTCCTACCTAGTATATTATCTACAATAATCAGAAGTATTTATTGTCTCAAGTATTGTTTTGAAATGCTCAATATGAACAATAAGATCCTTAGGAAGTCCTTGGCCCCAGGCCCTGGGTTGTGATCCTGAAGAGAAGCAAAAGGAGAAAACAATTTGAGAAGGAACTTCCATCACTCACAGTTCCTTTTATGTTGTGGGCTCCCTTAAAGTACTTCCTTTAGTACTTTGCTTTTGTCATTTTTTATTCTTTCTTTTTTGTCACAGCAGTATCACCAGTAACTAATGCACCCATATATTGAATTATCCTGTAACTTTTGTATAGAATGAGAAATGAATTTTTCGCCTAGTGTTTCATCTATTTCAAAACTGAAATAATTCACTTAGCATTCCTTGCTGTAAAAATATCATAAGTCCAGAGCTCAAAGAAAGTTTATTCTGATACAGTTTTCACACTACTTTTGTGAAAGGATGACTTTATTGATATTTATGCAGATTTCAATAGCAATACAATCTTGAAATTTAATGAAAGTTCTTATAGTGATTCTCAATATAACACAGACAGAATTAATTAACTTTTATAAGGTTCAGTTAATTCATTTCTTAAATGAAGAAAACAAAGTGCAAGTTTTCAGTTAGACATGTATGTTTAGTATCAAGCACATTTCAGATGCTGGGTATTTATCAATTGGCATTGCTATTTAGTGGATCCTCAAACAAGATATTTCACAGATTATAAAAGGCTAATCAGTTATGTCATTCATAGCAATTTAACATACTTCATCATTGTAAGAATGCTACAAGATGACAGTAAATTTGATAAGAAAAAGACAAAAATACTTGAACTTATTATTACTAACCAATAGCTTATCATTCTTTAAAAGTTTAAGGTATTTCAATAGTTTGTCTCAATGTGTGAAAATTCAGAAACTGTGAACAATTGTGTCCTAAACTGAAAAATATTTTCTAAATTTATGTGCTTAGTAGTTTAGTGAGAATAATAAAAATGATGATGAATTTTAAAAGTTCCCTAAAATACCAAAAAAACATAGTAAAAACAAAAGATAATCAAAATAATTCCAGTTTTATCTTACACATAATTTAAACCTCAAACTCTTATAGAATTAAAGAATGTAAAAAGTGGCGGCCAGGGGCTGGGACAGCAGTGAGTTTTGGTAAAGATAGAAAATGATTGACCAGTTTTTTCAAAGGAATATATATGGCCAAAAAGATAAAAATGGTATGCTTATAATTCCAAAGACCTGGGATAAAGTATTTTAAAGCATTTCCTTATTCAGAAATTACATTCTGTTTTAGATATATGCATTGCTTGCACCATGCAAATACATTACACTACTTACATTTATATTGAACAATTCGTTGTCCCAAAAAAGCACATTATTTCTAGGGAAGAGATCTCCACTTTGAAGACAAATTTTATAGGACATTGTCAGAAGGATAAGCAGGTGTTTAGGTGTATGTGCTTGCCCTATAAGTCTGATTACTTGAATTCAATACCCAGAGTTCAGGTTGAAAAAGCTGGGTGCTATTATTAAATTATTTCTAAAAAACATCTAATGAGCTTGCAGGAGGAGACAGAAATATTGACTCATTATTTGCAGGTCTACTAGGTAGAAGTATGCAAAGTATGAGCGAGGAAATATGCCTCAAAAATAGGAAAAGGGTAAATAAACTCCCAAAGTTTGTTTTCTGACCCTTCCCACATATTCCATGGCATGTGCGCGCGCACGCACGCGCGCACACACACACACACACACACACACACACAGGAACACAGGCAGACATACATGCACATACACTCACACAAATAATTAAAAACAAAAATATAAAAGAAAATGAATATTTACATAATTGGGAGTTAAACACTCTGAAACCTGATTCAAGATCTCTTAGCATTTGCACTTGCAGCTAGATATGATTCAATTATTACTCATGGGAAATGTGAGGGTTGTAGATATTATCAATCTTGTCTTCTCATTTTAAAGGGATTATCAAAATAAATTGCATATTTTATATTATTTCTACTTTCTGAGTTTTGTTTCTAAATTTGTTAGTATATAGACTCATACTGTAAAGACCTGTTTTAAGGTCTTTATAGCATAATTTTCAATAATTTAATTAAATTCCACTGAACTGCTTTATTGCTTAAATCACATTAACTTTATTGTTCTGGTTCTCTAGTTTGTTACACTTTTTACAAATAATACAATAAAGCAGTGTAAGTTCATTAATGAACTATAAATAATATGATAAAATATGAAATAGAGTAATAAAAATAATAATTGAAAAATAACGTAATTACAAATGCCAGAATACTTTAACAATTTAGGCAATTTACCTTTAAAAGAAAAACAGTTTTCTTTTTTTCAAAAGAACATATAATTACAAGCACTTTATGGTGGAGGTTTATACTGAATTTGAATTATATTTAATACTCTTGATTAAAAAATAATTACCCAGTTAATATTATTCTTGATTTTTGCATCAATAGTGTTGTTCTGTGTTCAAATATGAATATATATTGTTACTTATCTTCATTTCTAACTCATAATCAAAATGTGGGCATAACATTTACATTCAAATTTGGGAATATTTGGCAGTAGAGTATCTGAAGGATAGACAATGATTGCTAAAACTGAAATATGAAAAATGATTTAGAACATATAATTCTAAATAAAGCTGAACTGAAATTGATGCACAATGCTGAAGTAGTTAACATATACATTATTATATTACTTTAACAACAATTTTTTCAATGTATTATTAGATATAATATACCTGCTACTATAAATTCACACCTGTTGTTTAGCATTGATATCAAGCAAAAAAAAGCTGATTTTTTATCAGATCATCAGAGCATCCTTGCAAGTAATCATCAGAAATAGACCTTTTTTATTTTAATTCCCTGTGAGTAGGATGGGAAAGGGAGGATCTTTGACCTCATGTGAGATTTAGGCCTATTCTTTCCTGCATCACAAAGCTATCTGCTGCAGTACTACTTTCTGTGGTTTGAAGGGATTATATCTTTGGATGCTAAAATATATACTCTGGTGACGAATACTGAATGGCTAAAACTCTTCATGCAGCTAGAAGGAAGCCATTTTCCATACAAAGGAAAGACTTTTGGCTCCTTTGGAGTTATTCCCACTTCTATAAACAGTCCCTCGCCTATATTCTGTAGCTGCTCCTTAGTTCACTGGGGATACCTTTGGTGGAATTTACTTTGCATTGTCACTGGAACTTTATAAGGAAGTAAAAGATGTTATTTAATCTCTCTAAGGACAGAATACTTTGGATAACATAACAATTTTTTTGTCTGTGTGTGGTGTATCTAATGAAATGTTACCGTAAAGTGGTGAATCTCAGCCTGTGGTTGCAACCCTTAGGGGTTGCATAACAGATGTCATGTATATAAGTTATTTGCATTATGATTCATAACAGTAGCAAAATTAGTTATGTAATAGCAACAAAATAATTTTATGGTTGTGGTTTACCACAGCATGAGGAATTGTATGAAGGGTTGAAGCATTAGGAAGTCTGAGAATCACTACTTTAGATGATGGAGTGAAGGAACAGTGGTTAACATCTCTTATTGCATTTTCAGAAGACCTGAGTTCACCTCCATGAACCCATTTGGTGCTTCACAGTCTTCTGTATCTCCAGGCCCATGGGATCTGATACTCTTTTGAACTCTGCATGTACCAGGCTCAGTTTACAAAAGTGTCAGCAAGTTTATTTTAATGGTGGGCTGAAGCATTTGTCAAAAGATGGCCTACTGAAAGGGACTTGGAAATGCTTGATTTCCCTTGGCTTAGTGTTGATGAAGATAATTTAAGACTCAGAGAAATTAAAACGCTAGAATTGGTAGGCAGTGTAAATCTTTATTCTCCACAATGGAAAGGCCCAGAAGACATGCCTGTCACCAACTCCATAAAAGATGAGAGGGGCACCAGAACATTTAAAAAGTTTGTTGTCATCCTTTTCCTTGTGATAGACTTTAGGGTTGGAGATACTGCTGCTCATTTGGATGGATTAAATGCAGTAGTTTAATTGGGCCCTGAAGTAGCAGAGACCTGGTGGTATCACAAGCCACTGATGAGGTAAAAATATACCACCATGTATGAAAATTCAATCCAAGATCCTTTTAATTTGTATGCTGCTAAAGACATCTAAAGTGTAAGAAATAAGCATTATTTTTTTCACCAAAGCAATATTGTCATAGTAACTTCACAGAGTTCTGTCTACTCTTTGCAGAAATATTATCTTGACTTCAAAATAATTTCTTAGTCGTACTGAGAAATCTCTGAGTTTTGATTAAGAGAGGATGTTCTCTCATACAACTCTAAAGGTATTCATTTAATTTATTTGGTTCTAAATACTTCCATAAAAGTAAAAATAGTATAAATAATTCCATGGATATTATGAAAACTAGCTAACCAAAGTATGCAGTTGTAAACATATTTCATGCATTAAATATATATGTTACAAATGTCACCATTCATTTATCATAGTCACCAGAATTTCATACTATGTATGATTATATTAATAAGTTAAATATTTTACTGTTCTGTGGAATAATTCTTTTGTACACTATTAAGATGTTTTGCTCTTGTTGGTTCAATAAATAGTTAACTGGCAAGTAGCTAGGCAGTAAGAGTTTAGGTAGGATGACCAGACTCAGAAAATTTGGAGAAGAAGGAAAATAGAGTCATCAGAGATGCTGAGAGAAGCAAGATAAACATGCTGTGCTGAGAAAGGTACAGCCATGGTGTAGAGTGTAGATAGGAAACATGGGTTGATTTAAGTTGTAGGAGCTAGTTTGTAACAAATCTACGTTACCTGCTGAGCATATATAATTAATAAGTCTCGGTGTGATTATTTGGGAGCTGGATTTTGGGTCAGAGAAGTTCCATCTACACTGCTGATTGACCTACAATCAAATCATCTATCTCTTATTTATTTTCATGTCAATTATAAAATTAATTTATGTTCATGGTATAAAAGATGATATGGTAACACATATGTATAATTATTCTAGTGGGCATATTTATAAATTGATCATTTCAAATTTTCATGTTCCCTTTGGCAAGAATGTCCATAATCTTTTTATCAAGATACTCAATAATGATATAAATCATAAGAAATATCAACAGGTCATAACTACAACATACTAATTCCAGAAAATCCTGGACCAAATACTTGGTACTTCAAATTTAATGAAGTTTTCTCCAGAATGTTTTTGGTCCTGGGGAAATAAATTGGATGTAGGATAACTTGAAGTACTGGCAATTTAGTTCAGGTTGGCTAGTTTTCTTGACTCATGTCAAGATTCATTACCTAGGGGAACATATCAACAATGGTGGGCTTGCCTTCCTACCTCAAATAAGTAATTAGTAAAATCTCACACAGGGATTTCATTCATGTCAATTAACCTATGATTTATCTCATCCATATGTTCTCTTTCCCCAACCAATTGTGCCCATTCAGGTAAAATCTTTGGTTATCCTCAACCATCTGCTTTTTCTCCTTTACATGGCTTTTATCCTTTCAACAATTCGCATTCACTCAGGACTATCTGCTCCCCACAACAATTTCTGATTTTCACACCTTTGGCATAGATCAGGTAGTTATACATGACTCAAGTTATAAGGAGATCTTATAATTAATTGATCTATGTGTCTTATCTTGTGTTTCTGTATTATTATTTAAATTCACATATGGTGATAACTTTCACAGTATTTTTCTGTTCAGGATTATTTATACTGTCCTTCGCTTTTTTGTCTCCATTAATTTTGGGATGTTTTGTTGTTGTTGATATTTTGATATTGTCTGAAGAGATCCTAGCATTTTGATTCGAACTGAATTGAATTTGTAGATTAATTTTGGTATACAGGGCATTTTCACATTATTTATTCTTATAATCCATGAGCACAGAAGCTATTTCCATGCTGATATCTTTTCCAATATATTGAATAGGTGTCTTAAAGTTTTCTTTGTAGAGTCTTTCATTTCCTCATTCAGGCATACTATCTTAAAACCAGTTAAGAAGCCAGGCAGTGGTGGTGCATGCCTTTAATCCCAGCACTCAAGAGACAGAGGCAGGCAGATCTCCGTGAGTTCAAGGTCATCCTGGTCTACAGACCAAGTTCCAAAGTAATACAGATAAACCTTGTATTGAAAAAAAACAAAAAAGCAGTTAAGAAATTTTCAGGAAAATACAGAGAATAATTCATTGACATGAATAAAGCAATAAATGAATAAATTGATAAATTTCAGTTATACATTCAATGTAAGAGTTTTTAAGGCTCAGTTAACATGGTTTAACTAAACATTTTTACCTACTTGATGGTTACCATTAAGCACAATTCTTAGTAATTGAAAAAAATAAAATGTAAGAAATCAAAATGTACAACTAAAATCAATGTATACAAAGTGTATAACTATATTAGTCACAGAGAAACATAAGTAATAAGAAATGCATGTTATATAATATAAGAAAAATAAAATAGTAAAGATAAAACCATATGGTTTATTTATAAACAATCACTCTTAATATGAATGAATAGTTTTTTCATTAAAAATATCAATAGGAAATGAAGATGTAAATGGATGTAGGTATACTTAATATAAACAAGTCTCTGGGCTCAAAAACTATCCTTTTTAAAGAAAAACAGACAGAGACAGTAATGTCTAAGTGAGGAACATATATAAATAACTAACCTTGAAATTTGCCTTAAAAAGAATCACTTCAATGATAAAGACACACACGTTTATATAAACTATTACTTAATATAGAATACATATAGGTTACATTAAAAATGATTGTATATTTCTATACTATCACCCAAGCAAATGAATCAAAATTGAATAGTCACATTCTTGCAAATCTATCATTCAGATGATAGCTTTTAGAAAGTAGGAAATTGTTTCCATACAGGCTTCTTCTTTTATATTTAAGTGGAAGTATGTATTTAATACTGAAAACATATTACTGACAGAGTACTTGCCTAACATGCATTACATCCTGGGTGTGATTCTTACTAATGAAATAATGCAATTCAGATTTATATATATATATATAGGTATATATATAGATATATATTCTATTTAATTGAAAATGGTAATTGTCTGTAATTATGGTATGTACTATAATATTTTATGTACTTGTGAAATGTAAATCCTTTTATAGCTTTGCTGTGATATTTTTCAATATTAATGAATATACCTTGTAACTTAATAAGGCTTTGTTAGTTCCATTTGTCAGTATGTATTTGAGGTACTAGATAAAGGAATCAACAACACAGTTACCCACTTTACTTTGTACCATCAGAGCAACATTTTATTATGGTTGTTCAGAAGATAGGTATCATGACTCGAATGTGTTATAATGTTTTATGGTTTCTTTGTGTGTGTGATATTGACTTCATATATCTTTTAATGAAAACACCCATTCACATACACAAACTAATAAATATTGTTTACAAAAACCAATTATATGATAAAACATTTAAAAGGCTATGGTGTTTCAAACTCCATGTATATCATAATAAAGCTTGACAAAACTAGGGATTCATAGTGGCAGCAGTCTCAAAGTTATGATTCTCAGACATTTTACCAGCATTTACTTAAGGTTTTATACTGATATTTGTGTTCAAATTTAACAATACCTAAACTAAATACCAACATACAAAAGTCATGAACATGTATTTATTAAGACAATAAAGTTATCTAGTCACATAGTGATGAGTCTGCATCATGTTCAGTATTAGCATTTTTAGCACAAGAAAACCAGAGAACGAGAGTTGTCTAATGATGTTATAAGAAATAGTTGCATTATAACAAGGATGGATACATGGATAAATTAAGTTAAACATAAATGATATGGAGGACAATAAAACCTAGTTTCCAGTTGTTACGAGAAGCTTTTTCTTTGCTAGCCGCTTTGGTTTATCCCCCGCCAGTCACCTGGGCTCTGCAGCTTTGTAGTCCCCAAATAAACACACAAGACGCTGTGTTAATTATGAAGCTGTTGGCCTTGCTTGTTTCTTACTGGCTAGTTCTGACTTAAATAATTACCCCATAATTGTTAATCTAAGTATGTCTCTTACCGGAGAGGTTTCCGGGCTTCCTACCCCAATGGCGTTACATCTCGACTCTTGTGTTTTTCCTTCCCAGAGTCCTCCTGGACTCCTAGTCCCTCCTATCTAGATTCCTATTGGCCAGCAGTAATTTATTGACATATACACAGGACTTCCCCAACATCTCCTCTTTTCTGTTTAAACAAAAAGAAAGGTCTTAACTTTAACATAGTCAAATTGTATATGACAGAACAGTTATCAAACAAGAACACAGTTACAACATTTTGTCTATTAACATTTAGCAAGATCTAAAGAAAATATCATCCATCCCATCCTTGTGAGTCCAAAGTCTTATATGTAGCTTATCTTTTATCATAACTAAGGAAAACTATAATTATAACTATCTGTCTTCAACTCCATCAAAGACCACAGAAGGATAATATATAATCACTAGTATTGACAGAGATATCTTACTGCCTGGACAGTCACCCGAAGTTCCTCTGTAACGTTGGGGCATCCATCTTCAGCCCATAGGCCACAATGTGTCCGGAGCACTTCTCAGCAAAGCAGGAAATTTCAAACTCTCCATCTGCATCAGCAGTCTGTCAGTCATTTTTCTTTGTCCTGCAGAAAGTCTCTCAGACTCTTCCATGAAGCAGGAACCCTGTAAGACTGAGTTCAGCAGTCACTTTCCTGTGGGTCCTGCATGTGCAGATTATACAACAACAGTCAAGCAGTACAGGCAAGAGCAGTTTCTTGCCCAAATGGCTAATCTTGCCATGTTGAAAGGAAACTCCATAACAAGTTTCTTCGATGCCCATCTTCCTCTCAGACGTAATTAGTGCTGCCAGGAGCAGACATTTCTCATTGTCAAGAAAAACCCTAAACCATTTTAATTGCCATTTTCTGAAGGTCTTTGAAATGTTTGAAGACTATCTATCTCAAATATATTTCTGTATATCTAGAAAACCTAACTTACCTAACTATAAATTCTATTATAAGTAACTATCTATAGTCTGTATTCAATTATGTATTACATTTTAAAAGATCAGTATAAGCACAATACCTAATCAAGAGGAGAAATATACACATCACAAAATTGACCTTGAATTTGTATCAATAAATGAAAAACAATACCCATACCATAATTCCCTTTTTTACCATTAAAAAAGATTGGCTGTGATAACTAGTCAATTATAAACAACCCCATTTAAATGAAAACAAAGATTTATAAACAAGATGGGAGTTAGGACGTTGCTCATTCCAAACTGCTTCCTGCTAGAAGGGGGCGCTGTTCACACCATGGGGATCATGACAAAACTCAGAAACCTTTATAAGTCCATATTTTCGGGGTCTGTAAAGCTACATCATCTTAGCTGTCTCAATAGTTGGAACACCTGGTCCACTGCTTCTGGGGGTCTTGGTTCGTCAAACCACAAAAGCCTGGAAGGAATCCTCAGCTTTTCATTTTCTGTAGAAACATAAGCTAAAACTCCTTTTCCGAGTAACATATCCTTATACTTAAATTTTGAAGTCAATGCATTTTCAAAAATATAAGTTGAATTATTTCAGCAGCATTCATAATCAAGTGTACTTTAGCATTTGTTCCTTCCTTAGCAATGAAAAAACTGAAAAACACAATAGCGTACAATATCCAGACTCTCTGTGATTTCCATCTATACGTGGCTTATTTATTTATCTATTATTACTTCATTTCTTTCACTTTCATTTATTTTTCTCTGAGACAGGGTTTCTCTTTGGAAATCTGCCTGCCTCTGCCTCTGGAGTAAATCCTACTGGCGTGTTCCACCACAACGCCGGCTTTTATATTTATATACCACTTTGCTGTTTTATTTTCTCTCTTAATCTCACGTATATTTTTAAACACAATGTAAACCTTGAGGCTTTCCTTTATCCAAGTCTGACTTTACTGTAAATCTTTATGTTTTTCTGGCCACGTGTCTTATCTGTAAAACCGGGGCTGTTTTAAACTGCCGTTTCAAGATGGTGGGCGTAAGCGTGATTCCAGCTTACCGCCTCAGTCCATGTTGACATCCAGCAAAAGCTGTCACTTCCAGTTGTACGTACACACCTTTTAATCGTTAGTAAAGTCTCTTAAAACAACCTTGTTGTTTTTGTTTTTGTTTTTGTTTTTTCTTTTTATGCCAAGTCAGGAATACTCCAGTAAGAGAGCCGCGTGAATCTCGGCTTGTGGCTAGCAAAACAGAGCAAACCTGAGAAAAATGTTGCTACCAAAATCTGTGCTTCTCTCTGTTCTTCTGTTTCTAAAATTCCTTTAAAGCTTTTGTTGTTTTGCGTGGAAATTCAATCCCACTCCTGACAACCATTCTGTTAAGAGAAGCTTTTTCGTTGCTAGCCGCTGTGGTTTATCCTCTGCCAGCCGCCTGGGCTCTGCTGAGATGTAGTCCCCAAATAAACACACAAGACGCTGTATTAATTATGAAGCTGTTGGCCTTGCTTGTTTCTAACTAGCTAGCTCTGACTTAAATAATTACCCCATAATTGTTAATCTAAGTATGTTTCTTACCGGAGAATAGTTCCAGGCTTCCTACCCCCATGGCGTTACATGTTGACTCTCTGTGTGTTTCTCCTTCCCAGAATCCTCCTGGATTCCTAGCCCCACCTATCTAGATTCCTATTGGCCAGACAGTGCTTTATTGACATATACACAGGACTTCCCCAACATCCAGTAATTAAATATACTCTTATAATTAACTGTAAATATGATATTATCAGAAAATGTGCAGTTATACTACTGAAAATATTTGCTGTTTAAAAATAATCTGTATTGAAACCCTTTCATTGGATAGTTAACTTCGCCTCAAAAGCTTCCCCTGAGCCGGGCTTTGGTTGCTCAAGTCTTTAATCCTAACACTCGGTAGGCAGAGGTAGGTGGATCTCTGTGAGTTCGAGACCAGCCTGGTCTACAGAGCGAATTCCAGGACAGGCTCCAAAACAATACATAGAAATCCTGTCTCAAACTCCCTCCCCCAAAAAAAGGCTTCCCCTGACCTTACGTTTTTCCTGAGTTTGCTAGCTATATTCTGGATTTCACCTTGTAATTTTTCCCACCCATATTTGATTTATTCCCATCCAGACACAATCTATTTGAATGCCCTCCAATAGAAGCATGCTAGTTATTTTTTCTACTTCACTAATAAAAGATTATGACAAAGACAAAAATAATCTGTATCAGCATGGAAATGATTTTGTATCTTCAGAGAAATTGAAGATAATATAAAATAGATAATGAAAATACATATGAAATTTGGAAAATTGAGTCATGAGTCTAGATACAGTGAATTAACCTGATTTCTGTTCAGCAGTCTAAGGAGTAATTAAATAATGTATTCAAAGGTCTGTTAGAGGACACTATGTAGTTATCTACTTTCTTTACATGACATCAAAGAATTTAAAAATTTCTAAATTACAGTATCACTTGTTCAATAAAATAGGTACTCCATTGAAACGCTGAAAGTGTTAATCAGGCTCTGTTTAATAATATAAAATATTATAATGTAATAGAAGATTTAACTTTTTAAAAAAGAGAATGTATACTTGTATACAATGTAGTCTAATAATATAAGCTATGCCATATAGTGATAAGTAATTTGAAAATTTTGGTACTCTAACTTGTTGAGAAAGTTGTCTCATAGACTTAAATCCTAATATTGAAATTCTGAGCAAAAAAGGAAGTATGTAGTGTCATTTTCCAGAGCTATATGTAATGCAAACAATGAGAGACAACCCCATTATGCTTCATTCCAATTTAAAAGCACTTTGCTAAGCATGCTATTATCTAACTAAGATAGAGAACCCTTCCAATTCTATGCATCTGTATGAGAGTAAAATTGTGGATCAGTGTCTATCCCTGGTATACAAACTGTCTTCGTGTGCCTATAGCACAAAGAGAGATGCTCTCTCAGCCTGGACTCTTAGGGGAGTGCCTGGACCCTACCAAGGGTAAAATGACATACTCTAGTTATCCCCTATGTGGAAGGATTTGGCAATAGGGTGGGAGGGAGGGGGAGAAGGGGAATGCGGGAGGAGGGGAGGGAGAGGGAACTGGGATTGACATGTAAAACAAGCTATTTAAAATTAAAATAAAAAATGATAAAAAATTTACCATATATAAAACTATTGTTTCACATTCTATTCTGTGAAATGTTACAACAAAATATCATTCAGAGGAAGCATCAGTGTAATAGTATAATCTAAATTCTTTAAATAAATCCATAATTGGAAATTTCCATATGGTATATTAGTTTAAAATTTGTCAATTATTTCATTCATTTCATGATTGTGTGATCTTTGTGAACATTTGTTTATGCTAGTCAAATATTGCTAATTTTAAAAGATTAAAGCAACTTCTGACTGAATAAAGAATTTGGATTTATTATAATTGTAAAAAATTAAACCTAAGAGAATAGAAGTTATACTGGTTCATAAGTTCTGCTTCCTACTGTTAAGTTAATGTTTTTTGACATCATTATGCAACTTTTTCACTCCCATTGGAGAATTGTCCTTTATTTTATCTTCCTGAATAAATAGCCTGAAACAATATACTTTGATAACTGTTCTGGCTGAAAATCATATCTGCACCCTGGTGAGAAATATGTTCCAATTTAAATTAGTGTTTCCAGCAAATATAGAAAAACACTTTCCAAAAGATATTTCAGTGACGCTCCATCACCAAATGATGTATTTTCTTAGTAATGAAGAACAATTTGTATTCAAGTCATTTTGCCATCTCATTAAACTTTACAGCATATGGCATTCTCTTCAGTAGTAATGGAACAAGAGAAAAGAATCATTCTGAAAAAGAAACAGTAACTACTTTCACATGTGTTATAGTTTTTTGCCTTGGATTTTATTCTGGTGATGCAATATTTTTCTTTTTAATTTAAAAGAAAAAATATGGGTATATATACAATATTATTAGAGATTGCCTCACATGTGATGTTGTGAGTAAAATTTTTTAGATACAGAATAAATGATAAAGCAGAAATGAAATTTTTTATTTATTATTGGCAATGATAATTCACTGAGATATTTGTGGTAATGTACTTATAAATTATTGTTGCATGGTGAAAAAAAAGAGAAAAGATTCCTGACCTCAAATGTCTCATATCATATGGTGATAGGAAATGGGGTTGATACAGAAAGGCAAACAAAAGTGCCTAACATTATTTTATCTATTACACACAGAGAAATGGTCAATATATTCAAGCAAATTTACCTGCATCATCTTCACAGTTAATTTTTGTCATCAAAGCACTTAAGTCAACACTTTAAGTAAATAGTAAATTTCTTTTAGTTTTGGTTTTGGTTTTTCGAGAGAGGGTTTCTCTGTGGTTTTGGAGGCTGTCCTGGAACTAACTCTTGTTGACCAAGCTGGTCTTGAACTCACAGAGATCCTCCTGCCTCTGCCTCCTGAGTGCTGGGATTAAAGGTGAGCACCACCACCTCCTGGCTCTACGTAAATTTCTAAGGCATGATATAATGAAACCATCAATTCTAGATCTATAATCTTTTGACCATACATATCTCGGACATTTTATACTTTGAATTACCCCATTTTAGCTACACAATACTACCACAATAATTAAGGTTGCTTGAAAAGCATCATATGGAAACATCGTATCTTTATAAGCATCACATGTACACACACATTGTGTGTGCATTTAATTTAACTTATTCTACAAAAATAATAATGGTCCTCACAAAAGCGGTAGGATCTCCACCTAAAACAAAACACCCATCAACAATATAACAAAAACAAAACTAACACTAAACAACAACAACAGCAAAACAGTTCGCAGTGTGGATACCTTCCTAATGTTGCCGGTCAATATATTGGCAACCCCATAAATAATGTCAGTTATTGCAGTTGCTATCTTTTCCTACCAGAACTTAATAGGAAAATCTTATTCCTGATGATACCACATACTTTGTTCATGGAAAATAGAGTTATCAAGCTGATATTAATAGGAAGCTACTTTCTACTCATTAACTTTAACAAATCAAGAAGTTTCTATTCAAGCTGGTCGAGAAAAAATAATTAACACTCTTGCCCAGATATGAACATTAGTAACTACAGTTAAAACTAGCACAGTAAACAACTACGTTCTGATTGGGTTTAAGGACATCTTCACAAGAAGAAACCCAGGGCAGATATTGCAGGTCTGAGATAGATGCCATGATTGAGATGATCATGGGCCACCAGGGTGAATCTAATATAATTTTGTTGAAAGAGAGAATAGCAAAGCATTCTCTTAATACACATCTGTATAACCTATCTCTCTGTCCTCATCAAAGAAGATTTTTTGTAAAGTGGACAGTGAATTTAACTGAAATGAACAAATGTTCAAAGTATGGAGAATAAATATCTATGATATGTTTTGTTCCAAAAGAGACTTCTACATTACCCTCCATCCCTGCTTCCACCATGGCTCAAGAAATGTCAAGGAGACAGTGGAGGAGAAAGATTGCAGGAGTCAAATGTCCAGAAAGACAGGGCACAACAATATCTTTGGTATATGACAGGATCACTATAATTGTGGGAACACAGATGTTTTTGACTGTTGGGAGATTTTTTTCCATCTAGTCACAGTCACAGTGGACTGGTTTCTTTCCACTCAATCGGGTCCCTGGAGCCATTATGAAATAACCACTCTGAGACTTAATAACTATTTATAATTGTTTGGCCATTGGCTTAGGCTTCTTAATGGCTAGCTCTTTCTCAATTATTAACCAATAGTTATAAACCTATGTATCTTCATGTGGCCTTATCTTAGCAAAGAATGCCTGGCCATTCTACCTTCTCAGTAGCTACATGACATCTGTCCTTTGCCTTTCTTTCTCCTGCTTCTTTGTTCAGAATTTTTCCCTTCTTAAATCCTGCCTGTCAATTGGCCAAAACAGTTTTCTTCATTAACCAATAAAAGCAACACATATTTTCAACATGAAAAAGATCCTCTCACACCATTTGACTGTAGAAGTCCTTCACAAGACCAAGGTAGTCAAAATTCTTACATGGAGATGGAAGCATTCTTGAATCCCTATCCATAACTGATAACTGTTGGCATTGATAACTTCTGTGGCTCTGAGAATCAATTTTATTTCAGTGTGAGGCCTCTAGTAAATAGACCATGATGTGTGGATACCTCACAACTTGAACACACAGGATTCCAAAAAAAAGGACATGAAAGTGGGGGAGTAAAGACATGGGTAATTAGCAAAAATAATTAAAACAAGTTTGGATGTGTATGATGAAAATTCTTTTTTTTATGGATGTGTCTCTCAAAAATTAATAAAAATATTTTGTCACAAAACAAATGAATATAACAATGCACAATATAAACTATAATAAAAAGAAGTTCAGGAAGATATTTTGTAGCAAGGGAATATTGCAAATGTAAAACAAATAATAAAAACCCAGAGACAGATAAGGGGGTTCGAGTTGAAGATCAGAAAAGCAAAGCAGCCATCAATTAGAGAGTTTTTACCTCCACAAGGCTGAGGTAATCCAACCCTCAACATGACTACAGAGTGAATAAATTGCATTCCTGTTTCCACCCACCTTCTATTACTCTCTACTGCTAGGATTAAAGGTGTGCACCACCGCTGCCCAGCTTCTATGACTAATTAGTCTGGTTTTCTGGGATTAAAGCTGTGTGCCACCACTGCCTAGCCTGTATAGCAGTCTAGTGTGGCTAGCTTTGCACTCTGATCGTTATGCAAGCTTTATTTATTTCACCATAGTTCTGTATCTTCTTGAGAGTATTGTAACAATGAGTAAAGCTCTGTTTCGCATTTTAAATTTTATGAAGAAATGCATTTCAGATATGTTCACCACAATGAAAAATGGAGAAGATGAGAAATGTATTAATTATTTTGGTTTAATTATACTACAATTAAAATGAATTAAAATAAAGCTGTGTATTAGCTATATACAATTATTTTGTCAATACCAAGTGAAGTTTTAAAAATAAACAGGGATGTCTAGATGTCTCGATAAAGTATTCACATGAAATTATAAGGACCTGAGTTAAGATTCCCAGAACCCAATATATCCCAATGAAACATTGTAGACATTGTATGTCTACAGTACATGCATTGTCAAAGCAAAGTGTATTAGATAACTAGAGCTTACTAATAAGTCAATCGAACTTAGTTGTGGAGCTCTAGAATAAATGAAAAATCCATTTAAAAAGTACAAGGTGACCAAAAATAGAGATAACTGAAGTCAATCTGTGACCTCTACACAAGTACACACATCCACACGTATGTATGAATGAGTGCACATATATGTGAACAAAATGAACATATAAATAAAATTAAATAAATAACAGTAAACATAATTCTATAGCATATGTAAATAAAATTTTACTTTTATGGAATAAAATAGTTAAAATGTAATGCTCTTGGGGAATAAAAGCTTACTAAGAAACTGGAGTGTGAACTTCATAATCTTACAAAAATAAACTGTATCTCTAAAACTGGTCTGTTTAACATCAAGAAAATATGAGGAAAATGATAACCATCTCTGGAAAGCATGTAAGTACATTCTCAATTAAAGAGGACCACAAAGTTAAAAGGCAAAGATTGACAGCGTTAAACAATAGAATGTAACTAATTAGATGGACAGATAAAACAATCTAGATTTTCACATCATTCTATTTAATCATAGAAGTAAATTCCTTCTTTACTTAATAAAGGAATTATACATATATATATATATTGAAGAAGGTAGCATGAATAATAAAATATTCACAGACTGATATTGGGGTTCAAGCTTCAAGCTGAAGTTCAGAAAAGCAAAGCAGCAAACCACTAGCTCTTACCTCTACCGCAGCTCAGACCAAAGGGATGATACTCAAAAAGCTCCTGACTTCATTGTTCCTCATATTCACTCAGACTGCTAAGCTCTCCTCAACCTGGCTAGAGACTAATTCTCAGACATTCATTTATACCTCTCAAATCCTGAGTTTAAAAGTGTGATCTCTGATTCATTCTCTAGTAGTCCAGGGTGGTCTTGGACTCAGAGATCTCTCTAATTCTTAATCCTGAGTCCTGGGATTAAGGGTGTGTACCACCGCTGGCTAGCTCTAATAGATAACTAGGGTGGCTGCTTGGCTATTTTGAATCCAGTGGCTTTAATAAATCATAAACAATGTATCACTGCAGAAAAAACAAAATAAAAATGTCTATTTGGTGAAATTTTTCAAATTACATAGAGGAAAGAATAAACAAAATTAGCTAGCATACAAATGAAGTATATGAACAACAAGTGATGAAAGAAATAATTTAAAAGTCAAAATTTTCCCCCTGAAGTGAGGTATTATAATAAAACTGATTTTTGAAATAAATTAATATTGATTATAAATGAAAGATATTTATCCATGGGTATAAGGACACATGTTTATATAGGTTTTATGTGGGTTCAGTAAATTAATGGTTGTAGATCCTTTCCAACAACTATGACTTCATTATCACTGCATAGTTAGCTAGATATCCAGTACCAGGCATGATTTTCCTCCTGTTAATTAGAGAGATGTTGTAACCAAGGTATGGGTGCCATTAATCAAATTTTAGAATTCCTGTGACATCTTGATCATTGTTGTGGCTCATAGCCATAACAGTCCAGTAGGATTTGGGGGTATTCCCTTCTTGGACGCTTGCCTGGTATCTGTATAGAAAGCTAATCCTCATTGCCATGGGGCTTTCAGTGCAGTTCTACCTCAAGGTACCTGAGCATTGTTTCTGAAGTATATGTTATCTTCAGCAATAGGTACTTGCCTTCTACTTCTAGAGTATAACCAAAGGCAACAGCACTAGGTCATTTATTTTTGGGAGTTTCTTAGACAGCCCTGTCCAATGACTCAAAAGAGGGCTTCTCAAATCCAGTATTGAAGTTTTTGTTAGGTGGTTATACTAGCTCATTTATGTCAAATTGATACAAATGAGAATTATTTGAAAGGAGGAAACTTCATTGCCTCTATACAATCTGGCTTTAGAGCATGTTCTTAATTAATTGTTGTTGGGGTAGGGCCACATCTCTTGTGGGGGGGTGCCATAGTTGAGAAAACAGACTGAGCAAGCCATGATGTGTAAGCCAGTAAGCAGTACACTTTGTAGAAAATGTGGCTTTTTGTAATGACTTGGAATATGTGTGATTTATAGTCTTAAAGTTAGAATTAAGCCTTTAGAAATTTATGCAAATGACTTAACTCTAGAGGCAAGAATCATATGCAGGTAACTGGAAATATTCTAAAGCCAAACATTAGGAAAATGTTGTATTCATAAGATGGGATTTTATATAACTGTTTACAATGGGGCCAAGAATTATTGTATTATTTTGGAAAATATAATCAAATATATACATGAAAATTACAAAGCCAATAATGGAAGAATTAAAACCAAAATGAACAAAATGGACTGATATTTTAACATAATAAATGTTTTTATAACCCTCATAGCCTCTAATACTTGGAAATCTCTCACATCAGTTACTTCTTTGTTTCAAATTGTGTGAAACTTGATGTTTTTCTCTGTTAATTATTTTTTCAGATGTTCATTTAATTGGTATTTCATCAACGTAAATATTTAGATGTATTAATAACTTGATGACTTTCACATTCTATACTATTCTATTAATCTTGTTATGAAAGTATGGTCTATATCCAATATATAATAATTATCCAAAAATTAAATATTATTGTGAAATTCTACTTTCTAATCTGCAAGCTTATAAGAAAAAAGAAAATCTGCTTTACTGTTTCAAATAATATAGCACATCACAGGATGGAATTGTCAATTCACCTAACTGTGCTTTGGAAAATATTCCAAAATTAAACTCAACTGAATCTAGATAAAAGCAATGAGTTGCTAAATAGACATGATATTTTTCTTAATTAACATATGATGGAATATTAAATATCATGCATATTGTAACTCAAGTTTACAGTTTAATACAAAGTAATTCATATGTGATATCATCAATCAAATGTATGTAGTCTTGAAAAAGTTGAGAAATGATATTTCTCAACAAGTATACACTTGGTTACTAGCATACATAATGTTAAGTATTGATTTTTTAGTGTCAAAGTAAAAATATTGAATATTTTATTTTATTCTTGTATTACTAAAGTAGCAAGGAGACCATCAGATCAGTAAAGGACAGGAACACTCAGGAAGGAGACATTATGATGCTGATTTAGAAACAATCCTGGGAGTGTCTTAACAAAACAAAAAAATTAACTTTGTTTTCAAAATGTCAAAGTGAGCAAAAACAACAGTTTTGACCTTTTTAATTACATGAAAATGTCAAATTGACATATATTTATAGTTTCTTTCTCTCTAATTAAGAAAAAAATATTTTCTTCTCATTAGAACCTTACACTAAAATTGTTTCTTGGATGGCAGTTCAGAAATATGTGTATGTGTAGGTATTCCACTTGCAAAAGACACAAGTTTAACTTTAAAAAAAAACAAACAAATAAAACTAAAAAATCATAGACGAAGTAAAATGCAGCATTTCAGACTGAAATAGAATGATGATTTCAACAATTCCTGAGGCTTCATTAAAGTTTTAGAATAGCCTGATCTATACAGAAAATTCCATTGTCAAACAAACAAAGGGGCTGGGGATTTAATTCAAGGCTAGAGTACTCATCTAGCTAGCATGACAAAGGTTATGAGTTGAATTGTTCTTCAACAGCATCAAAAATTGAAAAAAAAAGTAATACCAAGTTTCAACATTCCCTTTCTCTTAAGTATATTAATAACGTCCAATAATAATACACAAAAGTTTCTTTTGTGTGAAATAAAGAATTCAGCTAAATGGCTCTTGAATCTCAGAGATATGTATAATAAACTACAATTACTGGATGGGAAATTTGTGATGGTCACTCACCATAGCTGCTTGTCTCATCTCAGTATGAAATATTCAAGAAAATACACCCAGGCTGCTCTCTGGAAAAGAAAAGAGAACAGAAATGTTTTCCTTATCTTTTACCAGAAAGAACATATTTTTTTCTCATGCTTTGAATCAAGGTGCTAACAGCTAGCTAACATTTAGACAGAGGTATAGCTCAGTGGTAAACTAGCAATTGTGTGGACCACGGTTTAATTCCCAATACCACAAGTATTCTAACAGTAGAGACAGCCAGGTTTGAGGCCATTGAGAGCCAAGTGTGATTTAGACTAGTCCAAAGTCACTTCCCCTGTTCTCTGACTTAGTATGCAACTAGTGGGAAGAATCACCTTTGTTCAGCTTTTCTGAGTTGGAAGTCAATGCAAACTCATGTCTTTTAGGGCTGGAAGGAGTGGAGCTGCTTGATGGTTGGGTGTCAGTCTGAGATGTTTCAGAGCACTGAAGGCCTGGCAGGTTCTAGATGCCTAGGAATTGCTGGGAACATTTAAAACTGCCTGATTGCTGCTGCTTCCTAAAACCTGTGTTAGAGTAGACATACACATTTAAGCATGTTTTTTTGACTCTTTGGGGGAATAAAATAAACTATATATTATACATAAAAGCCTTCATGTTTTCAGATGGATGCTTAAGGTACCATTTTCTGCCTTAACAACTATTGCTACCATTACTAGTATGCATTAAGCATACTCTACTAATTCAGAAAGTTCTATAGGGCTCTGTATTTTGTGCTTCATATACCTTTCCTACAATGGATATATTAATTATCTAAGAATTTATATGATATGATTTGATCATGGTATATCTGGAGGAGGCTCTGAAGTTTTGCAAGTCCGCAAACTGCCCCGCACTACCAGTTCCCTTGGCTAATGAACTTGTACTTTTATGGACAAGAGACAGCGGTTTCTGTTTGTTTACCCAGATTTTCTTTTTCCCAAATTCCCTCAGTATGTGTTTTCTTTATTGCTTCTAGTTCAGTTTTCAAGTCTTGAACTGTTTCCTCCACTTGTTTGCTTTTTCTGGGCTTTCATTAAGACATTTACTGATTTCTCCCTTTTTTGTCATTTCCTCCATTACTTTAAAGAAATTTTTCTTTTATAAATTAATTTTTATTTAAATTAAAATCAATCTTATTTTATGTACCAATCCCAGTTCCCTCTACCTCCTGTCTTCCTATTCCCCCTAACAACCCCCAATCCCACACCACCCCCATCCACTCCTCAGGGAGCATGAGGCCTCCCATGGGGAATCAACAAAGTCTGTCACATATTGGTTTTGACCTCTTTGCTCATCATTCCTCCATCTCTATAATTGAATTCCTGGAGTTAAACTAAGTGCTTAGCTATTAATTTCTGCTTCTGCTTCTGCTTCCACCAGCTACTGGATGAAGGTTCTATGATGACACTCAGGGTAGTCATCATTCTTATTGTAAGGAGAAGGCATTTAAGGTAGCCTCTCCACAATTGCTTAAATTCCATTTTTTATTTTTAAATTTAAATTAGAAACAAGGTTACTTCACAAGTCAGTTCCACTTCCCTTTCCATTTCCCTCCCCTCCGCCTGTGCCCCCCAACCCCCCCAATATCCCCTCGTTTCCCCAGGGAGGGTGAGGCCCTCCATGGGGGTGTCCATAGTCTGTCATTTCATCCAGGGCAGGGCCTAGAACCTCCCCCAAGAGTTCAGGGTGAGAGTGCATCTCTCATTGTTGGATGGGAGTCCAAAGTCCATTTGTATACCTGGGATAAATTCTGATCTGCTGCCCAAGGCTCAATAGATTACCTAGGCCTCCTCACTGACACCCACATTCAGGGGGTCTTGATCAGTCCCATGCTGGATTCCCAGGCACCAGCCTAGGATTCAAGAGCTAACCCTTGTCAGGTCAGCTGTTTCTGGGGGTTAAACCAGTCCAGTCTTAATCACTTTGGTCATCAGTCCTCCCTCTCTGTTACTGGCTTTCTTGAGTTTCAGCTCAGTGCTTAGCCGTAGGAATCTGCCTCTTCTTCCATCAGCCACTGAATGTTGGGTCATCCTTGTGGATCCCTGGATATTTTCCTAGTACCAGATTTCCCTTAAAGCACATAATGGCTCCCTCTACAAAGTTATCTTTCTTGGTGCTCCTTTTCTGTTCTTTCCCCCCACTCATCCTTCCTGATCCCTCATGATTTCCCCCATCCCCATTTCCCTCTTTTTCCTACCTCCCTCCGTTTCCCCCATGCTCTTAATTTTCTCAGGAGACCATGTCCCTTTCCCCTTCTTGGAGGGGGGTTTCCATTTATGTCTCTTTTAGGATCCTCCTTGTTTCTAGCTTCTCTGGGCTGTGGATTGTAGGCTGGTTATCCTTTGCTCTATGTCTAATATCCACTTATGAGTGAGGACATAGCATGTTTGTCTTTCTATGTATGGGTTACTTCACTCAGAATGGTTTCTTCTAGTTCCATCCATTTGCCTGCAAATTTCAAGATGTCATTGTTTTATTTTTTCAATGAGTATTACTCCATTGTGTAAATGTGCCAGTTTCACACGCAAGTAAAGTATAAGAAAAGGTATTAAAATGGGTTCATATGTTTTAAGCATGATATAGTACTTTACGGAGATACATTGAGACTTACTAACTTCTGCACTTAAATAATTTACTAAGCAAAGGTAAATAATATTAAAACGATATAATCAATTGAATTAAGAAGAATGAAACTTTTTGATGTAATTTTAAGGTAATATTAGTGTTTTATCACAGCTGCATAATGCTAGACAACAGCATCTAAAAAGCTGAGTAAATGTTAGAAGAAATTATCAGTGGAGCTTGTTCTATTATGGTGATATAATTGTAGAGAGAAAGTAAAGAACTTGAAGATATAAAACTTAAATATACAAATTCAAAACATTGTAACAATTACCCAGTGAAACATTGATTTTCTTTTTAATACTGTGATAGACTCTAAGAATTAAGGGATTAACTAAATCACACCCATTAAAAACTTTAATTTAGGACACTGACAACATTCTGAGTAGAGATGAAGTAAAATTGAAGAACTGGTTAGGTGCTTGAAATTTGTATTAGCCTAAAATGAATTGGTACCACTGGAAAATGATTTATTTGAGCCCCATTGCAACCAGAAAACAAAAGCATCCATAGATCATACTCAAGAGAAAATGGGAAAATAACTATGAGAAAAGCAAATATTCATTCTTCTTCTGTTGTTATAACGTAGCAGTAAATTAAGAAGAATTTTATAATATTGAAATGAGGAAAAGATCTCCCTGACCAAACTACAGGCACTCAGTTTGAAAACCAGTGCTACCAGGGTGTCCTTCTGACTCACCAATTGCACTTACTTTTTCAAATTTCCTGCTTCACTGAGAAGTCTGCTAGGTGTTCTAGGCCTCTAGCCTGAAGATGGATGCCCCAGCATTACAGAACTTTGGGTGAATATCCATGAAGTAAGATATCTTTGTCATTTCTAGAATTTCGGAATTTTCTTACAAGGCAATTCCAGTTTACTTAGATAATAATATATCTTTCTGGGATCTTTAATGGATATAAAGAATAGATAGTTATAATGGTTCCCAGTTTAGTGTTACTATTACTCTCTATTATATGTGATCGTTATCTATTCCTAATTTTCCCCTTAATTCTTTCCATATTACTTTTAAAAACATCCTTCCAGGTTCATCTTTTTTATTTTTCTCGATATCCCACTGAATATATTTATGGATGCTCCTAAATACATTAAGGTGGGTCCTTCTCTTGAAACATGGGAATCATTTAGGTGGCCCTATCATGAAAAAAATGATTCCCTCTCTCCTCCCTCCCCAGTAACTATTCAATATTAGTAGCCCTTAGAATAACAAAAACCCCACTATCAGGCGTAAAAGCTTGCTTCTGAGTTACAAGTCAGGGAAATCCAAGAATTTCTGCAAATATTTAGGCTCTTTCTGTTGCCCTTGTTTAAAATCCGGAAGTGGAAAGTAAGTCCCTATTACTCATGATACCATGCACTCCAGAAACAAGACCCAGAGGCACCTGACCTAGAATTGACTTGAGCACCCCTTGCCTGAGAACTAGTTTTCATGGTATAATAGGGAGCTTTTCAAGCTTCCAAAGGAATTAGCCATCCAATAGCCCTACATGTCTGTGACACCTATTTACCATATTAATGACCAGCATAGTGTTGAAAAGTCAAACCATATTATTTACTATAAATTTTATCAGTATTTCCTAGTTCTATGAAACTTAAAAATAGTGAGATGAATTATCTACATGGTCATACATTCATTTTAATTTATAACTGTAATCATCTTATTTTTCAAACCCTTAACAGTTTTCTCCTGTGAACTGAAAAGTCAAACTAGCTGTTGGGAAAGAAGTTTTTTTTAGAAATCATTTAGTTCCCCATCCACATTTAATGAATAAACAAATTAGAAACTTCTTACTACTTAGGGTGGCCAAATCATTCAGCTGGCATGTGCCAGAGACAAAGCAGGAAACTAGTTCTCCCATTTTCCAGTTGAAAGCTCTTTTCATTATCCTCTCATTTCCTCTCTTTCACCCATCACAAGCTCCTTAGTGGTGCACTTTCCTCCCTTGGGCCACTTTCTAATCTCTGAAAATGACTAGTGATGGGTTAATTAAACTAATTCCTACTGATGGATATCTTATTATTCATCAATTTACACTGTTACTTGTTAGAGCCTTGAGACACACACTAAAATAGAACCTCAGATTTCACTCCTCTAGAGAGACTCAAATCTAGTGGGGGAAACATAATTACAGTAATGTGATAAATGTTATAACTAAAACTGTTATGACTTTCTGATAGAGAAGAAAGGAGAAAGTTATCTGTATCTATTTTAGATGCAGTAACAAAGAGAAGTTCTGATGCTTACATTGATTTTACATTGTCTACAAAAATTGTTGATTTTATATAAGTTCAACCATAATATTTCCAAGCCCATTATTGTCTTGGAAAAGACAGAAAAATCTATTGTGATCCTAAGCACATGGTCGCCGTTTCTCAAAAGGAAAGGTTTCTTTGCTTGTGTTTATCTGTGAATTGGATAGTTTTTCCAAATTCCTTCCAAACTCAGACTGATCTTGTCACCCGTGCCCATGTGGTCCATGTTCTGTGCCTTTCTCCATGAACACACATTGGTTTACTGTGGTATCTAGGTATGAATTTCTCTTCTCACTTATATATGGGCTCAGTGCAGAAAGAATCAGTTGATCTTCAGATTCATGGCTGGTTTAAGGCTTTGTTGATGAAAAAAATGAATGAAATTCTTGCACTTTTCTACTCAATATACAACCTATTGTATTAGCATACTCACTTTTACATTGAGCATGTGTTTTAAGCAATTATTCTGTACTAAGCCTTCTGCTAAGGGCTCTGCCTACATGAACAAAGAACATTTCTTTCTCTCCCAAGGCTCAATGCATAGTAGAATGAAACCTGAAAATATCAGGTTTGGTATCCCTGAAAAAACATTTTTTGCCCTATCCGGTTTTTCTTGTTTTATTATTTTTATTTTTAGTAAAGTAATAAGATAATACAAAAACTAATAGATCAAAACTGGACAAATAAACAAATAGGAGGAAAAGAGACCAAGAGAATGCCCAAGAATCAGAGACCTATTCATTTACACACTCAGGAATCACATAACAACACTTAACTGGAAGCCAGGATATGTACTCAGAGGACCTGGTGTAGACCTGTGTAGACCCTGTGCATGCTGTCTCAGTCTCTGTGAGTTCATATGAGCTTTGTTCATGTTGATTTAGAGGGCCTTGTTTTCTTGGTGTCCTCCATCCTCTCTGAGCCTTACATTCTTTTCCATGTCATCTTCTGAAGGGTTTTCTGAGCCCTGATGGGAGGGATTTGATGAATCCATCTCATTTTAGGGCAGAGTGTTCGAAAGCCTCTCACTCTCTGCACATCCAGCTTTGGGTCTCTGGAATTGTTCCCATCTTCTGCAGGAGGATGCTACTCTGATGATGGCTGAGCAAGGCACTGATCTGTAAGTACAGCAAGATTCACTTATTGCTACCTTTTAAAAAGATCAGTATCTAGTCTCAAGTTCTTTGTCACCCAAGTAATGCTAGGTATGGGTTCTGAGTAAAATCAATCAAATTGGGTATTGGTGGATTACTCCCACAGACTCTGTACCACCATTGCACTCGCATCTATTACAGACAGGGCACCATTGCAGATCAAAGGTGTTGTGGCTTGGTTGATGTTCCTTTAGTAGTATGGAAACTACTTTCCTTTATCAAATATGCTAGCATATAGGGATTAAGTCTCTATATAGGTACCAGCTCAATGTCTCCATGTTCAATGGATTGTGTAGGTGTTGTCTTCTGTAATGGAGCCTTGCTGTCAGTTTCTGGAGAGCAACCTATAGTCTTGGCAACAGTCTAAGTTATATGGGAATTCACATGGGACCCATTTGTTCAACAGCTCAATTAGATATAACCCAATCCTGGTACAGGAAACTTCATTTGGTAACAACAGATGGCCAATTGGAGCTTTGTCTATCCTATTATTTGGCTATTTCATTTACATTGACTTCATATATGCATATATTTTGGAGAAACTTCTACTGTACAAGAAATTTCTATACTGCTCCTCAAATGACCCTTAAGTTTAGCTGTCTCTTTTCATATTCCCTCCTTCATCCTTCTTTTCCCTACCCTTCCAACTTGATCCTCCTGTTCCAGGCCCCACTCCACAGAATCCACCCATAACTGTCTTTTCTTTACCCTTTCCCTAACGGGATATATCTATTCTCCCTAATTCCTTACTCTATATTTAACCTCTGTGGTCCTATGGATTGTAGCTTTGCAATTATTTACTTAACAGTTAATATCTACATATAAGTGAATACATGTCATATTTGTCTTTTGGGGCCTGTCTTACCTCCCTCAGGATGATGTTTTTCTAGTTCCATAAATTTATCTACAAATTTCATGATTTCAGTTTTTAACAACTCAGTAATATCTCATTGTGTAAATATGCCACATATTTCTTTTTTTACAGTGTCACTCTCAGTTCCATCTCCCTCCCCTTCTCTCCCACCCTCCAATCCTCCCAACCCCTTACCCCCACTCCATCCCCACTCTGGTCCCCAGGGTGGGCAAGGGCTTCCATGAGGGATTTTCAGAGTCTGTCACATCGTCGCAGGAAGGGCCTAGATTCTTCTTCATGTGTCCAGGCTGAGAGAGCATCCCTCCACGTGGTATGGGTTCCCAGAGTACATCTGTATGCCAGGAATAAATAATGCTCTACTCTCCCAGGTCCCACAGATTGCCAAGGCCTCCTCTCTGTTACCCAGTTTCGGTGGGAGGGATGTCTGAATCAGTTCCATGCTGGCCCCTCAGTCATTAGTCTGGGGTCCATGTATTCCCCCTTGTTTAGGTCTGCTGCTTCTGTGGGTTTCGTCATCACTCCTGTTTGCAACTGTGTTCCAGGAGTTCAATTCGGTTCACACCTGTGGGTGTCTGCCTCTGCCTCCATCAGCCACTGGGTGAGAGTTCTAGGATGGCATATAAGGTAGTCATCATTCTCATTATCATGGGAGAGATTTAAGGTAGCCTTAATGACAGATGGTGTCATTCTTGTAGATCTGTGAAGATCTCATTAGTGCCAAATCGGGACTCTGACTTAAAAAGGCTCCCTCTTTTCTGGTATCTCCCATCCTTTTCTCCTCTATTCATACCCTGGCTCAACCTTCCTGCTCTCCCATTTCCTCCTCTCCCCTCCTCTTTTCTCCCTCTCTTTATCCCATCTCTATCTGCCCTCCCCTTCTCTCCCCCAATCCAATTAGGAGATCTCATCCCATAACCTTTCTCCGGGTTACCATGCATATCTCTCTTAGGGTCCTCCCTGCACCCAAGACTCTCTGGGGTGGGATTGTGGACTGACAATGCCCTGTTCCATGTCTAAAATCCATGTATGGGTAAGTGCATACCATATGTATCTTTTTTTGACTGGGTTACCTCACTCAGGATGGTTTCTTCTAGTACCACCCATTTGCCTGCAAATTTCAAGATTCCATTGTTTTTTTTCTGCTGAGTAGTACTCCATTGTGTAAATGTACCACATTTTCTCTATCCATTCTTCAGTTGAGGGGCATCTAGGTTCTCTCCTGATTCTAGCTATTACAAATAATACTGATATGAACATAGTTGAGCAGATGTCCTTACTGTATGAGGGTACATCTTTTGGGTATATGCCTAAGAATGGAATTGCTGGATCTTGTGGTAGACTGATTTCCATTTTCCTGAGGAATCTCCATACCAATCTCCACAGTAGCTGCACAAGTTGGCATTCTCACCAGCAGTGGGGGAGTGTTCCTATTTCTCTACATCCTCTCCAGCATAAATTGTCATTAGTCGTTTTGAATTTAGCCATTCTGAAGGGAGTGAGATTATATCTCATAGCTGTTTTGATTTGCATTTCCCTGATGGGTAAGGATGTTGAGCACTTTCTGAAGTGTCTCTCAGCCATTTTCGACTTCTCTATTGAGAATTCACTATTTAGTACTGTACCTCACTATTTAATTGGATCCTTTGGTGTTTTGGAGACTTGCTTCTTGAGTTCTTTGTAGATTTTGGAGATCAGCCCTCTGTCAGATGTGGGGTTGGTGGATATTTTTTCTCATTCTATAGGCTGTCATTTTGTCTTGTTGACAGTGTCCTTTGCCTTGCAGAAGCTTCTCAGTTTTAGGAGATCCCATTTATTAATTGTTGATCTCAGGGTCTGTGCTACTGTTGTTATGCTCAGGAAGCAGTCTCCTGTGCCAGTTCATTCAAGAGTACTTCCAACTTTCTCTTCTAAGAGGTTCAATGTGACTGGGTTGATGTTGAGGTCTTTGATCCATTTGAACTTAAGTTTTGTGCATGGCGATAGATATGGTTCTATTTTCAATCTTCTACATGCCAGCATCCAGTTACTCCAGCATCATTTGTTGAAGATGCTTCTGTTTTCCATTGTATAGTTTTAGCTTTTTTGTCAAAGATTAGGTATTCAAAAGGGTGTGGGTTGACATCAGGGTCTTCAATTCGATTTCATTGCTCAGCCTGTCTGTTTTTGTGCCAATACCAACCAGTTTTCAGCACTATAACTCTATAATAGTGCTTGAAGTCAGGGATGATGATGCCTCCGGAAGTTCCTTTATTGAACAGGGTTGCCTTGGCTACCTTGGTTTTTTATTTTTCCATATAAAGTTGAGGATTTTCCCTTCAAGGTCGGTGAAAAATTGTGCTGGTATTTTGATAGGGATCACATTGAATCTGTACATTGTTTTTGGTAAGTTTGCCATTTTTACTACATTGATCCTACCTATCCAAGAGCATGGGAGATCTCTCCATTTTCTGGTATTTTCTTTAATTTCTTTCTTTAAAGACTCAAAGTTACTGATATACAGGTCTTTCACCTGTTTGGTTAGAGTTACCCCAAGATATTTTATGGTGTTAGTGGCTATTGTAAAGGGTGATGTTTCTCTGATATCTTTTTCATCCCCTTTATTGTCTATATATAGTAGGGCTACTGATTTTTTTGAGTTTATTTTGTATCCTGCCACTTTGCGTAAGGTGTTTATCATCTGTAGGAGTTTTCTGGTAGAACTCTTTGGGTTTCTTACATAGACTACCATATTGTCTACAAATAGTGAAAGTTTGACTTCTTCCTTTCCAATATGTATCCATGCTCTAGCTAGAACTTCAAGTACAATATTGAAGAGACATGGAGAGTGTGGACATCCTTGTCTTATTACTGATTTTAGAGGAATTGCATTGAGTTTCTCTCCATTTAGTTTGATGCTGACTGTTAGCTTGCTCTATATTGCCTTTATTATATTTACATATGTTCCTGTTATCCCTGATCTCTCCAAGACCTTTATCATGAAGGGGTGTTGGATATTGTCAAAGGCTTTTTCATCATCTAGTGAGATGATCATGTGGTTTTTCTTTTTCAGATTGTTTATATGGTGGACTACATTGATGAATTTTCTTATGTTGAACCATCCCTGCTTTCCTGGGATGAAGCCTACTTGATCATGTTGTCTGATTTTTATGATGTGTTCTTGGATTCAATTTGCTAGTATTTTATTTAGTATTTTTGCAACAATGTTCATGAGGGAGATTGGTCTGTAATTCCCTATCTTGGTTTTATCTTAGTGTGGTTTGGGTACTAATGTAATTGTAGCTTCATATAAAGAATTTGGCAGTGATCCTTCTGCTTCTATTCTATTGTGTGGAACAATTTGAAGAGTACTGGTATTAGCTCTTCCTTGAATTTCAGGTAGAATTCTGCACTAAAACCATCTGGCCCTGGACTTTTTTTTGTTGGACGACTTTTTATGGCTGCTTCTATGTCTTTAGAGGTTATAGATCTGTTTAAATTGTTTATCTCTTCTTGATTTAATTTTGGTAAGTGATATCTATTTAGAAAATCATCCTTTTCCTTTAGATTTTCCAGTTTAGTGGATTACAGATTTTCAAAGTATGATTTTATGCCCCAGCTCCTGTCCCCGAAGGTAGGTCTCCCCCTTTCCCTGTCTATGATCCTTTTCCCTTAATAAAAAGTCCTCTGGTTGAATATGTTGCATGGTGTCATTCTCTCTTGAGCTGCTTTTTAAAAAATTACAACACTAACAATCTGTATGTACAAACTTATGCTAGAAGAGGGCAGCAGACCTTTATAGATGGCTGTGAGCCACCATGTAGGTGCTGGGAATTGAACTCAGAAGACTCCTTGGAGAACATCCAGTGTTCTTAACCACTGACCCATCTTTCCAGCCCCCACAACTTCATATTCTGATAACCATTGTCCATATGGTTTATTTTTGTTTATCATCACTTAAAAAATGACAAAACTACTTCCTTTCTTACAAGTGAAGAAGGATTTGTTTTTGTGGATAATTTCTGCAATTTCAGAGAGTTCAGTTCATTGTTAGTTGGCGCTGTGCACTTGGGCAGAATATCATGGTAACAAAACTGTATGGCAGAGGCCATTTTTCCATATTATGGCTAATAGGAACAGTAGAGAAAGGGGTACCAAAGAAATGATGTAGATAAGGAATGGTCCTAAGTATGTGCTTCAGGGATCCTGCTTCCTCCACCCATGACTCAGAAACTACTTGTCATCATTTCTCAGTAATAAATGTCATGATATGAATATATCAAGTGAATAATCCCTTAGTTAGGTGAAATCCCTCAAGATGTAATTTTCTCTGTCATCACCTACAAATGCAATTTAGCAATCCCCTTGGTGTTTTGTTTTCAAGATTTATTTATGTGTATGCATGTGTGCCCACATAATTTTACATGTACTACATGCATGCAGTTGTTCTCAGATACTGGAGGCATTAGAACCCCATGGAATTGGAATTAACACAGAACTGTGATCACTTACTGTAGGTGCGGGAAGGTGAACTTTGGTCTTTAATGAGAGAAATACTAGCTCTTAACTATTGTATTAACCTCTCCAGTACTTCCTCATCTTGGTGTTTATTTTTTAATTGGAAACATGCATGCTTCAAATATCAATCCCAGCTCCCCACCTTCTCCTTCCCAGCCCTCCCAACGCCCCACCCCCAGCCCAATCCCCACATCTTTCCCCAGGGAGGGTGAGGCCCTCCTTGTGGGGATCTACAGAGTCTGTCATTTCATCCAGGGCAGGACCTAGGCCCTTCCCCATGTTTCCAGGCTGACAGAGCATCCCTCCATGTGGAATGGGCTCCCAAAGTTCATTCATAAGCCATGGTAAACACTGTTCTACTACCCAAGGCCCCAGAGAATTCCAAGGCCTTCTCACTGGCATGATATTCATGGAGTCTGAATAAGTCCCCTGTTGGCCTCTCAGCCATCAGTCTGGGATTCAAGAGCTCCCCCTTGTCCTGTCAGCTGTCTATGTGGGTTTCACCAGCCTGGTCTTGATGCCTTTACTCATCACTCCTCCATCTCTGTCACTAGGTTACAGGAGTTCAGTTCAGTGTTTAGCTGTGAGTATCTGTCTCTGCTTCCATCAGTCACTGGATGAAGGTTCTAGGATGGCATATAAGGTAGTCATCAAACTTATCATCAGGGAGGGGTTATTAATGTAGTCTCTCTGCTATTGCTTAGTTTGCCAGTTGGTTTTATTCTTGAGGTTCTCTTGAAATCTCACTAGTGTCAGCTCTCTCCTCAAACTTATAATGACTCCATCTATTATGTTATCTCTCATCCTGGCCTCGAACTCACAGAGATCTGCTTGCCTCTGCCTCCCGAGTGCTGTGATTACAGGCATGTGCCACCACTGCCGGGCTTGACTTCTTTTTCTATTTGTATCACTGTAATTTATTTATTTTTATTTGAAACACAGTGTGAAAAAGAAGTGGGGATTTTTGATAGGATTCATTCACTTGTTTTCTCTATTGAGCATGATGTCACCTTTGAGATTTTCACTGTTAATTTACAGTATGTTTCCTGCAATACTCTTGCATATACCGCCACATGACTCTACATCTTACTACAGAGATTTGCATCCATGTTCACTACAGGTTTAACTAAAATACCAGGAAACAGAAACAGCATATATATCTATCAACTAATGAATGAACACTAAAGATGTGATACATGTACACAACCTAATATTATTCAATTATAAAGGAAAATGATATTTGGAAATGCTCAGGTAAATAGTTGGAGTTGGAAGTGATAAGTCTGAGTAAGTAAGCTAAGCCTGAGCCAGAAAGAAAGTGTCACATATTCTCCTTTTATGCTTGCATCTTTTGATATGTATGTTTAAATGGGGATAGCTATAGATATTGTCAGCAAACTAAGTAAGGAAAACTGGGAAATAAAACACAGGTGATATGAAGGGGGAAAGAATAATAATAGTACAGTAAGTGGTATGTGTGGTAGGGGGTGATAGGGCAAAGAGTAGGAGAGACACTATGGTAGATTAACAAAACATACATATATACATACATCACAGGACTTTAAATGGAGTCACTCTAAAGTATGGGTGCAATGTTAGTCATAAATAAAATGGACTATCAAATATAAGAACAATGTCATATATTATTATCTCTGTTTGGTTGGTCAGTGGGGTGTCATAGATGCTCCCCCTCAAACATTATAGACTACTTAATGTCATTTGCTCTCAGTCACATTGCAGAGTTTGGGAGTAGGACCCTGTTGTAGAAAAACAATCAAGATACTTGAATCATAGGACGGTGATGGAGAAATTAAACTGGAACTGACCTGGAAACATCATCCCTATTGGCTGGATAGCTTTCATGGTATTAGAAGTTGATAAGCATGCATGTGGAGAAAGAAAGGTAGCTAACACTCTCACTCAGCTTATGATGTTCTGGGTTCTAATAACAATAGTCGTGGAAAGATATAATAGATAAATATTTTGTGAATAACCAATTACTTTCTAATTGGATTTAAGGCACACTAACAAGATGATACTCTTGCCCCATACTATTATATGGGCCAAATCCTATGGTATACAAGTCATAAAGGAGAACTTAACACTACATTTTGCTAATAGATATAGTATTTAAAACATTCCTTATTACTAAAGATAGTAACCATAAGGTACTTTCTTTCTCAGACTTCATCAGAGAAATTTCTCTTTGATGTATATGTTGAATACAGAGGACCACAACTGGTCAAGGTAAAGACAATAAGAGACTGGGGTGCTTTGCCCCAAGTGGGATATTTATTTCACACTCTATCCTTCAAAATTCAGCCATCATTGTGGAAAGATTTCTAGAGTCAGAAAAAGTGGAAAAGTGCAGTGAAGCAGTAATTTCAGTGTGAGTAACCATTGTAGTACATGTAAACTCAGAACAGTGTGACTACTTGCATAAGACCCAAATAAGATAAAATTATTCAAAATTCCTGCATGAACGGGGGAAGAGCTCATGGATTCCCAACCTGCTAGCTGAACAACTACTGTTAACTGATGCTTTTTGGAGGTACAGGAATCAGTTTTCTTTAGCAATATAAACCTGGAGATGTTACATGCACTCTAGTGTATGGTTGTACAATACTGTACACTCATACAAATGTACTTTGCGTGCCCATCCAACAATGAAAGATGCACTCTCACCCTAGACTCTTGCGGCAGGGTCTAGGCCCTGACCTAGATGAAATGACAGACTATGGACACCCTCAAGGAGGGCCTCACCCTCCTTGGGGAAATGAGGGGACATGGGGGGGGTTGGTGGGAGAGCATGGGAGGAGGGGAAGTAAGGGAGAGGGACCTGGGATGGACATGTGAAGTAACCTTGTTTCTAATTTAAATTTAAATTTAAAAATTAAAATTAAAAAAATCAATGTTCCACATCATCTGGGTGGCCTACAAATCTAATATTCAGTGAATAAATGCAATAATGTGATTTAAAAAAAGATCCCAGTGACTCCTTAGCTTCATAAACTCAGCTTAAGTGAAAAAGAAGGGGTTTCCATATTTTAATTATGAATTAAAATTATAAATAAAAGTATAAATTAAAATTATAATTCATAAATGTAAAAACCCTGTATTTAATTTACTACATTTTGATCCATTTATATATCCATATAGTTCTGGATCTTTGGAAACATATTTTTAAATATGCATGTGCCATGTTACTGATTTCAAGGTCATACTATTATAAAATAGGTTACTGAAAAGAGTAGGATAGTAGCATGAATAAGAGGAAGAATGAGTAGAAGACAGAGAAGAAAATGGATATGAGGAAGCAGGATGCCAAGGAGAAGGTAATTAAGAAAATACAAAAATGACAACAGCAGGGTTTTAAAAGGAAAAAAATCTATCATGATATTTATATAGAATCATGCAGTGCTACTACACTTACTTCCCTGGCCAATATACCACTCCTCTCTTTATAAAATTCTAGTTTTTCCTTTGTTAACATCTCTTGCTTATAAAGTATCTTCTTCCGGATTCTAATTATATTTTTGGATTAACTTTGCATTTTAGCTTAATTGGTTTTGCTTTAATTTGAAGTGGTAAAGTTTGAAATCTGCTAACAATTTAAAGCTCTTTTCGAGGTTTAAAAATACATAAAGAAATGCCTGTCTAAAAGCTTGGTTTTCGATGACTTGATACTTTATTTAAACTTGGCTTCATATACCTAGGTAAAATAGCAAATTTAGATCATTCAAAATGTGAAAGTATAATGAGCTAAGAAAATGAAAGTTTCTCCTTCTTCTTCATCATCACATTTCACTTTTTCTCCCTCCTTCCTCTCTACCTCTTTCAGTTTTATGACTCGAAAATAATTACATAGAGTATATTTATACAAAGAATTTATTATATTTGGAATAAACATAGAGTTTGGGGAATTATGTAGACAGATACACTCATGAAGAAATACAGATGAAATGTTAAGGTAAAGAAAAACTCATAAGCAATATCTTGACAATATTCCAGCTAATATCTGTTATTTAATATGTTGTTATTCAAAATCTAATTTTACATACATATATGTACACATAATTATTCCATTGGTTGATAATGATGAGTACATTTGTAGCAATCTCTGTTATAAAAATTAGTACAGGTATTTTATTTATTTTCTTATTTTTTAGTACTTTGAATAGTTCTGGTACTTAAAATAATTCTAATATCTTTTATTCTAAAAGATATTCAAACTCATCTCTACTGCCTGATTGGTAGCACTTTTGATTATTATTTTGCTTCTAAGTATTATTGTGTTCTAATTGTCCATTGCAATATCTAGTTCATCTTGACCTTTTGTTCCTACTATACACATGTCTGAAGTATAAAATGCAATTACCATGCACTTGTGAATACTGTATTTTATTCAATGTAATGAAATATTTCTCATTTGTCAACCCTGGGGCTGTTTTTCTTATACCTCCCGTGACTAAAGTCTGTACAAATACTACCTGATAAATTAGGGGAATTGTGCACTCAAAATAAGCAAAACAAGAGACAGATTATCATGGCCCTTTTCATTTGTGTGTGTAAGTGTGTGCATGCTTGAGTGTGCATGTGTGTGTGTGTGTGACTTCAAAAGGTGTTTCTTTTCAAATAAGTTTACTGAATATTCTGAGGATTTTTCTTGATTGTCCTTTTAAAATTATGCTGATTTGACTTTGTTGCAGGGTGTGGCAAAATACAGATTTAAAAAAAGCTATTCACAGCATTATGACTAGGAAAGAGAGAGAGAATAAAGACAACGGACTCTTAATAAGATTGAGTCCATAAGCATGACATCAATAATATACTTCCTCTAATTAGGGCCATCTCTTAGAGTTCCATACCTTCTAGCAGTGTTATTAGTTTGTAAATAGCCTGCCAATAAATGAGCTTTTAAAGGTGTTTAAGACTGGTTTGATATGTATAAACACACCCTCATACACACACCACTATTTATTACAAGGACAACAGATACATATCAGAGAGTTGTGGGGTTATTCAAATTTTATTCAATGATGAAATAATGTTTCCAATATCATAATGAGGGATCAGGAAGACTGAGTTGGGGAAAGAACAGAGAGCAAGAGAAGAGATTCCTTAATAGATGGAGAAATTATAGGTTTAAAGAGAAATCTGTCATTCTGGAAATGTCCAGGGATCGACAAGTATGGCCCGAACTAATAATCTAAGCAATAGTGGAGAGCTTACCTTAAATGCCCTTCTCCTATGATGATATTGATGACTACCATAAATGCCATCATAGAGCTTTCTGGAGAAACCCACAGAAACAGTTGACCTGACCAAGTAAGTGCACACAGATCCCAGTCATAACGCTGGGGAACCAGCATTGAATCAATCCAATCCCTCTGAATGTGGGTGCCAGTTAGGATGCCTGGGCAGTCTATGGGACCTCTGACAGTGGAACCAGTATTTATCCCTAGTGTGCAAATCAACTTTGGGAGCTTGTTCCCATTGGAGGAACACTTTCTCAGCCAAGGCACAGTAGGAGGGGCTAGGCCCTCCCCAAAATGATGTGTCAAACTTTGATGATCCCCCAAGGAAGGCCTCACACTCCCTGGGGATTGGATGGGTGTCAATAGGGCAGAGTCACTGGGGGGCATGTGAGGATGGGAGGGAGAGGAAACTGGGATTGATATGCAAAATAAGGTTGTTTCTAATTTAAATAAATTAAAATAATAAAAAGAAAACATACAGGCTCCTAAAGATTAATAATAAAATTAGATAAAACAAAAAGAAACAAGGAGTAATATAACAAAACAAGCAAGCAGAAGAAAAGAGGTACAAAAATCCCCATGAGAAATACTTAGTAGATACAGAGGCACATATGGAAATCCCATGTAAACACTAAACCTTGTGTCATAATAAACACAAAGGCTCTGTAATGTATAAAAGTAATGCCATGACTAAGCATATGAGACAAATTACCTCCACAGATGCCACTGAGTTCATTTTATTTTGGCCTGCACTTAGGAATGGTTTGTGTCCCGCATAAGACTGTTATAGAAAACAAGTTTTTCATTTGTGAGCATTTATCTATTTTATAGATAGTTTATGTCGTATGTACATGCACTGTGTCTACTTCTCTTCTCAGCATTGGTACATCATCTGGCCAAGACACGCCCTAAGGATATTTCCAAATTCTCTAGAATCCATATGTGAATTGATTTAGAAGCTGTTGTTTCCTTGGTGTTCTCTATCTCCTCCAGGACTTACAAATTTTCTGCCTTCCCTTCCACAGGGTTCTCTGAGCCCTGAGGGGAGGGATTTGATGGAGACATCTCTTTTAGGCATGAGTGTTCTATGATGCTTACTCTTTGCACATTGTCTGCTGTGAGTCTCTGTATTCATTACTTCTGCTGCAGAAAGAAGCTTTTTCTGATGACAGCTGAGCAAGACAATGATCTAGGATTATAGGAGAATTTCCTTAGTAGTCATTTTATTGCCACTTTTTGTTAGCAGAGACGTGGTATTTGGTTTTTCAATAGGTTCCTGGCCTGTCTACTCTCAGAATCTTTGTCACCCAAGCAGTCTCTGGGATGTGTTACAACTCATGGAATACATCATAAATACAATTAGATATTGGTTGGTTACTCCCACAAGCTTTATGCCACTATTGCATAAGCACACCTTGTAGGCAGGAAAATAAATAAGTCTAAAAACTATATTGTTTGTCATTTTTCTTAAGACAAGCATCTTCTCCCACTTGAAAAAAAAAATCCCAAGTTCATGTCTCATCATTTTACAACTTTTACAATATAATTCATTAAATTTAATGTCAAATCTAAACTTGAGATGACTAAGGAAAGGCAGAAAATGGCATCCACAAGAGAAGAATCACAGAAAAATTTTCAACAACTATAAGAGCCAGAAGCAAAGAACGAAAAATAACATCAAATTTTAGCTGCTCTGTAGCTTTTCTTTCTGCAGCTTTGTAGATTAACTAATTTCTAATATAAAAATACAGGTTAAATTTATATCAGTAAACTAAATTTCATCAAACTGAATAGAAGCTAAGGTTCCAGAAGGTTTGATAAAATGAAACCATTATATAATTAATAATTTTATTAATTTAAGAAGCTCACTGGCATCAGTGGGGATAATAATTACCATTTACTTACTGTTTATTTTGTATTTGTCACTATGCAGTAATCTTACATTAATTCAGTCCATGGATCATTCAACATATTCCCTCAGCACTCAGACATACCCCATACTGCTGCTTCTTTTCTTGTCTGAGTTCTGAGTTATACAGATAATAAAAATACACTTGGAGTGTTAATTGCTGCATTAATGATCACAGAGAAAGACCACATGAGTTGTTGTGATTCAAAACAAATTTAAAATTGTAATGGATAACACATCTCTCTTATAAAAATGGAGCTCAGAACTATAAAACATAATGCTTTCGAATGAAGTAGAGCAGAGTATTGTTTATCTAATCCACTCATTTTCTCCTGAGAATACTGAATTAATTTACTCTTAATGCATGTGATATGAATCCTGTGATATGAATATACTATGAAATGAAAGTAAATAAATATAAATATTAAATTACTAGAGAATCCTTAAAATTAAATGGCCTGAAATGACAATGCTCTGTCACCATTGCATATTTGTTTTTATTGTGTTCTTCTTAGTAACCCAGATAGGAATAATATTTTATTTAGAATAATAAAACATTTGATCCTAGTTTAAAATTACACATTCACTAAGGTCAGTAGACATTCATCAGAGTTGCATTTTTAAATATATTGTTCAATTCCTCTAATAGAAATAATTTTACAAATTTTAATAATTGAGTTAAAATATAAGATATTTCTATAGTTCTCAAATTTCAACAGTACATTTTTTGCAATAATGGAGATTAATCTTAGTGGTTCTCACATCATAGGAAATTAATATACCACTAAGCTATACTCTACACTTTTGTAATAAACTTACTACAAAATGATCTATTTAACATTTAGGGTACTCATACAAATAATATATTATTAATTATGAATCTCTAATAAAATTCTAATCAATCTTGTAATGAAAACTCTGCATGTATATTTGTGTTGAATGAACTTCTGTACAAATTTTGAAAGAGTATCTTGGGTCAATTTTGCAATTAGCCAGAGTATTGGTTATTTCATTTTCCCAAAGAAACCAGTAAATCAATTTAATTGGGGTAAAGTCTAGTTTTTCTCATACAAGACAGTGAAATTAATCCTGGCTACTTCTCTGACTAATACATTCAAACCTAATATGTGACAAGAAATAATAAATTAAGGTAAAAATAAATGGCATAGAAGCTAAACAAATAATACAGACTCAATAAAACAAAGAGTTTTTATTGACAATGTTGACGATATTGACGAACTGCTAAGGACTATGAGCCCTCATCTCTACCAAACGACTGCAAGTAATTAAGGAATGCTGAGAATGGGAGAAATTTTATTTATTATGAGTTTTCTTAGATTACTTATATTAATTTAGGGTTTGAATGTATCTTCTTTTTCTTCTAGAGCTTTGAAGTGAATCATTTCCATATTCAAGATTCTATTGATGTTTACATTTCAATAACATTTTTATTAAAATCAAGCTTCAAGCTGAAGAAAAGAAAAGCTAAGCAGTCAGCCACAAGCTCTTAACTCTACATAAGACTGAAAGGTGATCCTGGCTCCGCCAAATCTCAGACTGCAATCCCAGACTGCTATTGCTCTCCTCAACGTGGCTGGAGAATCCTGAATGTTTTCTATCCTCAATGTGTCTAGAGAATGAATGTGAGCTTTGAAACAGTACCTGTCTTAAATCCCTCTCATGAGTCCTAGTATTAAAGTCATGTAATCCCAAGTGATGAACTTATCTTTGTGTGCACTTTTTCTCTTTAGGACTGGATATATCTCTTGTAGCTCTTGGTGGCCTTAGAATTACAGACATCTGTCTAACTTTTAATCCAAAGTGGTGGGATTAAAGCTGTGTACCAGCACTGTCTGGCTTCTGCAGCTTGTGGCTGATTTTGCTTTCTGAAATCTCAGGCAAGCTTTAATAAATCATAAATAATTTATCACCATACTACCGACCCAACTTTGACACAGGTGATATGCAAGGCCTGAGTTTCCTGGATATAGGTCATGGGCAAAAATACATTAATGAATTCTAAAATATCTTAAACAAACATTTCTTTCCATTACTAGATTTCTTGACTATAAATTAATGTCTCTAAACAAAATCTTGAATTTTTACCACATAAATTAACAAAAGTATGTTTAAATTATGGTTTTACATATTAAGATGTTTAAAAGACCTAATGAAATTTTAATTTTTGAGACATATTGCAGATTACATAAAATAACATCACAACTATTGTGTTTTAAGAAATCATAGTAAATCAACTAGGCTTCCATGACTTTTAATTAGATAAATAATATTTTGTATAACCCTCATAGATTTCTTTATGAATAGCAGTGTGATACATTTCAGATTGTAGATAACATGAAAATTTGCAGGGGATTCTGTTTAGTATGTAAAATTCCCTGGCCTGAATAAGTAATATGATTAATAATGAGTATGTAATAGCACCACCTGCATGATTTCAAGCATCAATCAACGGCTTGATTAATAACTTCTGAAGTAATGGGAAACAAAATTTATAAATGACATGTGAAGGAGACAAAAGGATTATATTTAGTCTGCTATAATGTAAATAAGACATGACTACATTATCCTCTTATCTAAATATTTTCAGTTATTTAGAAAATACTCGCATGTCCCAGTTTACTTCTTAGAAATTTATTACGAAATCAAGGCATTTATTCTTGCTTTCTGCAGAAGCAAAAAACCACCTTTCATGTATGGATAATTTCACATTAGCACATTAAAACATTAATTTCTTTTACACATGGTTAGATATACTAGATCCAATTTTTCAGATTTATAAAAGCAGAAATTATGTAGGATATGTAAAAGTTGTAAAAGAAATACAAAAACAGTCTCTTAAACAGATTACAACTTTATATGTAGTCATCATGTATCATGCCAATTAAAAAGCGTTTATCACGCACATTAGCAAATAATAGCTTTAAAAATTTATCAACATTTCAGTGGGGATCACAAATTCGAGAATTCTGGTAAAGATTGGACTGGTAGCTTATGTTGTCTTTCCTTTCCTCTATTTTGGCTTTGGGAAACTGAGTGATGATATATACATATCTATTACTACATTTCTTGTTGGGCTTTCAAAATGTCATATACTATACTGCTTTCTTGGCCATATGAGATAATGGCATAAATGGCATTTGCTCAAAATTGTCTTTGACTGAAAGGACAAATTCAAATATTTTTTAAACAACATCGTCCAGTGGCTGATGAAGGCAGATGCAGACACCCACAGCTGGGAACCGAATTGAACTCCTGGAACACAGTTGCAAAGAAGAGTGATGAGCAAAGGAATCAAAATCAGGCTGGCAAAACCCCCAGAGGCAGCTGACCTAAACAAGGGGAAACACATGACTGATGACTGAGGGGCCAGCATGGGACTGACCCAGAACTCCTCCCCACTGAACCTGGGTGTGAGGGAGGAGGCCTTGGCAATTTGTGGGACCTTGGAGAGTACAGCAGTAGATGTAGGTCCTCCACCATGTGTCCAGGCTGAGAGAGCATCCCTCCACGAGGAATGGGTTCCCAGAGTCCATCTCTATGCCAAGAATAAATACTGCTCTACTCTCCAGTCATCAGTAATAAAATTGCACATTTACAATAACCCCTATGGAAATAGAAGCAGTCATCAAAAGTCTCCCAACCAAAAACAGCCCAGGTCCAGATGGCCTCAGTGCAGAATTCTACCAGAAATTCAAAGAACAGCTTATACCAATTCTTCTCAAAGTATTCCACACAATAGAAGCAGAAGGGCCTTTGCCAAACTCTTTCTACAAGGCTTCAATGACCTTGATTCCCCAAGCCACACAAAGACACAACTAAGAAAGAAAACTTCAGACCAATATCCCTCATGGACATTGATGCAAAAATACTCAATAAAATACTGACAAATCAGATCCAAGAACACATCAAAACAATCATTCACCACTATCAAGTAGGTTTCATCCCAGGGATGCAGGGATGGTTCAACATACGAAAATCCATCAATGTAATCCACCATGTCATCAAGTTGAACAACAAAAATCACATGATCATCTCACTAGATGATGAAAAAGCCTTTGATAAAATCCAACACTCCTTCATGATAAAGGTCTTGGAGAGATCTGGGATAACAGGAACATACGTAAACATAATAAAAGCTATATACAGCAAACCAACAGCCAACATCAAACTAAATGGACAGAAACTCAACGCAATTCCTCTAAAATCAAGAACAAGACAAGGCTGTGCAGTCTCTCCATACCTTTTCAATATTTTACTTGAAGTTCTGGCCAGAGCCATACAAAAACAAATTGGAAAGGAAGAGGTCAAACTTTCACTATTTGCAGATAATATTATAGTTTACATAAATGATCCAAAGAACTCTACAAGGGAACACTTACAGCGGATTAGCACCTTCAGCAAATTGGCAGGCTACAAGATCAACTCAAGAAAATCAGTAGCCCTACTATATACAGATGATAAAAGGGCTGAGAAAGAAATCAGAGAAACATAACATTTTACAATTGCCACAAACAACATAAAATAACTGGTAATACTAACCAAACAAGTGAAAGACCTGTATCGCAAGAACAGTGAATCTTTAAACAAAGAAATTAAAGAAGTCCTCAGAAAATGGAAAGATCTTCCATGCATTTGGATAAGTAGGATCAATGTAGTAAAATGGCAATCCTGCCAAAAGCAATCTACAGATTCAATGCAATCCCCATTAAAAACCCAGCACAATTCTTCACAGACCTTGAAAGAATAATAATCAATTTTGTATGGAAAAACAAAAGAACCAGGATACCCAAAACAACCCTGTTCACAAGGCAACATCCGGAGGCATCACCATCCCTGATTTCAAACTCTATTATAGAGCTATAGTCCTGAATACAGCTTGGTATTGGCACAAAAATAGGTAGACCAATGGAATCGAATTGAAAACCCTGATATTAACCCACACATGTATAAACATCTAATCTTTGACAATGAAGCTAAAAATATACAATGGAAAAAGAAAGCATCTTCAACAAATTGTGCTGGCATAACTGGATGCTGGCATGTAGAAGAATGCGGATCGATCCATGTCTATCGCCATACACAAAACTTAAGTCCAAATGGATCAAAGACCACAACATAAATCCAGCCACACTGAACCTCTTAGAAGAGAAAGTGGGTGATAACCTTGATAGAATTGGTACAGGAGACAGCTTCATGAACTTAACACCAGTAGCACAGACAGTGAGATCAACAATTAATAAATGGGACCTCCTGAAACTGAGAAGCTTCTGTAAGGCAAAGGCCACAGTCAGCAAGACAAAAAGGCAGCCCACAGAATGGGACAAAATATTCACTAACCTAAAAGCTGACAGAAGGCTGATCTCCTAAATTTACAAAGAACTCAGGAAGCAAGAATCCAAAACAACAAAGGATCCAATCAAAAATTGGGGTACAGATCTAAATAGAGAATTTTCAATAGAGTAGTAAAAAATGGCTAAGAGGCACTTGAGAAAGTGCTCAATATCCTTAGCCATCAGGGAAATGCAAATCAAAACAACTCTGAGATACCATCTCACTCCTGTCAGAATGGCTAAAATCAAAAACACCAATGACAATTTATGCTGGAGAGGATGTGGAGAATGGGGAACACTCCTCCATTCCTGGTAAGAGTGCCAACTTGTTGAGCCACTTTGGAAATCAGTATGGAGATTCCTCAGAAAAATGGGAATAAACCTACCACAAGACACAGCAACTTCACTCATAGGCATATATCCAAAGATGCCCATTCATACAACAGGGATGTCTGTTCCACTATGTTCATAGCAGCATTATTTGTAATAGCCAGAACTTGGAAGCAACCTAGTTGCGCCTCAACCGAAGAATGGATAGAGAAAATGTGGTCCATTTACACAATGGAGTATTATTCCGCAGAAAAAAACAATGGAATCCTGAGATGTGCAGGCAAATGGATGGCACTAGAAGAAACCATCCTGAGTGAGGTAACCCAGTCACAAAAAGAGAAACATGGCATGTACTCTCTCATATATGGATTTTGGACATAGATCTGGGGAGTGCCATCCTACAATCCCATGGCCAGAGAGTCTGGGAAACAGAACCTTCATTCAGTGGCTGATGGAAGAAGAGGCAGACTCCCACGGCTAAGCACTGAGATGAAATCAAGAAATCCATTGACAGAGAGGGAGGATTGATGACCAAAGGGATTAAGACTGTGCTGGTTTAATCCCCAGAAACAGCTGACTTGACAAGGGTTAGCTCTTGAATCCCAGGCTGATGCCTGGGAATCCAGCATGGGACTGATCAAGACCCCCTGAATGTGGGTGTCAGTGAGGAGGCCTAGGTAATCTATTGAGCCTTGGGTAGTAGATCAGTATTCATCCCGGGTATACAAATGGACTTTGGACTCCCATCCAACAATGAGAGATGCACTCTCACCCTGAACTCTTGGGGGAGGGTCTAGGCCCTGTCCTGGATGAAATGACAGACTATGGACACCCCCATGGAGGGCCTCACCCTCCATGGGGAAATGAGGGGATATTTAGGGGGTTGGTGGTAGGGCACGGGAGGAGGGGAGGAAAATGGAGAGGGACCTGGAATTGACATGTGAAGCAACCTTGTTTCTAATTTAAATTTAAAAATCAAAAAAATGAAAAAATGCATATTTACATAATGCATAACCAGAAGTTTTAACATATCAACATATTGCTATCAATTATTAGCAGCAATTATAGGAATATGCATAGAAGACATATCTGAGAGAAGAAAATTTGCTTAGATTCATACAGATAACAAAAGATGAGAGATTTGTGATGTATAGTAATTGTGATAGCATAGCAATAATACATAAACAGTCCAAACAAACCAAAATAAAAGGAAATTTTCAGAATTTCGAAAGAACACGGCAGAGGCTTCTAAACTATATCAGGTCAATTATAATAAATCTTAGTTTGTTGTGTGTTCATTCAATTCTAGGAAAATTTTAAACATTTATTTCTCCAACTCTGTGTGTGTGTGTGAGAGAGAGAGAGAGAGAGACAGAGACAGAGAGAGAGAGACAGAGAGAGAGAGAGAGAGAGAGAGAGAGAGAGAGAGAGAGAGAGAGAGAGAAGTTTGAATACAAACTTATGGGACTAATTTTTCTGTTCATACCAAGTGGTTCCCTGAGTTCAAACTCACATCATCAGGCTTAGTAGCAAGTAATATCTCAATAGCCCATATTTTAGAAAATATTTAATTTTGTTTCTGAATTTTTCAGTGATTCAGACAATATTCAACAATGGGTTGTTTAGCATCTACTAAGTTGTATTTTTTCTGAAATTTCCTTTCTACTGATTTCTAGCTCTGTGATTAGATAGAATGTGGAAATTTACTTTAATTCCACTGCATTCAATGAGGTGTACTATTGTGTCTTAATGTGTGAAGAAATTTAGAATAAGTCTTATAGACTGGTAAGAAGTAGTTTATAAAGTTATCAATGAGGAAGTCATTTCAGTTACAAATGTTTGAAACACTGACTTTGTTTTGATATATCAATAAATTAAATTATAGAAATGTGTGGAATTCATGCATACATGGTAAATAATGATGGAGACAATTCAATAGTAGTAACCAATTAAGTAAGTGGTTCAAGCCACAGTAAGTGTTGGGATTCCAATATACTGCAGATTTACTTAGAGCCTAGACTTAGCATAAGTAAAGGTAAAAGAACTTAACTTGCTTTTTATGAAGTGATCCTAACTTAATTTCTGTTGTTATGTGGAAAAGTCACTATTACTGCAATATGTGTCCCAAAAGGGAGAAATGGGTTAGTGAGTAAAGCCCGGTCTAAAATAGCACAAAAATTGTAACATTTATCTGTTGACTATTTAGAAATGACTTGATATATTTAAGACCCAACCAATTCAGGTTTGCTCATATTTTCTATCTTGTTCTTAAACTAGACATGAAAAATTGTGACAAGACAATCTTTGCTGCCCCAAATACTATTTGCTATGGTTTTCCAACAGACCATGGCAAACTTACCAGGGGCTATGCTATTATAGAAAATGGACTCTTCTTTTCCCAGCAGATAACAATTGCTAATAACTCCACAGCTAGAGTTTGTTTTTGCTTTCTTCTAAACAAGACAGTGTCTTACAATGATCAATGTTGCTTTCTAACTTATTGTGTGATTGCTATTGTTTTCCATTTCAAGTCTGTAAAAAAATGGCTTAGGGAGCCCTGGTACTAGTCACTATAATTTTCAATTTATTTTTTCACAGTACAAAACAAAGTAAATATTTGAAATACAAATAAAAAGATTGTGTCAATGTCGGAAAAAATTATGTTACAAAACATTTTTATGTGTTAATGTTTTATTCAGGTTCCCGCTGTCAGTCTGGAATCCCTGAGCTGAGGTCAACTGCTTCTCTGTATTTCCCCAGCATGATCTTGACCCCTTTGCTCATCACTCCTCCCTCTCTACAACTGGACTCCAGAATTTTCTTCTGTGTTGCATATTTATACTTCCCCATGATGTGAAGAAAGTAAAGTTTTCTTAAGATCAACTAGATAAACTCCATTCCCAACGGACTTTAATTCTATTGCCTTGTATTTCTCATTGCAATGCTTTTAAATTTCCCGGCTGCTCTTTTCCCTTGTGCTATGCTCAATTTCATTGAATACATTTATTTTGGATTAGGACATAATAACATAATACAACATGACTGATGCAAGTGAACATGATTCATTACTGCATTTCACACCAGTCTAGGAAAATTTGATCAGATGTGGTTAGAAAACTATTTATCAAGTGATAGCATTCTCTGATCTCTTACTTTGAATACATATAAAACTCCAGGAAATAACTTCGTCATCCATATATAAATATGTAGTAGAAAATGTCTTGGCTTAAATATTTTATATATTTATGTTTTTATGATCTTAGAGAAACAGTTTATTATAGTAAAGATTCTATAGAAGTTATGAACTGAAGATAAGATACTCAAAATATGACTTGTGCGCATAGGTATGATTTTGGATGTGTAGTTAATGCACAGAGCTGCTTCATTAAAGGACATCATCTTTAAATTACTTCAAAATTATTTTTCTTTCACCTTTCTTGGATAACATATATAAGCAGATGCTAGATAATACAATGGTATAGATATTAATTAAGAATTACTTGCTAGATCACAATTGATTCAATATCCCTTTTTTCATATCACATACCCCAATGATTTGTTTGTTGAGGACTTCCTACACAATGCAGCAATACTGAGAAATGAATTTTTTGAAGTGATAGGATTACAGCTCTGATTTTTAAATGCATTAAACTGTTGATCTACTTATTATTTTATGGGCCTTTGAAGATAAGGAAAATGGAAGGTAAGATCCAGTTGTGGAACATTATAACTGAATCTGTGCCCCTTGGGAATATATAATATATTTTATCCAAAAGCTCCAGCATTTCTGTGTCTCTGTGTCTCTGTGTCTCTGTGTCTGTGTCTGTATCTGTCTGTCTGTCTGTCTGTCTGTCTGTCTGTCTGTCTGTCTCTCTCTCTCTCTCTCTCTTTCTCCATCGCCCCTCCCTCGTTCCTCATTTTCTCTCTCCGAAACTCCTTTCTTTCCTCTTTCTCCCCCTGCCTAACTATGAGACAAAGAGGTTCATTCTATGATAAACTCTCACCAAAATGTTCTGCCTCAACAAAGTTCAGAAATAATAATATTAAGTAACCCTAGTGAAAGACATCTGAACTTCTGAGCTGTAAGAAATCCTCTTAATTATAAGTACATTCTTTGCTATTTTATCACAGCTATGGAAAGCTGAATAGCATACATAATTTTAAAATGTTTGTAAATTCAAAATTAATGATCTGAAAGGGAAAAATATATTCAATTTATCAGGGTCACCATTATTTCCATGGATATTTCTAATGTATTTCATAACTTTCATCTTGATATATGATTCTTTGAATCATATATCTCCAAGAACAATATAGAATATTGAAATACAATAAAAGAAACATTAGTAAAAATAAAGACATTCAATCCTTGGTAAACTATATAAAGTTGCAATTGCTTGTTTAAAAATGAAATGAGATTGAAATTGCTGGTTTAAGTGTTCTTTGAAACAATACATATTAGATTATTATTTCATTCAAACCAGAGTGAATGTTATAAATCCTGTGGTGTATCTATTGGACTGCCTTTCAATATCAACATTTCAAAAGTAGATATAAATATTGGGCTCACAGTGTGAAGCAAGATGATGTTTGGTTTCTTTTCTTTTCTTTTTTTTTTGTTTGTTGTGCAAAAAAAAACTACCTTTTCATGAGCTTGTTTGAGATAGGGATTTTACTGTGTATCTCACTCTGTATTGCCCTGGAATTCAGTTTGTGCCCACCCGAGCCTCAGACATGAGTCAATCTTTCTGCTTTGGCCTTCCAATTGCTACATAACAAATATGTGTCAACATTCCTTAACAATATACTTTTTTTACACCATTGTTGAAATGTGGAAACCTTAAGAATGTTAGGCAAGTCGAGGCCAGGATGGACTGACAGCCTCCAAAACAATACAGAGAAACCCTGTCTCGTAAAAACAAAAAAAAAATAGTAATGTTAGGCAAGGAAACTACCCAGAGCTACAGTCCCTGCTCTCCATGCTCCTACTCAAAGAGTTAACAAGAATAACAAAGATAAATCACACAAAATTATCTGACACTAGAGTTGATGTTGAGAAAGATACTAAACAGCTAAAAGTAAAAGTTATTTATAAGTCAGTGTTGTGGTGGCATCTGGCCTTGCCAGTGAACCTAAAGCAGTAGCCACATGCTTTGGGTGTGGTTTCAGGTGCTGGTTTGATCACTTTAACGTAAAGGAGCTGCAGGTGCGTGCTCTATTCAGTCTCAGAGACCACTGAGAGGGCAGAAACTGCACCTTCTAGAGCAGAAACACCACGGCGGTTATTTACTCTTATCTGTTTAAGTTGTTCACCAATAATGTCTTTATCTTGAGTCTAGTGAACTCCTTAATCCTCTGCCTTCATAGTACGCTTAATTTAAAGTTATCTACCAGTAAAATAAATCAAATATATTAGCTGAAACAAATTTTACACCATGCTGTAAAGCAAGCACAAATTTAATAATTTCACATAAGATGCATACTTTTATTTTTAATTATCAAATCAGTATATGTGATTCTGAGGCATAACACTGTGTTTTGATATACATTTAAACATGAGATGAATAAATTATATCTTAATTTCATACCGCCCTGAAAGCACCTGATCTCATTTGCTCAAGTGAACAGATTTAGCACTCCTCATGCATATTTGTTTTTGATAGAACATTTAAAAATCTAGCACAAAGTATATAAACAACACTCAAGAGTGGGTCCCAGGCCTGCAGTAGATGGCCAACTGGAAACAAACTCAATGGTAGTTGGAGAGTTATTTTTGTCTCATGTCATTGGGACATTTTTTCTTTTATTTAAACTTTTATTACATATAATATACCTTGATTATGGTTTCCTCCCCTCTATTCCTCACAGTTCCTGCCCACCTCCCTCCTTTGAGATTCACTGACTTTCTGTCTCTCATTGGAAAACCAATAATTTTCTAAGGGATACTAATAAAATAAATTTCACAACCAAATCAAACACAAAAACAAAATAATCAGAATAGGACAAAACAAGAAGAAAGGAAAGGAGCCCAAGATAAGGTGCAGTAAACACATATAAACTTGGAGATTTACTATTTTGCACATTCAGGAATGCTGTAAAATCACAGAACTGGAAGATGTAACATACATGTGTAGTGGCATCGTGTTTTGCCAGTGAACTTGCAGTGGTGGCCACGGGACTGAACATTTACTATGTATATCTTGCTCTCAGGTTTATTTGCCTTCTGTTGAGTTGCCTTAGCCAACTTTGATGTGACGGTTTTCGTTTTATCTTACATTTTACTTATTCATGTTTGGTTATTGTCTCTTAGAAGCCTGTTCTTTTTTTAATAAGCAACAGAAAAACAGTAAATCTGGAGAGGAGGAGAGTTACGGAGTGTGTGGGAGAAACAGAGAAAGAAGAAACTGTAATCAAGATGTATTTTATGATAAAATTTATTTCAATAAATGAAAGAAATTAGAAAGAAAACTTAGTTTATTTCCCTAGTAACCTTCACCTGAATGAAATTAAATTTTCATTTGCAAGTCACTATGAATTGGATATTTGTCTCATTTAGGGATGGGAATCTGTCTGGGCATGTTTTTTTCCCAGTTTTTCATTTGTGCTCGTGTATTACGGTTTCTGAATTTGCGTTTGTATATTTTTGTGTGTGTATGTGTCTCTGCAAGTGTATGTACTTCTCATGTTTGTTTTAAGCTCCTCCCAACATTTTTCTCTGTTTATTTCTTTTATTATATTCTTGTTTTTATTTTGTTGTTGTTGTTGCTTGCCTGTTTGATTTCTAAAGACAGAGAGAAAGAAGGCTTGAAATTGGATGGTTGTGGATGTGGGGAGGTGGTTAGGATCTGGTAGAACATGATGCACACGAAGACATGATCATAATATATTGATTGAAAAATTCTATTTTAATTAAAATTCTTAAAGTTTATGTGTGTGTGTGTGTGTCTGCACATTGGAATGCATACCTGAACACAGTTGTCTGCAGAGACCAGAAGTGCATCTGAGAGTTGGAGTTATTAAGTGGCTGTGTGCTGTCCAGTATATGTGATGAGAATACAACTAGTATCCTCTGCAAGAAGAGTACACACTTTTATTGGCTTTGCCATATGTCTAAGTATAAAACTACTATTTTAACAGTTTTGAAGTGTACAGTGATTTTAAAAATCTATTTTGTTCAAGATTACTAAAAATGTTAAATATTTTACTGCACACCCTTTGTTACTGTATACCCTTCTTACTCTATTTATCATACTTTTTAAACTTCAATTATTTTCTTTGTTTTCATAGAAATGACATCACACTGCACTTAATTCTCTGTGGTTAGTTTATTTCATTGAGCTTAATACTGTTAAAGTTGATCCACAATGTTACATATTACAGTTTCTTACTTTTTAAAGAAGTGGAGGGTATGCATATTTTTAAACACTCATTCTTTGGGTGCCCTACCACCCAACTCCTAAATAAATACATACAGAGTCTTATTCTTTCTAGCTTGGCTTATTTCTTTGCACCTTTAAAAAATTATACTGTCCATCTTTTGCTTCTGGACGTTCACTTTTTGTATTTCTGTAGATCTTTTCTTTACTTCTTATCCCATGGTTTGTTGTGTAGCTGGTGGCTGAATCCTGATGTTCTTCACTTTTTCTTTCTCAAATTTTTATCCAAGATTTCTCCTCCTATATATTCTGTCCGCTTGCCAGACCTGTCTGTCCTTTCCCCTGCTTTGCTATTGGTCATTCAGCTCTTTATGAGAACAATCAAGTGTTTTAGACAGTCATAGTAGAACAGCTTCACAGAGTTAAACCAATGCAGCATTAAATAATGCAACACATGTTTGCATTATTAAGCAAATGTTCCATAGCATAAACAAATGTAACGCATGTTAAAATAATCTTCCACTAATGATATCTTGCTTCGCTCTTGGACCCCAAACTTATAGCTGAGAGGCCAACAAGGGACTGATCGAGACACCATTGAATGGGGTGTCAGTGAGGAGGCCTAGGCTATCTCTGGGACCTTGGTTAGTAGATCAGTGTTTACCATGGCATATGAATGAACTTTGGGAGCTCATTCCATATGGAGGGAAACTCTCTCAGCCTTAACACATGGGGGAGGGCCTAGGCTCTGCCCCAGATGAAGTGACAGACTCTGATGATCCCCCATGGAGGGCCTCACCCTCCATGGGGAATGGTTTGAGGATTGAGTAGGGGATAGGTGTGGCTGGTGGAGGGGCAAGGGGGAGGGGTGGGAGAAGGATCTGCGATGGACATGTAAAGCAAGCATGTTTCTAATTTAACTAAAAAACTATATTGAGAAAAAAATAAACACTAAACTCTTAACAAAACTGTTAAATTAAAAAAAATAATACTCCACAACACCCTACGTGTAGCCATGCATACCTTAACAGCCTACATATCTTCATGTTGCTACTCTTTCAGACAAGATTCTAAAACATGAAACTTTGGAGAAGTCATTTCAAAATCATGTTATTTATCCTCTGGATTTAAATATTAGGGACTTCTTGAAATGCAAACTAAATTTGTTTACACACAACTATTATTAATGTATTTTTCATTTTGGTGACTGTCAAAAGTCTGCTTCTGAGAACAAAGCAAATTATCCAATAAATCCCTACCACTCCCTGCCCTAATCATCTACTTTCAAGATACAATGTTGTGTAAGAAGAAATATGATCCAACCAGTGAAGCAGAGATGCAGAAAGGAAAAGTAAGGTCCTGAGTAAAAATGATCATCTACAAGGCAAATAAACCACCTTAACAATGCTGAATGCAATGCATAGTGTATTGAGTGTCATAAAATTTTGGGATGATCAGTTCCTTTGTTTTGTTGGCCTTAGGATAAATGATCACTGTTACATATGGCATAGTGATATTTGCAACATTCAGCAGTTTGTGTTCTCTGTACCAAGTTGTTCGATCATTTCTGCATGATGACTGTCACTCCAATCTCATGACTTAATTAAGTATAATTCATTCAACTTGAGGCAATCCATTGAATATTAACTATCACAAAGTAATGAGACACTGGTGTTTTATTGATTTTATATTTGTGCTATATTTTACATACAGATACTATAATGGCTCCTATCTCTTTTCCCAACTCGCAGTGTTAATTTAATGTTTTCTAGTTTCCTATAAATTTTACAATTTTTCTAGTGCTTTTACAATGTGATTGCAATCTTTATAAAACTTGTATTAAGTCTCTTAAGATAATAAAATAACTTTGGCTCAACTATGAAAAAAAGAATATATTTCTAGAATTTAATATCCTCTATAGTTTCTTTCCTGAGTGAATTTAAATTTTCAATATAATTTTCTTTTACCTCTTTGGTTGAATTTATTTCTCAGTAGCTTAAATTTTTATTTCCTTTACAAATAAGATTCTTTCTTAATATACATTTCAATTTCTTGTTGCCATACCCTGACAATATTGAATTTATGTTTTGTTTTTGCATCCTGTAATTTTTATGTTTTAGTTTTAAGAGTTTCTTAGTTTTTTTAAAAGAATTTTCCAGATTCAGGATAATGTCATCTGTAAAAGGTGACAGTTGATTTCCTAGGTTTCCATCCTGGGTGAAATTTATTCCACCTTTCTTTAACCTGGTCATTTTGGCTAGGACTTCTAACTTTAGCTGGAATAAAAATAAAATTTTACATGGAAATATTTGAAATTTTCTCATGTAGCATGATTTTGGTAATTAACTTATAATAAATCAATAAATTGAAGAGATGAGTAACTGGGTATATGGCTGGAGGATCATGCCCTGTAGGTCCTAAGCACCTTGGGAAGTCTCAGTCCCCACCCCTGCCCATTGAAGTTCCAGAGACATGGGAGAAGCCTCCCCTTAACCCAGACTATCCCACCAGAGACTTCACACAACCTACACCAAGAGAACCCCAGAGCCTTAATCAGTATCCAGCAGAGGCACAGACCTAGTTAATCTGTAGGAAGAGTGGCCACCTAAGCCACAGGCCCCACCTACACCCATTGGAGGAAGAGAGATCCCACTGTGAAACACAGACCCCCTGCCTACACCCACAGGAGGAAGAGATTGGTAGATAACAGTGTAAGACTATATTCAGTAACATAAAGAGCAATACAGCTCCACCAGAAACTAGAGGTTCTATACCAGTAAGACGTGAACATTCTAATGCAGAAAAGTAGAAGAAAGTGACCGCAAAGGTAACTTTATGTATATGCAACTTTATGTATATGTAACTTTATTGATATGCAAAATAAGATTTTTTCCAAATTAAAAAACTATTTTAAAAAAAGGGATGAAGATGGACATTTCACACTAGTCAGGAAAAATTCACCAAGATGAATTCCAAATTCTGAACATCTATGTTTTATGCCCCAAATACAAGGGCATCCACATTTTTTTTGTTTTGTTTTGTTTTTGGTATTTTTCGAGACAGGGTTTCTCTGTATTGTTTTGGAGGCTGTTCTGAAACTCTCTCTGTAGACCAGGCTGGCCTGGAACTTACAGAGATCTACCTGCCTCTGCCTCCTGAGTGCTGGAATTAAATGCATTCATAAAGCTTAAATCAGACATCTATCCCCACATAATAACAGGGGGAGACTTCAACATCCCACTCTCACAACTGGATAGGACTACCAAACAGAAACTTAGCATAGAAATAAAGGAACTAACAGAAGTTATGATTCAATTGAATTTAGCAGATATCTTCAGAGCATTCTAGCCAAACACATAACAACATACGTTCTTCTCAGCACCTCATGGAACCTCTCTAAAATCAACCACATTCTTGGCAAAGTAATCCTGGACAGATACAAGAAAATTTGAATACCCCATGTATTTTATTGAAAAACCATGGCTTAAAATTAAAGCTCAACAAAAACACAAATTGCAGAAAGCCTACAAATTCAGGCAAATTTAACAATGATAATTGAGTCACCCCTGGGTAAAGGAAGATATAAGAAAGAAATTAAAAACTTCCTAGAATTCAATGAAAATGCATACACAACATACCCAAACTTATAGGACACTTTAAAAACAGAGCTAAGAGGAGAGTTCATAGCGTTAAGTGCCTAAATAGAGAAAATGGATAATAATCACACTAGAGTTAACAGCATACCTAAAAGCTCTAGAACAAAAAGAAGCAAACTCACCCAGGAGGAATAGATGCCAGGAAGTAATGAAATTGAAGACTGAAATCAATAAAATAGAAACAAAGAGAACAATACAATGAATCAATGAAACACAGAGTTGGTTCTTTGAGAAAATCAACAAGATAGACAAACCCTTAGTCAAACTAAGGAAAAGGCAGAGAAAGAATATTCAAATTAACAAAATGAGAAATGAAAAGGGGGACATAACAGCACTATACACTCAGGATAAAGAACTCAGATTATTTGAGATGGATCTGTCCTTAAAGTCTCTTTCCTGTGGTCTAGCTTCAATATTTTTAGGAAATTCTATTCAAGTTACCAATCTATCAGCAATACCTATGGATCATGACAATAACAAACATAATAAGATGTCGATAACGATGCAATTAGTGGCACTGCCCTTTTAAAATTCCTTGTGTCATAATATGGCTTTGATTTCATAGTGATTCTTACCTCTAAAATTGTTGCCTTATGTATCATTATTTATTTGGGGGAGAAATTCTAAACATGATGTCCTTTTTTTCTTAGCCTGTAATGATTTCAATATTTTATCACTGGATAGAAGTTTGCTCTTTCAAAGTTGGGGAAAAAACCAATCCAATATTGGCCTAAAATATGCTATTTTTGCATTGTTTCAAATGAACTTGATAAGTATTTGTGAAGGCAATTTGTTACCAAAAATGGGTCCAGATTAAGTTAAGATGTCCCCTGCATAGTTACCAGCCTATGTTCTGTCATCCTAAATTTCTACCTGGCTGCCAATAGAATCACAAGGATTTTATGTTTTCACATTTGTCACCAGTGAGTGACACAGAGTTGGATCACACCTTGGAAGTTCATCCAGCCAAAACCAGATGATGCTGCAGGGCTGCTGATTACTTGGATGGATTTTAGGCCAACACCTCTGAAAGCATTCACAAGTGATACTAAATGAAATAAAGTTCTTACAGATTTGATTTATATGTCTTTCCCTTTCTCTGGAGTCTTTCCACAACTCCAGTCACCAAAAATGAGAATATAAAAACTAGTATGGGATGTTGTCCTTGATGACACTGAGATCCAGCAATCTTTACCAAATGAAAGCTCATGTGCTAGCTGGATGTCACAGCAAGAACTTGTACATTATCCTGTGTCTGAGAATGTTATCTGTTAGAATAGTCTGGATTTTGTTTCTCTAGCTCACCATTGGGTTCCAAGGCAAAGGCCCATGTTTCCTATCCTGTTCTACCTGAAGTCCTCATAGTGTTATACTGTTTATATTTGAGATTGTGTTGATGAGAGATGACATTTCTTATGTAACTCTTCTGATACTAAATTTTACCTCATACCTAACCCCTGAGGGCAATGGAAAAAATTCAAGAGGATAGATATAATTTTAATAATCTTCAAGGCTTGTAATTTTGTAAGACTAAGTCTGCAATCTCTCCTAGTACACAGGTCTGCATCTGATGTTCAGGTCAATCTACAAGTTCTTTTTGTGGCATCTAGCTACTACATGAGCTTTAATTTGGTAAAGGTCACTGGATCTCTATGATGGCCAGGACAAGAGTCTGTGCTAGTTTTGGTGTTCTGATACTCAGTGATTGAAGCTTTGTTCACTCTTCTGTCATTCAGTGTTGCAGCATTACTAGTGTTTGTAGCCAGGTTCCTACTATGCCATCGGTTGTATGTGTTCGGAGCTTTATTCAGCACTTGTTTTCACTTGTCTAGGCCTAGACTATTGAACAAAGTCTAACATGTTGATTCAGTTATATCTCTCTTCCCTAAGCATGAGATATGTTTTTACATGCCGACCTTCTGGAAATCATAGAAGGGGGAATTACAGGATTTTTCTCTTTTACCCTCTTCAATTCATCTCTTCATTGTTTTAGATTCAGAGAAGACACTATACTCTAACACTCTGATTTTATTAGTTATAATATAGTTAATTTTTCTGCAAATTAATATTCAATTATGCATAACTTTGGAAAATGGTCTCAAAAGTTTGTTTCTCATCTCCCATATCAGCAACTAATTTTCAGACTGTGACTTTGTTGGTTGTTTCCACAAAAGGCTATTTTCATTAAATAATTTTGAGCCAGTGATTTAACAGATGTTTTCTTACATTTCAAATTCATCAGAACAAAAATATCTTAGGTTTGCAAGACGATATGTGTGTGGAGAGCATACTTTCAGTACTTAATGTGGCTGATTAGGAAGCAGAAAAAAATCTTAAAGGGCAGTGTCAAGCTGAGAAACACAGGATAGAATTAGAGCAGTCAAGTATTCACAATATTTTCTTAATGAGATTCTGACTTTTTTCACATTCACTTGGTTACTGCAAACTTGGATGATGTTTCAAAATTATTCTAAAGGAAATCATGAAAATATATGGCATACAAGCTTTGGCTTATGCCATAGAATAGGCTTCTGGAGTTCCCTGTCCTCTCATTTTTGCTGAAGTCACCTCATTTTAAATTAGGTGACTTTTCCTTAATAGAATCTAAAGACCTATATAATATACTATCCTCATATCAGGAGATAGAGTTTATAATGATCACTGTTGAATTTTATTTCTGTGCTTTAGTTTTGTATGCCACTTAAATTGTTTTAATTAATTAACATAGAAGTGTTTTACTGATTCTACAATTTCTGTAGAAAGAAAATTGTTAGAATTGTTTTTTACTAATTAGCTATAATGCCCTCTGATACAAAAGATAGTAATTTTCAAATAAAAAAATTATCACCTTGAAAAGTTTATTTTAAGGTGGTTAATTTAATTTCATTAATGCAATGGTTGTGAAATCTCTAATCAACAATGAAACTGTGTATATATTAACTTGAATAAATATAAAACATCTATACATTTAAGCCATTGTAAGATAACAAGTGTTGAGGAATTCAAATCAAAGCAGTATCTTTATTTGAGTGCATCGGGAATTGGTTTGAACAGAAAAAGACAACTTAAATGGTAGGTACTGATTATTTTTGCTACCTGCTATCTGGGAAAGAATAACATCATTAGGATTCTTATAAAGGCAATATCTGAGTTAAGCAGAATTTCCATATTTATTTATTTTAGGTAAATACATGAACATAGTGATTTTCTCTAAAAATTTAACAACTACAATTACCTGAATTTCATTCTTTGTCCTATGTTCAACCTAGGATAACAATAATATTTTATTCAGCTAGTTTTGAAGCATATTATCATTAATAATTCAAATCACTGGAAAGCAAATTATTTATCTCCTTTGAGCTAATGCTTTAGTTTTAGTACAGATTATAAAAGAAATTTAACTTGTAATTAAAAATGTCAGTTCTTATACAAAACTCAGTTTTCTTGTCCTAAATTATTACCAGAATACAGAAGAAAAAGGACCTTCATAGTCAATAGTTTCATAATTCTATGAGTACAGCTACTTTCCCTATTAATCCAGTGTTTACTCCATGAAATGTTTTTAGGAGGTTTATAAAACATGAAGAGAAGTGATGTTGTAAAATCTGGTCATCTATTGGCTATGAATATAAACTTTGCATTATTTTTTATCTAGAAGAGTTGAGGGAAAGGTTGATTAAAATTCATAACTCATTTTTAGAAATTCTAAAAATCTAGCAAAAAGAATGATATAGAATATGTAACCTGGATTACAATCCCAGTTCCACCCTGAAGATGACTATTTCTCCCACTCTCATCATTCCTTAGTTACTTGTTGCTCTAGTCTAGGGTTGAACCCCTCCAGGCTTTCCATCTTCCATGTTAGCTTGTCTATTAATGCTGGTCCTTGTTCAACTCCTGTTTAGGCAGTCAGGCTTATGAGATTATTTTGTTGTAGCTTCAGACTTTCCTAGGAGACACAATGTGCCAGCAAACTGACTGTTCTTCTGGATATTAAAATATTTCTGTCTGCAATGATCCCTAAACTTAAGGTGTAGGAGTTACGTGGTAGATATATTAATTGGAACTGTGCTCTGCACTTCTGAATTTTGAATGATTGTCGTATCCTGTAATAGTTTTGGTCTATGCCAAAGAGAATTTTTTGTTGATGGTTAGCCTTGAAAACATGTGCATATAAGTAAGAATATACAGATTGAGTAGATTGTATCTGTGTAACTAGGCATATGTAACAATGTTTAGCAAAAAAAGAGGTCAGAAATTTGAACTGGAGCAAGAAGGGGTATATGAGAGGATCTGGGGAGAAGAAAAAGAGTGGAGAATGGTATAATTATATTATAATCTCAATTAAAGAAATACAAAACCCAAGTTCTATTCCTATTTAGCTGTGTACTACAAGGCAACTAAATACACTCTCCTTGTCTCATGTTCTTTGAAACTATTTCTGAGATGAATAAATGCCTATTTATATAAGGTGTCAAAACCAGGAAATGTAAGGATACAGTACTACCCCAAATTAGTAAGCGAGTGAATTTATTGGAGTTATTTACAGAAGTGTGGGCAAGGAATTTCTTACAGTATTGGACATTACCCAAAGAAAAGTGTATCAACAAACTCTACCACAGTGTGGATGGTAGTTCATAAAATCTGGAAGCCTTGAGCACACTACACATCCAGCAGGCAGCTTAAGAAGTTGGCATGTGTGCTTTCTATGTAGCATAGTTATACTTCATCCACAGTTTGTCAGGTATCTGCCTCTTCCAGGAAGCTCAAATGGTCTGAGATTTTTTGGAAGCATGGATTATTTGCATGTGCGCCACAACAATATTACTGTTTCTATATACATGGGATGAAAGGTTTCCAGTGCATTTCATCTGTTTCATGGAATTCCTGAAACTTCTGAGTTGTTACTTACTGAGTTTAAGGAGTTTCCCTGCAGCAAAGAATGGTCACTTCACTCTATAATATCCTGCATCTTAATGAGCCTCCCCACAAGATGCAAAGATCTATTTTTCAGTAAATAGTTGTGTTACATATAAGTTTCTCAGCTACAAAATTCAATATAAATATTATATAAATGATATGAAGACTAGTTAAATATGCTGTCGGAAATGTATGTCACTCTATTTAATGTTGCCATATAGGGCTATAACATGGGGTTCCCTATGGTTAAACTGATACAAATACTATAAATATGCAAATACTAGTGATATTTCTTATGTTGGCGAAAATGTCATAAACATATTTTGGAATGCAGTTTCTATTTCATAAATGATAGGTCCTGTGTTGTTACATTGTTTTTATTCTGCATTTGATTGACTAGACAAATATGTATTACATTTATTTATGATTCATTTATTTAATCATGTAAAGATGTGTTGCTATTTAACCTTGCCTGGCTAAGACACCCACTTGATATAATAAAAAGCTGAAGGTCAACAGCCAAGCAGTAGAGGGATAGTTAGGGTTGATAGGCAAACAGCATAAATAGGAGAAATGAGGAGGAATCTAGGCATGCACACAGAGAAAGAGAAAAAGAGAGACAGAGACAAAAACAGAGAGAAGAGAAGAGAAGAGAAGAGAAGAGAAGAGAAGAGAAGAGAAGAGAAGAGAAGAGAAGAGAAGAGAAGAGAAGAGAGATATAGAGGGAAATGCCTGGGGACAGTCATCTAGGCAACTGCTGGTCATCCTGCCATGAGAAGCAGGAATATAGGACATACAGAATGAAAAGAAGGTAAAAATCCCAGAAGCAAAGCATAAAGAGAAATTGTAAAATGAATACTAAAAACTCAGAGACAGATATTGTGTTTCAAGTTGAAGATCAGAAAAACAAAATGGCCAAACTACCAGAGAGCTCTTAACCTCTACCAGGGCTGGGTCGGTCCTGACCTCAATGCAGCTGGAGAATAATTGCCAGAATACTGAATACTGAATGTCCTGCTCCTATTTTATATGCCTTTCTAGTGCTGGGATTAATGGTGTGAACTCTGTTTCTTTTTTAGATTGATTAACTCTCATGTTGCACTAGGTGGCCTTGAACTCACAGACATCTGTCTCCTGAGCCCTGGGATTAAACCACTGTGCCACCACTGCCCAGCTTTTATGGCTGTGACTAGCTTTGAATTCTCATCTTCAGTGGCTTTATTAGATCATAAACAATATATCACCACAAGAAACAGGTTAAATTAGTTTATAAGAACTAGTATAGCAAGGATAAGATAAGACTTAACATCCATAACTAATATTAAGTCTCTGTGTCTTTATTGGGGAGCTGACTGGCATTCTGAGAAAGCCTGCTACACTACTTTCTTCAATTCTTTCATTCAAAATAGTGTTCACTCTTACTTTTCTTATGGAATAAAATTCTTTGCCAGATTTCAGAGGAAAGTGTAGCAAGCCTTAAGTACAGTTTAATATATATATAGTGGTAAGTACAAGTTTTGATGTTGATAATGATGGTAATGTAATTACAAGTAAAGGGATCATGATTTACTTTTATATATAAAGTTTGTGGGAAAGCTATTAGGTGGATGTCCTTTTGGAACAGTAAAGCAAATAGGAGCTAGTACCAAGTAGATTATAAAATCATGAAACTTGTCAAAGAATGAAGAATGAAACTGAAATACATGTTCTATAATAAGTAATTTTAACAAATTTTATTCTTTGCAGAGATAGGTATGCTTTACATGATTTCCGTATTTCACATAGAATATTGAAAGTCATACTCAAATCCCTTTCCACAAACCAAATACCACTATTTTCATTATTTACTAAAAGCATTAGACTGGGAGTTTTAAAAACTTTTATTTTTTATTCCTAGTTGTTGAGATTTTCATTTATCAATATTATATTTACTTTACCATGTTTTCTTCTGATACTCTCTCCCCTCTATTTCCATCATGTCCACCCCTCCCTGTCAAATGCATACCATATCTCATTTAAGTTATAATATATATATATGTGTGTGTGTGTGTGTGTGTGTATGTTCGTGTGTATCCACTATAGTGTGGATATAAATAATCTGTCAGTACTGGATTAAATCTTTTTTGATAAACTAATATATAATGTTTCCAAGTTTTTCCAGGGGTGTCTAATCTGCACCTTGTAGGAAACACATGTTCAGAATAACCATAATTGTGCTCCAGCACAGTTGCAGATGATCATATCCTATTGCAGTTGAAATCTTTGAACACCCTTGTTGTATATTAAAAGTCTTCAAATGTCTTAAAATATATATAGATTTGTCTACTACAATATGGAAGGAACATTTAGGCAGTCTAAACTGATATTGGGTATGGTCTTGAAGTGGTGCCTTAACATACTTAAGGTTATTGGAAATGGTTCCAAAGCATATAAGACTATGCAGCAGGAACTTCTGCAATCTAATGTAGTTTACTTCTCAATTTACCTTAGTACTAAAACCAAATGCAGGCTGGAAAAATAAAATTATAGGTCTGGTGTGTATAAATGAAAATACAATTAATAAAATTTGAAAAAGTGAATTCATCACCCTTTTACTTTCATGCATCATAAGCAAATGAGATCACTCCCAGTAAATGAAGCATGTGCAACATCTGTAAATAACTAACAAGTTAAATCCAGCTATACCAGAAGGAAAACGAAATGATGGGATTTTTCTCACTAAATTCAAAATAATAGTCTGGAAGCATCACACATCATTAAAGAAAAGACTTTGAAGGTGTTTTCAGAGAGGATTAATCACAGCAAAGGGGATGGTTGAGAAGTTCAGTGTAGGTGGCATCATCCCAGAGGCTCAGAGGATAAATTAAAGTATGTAAAAAGAAAATCAAAAGCATGTTTGTTTCAGTCTCAATAAATACAGAAAGAACATGAAAAGCACAATCTTTGAAAGAATTTTAGGAGTCAGGCAGTGGTTGTGCACACCTTTAATCCCAGCACTTGGGAGGCAGAGGCAGGCAAATCTCTATGAGTTTAAGGCCAGCCTGGTCTACAAAGCTACACAGAGACACCCTGTCTCAAATATATATATATAATTTTAGGAAACTAGAAATGAATTAAATGTGCTTAACTAATGAAGAGATACAAATCATAAACATGTCCAGTTTTTGCTTGTCAATTTCAATATAAATGAATGCTAAAACCCTTACTAAACATTGTCAGAAATATACGTTTTTAAAAAATTGATATTCCAACATACTAAGTATTTTAGTATAAATCCATTTTTCTCTTTTATTTTAATTTAAATTAGAAACAAGCTTGCTTCAAATGTCAATCCCACCTCCCTCTCCCTCACCTCCACTCCCGACCTACCCACAAGAACCCCCAGCCGCCCACCCAATGTCCACTCTGTTCTCCAGAGAGGGTGAGGTCCTCCATGGGGGATCTCCAGAGTCTGTCATTTCGTTCTCCCATGCTCTTGAATTGATCGGATCAACATAGTAAAATTGGCAAATTTACAGAAAGTAATATACAGATTTAAGGAAGTCCCCATTAAAATCCCAGCACAATTCTTCACAGACGTTGAAAGAACAATAATCAACTTTGTATGGAAAAACAAAATACCCAGGATAGCCAAAAAAATCTTATTCAACAAAGCAATGTCTGGAGGCATCGCCATCTCTGACTTCAAGTTATATTATAGAGCCGTAGTCCTGAAAACGGCTTGGTATTGACACAAAAAATGAACAGGTAGACCAATGGAATCAAATTGAAAACCCTGATATTAACCCACACATGTATAACCATCTGATCTTTGACAACGAAGCTAAAAATATACAATGGAAAAAAGAAAGCATCTTCAGCAAATGGTGCTGGCATAACTGGATGCTGGCATGTAGAAGAATGCGGATAGATCAATGTTTATCACCATGCACAAAACTTATGTCCAAATGGATCAAAGACCTCAACATAAATCCAGCCACACTGATTCTGTTAGAAAAGAAAGTGGGAGTCACCCTTGAACGAATTGGTACAGGAGACTGCTTCCTGAATGTAACTCCAGTTGCACAGACACTAACATCAACAATTAATAAATGAGACCTCCTGAAACTGAGAAGCTTCTGTAAGGCAAAGGACACAGTCAGCATGACAAAAAGGCACCCCACAGAATGGGAAAAAATAGTCACTAACCCCACATCTGACAGAGGGCTGATCTCCAAAATTTACAGAGAACTCAAAACACCAAAGGATCCAATCAAAAAATGGGTCACAGAACTAAATAGAGAACTCTGAATAGAGGAAAGTAAAATGGCTGAGAGACACTTGAGAAAGTGCACAACATCCCTAGCCATCCATGAAATGCAAACCAAAACAACTCTGGAATGCCATCTCACTCCTGTCAGAATGGCTAAAATCAAAAGCTCCAAGGACACTTTATGCTGGAGAGGATGTGGAGAAAGGGGAACACTCCTCCATTGCTGGTGGGAGTGCTGACTTGTACAGCCACTTTGGAAATCAGTATGGAGATTCCTCAGGAAAATGGGAATCAGTCTACCACAAGACCCAGCAATTCCACTCTTAGGCATATACCCAACAGATGCACATTCTTACAACAAGGATGTCTGCACCACCACATTCATAGCAGCATTTTTTGTAATAGCCAGAAACTGAAAGCAACCTAAATGCCCCTCAACTGAAGAGTGGATAGAGAAAATTTGGTACATGTACACATGGAGTACTATTCAGCAGAAAAACAAACAATGGAATCTTGAAATTTGCAGGCAAATGGATGGCACTAGAAGAAACCATCCTTATTGAAGTAACCCAGTCACAAAAAGAGAAACGGTATGTACTCACTCATTTATGGATTTTAGACATGAGTCAGGGGAGTTCCAGCATACAATCCCATTGCCAGAGAGTCTAGGAAACAGAACCGTCATTCAGCGACTGATGAAAGCAGAGGCAGGTACTCACAGACAAACACTGAATTGAACTCCTGGAATCCAGGGACAGAAAGAGAGAACTGATGGGCAAAGGAGTTAAGCTGGGCGGGTTTAACCCACAGAAACAGTTGACCTGAGCAAGGGGGAGCTCTTGGACTCCAGATTGATGGCTGTGTGGAAAGCATGGGACTGACCCAGACCCCCTGAATGTGGGTGTCAGTAAGGAGGTCTAGGTAATCTATGGGGCCTTTAGTAGTATTTATCCCTGGCGTACAAATAGACTTTGAGTGCCCATTCCACAATATGGGATGCTCTCTCAGTCGGGACTCATGGGCAAGGGCCTTGGCCCTGTCCTAGATGAAATGGAATTTACTGGAAATCCACCATGGAGGGCCTCACCCTCCCTGGAGATCCGAGTGGAGATTGGGTGGGGTACTGGGGGACCTGGTAGGGAGGGTGGGGGAGGATGGGAGGAAGAGGGAGCTGGGATTGACATGTAAAACAAGATCGTTTCTAACCTAAATAAAAAAATAATTAAAGAAAAAGGAAAAGAAGTAGTATAGGAAAATATGACTATGTTCTGTGTGTGTGTGTGTGTGTGTGTGTGTGTGTGTGTGTGTGTTTGTGCATGTGTTGCATGGTATCATTGAACTATATAGCACCTTTTATTTATTGTATTTCTTTCCTATTTAGGGTTATTGTAATTAGCATCCTAAACTATGTCACGTGTGTTGACAACAGATGTAAAATCACATTTGTCAGACATTTGTTTAGGAGGAGAATTGAAAGCTCACCATGTATGTGTTACCTACAACATTCAGAAACATGCTGAATCTGGGGTTGCATAAACAAGCAAGCATCCAGGTGTTTTGTCTTATTTCACTGATGATGGCAAAGACATACAATGGTTAACTTGTAAAAGGCTAAATTGCTACCATTCATATATGAGATTACCCAGTGTACTATCCCCTTAGCTAAACCTGGAATTCTTCGACAATTTATTTGTGTGTATGAGCTCATGGCTCATGTGTCTTCCTCTGACACCCTCACCTAAAGTAATTATACTTTATGAAATATATCAGACATTGATTTGTTTATTTATTTGTTTGGTTGGTTGATTTGGGGGCTAGCATAACCTTTTCCCTGGGGATACAAAGTAAGGGGAATCTACCAGAAAATTGTTAGTTCTATTTCTTTAACTGGTCGACAGAAACATGATTTTCTTGCAAGATAAATCAAGATGCACATTTTAAAACCCTTTACTAATGTAGGCTTTCTTTAAGTTTGATATTTGACGACAAGTTTTCATTTATTTTTGTTATAATATTTGTCCCTTTTCTTTTCAAAGCATCCCATATGCCCACCACTTGCTCTTTTTCAAATTCATAGACTTTTTTATTAATTGCTGTTACATGAATACATGAATAAAAGCTTCTGGAATTGTATATTGTTGCTGTTATGCTTGCTTTCAAGGCTGGCCATTTGATATTGGGTAACCATTTGGTGTACTTTTCCCTGGAGAAGACTATTTCTCCTACTACTGGTATTCCTTAGTTGCCTGTAGTTCTTTGTGTACAGTTAAGACTTCGTAATATTTACCCTATTCACATTTAGATCATATTTTGGTGAGACTTTATAGTTGTAGCTTCTTATGTTACTGGTAGACATAGTCTCATAGGAAACTCCTGATCCTCTAACTTTTTATAATCTTTTCACCCTCTCTTTTTATATGAAAATTAAAATTAATTTTAAGGAATGATCTCCCTAAATTTGCATCTCGTTTAGAAATGAGCCTTGAAAGAATGCTCATCATTTAAACTCTTATTAATCCATAGTCACCATAGGCTGCAGATTATACATAATTATGCATAACTAATGCCTTGAGGCAGGATACAAAAGCTAAATATCATATTATCCACAGTCATACTATTCTTTTTATTTCTAATCTTCCGTTCACTGCAAAATGAAGCTTCTTTATAAAGGTGAAGCTAACACAAGTTTGTGGTTATAATGTAGCTACTTAAAAGCATGTCTATTTAGCAAAAGAACAGTACTAAGTCCATGTTTATTACTTATGATCTGCCCAGCTATGGGCCTTTAACCAGGTCCATGATATCAAAATGAAAGCCCTCTTATAGGCCCATCCTCAAAGCCAATCAAAAATCTGTTGGTTACTCCATACATATTGTACTACTATTGCAGAAGTTACTGATGTTGCCTAGCAAGTTGGTATTATAGCATGCAATGTGTAATGCCATGAAAACCATTGCAGACTTTTCTCCCCTAGCTGCCTTATGGCAACTTCTGATACTTTGAAGGTAAGCAATAAGGAATGAATCTTTATGCTAAGCCCAAGCATGTTTCCTATGTCTCTTGCAAACAAGGTGTGTGATGTCTTCAAGAATAGAATTTTGCTATCCAGTTCTCTTGGGCATACAATGACAATGGCCATAACCTGTGTAGTTTTTAGGGTTACTGTGGTTTTATTGAACAACAATTCTTCGGGAGGTATACTGCATTTAGCACTGAAATTTTTGTTTAATAACCCAAAGTTCCTGGGATCTGCATTATCCATAATAATGCATAATACCTCCATACTAATGCTTTTTAAAATTATGGTTTTAATTAGCATATACAGTAATGACTTTCCATATGATTTCATGTTTCTTTAGTTTTAGTGTACTCACCATGTGTTGCACATCTTCAGTAGAAACCAAGATGTTCTCTGTTTATTTTCACTGAGAAAATCTCTATATTTATAACACCTTACATTTTCCTTATAATGAGAGCTGCATAGGTGTCACATAATTATTGAGGTTCCAATTCTGGCAATGTTAGTTATTAAATTAAAATGATCTGAGACTCCCTGTTTTGTTGTGCTAGCCACTATAAAGTACTAGGAATATTTGTTATTTTATTGCCATAAAGCTTAGTTTTAGAAAGCAATTTAAGTTGAAATAAACAAGATGAAATGAAACTTAACAATAACTCTAATTCAGCCATAACTTAACAGAAATGTTGAATTACAAGATGCTTAAGTAGCTTACAACTGTGACATACTGTGAGTTTTCTGCAGAGGAAGTTCCTTAATGATGGCAAACTGGAATCTTCGGATTCATTGTGCTCATGTTTATAATAAAGATTTTATATGTGTATTCAAAGTGAATGTTGACATTCATTTTTGTGAATTATATGTCTGACTATAACTTCATTATTATTTATTATGCTTGCATCAAGAAAGAATGGGAGCCGGGCGTTGGTGGCGCATGCCTTTAATCCCAGCACGCAGGAGGCAGAGGCAGGCGGATCTCTGTGAGTTAGAGACCAGCCTGGACTACAGAGCGAGTTCCAGGACAGCCTCCAAAGCCACAGAGAAACCCTGTCTCGAAAAACCAAAAAAAAAAAAAAGAAAGAAAGAATGGGAAACTGTTACTGCCTTCATTTGGAGTCCCTACTTTAAAGGTTATAGAGCTCATAAGTAACAGTTCTAGTACAAGACTTTGCTGGTAGCTGCATTGTTGTAAATTCAATCACATATTTCTTATAACTTTAATCTAGATGTTTGATAATTTAATCAATTTAGGAAATAATTTGCTGTAATATCTTTCATCTATATTACCAAATATTGACATTTAATTCTTTATAATATTACTTATTATTTTATCAGTTTTTATTAATTTAATGTATGTGGGAGTTTTGCATGTGTTGGAACTATATACATGACCCCTACGCACAATGGCCAGAAGAGTACAACTAATCCCGTGGGAGTAGGAAAACTGACAGATATGAACTGCTATGTAGGTGCTGGAAATGAATCTTCTGTCTTCTCAAAGATCATCCAGCGCTTTTTACCACTAAGCCAATTCTCCAGGTCATAATGTTACTTAGTGTTTATAAAAGCATTATAACGTCAATTGTGAGACTAATAAAACAATTGGAATTCTTATTAAATAATCAAATGTCGGCTCCATTGCTATTTTCTACTCTTTAGTCTGTGCTCCGTTTATCTTTGTTCTGATATTATTAATTCCCTTTCTTTTTCTTGCTTTGTGATTAATTTGTTCTGTATGTGTCTAGTTCCTCAAGTTGTAAAAATAGATTTTCCCCTAACTTATTCATTTGGTGTATTTAGCATACAATGTTATGAAGCACATTGTGAAATCTTTTGGAAGTAATTTGTATTCTCCCAACATAATGACAGCCAGGAACTGTCAGGCTTGGTGGCAAAAACCCTTACAGATTTAGGTACCTTACTGGTCAAATATTAAATTTGTCATTTATAATCTTAATTACTTAATGTAATAATTTAAGACTATTTCTAAATATTCTTAGTACTACTTTTGTACTACAACTTTTGGTATAATATGTTTTAATTTAGGTTTATATCAAGATACATTTAAATTCCCTTTATTATTTAAAGATAATTTCCTTTGCAAAATTTTGAAGTCACAATTTTCTGCTCTGTCTTGTTAGTTTTGTTCTACTTTGGTGAGAATGGTATACTTTTCATGGTTATGGGTTTTTTTTCTGTTAATTCCATTTGATTCATAACATCTTCTAGCTCCATTATTTATCTGTTTAGTTTCTGTATGGATGATTTGTCCACTGGTGAGAGTGCGGCATTGAAGTTTTCCACTATTAGTGTGTGAGGTTTGATATGTGATTTAAGCTTTAGTAATGTTTCTTTTACAAATGTGGGTGCCTTTGTGTTTGGGACATAGATTCTAAGACTTGAAACATCATCTTGGTGGATTTTTCCATTGATGAATATAAAATGTCATGATTATGTTTTTATCTTTTAATTTAAGAAGTCTCTGGGGTATAATGTTATGTTTCTTGTAAGATTTTTCCATGCATATAGTATTTAAGGAAATATGCTTTTTATTGTCTAATGTAGCATTCTGTGTATGAAATTCAGGCCATATAAACTATTTCATGTCAATTATTTCCTCTTCTTTTGTATAGTTGTTCTACACAGGATAGGTGTAGGAAAATGAATTTTGTAACTATTTTAATTGTGATATACCTTTCTTCACTCAATTTTGTTAATGCTTGCTTCAAATATTTAGTGCCACTCATATTAGGTATGTATGTACGTAATTTCATGTATTTATTTATGCTGAATTGTTTATCCATATATTATGTTTACTTTCGCTTCTTTCAACAGTTTGACTAAAAATTTTTATTGTCAGCTAGGCGGTGGTGGCGCACGCCTTCAAACCTAGCACGCAGGAGGCAGTGGCAGGCGAATCTCTGAGAAATTGAGACCAGCCTGGTCTGCAAAGCTACAAAGAGAAACCCTGTGTCTGAAAAAAAAAGTTTCTATTGTAAAATATCATTTAGCTACCATAGCGTTTTTAACTCTTTTCTTATTACTTTTATAGAGTATTTCCTACAATTGCAAAAGCAGTTATTATGTTTTGCACTAAACTTGTAATTCACGAAGAAATAAATCTGTAGTACAATCTACAGTGCAAATAGAACACTGCCAAAGCAACGCATAGAATAGAATATCTGAAGCTGTTTCCAAAAGCAAGCAGAATGAAAAGACAGTAGTCCTACCATCAGAAAAAAGTCAACAGCTCTCAATGCTTCTGTTTCATTTGTAAGGTTGGATGACACAGATATGCTTCCATTGCACAGTTCTGTGTCACAGAAAAATCACATTTTTGTTGTACTAAATGATTTAAGGGATGGTTGTTGAGAAAGAAACTATTATTAAAAAATGAGATACCATAGAGAACAGAGATCAAGGAGTATTCTCTAGATGGTAAGCTCCAATTTAGCTAGTCATGGCCCCTGGAAGAGGAAAGGTTAATGGAGGACTATCATAGAAAGAATCCTCAACTGTGGAGATCAGTAAGGCAATACACTGACAAAGCAAATGGTGCAGGCAGCAGGAGCCTGGCTCAAGCTGGGAAGTTCATAGGAACAGGTATTTTTGCCCTTAGGGGCCAGGAATAAATTTATCTTTTGATATTTGTATGTCTCTGAGATGATGATTTAACTAAAACAAGATACAAACACATGGGTCAAATCCAGACCTCAAATGGGAAAGTTAATGAAACAGATGAAAAAAATCAAGAGAAAATAAGCAATCCGGCTTAAAATGTGAGCAAAATGTAAGAGAAATTCATCAAAGAAATAGGTATTTGGAAAACTTTAGAAGTAAGAACTAGCTTTCATAGTAAGAGTAGTTGTTGAGCACATTGCAAAGGAAGCAAAACAATAAATAACCATAATCATATGTGATGTCTACAAACCACAGAAATGACTAGTATGAATATATCCCCATTGGTACAGTAGCGGTACTTATACCTTGAGGACTAACCAACAGCTATCTAATTGTACTTAAGGATCTCCTGATAGGAAATTCATGCCTGATACTGTAAATGAAGACAAACTTATCTGCCTATCTGGTTAGGACATGGAAGCCAGAGAACATTATACTGCCATTTTCACAAACCAGTATAAAGCATAATATCTATAAACATTCTTTTTGTGGTTTTTAAAGGCATGGTTTCTCTGTGTACCCCTACTGTCCTGGAACTTGCTTTGTAGACCAGGTTGGACTCAATCTTAGAGATCTGCCTGCCTTTGCCTCATGAATGCTGGGATTAAAGGTGGCTATCTGCAACCTTGATACTTAAGTTTATACACAGTAACAAGTGTAGTTCCCACCATTCTTCCCAGAAGTTTCTATTTTTAGCAGAAGGTGACCATTAACTAGTTCAAGTGCCTCAGACCATGGAGTGGTCAGCCCTAACTAATACACCTATAACACAACTTTCGCATCTAAATATCTGGAAACATTATGGAAGAGCTGGCTGAAAGAATGTAAACTCCAGAGAACAAAGATTACTCCTTTGAGGAGGTGTCTTCCATATATGACCCATGAATTCTCAATAATATGATTACGTAAACAAGACCCGAACAATGACAGCAACAATTGGCCTGCCAGTGCTGATTTCCCTCAGAGGGAAAAGTTATAGGGCCCCACCCCAACATAAGCTACAGGCAATTAACAACTTCTGAGAGTGAGAGCATCAGTGAGGTCCCTAATTATTTTTTAAATACCAAATGGTCAGTCCGAAAATTACATGAGCAACACACACACACACACACACACACACACACACACACACACACAAACAGTAAAGAAGCCAGCATAGGAGAGATAGGTATTATGTGAGCACAGTTACATATATATGAAAGCAAACTAACAAATTTGAAAAATAAAAACTCAAATAAAATAAAAAATGCATTAGGAAGGACCAAAATATATTTGATGAAATAGATAAAGGAATCTCACAACTCAATATTAATAGTGATAAAAATCTCATTCAAATATCAACAAGGAGATTAAATTAATTAAAAAGATCACAATATCCGGGAACAATGGTATATGTTCAAGAGACCAAACCTCAGCTCCTTCTGTCCCATGGATTCTTGATTTGGTCTGCTGTTCATACAGATACACCATTTTTTGCTTAGCAGCCCAGAGAAGTATTTTCTGTATTTTAGGCAGTTACTAGTTTATGAACAGAAAGTCTCAGATGTGTTCCAATAATTGTACTGTTCTATGAATACTGAGTTCAGAGAACAATTTGATACTGTGTCTACTTCACAATGTATTAGTAGGTTAACCCCACAAGCCTATGAGTTCTGCAACATGGATTCTTGGACAGATTTATAGGACTAAGCAGGAGTTACTTCTTGTGCATCTTGCCTTAAATCAAGTCAGAATTACTCAGTTGCCCCTATAATAATAGTGCCACTGTTGCGTCTATGAACATATCTTGGTATGGTGATCATTATTTCTGCTTACAGACTTCACACTTGAGAAAGACTATTGATGGCTTCCTTTTACTCATAGCCACATATGTAACAACTTGTGGAACTTCAGAAATTTAACCACCCAAGAGTAAGATTCCTTGTAAGAAACAATTTGATGTCTCCATGTTCTGGGACTGAAATAGATAGTATCATCAGGAATAGGGTCTTACCATCAAGTTATTGTGGGCAATCAATAGCAACAGCAACAGTAAACATGTGCTTGAACATATACACATATGTAGTTATTTGAATATAATTTTTCATCCTTCTGCATATTTTAAAGGGAAGAATAAAAGAGATCATGTGATAATAATACACATAACTTTTTGAGGAACTTACTGCCTCTTTTGTTCAATGCAATACAATATTCCATACTAATTAGTAGCATATAGGATTTATATTTCCTCCATAATTATTCATCTATTGTCATTTTATCTTTTATACTAGATTAATTTATTTTATGTGTATAAATCTATGGTCTGCATATATGCTTGTCCACAGTGTGTATACCTGGCAATGTCAAGGGTCAGAAGAGGCGTTGAAATCCTTGTACTCGAAGTTATGGATGGTTTTGAGCCACCATGTGAGTTGTTACAATAAAACAGGATTATATGTGGGACCAAAATAATTCCCATTTTCTGATTAAAGTCATCCTAGTAACAGTGAAATGTTGCTTCATTTGGTGAAAACTGAGTTTTCAATTTCTTTGCAGGCAAATGGAAAATATCATATATGTGCACAGTGTTGGATACATGAGCAGTAAACAACTGAGAATATCTTCCATTTTATCCTCTGAACACTACACCAAAAGTGTGAGTAAGAAAAATATTGTCTGCTATATCTGATATGGTTGCCTAAATTAAGGTATTGGAAACATACCCAGGAAAATCAATGTGTTAGATTCTTCAGAAATGAATTTTTTTCATTCCAACAAATAAAGTCATTACAAAATTTGTAGTGGAAAAAGAAATTTATAATTGTCAGCTACAATAATACCACAAATTACAGAAATTTCTGTAATTATCCTATGTATTCACTCTATTCTTTATTTACTTAAGAATATTTACATTTGTGCACATATAATTTCAAATATATTTTTTCAGCTATGTGAAGCCATTTTCCTCAAGGAAGAAATTGCACACTGACAGTGACAATTTATTGTTATAACAGTAGCATATAAATATTCAATTTCGAATATTTCATGAAAGTTTTGTGGAAGCAAATAGTAAATCTATTTATTATTTGAGGGTTTAGTATTCATCTTAAAGTGTCTTTAAATATAGACTTTAGTCACCAATAAGAGATGGCACATAACTAAAGATTCTTGGTCATCTGCAAAGAAGAATGCTTTTTATATAAAATGTCACTCTATATTTCCTGATATACTAATCATATATATTCATGCAACCTATGAAGAAAATTATGCTTTCATGTGGAATTTTCCATAAATAGAACATTTTCCTATGGACCATAAAATTATATGAAAATAACACCTATTATAAAGTGAATAATTTTAGGATAAATGTATAGCACATAGATTTTAATGGAAAATGACTATCTAGTAATATTGTCGTATAAAGATAATAGCACCCACTATTCTTATCTTTTCACTCAAAACATTTTACATGAAAGCTCAATCTCTTTCCATGTTCACATTTTCAAGCAAGAAACCATCATCTTATTCAAATTAATGAATTCTCATAGATTTGCAAATCCATAAGTCAAATAGTCACTATGTACAAATTATGTCAACAACACAATAAACTAATGTTCAGCTGTAATTTTTTCCCATGAATAATCACTTTAAACATCTATCTGATCACAAGTATAGCTTCATAAGTCTAGACAGCCACCTAAGCTGTAGTACTATCTGAAACGGATGACAGAAAATGTCAAAACAGAGATACACTGATGACAATAAGTATGAAATTTATTTTGTGCATTCTAGATACAATCCCTACTATCTGATGTAAAGTTGATAATTTTTTTCTTTTTTATGAGAATCATCTTAAATCATGTGATGGTGTTATTTGTTGTAACAGATGTTTCCTGTAATTTTCTTTCATATAGCACCATTTTCAAATAAAGGTCTTAATGTATGTGCTAATAGAGTTCTGTTCAGAAAGTCTTTTCCTCTGCTAATAAGATTAAGCATATATTCTACTCTCTCCTGTATCAAATTCAAGATGTTAATTCTTACATCATGGTTCTGGTTCCATTTGAAGTTGAGTTTCGTGTAGGATGAGAAATAAGGATCCAGCTTCATTCTTCCACATGTAGCAATACAATTGGCCAGCACTATTTGCTGAAGTTTTTTCTTCAGCATATATTCTTTTTATCAAAAATCAGCTTGTCATAGATGTGTCTACTTGCAAATGAATTCCCACTTCTATTCCATTGATAAATACGTCTGCTTTTTGACAGAACCATGTTGTTTTTATGAATGCATTCCTGCATTATATTTGGAAATCAGGAATGATGTTACTTCTAGCAGTTTTTTATTATTCAGGAAAATTTTTGCTATATTGATGTTTTTGTGTCTTTCTAATTGAAATTTAAGATTCTTATTTAATTTATATAAAGAATTCATTCAGGATTTTGATGATTCCTTTCATGGAATTTACAAATTGTTTTTAGTGTATATGACACTATTAATTAAACCAATCCATGAGTATAGGAGGACTAATTTTTCCCAGGGGGTTACGTCTAGCTCAATTAGTGCTAGTACTCTTGGAAAACAATGTAGAACATGCTGATAGGACCCTCCTACTGAAACACCACAAACAAGAATCCCCAAACATGGAAAAATCAATCCAGTTTTATCCCAACTGGCTAGCTTTTGCAGAGCTAGGTAGTATGCTTGTTACCAGAGAAAAGTAATCCACAATTTCACTCATCTGTGTGCCCTGAAAACTACAACAATGGCGAACATGAAAAGCTATGCCCACTCGTATAACGGTGGCACAGATGTTATTGGAGTAACTAGATTGAATCTAAGATCTGCTCTATGAGATTGAACCTATCACTTTCATTCTTAAAGGGATCAGTAACTTATGACTAAACAGATCATAGGTCCCAGGAGACAGCAGGAGACAGCCAAATAGTACTGATATTCTAAATAGGCATAGTATTAAAGTAATTCTTAAAGACATATTGCTATACCCATAAATTAGAGACCTTTTCAAACCTAATCTAAAAAGTTTCTCTTTAAAGTAGATAGCAATTGTCAATGTGCAGAGAATAGGAGACTGTGGAGTGCTCAGGCCTAAGTGGTACATAGATGCTGTATCGCTCTTTTCAGGATCAGGGGTCTTTATGAGACTGAGGTGTAAATATTAAAGAGGCACAGGTAGTCAAAACTGTGTTTTCCTGACACAGCAGTGCAGTTCTATAAAAACTAACAGACCTTGTTTGACCAACACACATAAGTCCTATGTAAGCTCCAACCAGAGGCAGGGGACATGAAATCCTACCACCAGGAAGCAACTATTAGTTTTGAATATCTTCTGTGAAAGGAAAAGTCAATGCTTTAATATTAAACCTGGTAGGTCATCCATAAACAAAAGAAGCCCTATACCCAAAATCTAGCTGGACAACACTAACTAGACTCTATAGAAAAAAAAACCAAGAAAATGAAAGTATTCAGTGCTGGCCAAGAGTTGTCTCCTGACCTTTAAATGCATACCATGGCATGTGCATACACACACACACACACACACACACCATATGCCATATATGTACAGACAAAATCCATAATATATAAATTAAGTATGAGCATTTATATTTATATTTATGAAGGTAGGACAAAAGAGTAAATTATATCAACAAAGAGTAACATTGATTATCTTATCATTACCATGTAGAATGCACATGTTTTCAAGCCCGGCACAGCTTTGTTTTTAACATACATCTGCTTTACTTAAAAACCCGTAACATTAAATACATTTAATTTTCTTATCATTCTGAGATATTACATTTGTCCAGAAAAGAATCTAACAACCTGACCCTATACTTCTTTTTGTTATAATACACCACAAAGGTATTTCCTATTAAAAGTGCACATATTAAATCAATGTGAGTACCATACACATGACAAATTTGTAAATACTAAAGCAGGAATAAAATAGTATAACAAGATACAAATTAAAAAGATCGATCCATGTCTATCGCCATGCACAAAACTTAAGTCCAAATGGATCAAAGACCTCAACATAAATCCAGCCACACTGAACCTCTTAGAAGAGAAAGTGGGTGGTACCCTTGAACGAATTGGTACAGGAGACAGCTTCCTGAACATAACACCAGCAGCACAGGCAGTAAGATCAACAATTAATAAATGGGACCTACTGAAACTGAGAAGCTTCTGTAAGGCAAAGGACACAGTCAGCAAGACAAAAAGGCAGCCCACAGAATGGGAAAAAATATTCACTAATCCCACATCTGACAGAGGGTTGATCTCCAAAATTTACAAAGAACTCAAGAAGCAAGTCTCCAAAACACCAAAGGACCCTATTAAAAAGTGGGCTGCAGAACTAAATAGAGAGTTTTCAATAGAGGAGTCTAAAATGGCTGAGAGGCACTTGAGAAAGTGCTCAACATCCTTAGCCATCCGGGAAATGCAAATCAAAACAACTCAAAGATACCATCTCACCCCTGTCAGAATGGCTAAAATCAAAAACACCAATGACAATTTATGCTGGAGAGGATGTGGTGAAAGGGGGACACTCCTCCATTGCTGGTGGGAGTGCCAACTGGTTCAGCCACTTTGGAAATCAGTGTGGAGATTCCTCAGAAAAATGGGAATAAACCTACCACAAGACCCAGCAACTCCACTCTTAGGCATATATCCAAAAGATGCCCATTCATACAACAAAGATGTCTGTTCCACTATGTTCATAGCAGCTTTATTTGTAATTGCCAGAACGTGGAAGCAACCTAGATGTCCCTCACCTGAAGAGTGGATAGAGAAAATGTGGTACATCTACACAATGGAGTACTATTCAGCAGAAAAAAATAATGGAATCATGAGATTCGCAGGCAAATGGATGACACTAGAAGAAACCATCCTGAGTGAGGTAACCCAGTCACAAAAAGAGAAACATGGCATGTACTCTCTCATATATGGATTTTAGACATAGATCTGGGGAGTGCCAGCCTACAATCCTATGGCCAGAGAGTCTGGGAAACAGAAACTTTATTGAGTGGCTGATCGAAGAAGAGGCAGACTCCCTTGGTTAAGTACTGAACTGAACTCAAGAAAGCCAGTAACAGAGAGGGAGGAGTGATGATCAAAGGGATTAAGACTGGGCTGGTTTAACCCCCAGAAACAGCTGACCAGACAAAGGTTAACTCTTGAATCCCAGGCATTAGCCTGGGAAGCCAGCATGGGACTGATCAAGACCCCCTGAATCTGGGTGTCAGTGAAGAGGCCTAGGGAATCTATTGAGCCTTGGGCAGCAGATCAGTACCCATCCCAAGTATACACACGGACTTTGGACTCCAATAGAACAATGTGAGGTGCACTCTCACCCAGAACTATTGGGAAAGGGTCTAGGCCCTGCCCTATATGAAATGACACACTATGGACACCCCCATGGAGGGCCTCACCCTCCCTGGAGAAATGAGGGGATAACGGGGGGGGGGGAGGGCACGGGAGGAAGGGAGGGAATGGGAGAGGGATCTGGAACTGACTTGTGAAGCAACCTTGATTCTTATCTAAATTTAAACTGGAAAATAAAATAAAAAAAAAAGAAACATGAAAAACCAGCATGGTTAAAATTAAATACTGAGAGGAAAGTTAAATTTGTATATGAGAATGCCTGTGGCTATAAGTATTATACTTATACTATAAATAATGATACATACTATAGATATATGTTCCTCCTACCTATAATTACCCTTCCCGGTTGAAGAAAAGAAGGCATGAATACTAAAAACTAGATACATTTCCTAATAAACATCATTTAAGCACTTACAACAATACTACATGCAATGCGTAATATTTTTGCTGGATCATGTAGCAAAGCTTATATCCAAATTTTTGGCCAACTTTGAATTGTTGTGGAATTCTGTAAACAGATAAATAAATAAATATTATTAATAATAATGATGATGAAAATAATATTAATAAACAAAGTCAGGCTAGGTTTTCTTCTCAATTATTAACTAATACCTGTCTAACAAAGTGATTTTGCAGCATACTGCGTGCATACCTGATGAAAATGTTCTTTACCAGCTGCATATTTATAGGGTTTTGAGAACTCTGAGCTAGAATGCATAGCTTAAAATAGCCTTGCACAGACAAGAACCTTTGTCCTTTCAGACTTCTGATGTTTTTGCTCTGGCATCTAAGGAATTGCTCAATGGGCAAAAGGTCACCCAGGTTGTTGTTGAGATTCTGTGCTCTTCTCATCCCTACCTCTTTTGACTTTCACATTATAATAGAAGAAACATTATTTAAAGAGAAAAACAAGGATTTTCAGAAAACCCATGATTTTATCATCAAATTATACAATGCTTTAAATAGCCTAGAAATTCACACACCTGTTTGGAAAACAGAACTTTAATTTGAGCATGGTGAGAAATTATAAAATCCTAAGAAATTTTTCCATTATCAAGAGGAAATCCACATATTTTTAATTAAAATTTATTACATAACATCATTACAAACATAAAATCAACACACACAGAAGTTAAGCAGACTCACAGAAAATAAAACTCAATAATTTTTCATATGTTTATAAAAATTAGTATACATAAATTACAACTGCTTTTTGTATTGCTCAATATTGAATATAATTCTGCCCCCAAAATTTATATAATAACTACACATATTCACATTACCAAACAACAAAAGCTACATTATGAGTGGTGTGCACTGTGTATCAAGCAATTCATGAAGTTTTTTTGGCCAGTTGGAGTTAAAAAGTATCTTGTGTTTTGAAGTGATTTGCTTTCTTTATTCTTTACAGATTTATTGTACAATCCTTAATAACATCCTTATTTTAAGAGTTTTCTAAAAATATACATCAATAATGCTGTCTTATTTTGATTTTATAACATTTGTTAAAGCTTTTGGCTTATCGTTAAGTTAGTGGCATTTATCTCTGCTGATGTGGACCCAAATCTATTATGTCATATGCCACAATTTATTTTTTATGTGTAGACATAACTGATTTTGAATACTTTCATTATAAACATAAAATGTTTAAATGTTTGTGCATATTTTATACATGTCATATTCTCTTCACCTATATGTATATATACATGTATACTTGTGTATACATACGTACATACATACATACATATGTCATTATGTACACATCCGTAAGTATATGTATGTATGTGTGAGTAAGAAATTTTTGTGGGCATATATGAGTGATATTCCTGGATCATGTGATGTGTATTTCTATCAATTACTTTTCTTGTTACTATGATAAATTATCTCAAATAGCAACCAAAGTTATTTTTACCTTCTATTTTGAAGATCCAATTCATCATGGTAAGAAAGTCATGGGGAGAGGAGCATGAGATTTCTGGGAATGTTCTATCTACAGTAAGGAATGAGTTGATCTTTTATCCTACCACATTTAAAGGTGCTTATCATCTGTAGGATTTACATGGTAGGTTCTTGGGGGGATCATTTATGTATACTATCATATCATCTTCAAATAGTGAAAGTTAGTGTTATTCCCTTCCATCTTTTATGACGTTGGTCTCCTTTTGCTGTCTCATTGCTCTAGCTAAAACTTAGAGCACTATGAGTTTACAGCCTTGTTTTCTTCCTGATTTTAGTGGGATCGCTTTGAGTTTCTCTCCATTTAGTTTGATATTGTATATTGCCTTGCTGTATATTTCCTTTACAATGTTTAGGTATGTTCCTTGTGTCCCTGATCTCTCCAAACCTTTATCATGAAGAGGTGTTGAATTTGGTCAAAGGGTTTTCCTGCATCTAATGACATGACCATATTTTTATCTTTTTTCAGCTAGTTCATATGATGGATTATATTGACAGATTTTTGTATGTTGAACTATCCCTCTTTCTCTGGGATGAAGCCTACTTGACCATGGTGGATGATATTTGAATGTGTTCTTGGATTCAGTTTGCCAGTATTTTATTTAGTAGTTTTGCATCAATGTTCATGAGGGATATTGGTATGTAATTCTCTTTCTTAGTTATGTCTTTGTGTGATTTGGGTATCAGTGTAAATACCAGGGTAACTTTAGCATTGTACAAAGAGTTTGGCAATGTTCTTTCTGTTTATATTGTGTAGAACAACTTGAGGCGTATTGATATAGGTTTTTCTTTGAATTTCTGGTAGAATTCTGCCCTAAAACCATCTGTCCCTAGGCTTTTTGTTTGTTTGTTTTTGTTTGGTTAGCAGATTTTGATGACTGCTTCTATTTTCTTGGAGGTTATATGTATATTTAAGTTTATTATGTGATTTTGATTTAATTTTTTATATGTGTTACCTATCCAGAAAATTGTTCATTTCTTTTAAATTTTCCAATTTTGTTTAGTAGTATGACCTAATGATTCTTTAGATTTCCTAAGTTTCTGTATAGCCCTCTTTTCATTTATGATTTTGTTAATTTGGATATTCTCTTTCTACTTTTTGGACATTTTGGAAACTCTTTGTTTCATTGATTATTGTTTTCTTTATTTCAATTTTATTGTTATTAGATCTCAATTTTATTATTTCCTATCATCTGCGCCTCCTGGGTGTGTATGTTTCTTTTTGTTCTAGAGCTTACAGGTGTGCTGTTAAGTCACTAGTGAGAGATTTCTCCATGTTTGGGTATGATGTGATATCATTTTAATTGACTCCTAGGAAGTCTTTAATTTCTTTCTTTATTTCTTCCTTGAAACAGTGATTATTCATTTGAACATTGCTTAATTTCCATGAGTTTGTAGGCTTTGTACAATTAATGCTGTTGTTGAATTCTAAATTTAAGTCATGGTGATTCAAAAAGATATCGGTGTTATTTCACTTTTTGTATTTCTTGAGCTTTTGTTTGCTACCAAGTGGTCAATTTTAGGGGAGATTCTATGAGGTGCTGAGAAGAAGCTATATTGTTTTGTGTTAGGGTGGAATGTTCTATAGATGTCTTTTAATATCATTTGAGTCATAGCATTTGGTATTTCCTATATTTATCTGTTAAGTTACTGTCCGGTAGAACTGTCCATTGGTGAGATTGAGGTGTTTAAATCACCCACTGTTAGTGTTAAGGGTTTGATATACAATTTAGGCTTTAGTAATATTTCTTCTACAAATGTGAGTGCCCTAGTATTTGGGACATAGATTTTTAGAATTGAGATTTCATCTTGAAGGATTTTCCCTGTGATAAATATGAAATGTCATATTCCATCTGATTTTATTAATTTTAGTTTGAAGTCTATTTTCATAGATATTAGGATAGCTACACCCACTTGTTTCGTTGGTCCATTAGATTGAAAAATCTTTTCCCAACCTTTTACTCTGAGACAATATCTGTCTTTGAGGATGAAGTGTGTTTATTGTTTGCAGCAAAAGGATGGTACCTATTTTCATATCCATTCTGATCACCTTTGTGTTTTTGTAGGCTAACTGATTGTTAATTCTTGTTATACTTAGTTTTGGTCATGGTGGGGTAGTGTTTGTGTGTTTCCCTTATTTGGGGTTTTCTGATGTGAAGTTATCTGTTACTTGTGTTTTTAATGGATGCAGCTATCTTTCTTGGGTTGGGGTTTTCCTTTTAGTAATTTCTGTAGGGATGGATATATGGATAAGTATTGTTTAAGTCTGGTTTTGCCTTGAAATATCTTGTTTTCTCTGGCTATGTGATAGAAAGCTTTACTGGGAATACTAGTCTGAGCTAGCATCCACAGTACCTTAGTTTTGGTAGAATATCTAGATTATTATGTGATGAAGGGACTCTTTTTTCATCCTGTCTATTTGGTGTTCTGTAAGTTTATTTTGCCTTCATAGGCATATCCTTCTTTAGGTCCAGGGTGTTTTCTTCTATGATTTTGTTGAATACAAATTTCTGTACCTTTCAGCTGGAATTGTTCTCCTTCTATTATCCCTAGTAGTCTTAGGTTTGGTCTTTTCATGGTGTCCCAGATTTTCTGAATGATTTGTGTTAAGAATTTGTTGTATTTGAATTTTTCTTTTACACTTTTATCTATTTCCTCTATTGTGTCTTCAATATCTGAGATTCTCTCTTCCATCATTTGTATACTTTTGTTTATGTTACATCTGTACTTCCTGTCCATTTACACAGATTTTCCATTTCCAGAATTACATTGGTTTTTGTTTTCTTTATTGAATCTATTTTATGTTTCAGGCATTGGATTGTTTCCTTCCCTTGTTTGACTGTTTTTTTTTCTTGGTTTCTTGGCTTACTTTGATAGATTTATTGATTTCTTTAAATTTTTTGTTTGTCTTTTCCTCCATTTATTTATTTTAGCAACACTCTTATTTACATATCCATCACCCCATTCCCTCACCCTCCCGTCCTCCCTTGCTTCTCACCGACCCCCCCCAATGCACTCCCCACCCACTCCCCAGGGATGAGGATACCCTCCATGGGGGATCATCAAAGGCCATCACATCATTTGGGGAGGCAGACCCTCCTTTCCATATCTGAGCTGCAATAGTATCACTCCATAAGATATGGGCTCCCAAAGTCCATTTGTGACATAGGAATAAACACTGGCTCCACTGCTAGAGGTTCCATAGACTGCCTTGGCCTCCTAGCTGACACCCACATTCAGAGGGCTTGGTTAGGTCCAATGCTGGTTCCTCTGCATTCTGGCTAGGGTCTGCATGCTCTCATTAGGTCAGATCAAATGAACTCAAGAAGCTGGCCACCAAAACACCAAACAATCCAATTAAAAAGTGGGGTTCATATCTAAATTGAGAATTCCCAATTGAGGAATCTAAAATGACTGAAAGACACTTAAGAACGTGCTCAACATCCTTAGCCATCAGGGAAATGCAACTCAAAACAACTTTAAGGTACCATCTTATACCGGCCAGATTGGCTAAAATCAGAAACACCAATGACAGTCTTTGCTGAAGAGGATGTGGAGAAAGAGGAACACTCCACCATTGCTTGTGGGAGTGCAAACTTGTATGACCACTTTGGAAATAAGTATGGCAGTTTCTCAGAAAAATGGGAGTTAGTCTACCACAAGATCCAGCAATTCCTCTCCAGTCCATATACCTAAAATACGCACATTGATATATCAAGGATATATGCTCAACTATGTTCACAGCAGCATTGTTTGTAATACTAAGAACCTGGAAGCAACCTAGATGCCCTTAAACTGAAGAATGGATAGAGAAAATGTGGTACAAAAACAATGGAATCTTGAAATTCTCAGGCAAATGGATGGAACTAGAACAAACCATCCTGAGCAAGGTAACCCAGTCACAAAAAGACATAGTATGTACTTACTCATATATGGATTTTAGAAATAGAACAAAGGATTACCAGCCTACAATCCACACTGACAGAGGAGCTAGGAAACAAGGAGGATCCCAAGAGAAGAGAGCATGGTCCCCTGAAAAAGGGGAGGGGGACAAGAACTGCTGAGCAAATTGGGACCATGGAGGTGGGGAGGGAGATGGAAAGGGGAGAGGGGGAAGAAGGGTGGGAGGAGAACTGGAGGACTGAGACTAGGAAGAATAGAGGAGGGCAAGAAAGGAGATGGCCTTGATAAAGGGAGTCAGTACAGGTTTGGAGAGAGGACTGCCAGAAAGGAAAAGGTAGGGGATCCACAGCGATAACTGCAACTAGGAATCTAGGCATTGGTAGAGATTGCCATTGATGCCCTTCCCCTATAATGAGACTTATGACTACCTTGGTTACCATTCCCAGCGCCTTCACGAGTAGCTGATCAAGGCAAAAATAGGTACCCACAGCTAAGCATAGAGCCATACTCCCAGAACTGGAGATACCCACAGATACCTCCATTTCTTTAAGGAAATTTTTCATTCCTCTTTAAGGGCCTCTAGAATCTTTATAACGTTGTTTTAAGGTTGTTTTCTTCTGCTTCATCTGCATTGGGATGTTCAAGATTTGCTGTTGTAGAACCAATAGTGTCTGGTGATACCATATTGCTCTTCATGTTGTTTAATGTATTTTTTTCACTGCTGTTTACCAATCTTTTCCTCTAATTGGTGCAGATAGAGTCTGGACATTTGTGAATCTGTCTTCCTCCACTAGGTGTAGATGGGGCATGTGGCTCTAGGTGTCACTCTTCCTCCAGTTGGTATAGGTGGAGTCTTTGCCTTCTGGTGGTTACTCTTCCTCAAGGTATAGTTGGGGTCTATTAATGTAGTGGTTGCTCTTCCTTGAGGTGGGGCATGTGGCTACCTTGGTTGCTGATGCAGAGTGGAATGTTTGGGTGTGAGGTAGGTAAGATGCCGCTTGCTTCCTGGTCACTGGGGCTGCAATAATTGGTTTGAAGCATTGGGTGTGCCCCTGTGGGTTAGGTCCTAAAGAGCAGGGCTGTCCAGCTAGGAGCACATACATTCACATTTTGTTCTGGGAATAGGTAGGGTATGTGGCTCCCTTGGTTGTTGATACAATGGAGGGAAGATTTGGTGAGGGGTGGGGAGAATGTTGGTGTCCAATGACTAGTGCTGCGGGAGATGTGTTGGTGTATGGAATGTGCCCCCATGCACTAGGGCTTAGAAGCATGGCTGTCCAGCTGGAATCTCAGAAACTCACCATATCCAGTTAGATATTTTCTTAAGGTTTACAGTTTTGTATCTCTTATATCTCTTCCCTCCATACATTGATCTTTTTTCTAAATTAAAAAAATAGAAACATAAGTCATCTCATTTTAATGTCACTGCAATCCAAATCACTGTGATTTTCTGATGCTGAATTTGTTGAAATAGGCTGCACATTTGTGGCAACTTCATAAGGAACAAATAAGTATACTTTTTCAAAAAGCATGTGCTCGTTGCATTACTCTGTCACAGTTTGATAATTCTCACAATATTTCAAACATTTTCTTCATTATTGCATCAGTCATTGTGGTGCATCATCAGTCATCCTCAGCATTGTTTGTTCATTGTTTGAGGAATCAGAACTGCAACAATAAATTATGGTTCATTCAAATGAGAAATGTTGTGTATGTAGTGATTTCTTCTCTGTAAGACCTTTCCATATTCCCTTTCTTTTCATTGAGATAACTTATTTTATGGGACACAAAAATGCTAGCAACCCTTTAAAAGACTGAGTGAAGTATCATGTCTGTCATTTTCAATATAAATATCGATATCAATACATTTAGTAAGAAAGACAAGTTTAAAGCTAAGAAAATCTGAAATGGATGACTTCTGTTTCTGTTACCTCAGAAGTAAATGGAAAGAAAACATACTGTAAGAAAATTAGCAGTGATACTTTGTTGTTCAACACATATATGGTAAGAAAATAGCCTCAATCTCTGTGCCTTAAGATATTTATATTTGGACATGGCCTGCTGTTTTTGCAATATATACTTTATTCCTGTGGTTTGGAACTGCACATATTGTATGTCTTAGAAATGCCTGCAGATTTGATTTTCATATTTTTGTCTAATTAAAATTGATTCATCCAATGCATATTGTGAATTATAGTTAAATTTATTATAATTTTAGTCATATGGTAACAACTATACTTAAAATATAATTTAAAAAATCTAAACTCTAGCTTTTTGTACATAAAATTTCCACTTAATGAAGTGTTTTTGCTCTTGAAATATATGCTCTGTTCACTTAACATCTTTATCGTAGAGGAAACCATCCTGAGTGAGGTAACCCGGTCACAAAAAGAGAAACATGGTATGTACTCACTCATTTATGGATTTTAGACACGAATCAGGGAAGTGTCAGCATAAAATCCCATTGCCAGAGAGTCTGGGAAACAGAACCTTCATCCAGTGACTGATGAAAGCAGGGGTAGATACCCATGGATAAACACTGAACTGAAATCCTGGAATCCAGTGTCATAAAGGAAGAACTGATGAGCAAAGGAGTTAAGACTGTGCTGGTTTAACCCACAGAAACAGTTGACCTGAACAAGGGGGAGTGCTTGGACCCCAGATTGATGGCTGTGTGGAAAGCATGGGACTGACTCAGACCTCCTGAATGTGAGTATCAGTGAGGAGGCCTAGGTAACCTATGGGGCCTTGGGTAATATTTATTCCTGGCGTACAAATAGACTTTCAGTGCCTATGCCACAAAGAGGGATGCTCTCTCAGCCTGGACTCTTGTAGGAGGACCTAGATGCTACCCTAGATGACATGACAGACTCTGGAGATTCACCATGGAGGGTCTCACTCTATCTGAGTATCTGAGTGGAGATTGGGTAGGGGACTGGGGGGGCCTAGTGGGGAGGGATGGGGAAGAAGGGAGGGTGAGGGGTCTAGGATTAACATGTGAAACAAACTTGTTTCTAACTTAAGTAAAAAAAGAAAAAAAAAAAGAAACATCTTTTTCGTGTCATCTGTCCTGACGGTCATCCGTCCTGATTGAATATATGGAATTAACACACAGGTTAAACAGTGTTTGATGCTTTAATGGCTGTTTCTTCAATATCTTTTTTTCTGTGTTTTACATTCTGCTGGTTATTTGGAAGCATTGAATTACATAATTAAATGTTAAAAATCCAGGGATAGTGATTTTTGATTTGCTTTCAATTTATACATTTTCACAGTACATTGCCTTTATTTTAAGATAATTGACTTTCTATCTTATCAACCACAATATTAAATTTATCATGTAAGTGTTTCTTATGTTAATTATTCCTTCTATTATTTGATAAGAAACATGATTAGTATGTAGTAGAAATATTTGGAGCATCTTAAACACAGAAATAAAACTGAATTATCTTATGAATTTTAGTCTGAAGTTTTATAAGTATGCTATATGTTGTATGCATTAGTCTAGTAGATTGTCATACCATGACCCCACAGATTGCAGGATTCCAAAAGTCTCACTGTTTAGCTTACATGTGATTGCCTTCTCACTTGCAAGATCTTTCTTTTTTCTTTTTTCAGAAAGAGAAAAATTTGTGGTGCCTCTTCTTACTCTAAGTTGTATACCTTAGAATTACACCTTTTCCATGCTAGATTTTGATCTCTAAAAAGACTATATGATTTTATAGACGGACTATAACAAGTCAGGTTGCTGAAAGATTTATCTAAATCTGTTGAGCGGTCATAATTACAAGTTTTCCTTCCACAGAATCATAACACCTTTTAATATCCTCATTAATTTCTTTTCTGATATTTCTTCACTGATGATGGTGTCTGGAACAATGTCAAGATGGTGGCAATAACTACAGTTGTTCAGATAATAGAGACAAAGAACAAATTGTGAAATATCTTAATGTGTAATATATCTACATAGATACTCATTAATTTTAATGTTTTAGTCTTGTTATACCTCTTCATTATGGTGTATATTTTCCTCGCTAAGTATCAGTCTCTTTTGCTTATTTTCTTTTTTCATGACATAAATTTACAATAAACTGAATACAAATTCCTTTGTCTTAGTGGCTTTTTACACCAATGTGCTAATGTAGTGAACTTTTTTAATTGATCTGACAAATGTATTCCCACTTCCTTATATCACTGATTGTCAGGTTGACAAATACAGTGTTACTGCCTTTACTGCCAACATTATTTTAAGTGTGTATACTCTTATTTGTGATTCAGTAAATTGAATATTCCTTTTTGTTTTTAAAGGTTAAGCCATGTACCACATTATTCTTAATTTTAATTTCTTTCTTTTGTATAACTTGCTTCTAATTATCACCATCCTATTTTTATCTCACAAGAAAATTATTTATTTTACTTCACCCTTTACATTCCAGTTTGTTCAATACACAAAAATTTGAAGTTCCTAAGGTAGACAGAAGTCTAGACAAGAACTTCAAAAGTTTATCCTCCCATCAAAAGTTTAGTGAAAACATTTGGACTTCAGAATGGCTTCTAGGTCAAAAGCCTCAAAGGAAGAGAGTTTTGTTACAGGTATAAGTATAGGTGAAACAAATTAATTGGAATCACAGAATATATTGAAGTAGCATTGTGAAGTCTCCCTTTTCTTTTCTGTTGTTAGCTAAATGCTTTAGAACAAAATGATGACCTTCATAGATAAGACTGAAATGAAGTAAAAATGCTTTCAGTTCCAATATTACCTTGAAGGTTGATTTTTATCAGACCTCCTAAATGCATTTTTAAATGAAATCTGTAGCAAGGGTAAACTTTTAATGTACTTTCCCTTTTCTTTCATAAAAGATAATTGTAATTTTAAGCATGTCATCTATTTTGTTAGTATGATTATTAAAGTAATTTTACTTAATTGGAAAACTAATGTTTCATTTTTAGTATAACATAAATGTCTAAGTAACTATAAAATGTGTGTCATTCCTGGAATATATTCATATATTTTCTATATTTGGATTGAATAGTTTCCTTTCTATTCAATTAAAGATTTTAGAAATCTTTTAGTTTCAAATATACTGCTTGTCATATATTCCATTAATACTTAATGAACAGCAGTAGTAAATATTCTTGTCACAACTACAATTATCTGCATGGCATTCTCTTTGTCTAAGTTTGGACTTTTGTGTCTAATCAATATTATCAGGCACTCTGCACTCTACTAGGCTTATGACAATCAGTGCAATCAGACAAAGAAATTGAGTTCCTCATTTTCAATCTGAGAAGAACGTAAATAAGGAAAGGTTGGGTAGTCTATGCTATTAAACAGAAAAAACTATTAATGCGATCAAATATTTTGGAAATAAAGTTGTTTGCAAGGAATAGCTAACTGTTATAACTGATCCATCAAATAGATATTTGGCAGCTAAGTTAGTACTCTGTTTTATGCATTGAAGCACAATTACACACTGAATCTGAATTCAGTCTTCATATGCTATGAGTAGGTAAATACATGGATTTAGTGTTATTGCTATATTTTTGAGATTTTAATGAGATTGAGAAACTTTTTCATGAGATTTGTCCAGTATAAACATATCTTTGTAATAGTTCAGAGAACACCCCTATTGAATGCATAGTGGAATAAATTAAGTGGAATCGAAATCATTTTAAGTAGTAAAAATGTCTATGAACAATTCCAACTTAAAGGCAACTTTCTGTCGAGTTCTCATCTAAAGGAAGTGAAACATAAATTCTCATTTTCTATTTTTAAAAATTACTGTATCTCTCAGCCTGGACTCTGTCTGAATGAAATGACAGACTCTGGAGATCCCCCATGGAGGGCCTCACCCACCCTGGTAGCTGAGTGGAGATTAGGTAGGGGGCTGGGGTGCCTGGTGGGGGAGCAGGGGAGGAGGTGAGAGAGAAGGAGCTGGGATTGACATGTGAAGAAAGCTTGTTTCTAATTTAAATTAAAAAATCCTTAAAAAATATCTGTGTCATTTGACATTTTCCTCTTCTGGTTATTTTTTAAACAATCTATTATCTCTTACAATACATTCTGACCACACTTTCCCTTCCTTCTTCCTCTCCGTAGTTGCCCCCACCATACTTCTCCAGACCCACCAATCCCCTTCTATTTCCTTTCAAGAAAAAAATCACAGCTGCACAAGAAAACAACCAAACACCATGAAACAAAATACAATAAGAAAAGGCAAAAATCCTCTTAAGACTGGACAAGGAAATCAAATAGGAGGCAAAGAGTTCCAACAACAGGCAAAAGAGTCAGACACTCACGTTTCCCAGTTAGGAATCCACCAAAACAACCAAGTTAGCATATATACGACCTGGTTTGCTTCAGTCTCAGTGAGTCCATATGAGGGTTGCTTGGCTGATTCAGTGGACCGCATTCTCCTAGTATCCTCCATCTCTCTCTCTCTCTCTCTCTCTCTCTCTCTCTCTCTCTCTCTCTCTCTCTCTCTCTCTCTCTCTCTCTCTCTCTCTCTGCGTGTGTAATGTCTGGCTGCTTTTCTCTTTACCTGCTCCCATCTGCTTGAGTAAGCCTCTCTGATGATGAGTGGACAAGGTGCCTATTTATGATTATAGCAGAAGGTTATTAGCAACTTATCATTGATCATTTCCCAGTAATGACTGGTTATACCCAAGGTCTCTTGTCTAGTCAATGTCTGGTTCCTGGTTATAAAATATATTTAGGATATGGGCACTTTTTGTGGTGTGGGTCTCAAGTTAAACCAGATGTTGTTTGACTACTCCCAAATGTTCTACCATTGCCCTATCACATCTTACAGGCAAGACAGACTGTAGATAGAGGGTTTTGTGGCTGGATTGATATTCATATTTCTCATTTTGTAGCCTGTAGAGTACTTTCCAATGCCAAAGGTATTAAAATGTAGGGATAAGGCTCTATGCAAGCATCAACTTAAACTTTTTACATTTAGTGAGCATTATGGATGTTGTCCCCAACAATTGAGCCCTACTGTTAGTTTTCAGAGAGTTACCCTCTGTTCTAGTATCAGTCTGGATTGTTTAAGCTGTTTTCATGGAACTCCCCTGGCCAACAACACAAATTAATATGCAACATAATTGGTGCTATTATGCCACTTTTGTACATATATATGTTGATATACTTTCTTTGTCAAGAACAATATTATTTTATGCAATATATTGAAGAGGAGAACATCATGATATTATAAACTTGTCAAAGTACCCATGTTTCCAGAAGTCATAACCCCTAGTGCAGAACATGCAATTGCTGTTTTGCATTATGGACACAGTGTCAAATTACCTTCTCAATATTGACGTTTATAATCATAAATTAGTAGTGCTTACAGCTTAAGTCAGGGAAGTTTCTTTTTGTATGGGGCAGGAGGTAATGTAGTTATTTAAGTTATTTAAATATGGAAAATAAGTGTCTGTGAACTATTTGACCCTACACAGCACCTCCATCTCATCTATTACTACAATCTCCAAAGTCTCATGAAACATTGTGATACAGTCTGTGAAAATAATGTCAGATAGAGAGAGTTGAGAAGAGCCTTACAACATCATATTCTGGACATGAATTAGATATTAGTGGTTATGGGGGCAGTTATGTAACTACTGATGTGTTACCTGTGCTACAACAAATAATCTACCTGTCATGCTAACGTTCATGAATTATGCAACACTGATAAAAATTCAGTGGGTATAAACAAAAGACATCTAAGTTGGAGGTAGTTGGTATGGAAGAGAAAGAGGTTCAGTGGGATAGAGAATGAATTATAAAGAGTTGAAGAACATGGACATTAACAATGAATACTAAAATTTGTATGTATAAATAATTACTGATTTGTTTTATTGTTAAATCCTACTTCTGAGTGAATTCTGGAATGGATTATCAAAACAGAATGTACATATGGTGAAGAACTTTATGTAACAAAACACAGTGAAGGCATCACATGGGCAAAGAAAAGAAGTGTGTTACATTAGTTCTCCATTCTTCCCATAAAAGCATGTGTTGTGTCATTAAGGTCAGATGAGTAAGGTTACAGATATCACTAAGTATTAACAAACATCTACCCTGTAAAAACATCTCATTTACATTGAATTAGGTTTTCAACATGCAATTTTTTGAGAAATGCATTTAATCCATACTTATATCATACTATAACTGCACAGAAACTCTGGGATAACTACTTATCTTATATAACTAAATAAATTTCAATTCAGAAAATTTAAGAAACTTATTTTAAATTTGATGGAATGGATTCAGCTAATAGTCTTAGTTATTCAGTATACTGTAATAGGAAGATTATTTGAAACCAAAATAAAAGATATCACAAGACTCCATCTCAAAGTCAAAACAAAGTATTAAAAAGTAAAACAATGATAAAGTAACTTATTTAGGACTACATGTTTCATAAAGCATGTGTGAGCTTATTTTTAACAAAATGTTGTAAATAATGTTGACTTTTAATCTGTGTTTAATGGTATTATTACTTCTTGTCATAAGAACTCCAGAACCGTTTATCTTGATAGTCAACTAATAGTCAAGTCAGACTCTTTTGTATCAGTGGATTTCTTTGTAATTCATCATTATGTACTGAATGTGTTAAAATATAAGATTGTTAAATGAGACAAAGTCATTTTAACTTGCTAATAAACCACATTTACCTTAGACTTTCTACCAAAATATTATATAGACATGTGATTTTTGTGCTAAGAATATTTTCTATTATGATATCGAATGTAAATGCAGATTAAGCAGGGGTAATTAATCGCTTGTATAGGGCCAGGTCATTGCTTTTACATTTACTGTATAGTAAGTCATTTGTTTTTTGGTGGGTTGTTTTTGCTGTTATTTTTGCTGTATGTGTTTTCTTTTTTCTTTTATGTATGTTTTTAATTTAAATTAGAAACATGTCTGCTTCAAATGTCAATCCCGGCTCCACACTTCTCCCTCCACCAGCCCCATCCACAGCCAAACACCCCCAGCCCACTCCCCACATCATTCCCCAGAGAGGGCAAGGATATCCTTGGGGGGATATCCAGAGTCTGTCATTTCATCCGGGGCAGGACCTAGACCCGTCCCCATGTGTCCAGGCTGAGAGAGCAACCCTCCATGTGGAATGGGCTCCCAAAGTTCATTTGTATGACATGGTGAACACTAATCTACTACCCAAAGCCCCAGAGATTTCAGATGCCTCCTCACTGACACTACATTCATGGAGTCTGGATCAGTCCCCTTTTGGCCTCTTGGTCATCAGTCCGGGGTTCAAGAGTTACCCCTTGTCCAGTCAGCTGTCTTTGTGGGTTTCACCAGCCTGGTCTTGCCCGCATTGGTCATCACTCCTCCATCTCTGTTCCTGGGTTCCAGGTGGTCAGTTCAATGTTTAGTTGTGAGTATCTGTCTCTGCTTCCATCAGTCACAGGATGAAGGTTCTAGGATGTCACATAAGGCAATCATCAACCTTATTATCAGGTAAGAGCTATTAATGTAGTCTCTCTGCTATTACTTAGTTTTCCAGTTGGTGTTATCCTTGTGCATCTCTGGAGTCTCATTAGTGTCAGCTCTCTCCTCAAAGCTATAATGACTCTAACTATTATGGTATTTCTCATCCTGGTCTCCTCTATTCTTACCCTGACTCAGCCTTTCTGCTCCCCCATGTCTTCTTATACCCTCCTCTTATCCCCCTCTCTTTTTCCTGTTTCCCTCTCTTCTCCTCCGATATTCCCAATCTGCTCAGGAGATCTTGCCTCTTTCCAATTCTCTGGGGTATAATGCATATCTCTTTGGAACCTCCCTGTTTCCCAGACTCATTGGCCCTGGGATTGTAGGCTGACACTCCCCTGACCCATGTCTAAAATTCATACATGAGTGAGTACATACCATATTTGTCTTTTTGTGACTGGGTTACCTCACTCAGGGTGGTTTCTTCTAGTGCCATCAATTTGCCTGCAAATTTCGAGGTTCCGTTGTTTTTTTTTTCCGCTGAGTAGTACACCATTGTGTAAATATACCACATTTTCTCTATCCACTCTTCAGTTATGGGGCATCTAGGTTGCTTCCAGGATATAGCTATTACAAATGCTGCTATGAACATAGTGGAACAGACATCGGTTTTTTATGAATAGGCATCTTTTGTGTATATGCCTAAGAGTGGAATTGCTGGGTCTTGTGGTAGACTGATTCCCATTTTCCTGAAGAATCTCCATACTGATTTCCAAAGTGGCTGTGCAAGTTTGCACTCCCATCAACAATGGACGAGTGTTTCCTTTCTCCACATCCTCCCCAGCATAAGCTGTCATTGGTGTTTTTGATTTTCGACATACTGACAGTAGTGACATGGTATCTCAGGGTTGTTTTTATTTGCATTTCCCTAATTGCTAAGGATGTTGAGCACTTTCTCATGTGTCTCTCAGCTATTTTTGTTTCCTCTATTGAGAAATCTCTATTTAGTTTAGTCCCCCACTTTTTAACTGAGTCCTTTGTTGTTTTGGAGAATAGCTTCTTGAGTTCTTTGTAAATTTTGGAGATCAGCCCTCTGTCAGATGTGGGGTTAGTGAATATCTTTTCCTAATCTTTGGGTTGCCTGTTTGTCTTTCTGACTGTGTCCTTTGCCTTACAGAAGCTACTCTTTTTTTGGAGGTCCCATTTATTAATTGTCCGTCTCAGTGTTTGTGCTACTGGTGTTATATTCAGGGAGCAGTGTCCTGTAGCAATTCGTTCAAGGGTACCTCCCACTTTCTCTTCTAACAGGTTCAGTGTGGCTGGATTTGTGTTGAAGTGTTTGATCCATTTGGACATAAGTTTTGTGCATGGCAATAGATATGGATCTATCTTTAGTCTTCTATATGCCAATATCCAGTTATGCCAGCACCATTTGTTGAAGATGCTATCTTTTTTTCCATTGTATAATTTTAGCTTCTTTGTCAAAAATCAGCTGTTCATAGGTTTGGGGATTAATCTCAGAGTGTTCAGTTCGATTCCACTGGTCTACCTTTCTATTTTTGTGCCAATACCAAGCTGTTTTCAGGTCTACAGCTCTATAATAGAGCTTGAAGTCAGGAATGGTGCTTCCAGATGTTGCTTTGTGGAGCAAGGTTGTCTTGGCTAACCTGGGTCTTTTGTTTTGCCATATAAAGTTGAGAATTGTTCTTTCAAGGTCTTTTTTCAACTGACAGAAGTGAACAATAGAATATTACTTTATGAATACCATAATGTTTTTAATTTGACTGCTGCTTCTAAGAAAAATACATATAAAGGATTTAATACTTTACTCTTACCACCTGAGTGGGAAAGAATGATAAAATATTCCATTACATATTTTTATCATGAAATTCTAATGAATAATCTCAATAGTCAATAGAAACTGGTAATATAAATTTAACTCTAAATCATGCAAAGGTCAGATATTCCTACCTCTAAATATTTCATTATGCACATCTTCCAGAAAAATCTCACTATATTTTAAAGTCTCATTTAAGTACTATAAAATTCCTTATTTACAAAGCAAAAATTTTCTGTGTCAAAAAATACAGGAATACAATAATGAACACTTGAGTCTTTTATTTCTGCAGCTATCTATTGCCTTGAGTTACTTTTTATAACTACTTACAAAATGCAGTCTTTGTCATGAATCATCTGTCTTTTAGAACCTGACTGAATCAGAAAAATAAGGAAATGTTTTCTTCTTTTGTTTTAATTTTTATTTTCTCATAAACCATGACTAAAATGATAATCAACTTTGAAAACTATGAATAGATGGATTATGAAAGACTTTTGTAATGATTGCAATTTGCATTTAAATAATTTATGATTTTTCTAAAGAAAAAAGCAATAATTTCAAATTTCATTTAATACATAAATGTGATCAAAGGCTCTACATTCTCCTTTATGCCTTGTATTGGGAGAAAAAGAAAAGCTGACACTAATCGACATCATACAAACACTATATTGTGTATTAAAAGCAACATGCTAAGAAGCCAGTGCTAGCTAGTTGCTTCACTGACAAGACATATACCATTTTTCTCATGCTTTCCATTAAATTGAAACACATCTTTTTGGAATTCTATTTGTTTAGAGAATTCTATAATATCTGCATTATATCCTGTACCTTGAAATTAGAATTAGGGTCATATTATGGGTTTTTTTTTGCACATATTAACTGGGAAACTTTTAGTGTCCTACATATTGTGTACCAGCTATTTTGCTTACAAAAATGAAAACATTAATATTTTTTTCATAGTTGTGTGTATGTGTGTATAAAGTCCAGCAATAAATAAAATAATTCACTTCGTATATAAATAAATTATGCTATAGAATGTTATTAAGTGTAAACAATTCTTATATCTAGAAAGGAGTTATAAAAGAGTACTGTTCACAAAAGACACACCCAGTATTTATCGATTTATATTTTGTTGGTTTTATATTCCATATAGAAAAGGAAAAGCAAATACCTGATGAATTAGTAAATTACAGTTTGTATTAGGAAAAGTTTTGCAATCTGAGTTTCTAGGTGTCTTCAAATTGAAAGTAGTAATGTGAAACAAAAGAAAATAAAGCAATACAACTTTCACAATTTCCTAGTTTGCATATTAATTAAGTACATTACCTGTGATAGATAGATATTTTATCAAGAGTGCTAGTAGTTAGTAGAGAACTACTTCTGAGAACGAGTGATTGGTTAGAGTGAATCTGACCTTTGACTTGCTTATTTTTTCTTGCTCTATTCTTGTCATTTGCTGATGTTTTATGTAATACTGGTAATCAACTCCAAACCACACAAATATATTCAAAGATTGTTCTACTGAGATTTATCTCCTCAGACCCAGTTTGATTATTTTTTTACTTGTATGTCCCTTATTCCTATGGCCAGTTTCCTATCTTTTACTATGTTTCCATTTATAATTAAAATATAATTGAATCACTTCCCCGCCCCCCTCCTACCTCCAGGCACTCCAAACCTATAATCCTTTCTGTGTACTGCCCTTCTTTAACTGAGAGGCAGGGAGAAACATAAATACAACCTAAGTGAGTCCAATTAGTTGTTGGTATGCATATGTCTTCAGGGCTGACTACTTTGTACTCTCTAACCAGTTGGGTCAATCATCCCTGAAAAAGACTAATTCTCCCCCTTTTAGCAGTTATCAGTTTTCTGTACTTGTAGGATTGATACCTAATGAGATATCTATCTATACTGTCATTGTCCAGTTCTTGTTTATTCAATCTTTCCACCCACTCTTCTGAACTGTTCCTTTAGCTACCAATACTGGAATTGTTCTACACATGTATGTCTTAAGCCTGGGATCCTACAGAGCAAGTTTCCAGAAGAGCTAAGCTTAGGCAGTGGAGGAAATCATTGAAAACAGAAAGCTGGTGAAGATGTAATTGAACGAGGGGGCCATTTCCAGGCTCAGCAAGCAGTAGAAGAAAAGGACTATGGAATCTTCTTCCACAACTAAGGAAAGCAGCAGTATTTCCTAATTCTGGCCCATTTTGGAATGGAAATGCATATGTTGAAAGTATGTCATCTGAATTTTTATCTTTTTTTAGTAGAATATGAATGCTTTATTGGGTCCCATCAACTTGAGTCAGATTGTTAGTTTCCATTTATCTATAACTACCTATATGTTTTGTAATTTTGTATACACTTTGAAATCTAGTTTCTCAAGAAACTACACATGTGCATAACATTGAGTAAGAAACAGCCATCACCCGCATGATACTTAGTGAATACACAAATCACATTAACACTTAAGCAAAAATGAGCTTTTGCCCCACCATGTTACCTAATATTTCCCTTTTTTTAAATTTAAAATAGAAAAAGCTTGTTTTACAAGTCAATATCAGTTCCCTCTCCCTCCCCTTCTCCCCTGCCCCACACCAAATCACCTATCCCATCCCATTTCTGCTTCCAAGGGAGGGTGAGGCCTTCCATGGGGGAATCTTCAAAGAATTTCACATCATTAGGAGCAGGGTCTAAACCCTCCCCCATGTGTCTAGGCTGAGAGAGTATCCCTCTAGGTGGAGTGGGCTCCCAAAGTTAATTTGTGTATTGGGATATATACTGATCTACTACCAGAAGCCCCATAGATTGCCCAGACATCCAAATTGAAAGCCTTGTTCAGGGGATATGGAACAGCATGCCTGTTTCCCATCTATCAGTCTGGGGTTCATGAGCTCCCCTTGTTCAAGTCAGCTGTTTCTGTGGGTTTCTCCAGCCTGGTCTTGACCCCTTTGCTCATCATTCCTCCCACTCTACAACTGGATTCCAGGAATTTAGATCAGTGTTTAGCTGTGGGTGTCTGCTTCTGCTTCTATCAGTTACTGAATGAAGGCTTTAGGATGGCATACAAGGTAGTCATCAATTTAATTATTGGAGAAGGGCATTTAAGGTAGCCTCTCCACTATTGCTTAGATTGTTTGTTGGTGTCATCCTTATAGATCTCTTGAAATTTCCCTAGTGCCAGATTTCTCTTTAAAACTATAATGGCTCTCTGTATCATGGTATCTCTTTTCTTGCTCTCTATTGTTCCCCTGACTCAATCTTACTCTTCCCCTATGTCCTCCTCTCCCCTGGTCTTCTCTACTTCTCTTTCTCCTAACTTTGTCTGCCCTCCCCACATGTTCCCAATTAGCTCAGGAGATCTTGTCCTTTTCCCCTTCTCTGGGGAGACATGTATGTCTCTCTTAGGATCCTCCTTGTTTCTTAGCTTCTCTGGTGGTGTGGATCCTGGTTATCCTGTGCTCTATGTTGAAAACCTATATATGAGTGAGTGCATACTGTGTTTGTCTTTTTGTGACTGGGTTACCTCACTCAGGATGGCTTCTTCTAGGTCATTCCATTTGCCTGTGAATTTCAAGATTCCATTGTTTTTTTTTTAGCTGAGTAGTACTCTATTGTGTAAATGAACCACATTTTCTTTATCCATTCTTCAGCTGAGGGACAACAAGGTTGCTTCCAAGTTCTGGCTTTTACAAATAATGCTGCTATGAACATGATTGAACAGATGTCCTTGTGTAGGAATGTGCATCCTTTTAGTATATGTCTAAGAGTGGAATTGCTGGATCTTGTGTTATTACTGATTCCCATTTTCATGAGGAACTGCTACACTGATTTCCAAAGTGACTGTATGAGTTTGCACCCCCACCAGCAGTAGAGGAGTGTTCATCTTTCTCCACATCCTCTTCATTATAAACTTTCATTGGTGATTTTGATTTTAGTCATTCTGACAGGAACAAGATGGTATCTCAGAGCTTTTTTGATTATATCTTGATTTTATAGGGTGTTATATTTAAGAGATTACATTACTCTCGCAAGAGACCTTGAACTGTAGACTTTTAAATAAGTTTGAGTCTGCTATAACTATGGGGACTTTTGAAGTTGGACTGAATGCATTTTTGCAGTATGATATGGCTACAAGCCTATGGGGGTCAAGAAGTATAATGTGGTGGTTTAAAAAATGTCCTGCATAGTATGATGACCCATATGATCAAGCTATGCCTATTGAAACACTTCAATTCCTGCTGCCTGTGGATCTGGTTGTCAAACTCTCAATTCCTACTCTGGAACCATGTCTGCATGCATGTCACCTACCATGATGATAGAGGACTAAGCTTCTGAACTGTAAACTAGTCTCAACTAAACTTTTTTCTTTTAAAAGACTTGCCAAGATCATGTCTCTTCACAACAAAAGAAACTCTAAGATAGTATTTATTTATAAGGATTTATAAGGATAAGATTTGGAGCATAGTTAATGAATTTTGCTGGTCTAGCCAAGTGGCAATAGTAAATTTTTGTCTAAGATCTTTACATTTCTAAGCCCTGGGTATTTGGCTAGCTTTCTAGTACCAGACATGTATTGCCTTCACTTGACTGGGACTTAAGTATAACTAGGCAGCTTTTGGCTACTTTCGATACATTTGTGCCACTATTGTACCTTTACAAATATCTTAACTTGCTAGTCAGTGTTCTGTTTCATAGGTGTAATAGCTATGTAGAACTATCAACTTCTTCCCTCCTTTGGCAGCTTAGAGAATACTTCCTGGTACTATAGAAACTGGACTGCTGGAAGGAGTCCTTTAGCTTAGACCCACTTCAAATTGTCTGAGTTCCATGACCTATGTATGCTGTGTCTTCAACCATAAGAATTTACAATTATCTCTAAGAAATTTCCAAGGGCAAGAAAGATATACTATATTGCTTAGGGAGGCATTTGGACTACCCTAAATAACATTTTGTTCAGAAAGATATTTCTTAAAAATGGTAATAAGACTTTTCTTAGTCTACGGTACTTGTATAGAGCATTGGCAGCCCAAGTGGAATGACTTTATTTTATATTATACAAATACATATGCACAAACTCATACACACACACACACACACACATAGACACACATACAGTGTACATTAAGAAAATATAAAATATGATTCTTTGTGGCTTTAACAAACAGCCTGAGAGTTTTGGTCCCTATTTCCTTCTCTGTGTGCATTGTCTTCCCTATGCCCTCACACTTTCCTAATTAATGCCCCCTTCCTATTTTTATGCTTTCTCCTTCATATTACCTGTGTCTTGCTATTTCCCTCCCATGCCTCATGGCCTTTTTATACATTTGAAGTTTCTGCTGTTATTCCACATATACTCAAATTTGAAGACTTTGGGTTTAAACTACAAATAAGAGAAAACAGGTTGTGTTTGTATTTCTGAGTCTGGGTTAAGTTACTGCATATGATCTTTTCTAAGTTCCCTAAGTGCCATCCCCAATGCCCAGTAACTATTATGGAACAGGATCACAAAGAGAAGTTGCATCTTAATTTTTGTGTATCTCAAACCATATTCTACAATGCTTCCTAATGGATAGAATAAGGAATGTAGATTCTATGATATAAATAATCCTCCCTCAGATTCTTTAGGCCACTGTCCTTTGTCATATAATTTCATTATTCTTGTTGATGAATTATCTTCTGCTTACTTGTGACATTTTCAAATCATTTCTATATTTTATGATTATAATTTAATAATGTTTCTATAGGTATGCCTTCAATTTCATTTGTTTTCATTGAAATCCTAATGCCAATTATTGCTAATGTCAACTATTCTTAAATTACTTATTTTATTATGTCCTTCTGTATTTTGTCATTATTAGAAGCTTACTGTACTGCCTGCATGTGTTTTTTACTTAGAAAGGGTTATTTCAACTTTGTATTCTCTCTCTCTCTCTCTCTCTATATATATATATATATATATATATATGTATGTATATATATGCCATGTACCTATATACAATTTCATATGTGCAGATATATCATTTATTTTGTTTCTTAAGTGAAGCAATCTCTGTTCAGTGTGTATGATTTATATTGTTCAGATTTGCATTATTGCTCATATGGGAATCTTCCTGCACGATGAGTTAATACCCATCTACCTTTCATAGAGAGTTAAAACCTTGACTGAAAGGAAGAACTGTGAATATTTTGGGAGACTTTTTGATTATTGTTCTTTACTATATGAGGATTATGCTGGAGTGGCTTTATTGAGCGTTCTCCAACAGTTGTTTCAAACTTCCATTTCTCTGACTAGTCTTTAATGTTATGATAATGGCTAAAACATCCCCCTGAAATTAATGTATAAATTTTATTGTATTTTTTCCTAAAATAAATCTCAAAGCAATTGATGCTCAATTCAGAAAAGGAATTTTCATTTTCTTTGTTTTCTAAACTATTATATATTTATAATATAAACTATTGTATTTAGTTGGTTTTTGGAAATATGTGCTTATTTAATATTAATGATAATCATCATTATTTATACTTGTGCTAAGATAGTAAACTTTACCTTGCTATTTTACTATATTGTAATATCATTTCTAATGGATATAATGATAGTATTTCCTTAATCTAAATTTCAAACATATACATTGAAAGGTTTGCAGATTCTCCTCCCCATTTCCTGCCTTTGCCTTTTTTTTTAAATAAACTTAAGATTAAACAATGTCTCAAAAATAGTGAACAGAAGTCCCACAGACTGTTTATTTTGTTTAGAATGGTTACATATATCACTATATAGGTGAGTATTTCTATAGTTCTCATATTAATAAACATGATCTTTTTATATATGGCTTTTGTCAAACTACGGAAATCACTGATTTAAATATAAATGAATCCCATGTTTTCTACTATCTTATGAAAATTAACATAAGTGAAACCACATGAATTTTAATATATAAGTAATTATGTTTCTTAGAGATATTAAGAACAATTTGAAATTTAGATAAAAGAACTGATTTTTATCCCTGAAGAACCAGGTAACTCCAACAATTCTGTTCCGTGCCATGAGACTTGGGCAGGGGGGCATTGAAGGTGTGAGAGGGGCATAGCTGATATCACCTCCCTCATCTGTGGTGTAGTGGAATGGAGCAAGGCAAAGATGCCTTTCCCTTCCTCCCTACAACTTCCTTTCCTGTACCAGCTGATGGTCCCTGCACCTCACCTGACCATCACAGCAGAGCTGACCCTGTTTATGGGGAAGCAGATGAACGAACCCTGAGGGTAGTGGGTGTGATACCATGCCACACACCCCTCATCTGCCATATGGTGATGTAGTCAGGGGAAAAGTGCCCTCTCCCCCATCCTTCGATGGATGGGTGGGACAGCTGTATGTGAGGTCCTAAGAGTGGGAAAACTATCCCTGCCACTTACCATCTGCAAGACTTATGAGAGTGGCCTGTAACATGATAAAAACCCAAAGACAGATATTGGGGTTCAAACTTCAATCTGAACATCAGAAAAGTAAAGCAGCCAGCCACTAACTCTTACCTCTAACTCAGCTCAGACCAAAGGGGCAACCTTCAAACTGCTCCCAACTTCACTGCTCCTCAGATTCACTCAGACTGCTATGCTCTCCTGAACGTGGCTAGAAACTCCTGAGACTGACTACTGAAGAGCCTGCTCCTATGTTTTATATATATCTATTGCTGGGATTAATGTGTGAGCTCTGTTACTCATTTAGAGTCATTCAATCTTATGCAGCCCTGGGTGGCCTTGAACTCAGATAGATCCACCTGCCTTTTTCTCCTGAGTTCTGGGATTAAAAGTGTGTACCGCACTGCCAGATCTCTGTAGCTTGAGGCTAACTCTGCTTTCTGAATCCTCACACAAGCTTTAATAAATCATAAATGATGTATCACCACAGTGGCCCCTGCACCCCAACTGGACAACACAAAGTTGCTGGCCTTAATGGTCCAGATGTGGGAATGTTGACTATGAGGGTATGAAACCAGGAAAATTAGCCCTACACCTTGCACATGGATAGAATGGTAACAAGTTAGGGTACTGTAGGAGAGTTCACCTTAGTAGTGAGGTAGGCTGACCAACCCTGCAGATACTAAGTCAAAGATAGAGTGTAACAAGTTGGTGTACCCCAGTATCCACACCATCTATGATATGTGGGACACAGGAAGGGGCCTGACCCTGCAGACTCAAAGTTTCAAGATCTCCACAAGGGAACAGTAGGATATTTAAGAAGAGTTCCAGTGAGGACCAAGGATTGGTAGTGTAGCACATACCAGAGAACTTTAACCAGAACAATGATTCCCCGCATTGAACACTTGTAAGTAAAGATATGTGAACAAAAGTATTTAGTGCCTGAATCACTGTTTCACACTACAGCTTCTGTGATGAGATTTTGGATTTTTCTCTTAAATTTTACTTTATTTTGGAGTGGGGTGGTTTGCAAGGGTAGAGGGCAGATACAAAGGGATGTGTAAATGGAATATATATGATGTGAAGGATGGAAAAAATAAATAAAAAGAAATTTTGAAAAAGTACTAGTTAACTACTACTTCAGAAATCATTCACACATATTTCTGTGTTGATTTACAGGAAGATAGCTGTGAGTGTAAGATGAATAATTTTGGAAATATAAACACCCTCTGAAAAATATACAACTCTACTTTAGTAAAAATATTAAACCAAGGCCGAGGGATACACAAAGATATTCTCATTTTAATATTTAAATAAATACATAAATAAAAGCTGTGGCATACTACTTTGGATACGCTTGGAAAGAGTCTTTGACAACACAATGTAAAGTAATTTTGATGCTGTCTTCAAAATTTAGAATATCAGTGTCATCCTCTATTGGCTTTCAGTCTCACTTGACTTGTCTCTTTCAGGAAATTATGCTCATCAAAACTTCAGTTTATTGACACAACAGTAGAATAACAGTGATACAAGACAGTAAATTAATAATAGTTAAGAAACTCTGCCTTTAGTGTTAACAATATATAGTGCTGATTTGGGAGGGGAGTTCAAGACAGGGTTTCTCTGTTCTGGCCTTTTGGAACTAGTTCTGTAGACCAGGCTGCTCTCAAACTCACAGAGATCTGCCTACCTCTGCTTCCAGAGTGCTGGGATCAAAGGTGTGCACCACTACCAACCATCTCAATTAATCCTAATGTATATTGCAGGATATGAATGTTTAAATATATGTAACTCATAATTAAAGGTATTATGTATGTATCCCATCTCTAGAAAGTTACATGACTAAGGGTGTTTATTTACATAGATTATTAGATGCCATAAGCCATTTATCTTCAATTACTGCTGTAGCAGTTAATGTTCTACGGGTGTGAGACATCATGATCATGTCAACTCTTACAATAAAAGAGCTAGTCCATGATTATCCTGATGGAGAACAGGAGCAAAGGAAGGCATGGTACTAGACAGTAGCTGAGAACTCACATAATCTGCGAGTGATAGAGAGAAAGAGAGAGAGACAAAGACAGAGAGAGAAAGACATAGAGATACATACATACACACACACACAGAGAGAGAGCGAGCGAGCGAGCGAGAGAGAGAGAGAGAGAGAGAGAGAGAGAGAGAGAGAGAGAGAGAGAGAGAGAGACTTGTCATGGAATGGACTATTCAAATTTCCAAACTATCCTTGGAGACTCAAGACAATCTTTAACTGTAAATCACTGTAAAATCAAAAGCAAATCACATACTTCCAATATAAAAGGATACAACATAGAGTTAGAGGTAAGAAGCTTTGCTTTTCTGATATTTGACTTGAAGTTTGAACCACCATATCAGTCTCTGTGTCTTTTGTTAGTTCATGTTACACATGAGAACACACGATAGATGAGTAATTGGCACAGGGGTGGGTGAACCAGCACTGAAGCTGTGAGAGAGCTACCCCTATTACTCATGTGTCATACAGTGGCATGGATTGGGGAGAGATGACCTCTCTCCCAACCCAGCAATGCCTGAAGCAATTGGGAGAGCTTTTATTGAGGTCATAAGGGTCAGAGAGCTGCACCTGTTTCTCATCAGCTGCAGCACTTGGGAGAGTGGCATCTACACCTCACCTGAACAACACAATAGAGCTGGCTTTGAAGGTGTGAGTGTGGGATATCTAACCCTAAGGACAGAAAATCAGGAGAACAGGACCCACCAATTGCTCATCCTTTCAAGGGGTGAACTCACCAGGGCAACACAAGAGAGCTCACATGCCCAGGACCAGTGTTATGAATTGGGTCACCCCAACATCCACCCCATAAGTGATCTACTAGAGTATGAAAAGTGACCAGACCTGCAGACCCAAAGCTGCAGAATTTCCATGACACAGGGCAGCAGTAAGATAACCAAGAGGAGTTCCAGTGAGGGCCCAGCATCAATAGTGTAGCAGAAACCAGATGTATAGGACCAGATCAAAGACTCTGCAATAAACATGTGCAAGCTACATGAACAAAATTGTTTAATGCATGACTCAGTGTTCACACTACAGCTTCCATGATGGAAAGTTTCCTTCTTTTTTCTCTTAAATTTTATTTTGTTTTATTTGGGGGGAAGGCTTAAAGGGCAGATGGTAGATAGGAAGGTATGGGGAAATGAAAGGGATGGAGATGGATAATGTGCAAGAAAAATAATAAACAAAAAGATATTGTACCAAAGGGAGACTGAAAGCCATTAAGACAAACTCCTGTGGGATATCAAATGGCATAGATTGCTTTTCACTTCAAGATTTACCTACAGCAACATACTTCTCTCTCTCGGGCAGCTTCTATACCTGTCTGCAGTAATCCTTTGCAGGTATCACATGGTTCTCACATTTCCAGTGCATTGGGTCTCCAGTGCTCCTAGTCTACCTTCACAGTTTCACACAATGGCCTCTCTGTGTCTCCATGGAGGGGTTCCTGTGTCACATGTCTGGGTTTAGTGAATTTCCTTAGCCTTGCAGGAAGATTTCCACAACCCCTTTTTTGTGTCCTTCTGGACAAAGCTGACCTATGCTGCTTGTTGGGGCTGGAATATCAACCTGTTTCTTGAATTATATTCACATAAGTTTTCCATTATTGATGGTTTCTTTTGCTGCTTAAACTTTCATTTTTACAAATTGGGTTAGGATTTTATGGGTGGAGCCTTGCCCTAATGGTTCAATTTCCTTTGTTCCATTTAGCTTTGGGCTTTTCTTTAAGGTACTCATCTTGAGCTTAGGACTTGGCTCTAACACTGCATTGCCTAGTTATCATTTTCCCCTCACACTGTACATTTTGTATTTCTTCCTCACTTTCTCTTTTTTTTTATACAACTGCATGAGAGTGATCAGTAATAAAAATGGGACATAGTCAATTCTAGACGATCTTGAATCCTCTACTGCCAACGACATTAATTGGAAACTCTTCAATTTATCGTCAGCCAGACTCTTAAAATGAGGACAAAATGTTGACATATTTTTTTGCCAAAATGTCACAAGAATTTTCTTTACCCAAGTTGTGATTCTTCTCTCTAAAACATCTTGATCTGAACCTTCACAGTCAACATTGCTCTCAGTATTTCTGTCTTCCATGCCCCTACTAGGATGGCCTACTAAGCGCCAATTAAATATTTCAGCTGCTTTCCTAATCCAAAGCCCCAAAGTCTACATCACACACATAAGAAGCATGCTCAAGACTGTCACAGAAATACGCCAGTCCCTGCTACCAACTTTTATTTTATTCTCCTATGACTTTTAAGGGACACCATGACCAAGGCAATTTGAAAATGAAGTATTTAGTTAGAGCCTTGCTTAGAGTTTCAGAGGTTTACTCCATGATTGTCATTAAAGGGAGCATGGTGGTATCCAGGCATGGTACTAGAGCAGTTAATCACATGATTAACAAGTTTTAGGCATAAAGAAATTCTGCCAGTACCTGGCATGGACATTTGAATCCTCAAAACCCACCCCCAGTGACACACCTTCTCTCAAAAGGCCATACCTCTTTCTAAAAGGTTATAATTTCTCCAACAAGGTAACACCTCCTAATATTTTCATAAGAGTTCCAATAACTGTAGACCAATAATTCAAACATAAAAGCCCATAGGATCCATTCTTATTTAAACTACTTCAAGTTTGAATCAACATAATTATTAACTTACATGAGAAAAAAATATGACCGGATCTAGAAAGTATGGCCAGGGATATTTATTTATAGCTTCAAGACACTTAGCCTACTGCTTGGTATGAAGTTATATTAAGTTACTCCAGTGGAATGATAGAAATGGTTACTTTGCATTTATCAGACACCCACAGCTAAACACTGAGCTGAATTTCTGGCATCCAGTTGCAGAGAGGGAGGAGTGATGAGCAAAGCGGTTAAGACCAGAGTGGAGAATCCCACAGAAACAGCTGACCTGAACAAGGGGGAGCTCATGGCATGTAGAGGGATACTCTCTCAGTCTAGACACAAGGGGTGGTGGCTAGGCCCTGTTCCAAAAGATATGACAGACTTTGAAGGCCTCACCATCCCTGAGAAGCAGAAACGGCATGGGATGGGGGTTACTGGAGGGCAGGGGAGAACAGGAGGGAGATGGAACTGGGATGGACATGTAAAACAAGCTTGCTTCTAATTTAAAGAAAAAAGGAAAAATATTTTAAAAAACAGCATTTAGTTATTAAATTTTTCACCAAGAATAATTCTGGTGAGTAGAAAGAAGGCTTTTAAAAACTGATATGCACTATAAAGCTTATGACACAATATTTGCTGATATATATAGTTGAGGAAGATATGTGTAAAAAAAGGAATTTAACAAAATGAAATCATTTTCAGAAAAAATGAATATAACTAGAAACATAAAACACATTGAAGGAATCCAGTCTCAGAATATTTAGAAGTAGGAACCATGACCATGACAGGTCACAAAGGTTTGAATTGGGGGACAGGATTAGAGAATACATGTGAATAGAAATCAGAAAATGAGGCTCCTAGGAGGAGTAGAAGGGTTAACAGGAGAGACAGGAAACCTTGAGATAGGTACAGAGTAGGATTATTTACAAAATTATGCAAAAATTGTATGGAAATGTCACAAAAACACAAATTTAAAAATTCCAATAAAACTTAGTTTGAAGATAGATAATTTTGTAATTAAAAATTAAGCACATGAATAATTAAATTACCTGTCCAAAGTAATACCCAAGTCCCATGAATCTTGTATCTTAGTTTATTCTTTTGTCACGTATGAGTAGTTATTTAACCTCTTATAAAATATGAGTAGCAAAATATGAGTCATTAATAAGTCTGTTTGATAATATATAATGATATTCTCAAAGTAAAATGTGATAATACATATTAGTTTGTACATTAGTTAATAATTGGGTCAGGAACAGACATATACATTCTTGTGAAATAAAATGCTAAATTTCTTGATCACTGAATAGACTTTAGTAACCAAATAATCATAGCTGAACAAAGAGAGGTAGAGGCTTATATCAAAATCTAATTTAAGAGGACTTAATACACTTGCATTAATAATATGTACTTACTTTATGATATCTAAAGGAATCTGCTCAACTTTTTGTTCACATTTTTATTTATTTTCCTTATTACAACAAAAATTTGATACTTATATTGAGTTCCATCTATTACAAAGAGAAGTTTCATTGATGAGGGGTAACGATTACAATTATCTGTGTGTATAATTTTAATTGTTTAAAGGTTTTTGTTTGAAATTGTCATGGTTTAGTAAAGTAGGGGTTATAAATTCTCCTCCAATAACCATGGTTTCATTATCACTAAACAGCTACATAGGCTTCTAGTATCAATCATGGTCTCCCACTTGTTGAATGGACCATGAATCCACTTAGAGAGATCTTGGTTATCACCAAAGTATGCATAACACTACTGTACCTGTAGAGTTATTGGCTATGATGCCATGCTGATAATTGTTATAGATCAAAGGTATCACAGGTATTTAGGGGTGTTGGTTTTCTAACATCTTTGTAAACTTGCATGGCCAATTTCTAGTACCATGAAAGCTAATCCTCAGGGAGGGAGCATTCAAGTCACTCTTGCTCAGGGTTCTCTGACCCCTTTTTATGAAGTATATGGTATCTTCATCAATAAGGAGTTACCGTCTTTTCGCCTTACCTCCCTCTCCCACTCAAGGAGTCTCCCATTTTTCCAGTTCCCTTATAAGATCACTTATTTCTTGCTATTCTTTACTCTTCCTCACATTCTCCTATATTTATGTCCTTCCCCATTGCTAATAAACCTAGTTCCAAATGACTACATCTGAAAAACGTTCTGACACCTAAAGCTAAGGAAAAATTACAGAAGCGAGGCCAGAAAGATTCTAAGAGTCAAAGGACCTTTTTTCCTTTATCTGAGATTGTGTGTCCTGGTAACATCTGAAGCTATACCCATTAAACAGGAGCTAAACAGGGAGATCACCAAAAATCATGTCAAACTGCATGGGCAAAAGTTCTTGAGGCCTAAACCCTCAGAAAGAACTACAGGAAACCAAGGAAAAATTGGAGCAGGAGAGGTGATCCTCCCCTGAGAAAAACACTCAGTCGGTTTTCTAGTTTCAAATTATACATACAGCCAGGCAGTGGTGGCGCATGCCTTTAATGCCAGTCCTCAGGAGGCAGAGGCAGGCAGATCTCTGTGAGTTCGAGGCCAGCCTGGTCTACAGAGCGATTGCCAAGATAGGCTTCAAAGCTACACAGAAAAAGCCTGTCTTGAAAAACCAAGCCTACACCTAACAGTATGTGGACAAGACAAGCAATGGAAAAAGAGATTTTGAATTTTAGAGGGGGGGCAGTATATGTAAGGGCTTGAGGAGGAAAGAGAGAGCAAAATTGCTGTAATTAAAAAAAAAACAGGAATAAGCTTTTACCTGTCTTGCTTATACACAGTAGTTTTGAGAAAGTAGGTGGTACTTATGAAAAAAATGTTAGAATCATGTCAGCTTATACTGAAATAAATCTCACACTTATATGAGTAAAAAATAAAAGTATTGAAAAAATTTTTGTTTAAATAGTTTATAAAAAATAAGTTGGGAACAAGCCACATGGGTCAGTAAGTAAGAGCACCTGTTGCCAAACATGTTTGAAGAAGAGAACTGACTTCGAAAATATTTCTCTACTCTCCCTACATTGCACATGAACATACATACACACACATGCCAAAAAAAATATAATAAAATATTTAAATGAAAAGCTATTTACATTTATCTTTTATATTTTGCATAACAGTCCTTATTATGTAGACTTTAGTGTTTTCATAAATACAAAGCTTAATTTACAGCAATTGATCCTAACGAGGTAGAACTTCTATAGTATGGTACAATGCATGATATTTTAGCTATAGATTGCATATGAACAAATAACCGCTATAGTATAAACAATATAGAACATTTTTATAAACACTGTCATTTGTTATTATTTTATATGGTATCAGGGTTTTCTAACAAACAGTGAGTTGTTCAATAATATGATCCAAAAAAATTTCCTGAATGCTATATGAGTTCCTCAGGGTTCTGACATGGTTGCATTAATAAGCAACAGTCTACAACAAAATATAATTGCATTATATTATACATTTGTAACTATAATGTTAAGTGAAGTCTTTGGGAATATAAAGCCTAATGATGGTCCTTCCTTGCTAACATTTTTAATTGTAGAAATTTTCAGGAAATAAACAGGCAACTAGTAAAAGGATGCGCATATGAATGTATTACCATGCTACAAGATAATGGACAGCAATATTTGTGCTTTAAGTTGGGGACTATGATTCTTCTTTGATAAAATTCTTTAGTTACTTAAATACAATGATGCTCCAGAAATGAGCTTAATTTTACACCTTTATGTGAAAGTATCTCTGTCCTTTGAGAAGAAATAGTCAGTCTTTACTTCTCAAATAATTTCTCTTTTTACTAATATTGATGTTCACTCAATACAAGTCTGGGCTTTTGTCTCCTATGCTGCTTGAATTTGAAAAGATGTTATTATGAACACAAGGGAAAAAGCATACAGTATTATAGTTTTCGAAACATGTTAGTAAATACCATTGAATATATAAATCAAGGATCCTTTTCTGACTTGCATTTATTAAGTCACTGTTTTTGAAATTTTCCATTTTGTAATCCCTGTATTATCTGTATTTGCATGTCTTAAATTCATTCATTGGAAAAGAACCAAAAGTTTGAGTTGTCTTCAGAGATGTTTGGTTATCTGCTTTTATCTATATTTCAACAGCAAATCATATATTTGTAAGTAGCAAGAAAACAACGGTTCTCAGTGTCTCTTGATTTTATAGCATACTTCCTCCTAGCAATAGAGGATAATATACCACCTATGCACTTGATGACTACGAAGTCCAGGAAACCATATTTGCTCCTATTTAGATTTGGGAAACTATAAATGAGCATATTATTTGATTTGGGACAAAGAATAGCCATGATCGTTCTATGCAAGCCCCATTAGTACCTATACCATGAGGTTGAGTATAGAAAGTAGAACCTCATATAGGTCGATGAAAAATATAATTAAATACATATATGGTTTTTTATTCAATATGTTACTACAAATGCAAACGAATATTGGAGCCAAAAGTTTGCAATGAAAACTAGAAGAGACAGATATATAGATAACAATTATAGAGTTGATAAGCAATTATTAGAACACAGAATATAATCAAATAACATCAGAGAAGTACAGCGTGCAATGTGACACAAGAAAGCAAAGGAACTAAAAACATGATGAAAGTTTAAAACAGGCTAAAACTTAGGAACTATGTTTAATGACTGTTATGCCATTGAAACACAGAGATGAAGTAAAAGTCATCCTAGGAAGAGGCAGTGGATTGAGGAAATGCAAGGAATAAAACAAATACATATTAAAGTGTAGTGAGTAGTTCATGAATTGGACAGAATGCAACCTGACAAAGTAGGCTTATGTAGTTGATGGAGACTTAGAGTAAAATAAGGAAGAATTCAAATATCCTTAGAAAGTCAAGGATGATTTTAGAATAAATGACAGTTTAATTTGGAAGTTTATTGTGATTACTATTCTAAGAATGTAAACATAGAGAACCAAAATAATCAAGATGGAATAGGAAATGCAATATATATCTCAAATCCTGAAATATAGAGCATGATGAGGGAAGTAGATATAAAAAAGAAAAAAGATGTGAAAGGAATGGTTTTGTGACAATTGATAAATGACTCAATCAGAAATCAATAATAATATTTCTAGCACAGAGGATGACAAATACAAGGAGTGTGTGGAAAAGGAACAAAACTATATGTCAAAACACTGTGTATAAATATTGCAGGATTTAATAGATTGCAAGAGGGCCTAGTCATTTGCCAGTGATTATTAAACAAAATTCTATATGTTTATAGGACAAACTCCAATTCTTATGCTCCAACATCTGTGATAATCTCAATGTAGAATGAAAAGGCAATTAATAGTATACAACACAATTTGGAATTAAATTTTACATCAGGGAACTACAGGAATGTAGACAAAAGACATTTTAATAATTGATAACATAGAAGTTTTGTATATAATTGAAGCACAAATAATCTTTCTGTCTTTGAAAGCAAAAATGTCGTATTAGGCACAGACTAAAAATCTTGCAGGTAAATAATAGATTTGGCATAAGTTCTCTAGATATTCAAGTGCTTCATGTTGTTTTCTTTTATGTGTTGCTTTACTTACTTTAAACTATTTTAGACGTCACTTCATGTGTAAACTCACAAAAATAACTATTTCAGATGTCTAAATGTTCATTATTACTCTGGATTAAGAGAAGAGAACTTTAACTGAGATATATGTATATCTATATACATATATATATATATGTAGTTTCTGGGCATAGCTATTAGTCAAGTGATGAACATATGTACATACATGGGGGTGGAAGAAGACTTAAGGAGTAAGGACTTTCAGACAGAGGATACAGCAAGTGATAATGCACTATAAATGTATAATAGCATAGGACTTAACTTATTGGTTATGAAAGAATGACTTTGGCCTCTTCAATAATTATCAAAATCTTAGTTGAATTTCTTTCTTCTATAGAATGGTTCCAAGGCAAGAATAACTGTAACAGCAACACCTATGACAAAAAGGAGTAAGGGAATTATAGTTCCAGCAGGAGTAAAATGATGCTCTTCTTGAAGAATTTCTGTAGATATTATTTGAACTTGAAAAGTAAAAGGGAATTTAAGTCAGTATTTACCAAGATGGTAATTTTATTAATACTGAAAATAATATTAATTTAAACACAGATCATTGATTTGTATCTTGCTTTCAAATGATTCACTGTTCAATCATAGGATCTTGTAAAATATCATTGTTATTTACATAATTCTCTTGGATGTGAAGAAGATAAGAAATTCTCAGTGAATTGTGGAAGGCTAGCTGTTAGTAGCTGAACATCACTATTGTTATATTGCACAGTTTCAAATGAAACAGTGATTCAGGGTCTCTCCATTTAGCATCCTCATAATGGAATTTCTTTCTTTCTTGAATTGCTATTTAGCAACTATGAATCTCTCTCACTCTCTCTCTCTCTCTCTCTCTCTCTCTCTCTCTCTCTCTCTCTCTCTCTGTGTGTGTGTGTGTGTGTGTGTGTGTGTGTGTATGAGAAAAGGGAAAGTGAGTGAATGACATTGATTCTTACCATTCAGTATGCAAATGGCCTCCACTACTGCCTACTTTCCATGGCCAAAAGCAGTCTTGTTGTTCCCTAGATGCAAAAGGCCTGGGAAATTCAGCCTTCTCATAATAATAAGATAACAATATAAATGGTTTGGAAACTAAATGCTCAGAATGTCACAATAGAAAATTGTCTCATGAAATTTAGTGATGTCTTCTTGAAATACAAGGCATTCCTGATTAAAGATTGTAATACAGTAACTGAAAATTTAGAGACATTCCTTATTCAAATGAAAAAAGAATTATTAATGGATTCCTCTATCAGGTAATTTGGTCAGTTTGTTTGTGGCAGTGTCCAATAATAAAATAGGTTATTACATTAGATATTTATTGTCTTTACTTTATAAGTAATTATGTGATTTTTCTTATTCATCTGTAAAACTATCAGTTCAAAAATTTTCATTTTCAAATATTTTTGAGATATTTTTATCTAAATAAAAGAAGCACACTACACATAACACAGTAACTTCAACCTCTAGAGGAATATGTGTTATGAATGTGCGTGTGTGTGTATGTGTGTGTGTGTGTGTGTGCATATGCATGTATACATATAATTTTATGGTGATTTTTAATTCAAATTAGAAACAAGGTTGTTATACATGTCAATCCCAGTTCCCTCTCCCTCCCCTCCTCCCCATCACTGACACCCTATCCCATACCCTTTCTTCTTGCCAGGGAGGGGGAGGCCTTCCATGGGGGATCTTCAAAGTCTGCTATATCATTTGGAGCAGGGCCTAGGCCCTCCCCCATGTGTCTAGGCTGAGACAGTGTCCCTCTATGTAGAGAGGAGGACATGAGGGAGCAGGAAGATTGAGTCGGTAAAGAATAGAGGAGATCAAGAAAAGAGATACCATAATAGAGGGAGTCATTATAGGTTTAAAGAGAAATCTGACACTAGGGAAATTTCAAGAGCTCTACAAGGACGACACCAACTAACAATCTAAACAATAATGGAGAGGTTGCCTTCAATACCCTTCTCTGATAATGAGATTGATAACTACCTTATATGACATCCCAAAGCCTTCATCCAGGAGTTAATGGAAGCAGAAGCAGACATCCACAGCTAAACACTGAACTGAACTCCTGGAATCCAGTTTCAGAGAGGAAGGAGTGATGAGCAAAGGGGTCAAGACCAGGTTGGAGAAACCAACAGAAACAGCTGACCTGAGAACATGGGGAAGCTCCTAGACCCCAGACTGATAGCTTGGAAACAGGCATAGGACTGTTTCAGACTGATCTGGATGTCGGTTTACAGGTCTGGGAAATCTATGGAGACTCTGGTAGTGGATCAGCATTTATCCATAGTATATAAATGGACATACAATATTCTTATTTGATCTGAGGGTTTTCTTATCTCAGAAGAACTGATAAATACAGTATAATTGAAAAAAAATACAGTATAATTGAGTGACAGTACCTAATGGTTACTTATGTTTCTCCATATTTCTTTCTTTACCCTAGAGTTTACAAATGAATGCCTCATGAAAGAATTATGAATATTTCCTAGGATATGACTGCCAAGAAATGTTGAATGAAAATAAACAATAATAGGCAGAAGTAAAGATTAGTTCTTAAGCTCTATCTAGAGCTTCTTTAAGATACTTCTTTAAGATATTAAAAGTAAACTTTTAATACTGAAAACAAAGATAATTAGATCAAAAATTTGAATGAAGATGCAATCACTTCTAACAATCTTTCTCTTCAAGTTTATTTTTCATTTCATTTTTATGCATTAAATATACTACTATAGCTCCATATTATCTAATTCAAAATGAAATTTAGGTTTATAAAATGTTATTAAATATGAAAGATTGAGGTAGGATCCAAATAAATATTATTAGAAGTCAGTTTATTAATTTGCCTTTTAAAGTAAGATTATGTAGTTTTCTAAATATTTCAAATGCATTATTATTCTTTGGGTTCATTTTTAAGACTCTGAAATATCAGAGTTTTTATAGAACAAACAAGATATTTGAAACTCCATATAGGATAATCTAATGGATATTATTGTATAAATGGAGGTGATGAGTAGCCTGAGTGGACCTTAATCCAGTTTCCACATATTGCATTCAGAGGGTAGATCACAATCATCTATAGCTCCAGTTCCAAAGAATCATACACTGTCAGAACCTGCTGACCTTTCCAGTTTGTACCAGAGAAAGAGAGTGTGGATTGATGATAGAAACAGACAAGCAACAGAAATTAGAGTTGGGAGAACATCCAATAAATACTGGGATCCACCCTAAGTTTATTTCTTAAAGTCCTTATATACTCCAACCAAAAATGGGGGACACAAAAGGACTTCCTTAACAAAGATACAAGGACTAAACAGAAACAATTACTTCTTTAATTATCAAAACATATAATAACCACACCTTAGATCAAACCTCTTGTTTTCTAGCTTTGAGAATTGTGACATCTAATAACCGAAACTTAGATCAATTATTCTGTTATCTAGGTAAGATACACAATGACCATACCTTGGGCAAAACATCCTTCAGTAGCCACACCTTAGACCTTTAGGTCTTAGGTTTTTAACCTTGAAAGGGCAAGGATAGGTTTGAACTCTCTTACCTTAAGTTACTATGGAACTGAGCCACTTGTATGGTCCCTGACAATTCCCACTTCTTAATTTAATTAATTAACATGTGTACCTGGCAGTGGAACCAGGATGTATCCCTAGCACATGAACAGATTTCAGGAGGCCATTTCCCATGGAAGGTTACTCTCTTAACCTAGATACTCAGGGGAGGGCCTAGGCCCTGCCCCAAATGACTTGACAGATTTTGATGATTCCTCATAGAAGATCTCACCCTCCCTGGGGAGTAGATGGGGGATGGGATGGGGGATTGGTGGGGAGAGATGGGAGGATGAGATGGAAAGAGAACTGGTATTGATATGTATAATAAGATTGTTCTTAATTAAAATAAAATAAAACGCTCGTGCTTCAGCCACAAGACAGAAAACTTTGTCTTACATTGTCCTTTTTAACTTCTCAGAATTAGCTGCCATTGGTACACATATTCCATCATGCGTGCCCTGTCTTAGGTTGTCTGGAGGCAAAAAGATATTACCCATCTTTGACTAGCAGCCTCTATTCATAAAAAAATTAAGGGAGTGCACATAGCTTGCCACCATGCATGTCTGAGCCAACTTTCCATTAAGAGTTAATAAGCAACTTGAAAACGCCAAGCAATACATATGTTCCTATGGTTACAATGTCTCCTAGTGAAGGAATAAATGATGACCACAATGGAATAGCCTTTTGAAATTGGACCTGGGTGTGTGCAGCATTTTAGCTACATCAAAATATATATGTACCTTTTAAATTACATCATATCGAAAGACTCATTAGCATAATGTCAAATTCATCTCGGAATGAGTTCTGACTTTTTCCATCCATTAACACTTACATACTACAACAAAGTTTGCAAATATTAACAGGTCAATGCTATGACTCCAGTATTATTATTAACATCCAGTATTATTATTAAAAATTAACACACAATTAGATAGATTACAATTCTCATAATTTTGGTTGAAAGGTAACAAGATGTTCTCCTGGTTGGTGAAGTATGAGTAGTGCCACAATTTTGAACTATTTGAAGTGTATACAACCCTAGATAAGGGCAATATACTGTGGTGGCATCAAACCCACCTGTAACATGATTCTTCCCACCAGCCTGGTCCCTGAGCCATGTCAGTACCAAATGAACACCCAGGATGCTATATTATCAAGCTGTTGGTAGTTTGCTATGGTTTCTTAATAGCTAGCTCTGACTTATTTATTAACCTATTTATTAACCTATAATTACTAATTATATAATTACTAATACATATTTTTATAAGGTCTTATCTTACTGAGAACACCAGATTTGTGTCCTCTCCTCTGAGGATCACATGGTGACTCTCTATTCTTGACTACATTTCCCAGAATCCTCCTTGATTCCTTGTCCCACCTATCGTGCTTCCCTGTTGGCCAACAGTGCTTTATTATTTAACCAATGAGACAAAATGTACACAAAAGGCCTTCCCCATCATCTCCTCTTTTCTGTCTAAATAAAAAGAAAGGTTTTAACTTTAACATAGTCAAATTATATATAACAAAACAGTTATCAAGTAAGAACTACAGTTACAATATTTTGTGCATTAACATTTAGTAAAGTTTAAAGAAAGCATGTTATCATCTATCCTATTCGTGTGAGTCTAAAGTCTTATGTGTAGCTTATCTTTTGTCATTACTAAGGAAAACTATAACTATAACTATAACTATCTGTCATCAACTCCATCAAAGACCACAGAAGAATAAAATATAAACACTAAAATTGACAGAGACATCTTGCTACCTGGACAGTCACCTGAAGTTCCTCTGTAATGTTGGGGCATCCATCTTCAGTCCATAGTGTCTGGCAGACTTCTCAGAAAAGCATGAAATTTTAAACTGTCCATCTGCATTGGCAGTTTGTCAGTCATTTTCTGTGATCTGCAGAATGTCTGGAAGACTCTTCCATGAAGCACGAACGCTTTAGAACTGTCCATCTTGTCTTGAAAGTTCAGCAGTCGCTTTCCTGTGGGTCCTGCATGTCCATGTTACACAACAACAGTTAAATAGTCCATGCAAGAGCAGTTTATTGCCCAAATGGCTAGTTTCACCATGTTGAATGTAAACTCCATAATGAGTTTCTTTGGTGCCCATCATCTTCTCTGATGTAGATTGGTACTGCCAGGAGCAGACATTTCTCATTGACAAGAAAAACCCTAAACCATTTGAATGCTATATATTCAGTATGTCTTTGAAAGGTTTAAAGAATATCTATCCATCACAACTATATCTCTGTATATCTAAAAATACTAACTAACCTAACTATAGGTTTTGACTATAATAGGTAACTATCTATAATCTGTTCTTAATTATACATTTCATTTTAAAAGAGCTGTATAACACAATATTTAAACAAGAGGAGAAATATATCACAAAACTGATCTTAAATTTGTATCAATAAATGAAAATCCATACAAATACATAGTATGCAATTCTATACATAAGCTCCCTTTTACCTTTAAGAAGAGATAGGCTGTGATCATTAACTATTCATGACCAACGCCGTTTAAACAAAAACAAAAATTTATAAACAATATTTGGGAATTTGGGTATTGTTCATTCCAAACTGATTCCTGCTGGCTGGGGGCGCTGTTCATATCATGAGGATTATGACAATCCACAGAAACCTTGCTACTTCCTGTATTTTTGTAGTCTGCAAGCCTGCATCATCTCAGCTGTTTTAGCTGTTGGATCACCTGGGCCACTGCTTCAGGGGGTTTGGCATGTAGAAGAATGCAGATTGATTATCGCCATGCACAAAAGTTAAGTCCAAATGGATCAAAGTCATCAACATAAATCCAGCCACACTAAACCTCTTAGAAGAGAAAGTGGGTGGTACCCTTGAACGAATTGTTAAAGGAGACAGTTTCCTGGACATAACACCAGTAGAACAGACAGTGAGAACAACAATTAATAAATGGGACGTCCTGAAACTGAGAAGCTTCTATAAGGCAAAGGACACAGCAAGACAAAAAGGCAGCCCACAGAATGGGAAAAATATTCACTAACCCCACATCTGACAGAGGGTTGATCTCCAAAATTTACAAAGAACTCAAGAAGGATCCAATTAAAAAGTGGGCTGCAGAACTAAATAGAGAATTTTCAATAGAGGAGTCTAAAATAGCTGAGAGGCACTTGAGAAAGTGCTCAACATCCTTAGCCATCTGGAAATGTAAATCAAAACAACTCTGAGATATCATCTTACTCCTGTCAGAATGGCTAAAATCAAAAACACAAATGACAATTTTATGCTGGAGAAGATTGGTGAGTGGGGGAACACTCCTCCACTGCTGGTGGGAGTGCCAACTTGTACAGCCACCATGGAATTCAGTGTGGAGATTCCTCAGGAAAATGGGAATACACCTACCACAAGACCCAGCAACTCCACTCTTAGGCATATATCCAAAAGATGCCCGTTCATACAACAAGGATGTCTGTTCCACTATGTTCATAGCAGCATTATTTGTAATAGCCAGAACTAGGAAGCAACCTAGATGCCCCTCAACCGAAGAGTGGATAGAGAAAATGTGGTACATTTACACAATGCAGTACTATTCAGCAGAAAAAAAACAATGGAATCCTGAGATTTGCAGGCAAATGGATGACACTAGAAAAACATCCTGAGTGAGGTAACCCAGTCACAAAAAGACAAACATGGTATGTACTCACTCATGTATGGATTTTAGACATGGATCAGGGGAGTGTCAACCTACAATCCCAGTGCCAAAGAGTCTGGGAAACAGGAAGATTCCCAAGAGAGATGCATGATACCCCAGAGAAGTAGAATGAGGCAAGATCTCCTGAGCAGGGGGATAAGAAGCCTTGTGAAGAAGGTATGGGGGGAGCAGAAAGTTTGAGTCGAGGTAAGAATGGAGGAGAGCAGGATGAAACACTGAGTCATTACAGGCTTGAGGAGAGATCTGACACTAGTGAGATCTTCAGAGATCTGCAAAGATAACACCAACTATGAAACTAAGCAATAGTGGAGAGACTACATTAATTGCCCCTCCTTGATGGTAAGGTTGATGACTACCTATATGCCATCCTAGAACCATCATCCAGTGACTGATGGAAGCAGAGACAGGTACCAACAGCTAATCACTGAACTGCACTCCTGGAACCTAGTGACAGAGATGGAGGAGTGATGAGCAAAGGGGTCAAGACCATGATGGTGAAACCCACAAAGACAGCTGACCAGACAAGGGGGAGCTCTTGAGTCCCAGACTGATGGCTGAGAGGCCAGCAGGGAACTGATCCAGACTCCAAGAATGTAGTGTCAGTAAGGAGGCCTCAGCAATCTCTGAGGCCTTGGGTAGTAGATCAGTGTTTATCATGGTTTATGAATGATCTTTGGGAGCCCATTCCAAAGAGAGAGATGTTCTCTCAGCCTGGACACATGGGGAAGGGCCTAGGTCCTGCCCTGGATGAAATGACAGACTTTGGAGATCCCCCAAGGAGGGCCTCACCTTCCCTGGGGAATGATGTGGATATTTGATGGGGGACTGGGGTCTGATTGAGGGACTAGGGAGGAGAGGGAGCTGGGATTGACATGTGAAGCATCCATGTTTCTAATTTAAATAAAAAAAATTAAAAAAATATTGCTTCTTGGAGTACTTGTATTTCAGGCAATGTGTTTTGTTTGCTTGATTGTTTCTGCTATATTTAAAGTTCCAGGAGTATACTTACTGCTGCATGAAACCCCATACATATTATGAAATTAATGTGTCAGAGTCTTACGTTGTTAGTTATTTTAGTAGCCAAATTTATTGGTGAGAAAAACAACAAGGTAAATGAAGACAGTTACGACATAAGCATTGAAGCTTTAAGGTTTCTGTTACTTTAAGTTCAGCTCAATTCAATACCAATCACATACAACATGGCACATGCTATACTAGACATGGGAATCATGCATAATCAAAACATTATCATATATTTCATAAAGTTTATGAGATGGCCAATTTAAACATTGATTACATAGATGTTTCGTCAGATCCATTCAAAATTAAGGATCAATTAGACAAGTATGGAATTTAAAGGCTTATAATCTTTTAAAAATATAAATTTTACAATCATAATTTTAAAAACTATAGCAGACAATAGATTATTTACAAATGCCTCCCTTACCATTGAAAAAAAGTACTGTGTGATAAACTATTGTTATTACAGAGGAAGGATATATCAGTATAACTGAGACATAATGACTTATGAATGTTTAAACATAGTAAGAAACAATAAGTAAACTGATGAAAAATTGAGTAAACCTAGGGAGAAATTCTCCATAGAGATCTTATTACCGAGTCTTTGAAAAATAAAGCGATTAAGACAGGCAAAACAGCAAAATCAGTCTATCTATTACACTTATTAAACTGTGACTCTCTTGACAGTAGAAGAGGGAAGAGTTAATCTTAATACCACTGGTCTTAAGTACTATTACAACGAAGGACTAAAGGGTTTCATGAAGATAAATGTATCATCACAAGAGTTTCAAGTTGTATGAAAGTAGACATAAAACATATACACATAAGAAAAGCCTAATGCAATATTAAAGAGAATAATGAAATAATGGAACAAATGGAAAGAAGTTACATAGATAAACTGAACCTTCCCCATAGCTTATGCTTAAGAAATACCTTGATAAAACTGTGATTTATATGATTGGGAAAATATAATTTCTGATCTTTCTAAAGCAGACAATACTTTTTTTTTGTTCTACTGCTTGAGCCAAGAGGAGGCACCATGTGTGTAGATGGTAGTTTATGGTTAAGGAAGACATCTGATCACTCAGTATAAGAACTGGAGAAGTAACACTAACACTTTATTTTATTAGTTACAAGTGTTTTCAAAATGCTTGATCCTATATCTGCTTGGTAGAAGGATATGATTATGAAAAATAGTTACATACAATATGTGAATGAGTATAATATATATATATATATACATATATATATATATATTTGGGGGGCACCCCTTAAGGGAGTGTGTGATAAGATTAAGCACCAAGGACTCAGGCAACAGGAGTCAGTGAGTAGCAGAGCTCGCTGCAGATTCGTTTATTAAGGAAGTTAGGCCTGCCTTTATACCCCCTTCCAAGGTCAAATTGGCTCAGATGACTGACTCTGTTGTGTTGCCCTTTGCTTGTTGGTGTCTCTGGGTCAAGTGTCTCTTTTTCAGCAGTCTCTGGGCATAGATGCAGACTTGGTTCACGGAGGAAGTGCCTTCTGTGCATGCTCATGCCGTATGGCCTGGAAACCTAGGCAGGGTGACTGCAACTTCGGTAGGCTGAGCAGCAATTTCTCCTACATATTTCCATGTGTGCACCTGGGTTTAATTTTAACAGCTAAAAAGCTAGATTTACTGTAGAATCACCCAGTTATATAGATAGATGGATGTATATGCTTCTTTAATCAAATGGAATTTTGTTACTTATGTATATCTAGAGTGAAATCAATTTCACAGTTTAAAACATTTCCTTTGGTGTCTGAGGAGGCAAATGTTTGTACACCAGAAAATTATTGAAAACAATAGACGAATAAAAATACATTTAAGCTTTTGAGTAATAAATGTTAGAAGCAAAATCCTGACTGTAGCTGAAATATTTACTTCTATATGCAGAGTAGTACACATAGGAGCAGTTACCTTAAAATCTTATAATAGTATGTTCACAACAATGTACACTTCATATGCTTATCATCAAATATTTGGTATATTTTAAGTCAAGATATTGCATTGACTAATCAAAAGAAATGTAATAACTCCCAACCTGCTGAAAATTTTACTGATATATTTCAAATTTGATATGATTATACACATGCATAGATAATATTTAATCATAAGATTAAAAATATTTGCCATTGTGTAATTATGAAAGGTATTTAAAGAATTTGTTTTATTCCCATGTCTAATTTTAGACCACAATGCCTGAAACAGAAACAAGTTTGATCAGGTCAGCTGTTTTTATGGGTTTCTCCATCCTGGTCTTGAAGTACAGTAGATATAATAATGACAAATTAGAAACTTCATGTATTATTGGAAACCCTAAAGGTGGATGGAAACATGTATAAGCTACTTGTACACTGCCTTAAAAGCTTCAGTGTGTTTGTGTATTGTCTTATATAACGAAAGCTGTTTTCTGTCACCAGAGAGATAAACAAGCATCTTCAAATCAAGTGAGAGAAACTTAAGGAGAAAATTTCCTGAATTACCCTTGGACCTGATTTTTTGCCACATACTAACTAGACAAGCAAATGGAAAAGAAACAGCAAATACTGAAAGCAACCAGGTCCTATATCTTATATTCTAACATGATTTGAGCAGAGTATAAAAAAGTTACTGCTTAACCCCACCTTTAAATATTTTGTAAGATATCTGTGATGACCCATGTACTATATAGGCAATGTTTTGTGGAAGAGCATGCTGAAGTACATAGTGTCTACAGTCCAGGTTGGCACAGTAAAAACTAATAGCTGTATTTCAATTTTGAGCAAAAAGGCAAATAAGATGATAGAGCTTTACTTTAAATCTGCCACTTTAAGTCATAAAAATTTGAATCATTGTATATTCAGCATTTTAACTCTTAGATCATTATATATTTTACTTTAAATGATTTATAATTTAGAGGATATGCATATTGTAACTGACTTTAAAGGTACTAAGGTGTTTTATTATGAAGATCCATATGGTATTTGCTTTGCACCTACAGTACTACAGCCACATGGTCATCAATCCTCTGTTTTCATCACTTTCCGAAAAGGGAAATTTTCTATCACCTAATTATCAACACTTGTGAAAATCTATAGTTATTTTGAGGAGAGCATAGTAGTCTGAGTGAACCTGAGAAGCAGGGAAGTGAGAATGAGTGGGTCTCTGATTATTGCACCTGCTATTAATACTCTTTCCCTTATGTTGGGTTGGGTTGTCCAACACCAATATGATAGATTTTGCTTCATCTCATTATATTTCATATTGGCATATTTGGTTGTTATCACTTAGAAGCCTATTCTGCCAACTTAGATTAAATAACTGCATTTGCCAACCACTACCTCTTACATGTACTTCAGCTCAGACCAAGTGGGTGATCCTCAAACTGCTTCTGAATTGACTGAAAATACTAGGTATATAAATCTGTTTTCTTTCAGCTTCAAATCTAAACTCTGCTACCTCTGAATATTTAAGACAATATTTAATATTGTTAATGTTTTGTAAAAGAAGCATTGAAGCGCTGCCACAGCAAGTCTTGTTTAGGAGTCTGAAAATATACCAGAAGAGATCTCTCCTGAATGCTAATAATGAACAGTGAAAGTCTAGGCAATAAATAAGTAAGCAAGTATGGAAAACAATCCATACTATAGATGGGTGCTATAGGAAATTGAAAACAAGGTTAACAAGGTAAATTGAGAAAATATCTAGACAACAGAGATGAGAAAGATATGAGTATTTTTAAAGGAAATGTGGTGATATATTATTTATGATTTATTAAAGCTTGCCTGAGGATTCAGAAAGCAAAACCAGCCTCAAGCCAAAGAGATCAGGCACTGGTGATACACACATTTAATTTCAGGACTCTGGATTAAGAGTTACATAGATCTCTGTTATTTCAAGGCCACACTGACTACACGAAATTGATCCAGTTCTAAAAGAAACAGCTCACACAAAGTTGATCTCAGCACTTCAGATCACATCCTTTAATTCAAGAATTAGGTATATAAAACAGGAGCAGGGTCCCAGAGCCGGCATTCAGTCTGAGAGTAGTCTATAGTCACGCTGAGGAAAACATAGAAGTCTGAGTGAATCTGAGGAGTAGTGAAGTCGGGAGCAGTCTGAGTATCGCCCCTTTGGTCTGAGCTGAGGTAGAGGTAAGAGCTAGTGGTTGGCTGTTTTGCTTCTCTCGTCTTCAACTTGAAACTTGAACCCCAATTTCTGTCTCTGGGTCTTTATTTATCATGCTATAAAGGAAGGTAATTCAGACAGTTTTATTGGATGAAATACCCTGAATAACAGAAAGTAGTCTGGGGTGCCAACAAACATGAATGTCGGAAGGAACCTGTGATGATATGTTGTTTGTACAAATAAAGCCTATCTGAAGAACAGAGAATGGATCTTGCCACTAGCTAACCATACAGGCCTGGAGGTCTTTACAGACAGGCAGGACATGAGGTAACTGGATGGAAACAGGATATAAGCAGGGAGAAATAGGAACTCACTCTTTGATCTCCTGAGATGCAAAGGAAGAAAGGTGTGGTGGTGGCATGCTCCTTCTCTCTAATTTCTCAGCATTTTCCTCTGCATCTGATTCTAGGATTTTACTACTTAGACCAATTAAGAACTCCATTTACAGGAACCACAATTTTAAAGGTTATAGTAAGCTATCAAATCATCGTGATTTTGAAAGACCACTGAAATTGCCATCTACCAAGACATGAAATAGAGAAATAGTGAAAAGAGGCATGTCAGCAGAATTAATAATCCACTAACTCCAATAAAAGAAAGAACTGATAATTATGCTTATGTTCTATTTTCAATAATTTACTTTTATACTATATATAGTGTGTGTATATATATGTATATATATATTTGGAGAAAATATATTAGTCTTCCTATTGACCACTGGGATATATGGAGAACTAGCAAATTGATACACGGCATATTTAGGGTAAAGTAAGAATAAAATCTGGTAATACATAATAGGTTTGATGGAAGTAGGAGAAGTTTTATGGCTTCAAGAATTGAAAATTTATTTTTCCTCTTCCATTTAGGTTTGATCACTCATCATAGGACTGCCATAGAATGAATAAACAGTGAATGAAGATTAGACTATTCCATTGGCATGTGAATTTTGATGATCAATGATCATTTACCATCATATAGTCACTGCGTGTGCTAAACATCTGGCAGAAAAGTAGGGGTTTTTTTTTGTCTGTCCTTATAAGGTCTGTCAATTAAAATATTTTTATAACATTGGATTCTACATAAAAATTTTCATTAAAGTCATCCTCAATATTTATATTTTCTTGTGTTTTAAAAATATTTAGTGATCTGATAGTTAAATTTTAAATAAGATTCAATATTGCATGTCACAGGTCTGTCATATCAAAGTGTTATTCCATTAGAAACATTCTTAATACTTTTGTGAATCAGTTTACTCACTTCAAAGGACAATAAATACTAGTACAATAAACAGTTATTTTTTAATAAAATGACCAGTAAATGTAGAAATTGCATATCACATAATATTAAAAATACTGATGAAATAAAATTAAATGAGCAAAGTCATTCTGCAAATGCACGGTAATAATAAATATTCCTTATTGTTGTTTTTTTTCTCTTTCAAAAATGGACTAACATAAGAAGCTCATGCTTTGATTTAGTCTTTGAACATTTCTCTTCAGATCCCTCTTCTAAAAGGATTCATATTCTACTCTGTGAACAAAAATCCCTCCGTGTGTCATAGGTGAGGCATAGCTTTTCTTTTCCTGGTGTGATGGTTTAGCTCTGATGAAAGCTTCTTGAAATAATGTGTTCATGATTCTGCCTTCTCTGTCAATAATACCCATCTTGAGAAGCACAGTAAGAATAACTTTCTTTTTATCTCATATATCAATGAATAAAATAAAAATGATGTAATTTGGTTCTATTATTATTTTTATGAGCTGTAGCAATTACAGCTCTTTTTATTTTTAGAGAATTTGTACCATTTTCAAAACCACTTAATTAGGTAAATTAAGGACCATAACAAGTCATGTAAAAGGGATCTAAAAAGACTTATCCCCACATTATAAGCAAAGAAACAAGTAATCAGTAATGTTAACATGCTGATGTTCACTAGGCCATGAATTGAAAGTATTGAGACTAGTGCATGATTGAAAACATCTATTTTTCAGAAAAAAATAACACAAATCTTTTTATTTTTCCTTTCACAGTAGGTATCAATTTCAAAATAGCTTCTTGGTTAAGGGTAGGAAGTTGTATCCACTTGAACTTGTGAAAGTCTTCTGCATGTTATCACAATCTCTGTGATTTCATATGTATGCAAGCAAGCCCAGTTGTATCTGACAAACTCTGTTTGCCTAATGTTACTCAAGACCTCTGTCTCTTGGGTATATCAACCACAGTTCAGGTCAGCCCTCCCCACCAACTATGCCTACACTATTTCAACACAAAACAGACTCCTGTTTCTCTGTGTGTGTGTGTGTGCGCGCACGCGCGCTCGCGTGGTGTCATTTTGCTTGATTAGTGTTTGTTCTATTTTGGTTTTATTTGCTGGATTTTAACTTTATTTTGATTTTGGATTTTTTGAGAAATATAGAATAAGAACATGAAATTTGGGAGGTAAGGAAGCATGGAGGATCTTGGACAAGCTGGAAAATGGGGAAGAGCACAGTCAAAATTTAGCATATGAAAGAAAAGCAATTTTTAAATAAAACATATATTTTGGGATCCCTTTTCAGGAACGATAAGAAACTGACAAATATATTCATCCGAATTAGGACTTCGAAACATGTCTTAGGAAATAAAAAAATTGTATGCTTTTGAATTGAAGAATGAAACAATTATTATTAATATATTACTAGTGTTCAAAGAAGTGAATTATGTTCTTGATTACTGTAATTTGTATGAGGGAAATATGTGTTCTAGAGATAGAAAAATAGTTCTCAATACTAAAAACAGAAAGCCTTAAAGAAAAAAATATTACAACTAATTAAAAATTTGCTAATATATAATGAATTCCATTTTTGAGAAATTTCTGTTTGTAGATTTTTGTTTTTTCTTCTCTCTTGTTGGTGGAGGTCATTGTTTGTTTTGATTTTCATTTTTAAGAGGTTTTCTCTGAGACAGATGAGTGAGTATACAAAGCCTGGTTGAAGAGGGTTTGGAGGAATTAGGGAGGGGAACATATGATTGAAATGCACTTTAGAAAAAGTATTTTATTAAAAGTAGTATTGTTGCTGAAGGAAAAGATGAACTTAATAATGTCAGTATATAAACAGTAGTAAATTTGCAAGTAACAACATTAAACATGGAAAAAGTTCAATGTTTATATGAAAGTTACTATAGTTTGAATAGGTACCCAAAAATTACAATGTTGAACTGATTATTATTAGGAATTTGGTGAATTTCAAATGTACTTAATCACGGCATAGCTCTCCTCATTCTCTTACATGTATAGGAGTGAGTTTTATATGTCTTGTGTGCTTCCTACTTAAGTCTCCTGAATATATGCAGTATCCAAGATACCAAAGAAAATTAAACAATGAAACCACAATTTTTAAATGCCGTGCACAGAAACAAAGATTATAGAATTTTGGGGAAAATAATCCTGTTCTTTGTAAATTACCCAGACTTACGTTTACTTTGGCATAATAAAAAGAAATACAGAAAATGTTCTTCCTTTTTAAAATTATTTTGCAATACTGGAGACTGAACATTGTGTCTTGCACATATTAAGCAATTGTCATTTGGGGAAAAATAGATGAGGGCAAGAAAGGAGATGACTTGATAGAGGGAGCCAGTACAGATTTGGACAGAGGTCTGGCACAGAGGAAATGTTAGAGCATCCACAGGGATAACCCCAGCTAATAATCTAGTGAAGAGGCTGCCTTTGATGCCCTTCCCCTATAAGGAGATGCATGACTACCTTGGTTACCTTTCCTCGAGTCTTGATACAGTAGCTGATCAAAGCAGAAACAGGCACCCACAACTAAACACTGAGCCATACTCCCGGAATCCATTTGCGGAGAGGGAGGAGAAATGAGCAAAGGAACCAAGATGGTACTGGAGAAACACACAGAAACAGTTGACAGGAAAAATGAGGGCACAGAGACTCTAGTCATAAAGCTGGGGAACCAGCATTAGACTGAACCAAGCCCCCTGAATGTGGGTGCCAGCTAGGAGGCCAAGGCAATCTACGGAACTTCTCACAATGGAGCCAGTGTGTATTCCTAATACACAAATGGACTTTGGGAGCCCATTCCCAATGGAGGGATACTACTGCAGTCCAGATACGGGAAAGAGAGCTCCCCCAAATGATGTGACAGACTTTGAAGATCCCCTGTGGAGGGCCTCCCTATCCATTGGGTGTGAGTTGGGGGGTCAGTGGGAAGCATGGGAGGGCAAGAGAAAGAGGGAATGGATATGTAAATAAGAATGCTTCCAAAATAAATAAAAAATTAAGAATCACTGTTTTCTTGAGGTTGTGTCAACCTCCAGGTTTCATGGGTTATCAGCATATGCCATCCTACCTGGCATGAATATTGTATTAATTTGTGATTGTAGCTCAGTTTTTGTGAAACTTACTGATTATATGTTTTCATTCACATTGATCATGGTGAAATTAATACTCTAAGAAACTTTGAGGAGAGAAAAAGGCAACCATGTATAAAAAATGGGATAAAGAATATGAAAAGGTATCTAATAAAACAGAAAGTTACATATTTTATACCATGCTAACATAGTAGATATTGCATAAGAATATAATATGACCTATAATGTAATGTGATACTGAAGTATTCATATCAGTATAATATATTTTCTATGCATTTGGAAGAATTTGAAGGAAAACTGTCTTAAAATGAAAATGTAAGGGATTAGCAAGTGGTTAAAAAGCACTTGCAAAGGACTCACTTTCACTTCATAACCAAGATGGCATCTTGTAATCATCTACAACACATTTAAAGCGAGCTTGTTCTCCTTTTCTATAGTCTAGGAACACTAGGCAGATATATACGCACACACTGCACACACACACACACACACACACACACACACATACACAGATCAGTGTGAAGACACACAAGTGTGCGAAACACTCATATACACGAAATTGAATAATTTTTAAATGGCTGGGAATTCATTGCTCTGTATCTAAAATCCAAATAAGAGTGAGTACATATCATGTTTGTCTCTTTTGTGATTGGGTTACCTCACTCAGGATGGTTTCTTAGAATTTCAAGACTCCAATGTTCTTTTCAACGGAGTAGTACTCCATTGGGTAAATGTACCACATTTTTTCTATCCATTCTTGCGTGAATGCGCATCTTTCGGGTATATACCGAATCTTGTAATAGACTGATTCCCATTTTCCTGAGGAATCTCCATACTGATTTCCAAAGTGGCTGTATGAGTTGGCACTCCCACCTGCAGTGGAGGACTGTTTCCTTTTCTCCTCATCCTCTCCAGCATAAACTGTCCTTGGTGTTTTTGATTTTAGCCACTTTGGAAATCAGTATGGAGATTCCTCAGAAAAATGGGAATAAGCCTACCACAAGACCCAGCAATTCCACTCTTAGGCATTTACCCAAAAGATGTACACTCATACAATAACATCTGCTCAACTATGTTCATAGGAGCATTATTTGTAATAGACAGAACCTGGAAGTAACCTAGATACCCTAGAGTGGATAGAGAAAATGTTGTACATCTACACAATGGGTACTACTCAGCAGGAAAGAATTGGAATCTTGAAATTTGCAGGCAAATGGATGGCACTAGAAGAAACCATCCTGCATGAGGTAACCCAGTCACGAAAAGACAAAATGGCATGTACTCACTCATATATGGATTTTAGACATGGAGCAGGGAATTGCCAGCCTAAAATCCCACCACCAGAGATTCTGGGAAGCAGAGAGGACCCTAAGAGAGATATGCATGGTTATGGGAGGAGGTCTCCTAAATGTACTGGGAGCGGGAGGGAGGGGAGGGAGAGAGAGATGGGAGAAATAGAGGAGGAGAAGTGGAGAGAAGAGTAGGATCCGGACTTGGGAGAGCAGGAAGAGAGGAGAGGAGAAAAAGGATGAGAGAAACCATAATATACTGAGCCATTATAAGTTGGAGGGGAGATCTGGCACTAGTGAGAACTTCACAGATCTACAAGAATGACACCACCTGGTATTGAGGCATCTTAAATGCCCTCCCCTGATAATGAGATTCATGACTACCTTATATGCCATCCTAGAACCCTCATCCAGTGGCTGACTGAAGCAGAGGCAGACACACACAGCTAAAAACCGAACTGAACACCTGGAGCCCAGTTGCAAAGTGGACTGATGAGCAAAGAATAAGACCAGGCTGGCGAAACCCACAGAGGCAGCTGACCTAAACAAGGGTGAACACATGGACCTCAGAGTGATGACTGAGAGGCCATCATGGGATTTATCCAGACACCACCACCCCCTGAATCTGGGTATCAGAGAAGAGGCCTCAACAATCTGTGGGACCTTTTAGAGTAGAGCAGTATTTATTCCTGGCATACAAATAGACCCTGGGAACCCATTCCACATGGAGGGATGCTCTCTCAGCTTGGACACATCAGGGAGGACCTAGGCCCTGCCCTGAACAATATGGCAGACTCTGAAAATCCCTCATGGAAGCCTTTGCCCTCAATAGGGAATGGATTTGGAAAAAACAATTCATTCCTGGGATAGAGGGGGGATGGAGTGGGGTGGGGGGTTGGGTGGATTGAGCGGCCAGGGGGGAGCAGGGAAGGGAGAGGGAACTGAGAGTAACGTGTAAAAAGTTAAGTAAAAAATATTTTTAAACCATATAGCTAGATCGCAAAATACAAATATTGAAAATATGATATTATCTTATGTTCTAGTGAGCACATGCTCTTTTTTGCATTTTATTAATATATTATTCTTTATGAGATATTCTACTCATTAATGCTGTTAATGCAAATATATATATAAATGTGATAGGACAACACGAAAACAATATAATACAATATACAGTTACATCATTTACTTACAATATTAAAATATAAAACTGTTTACTGAATAGCTTACCCTCTTCTGATATGTAAATTTTCATGTCATCAGAAAACATTAATGTTTTAGAACATATATTCTCTACTAATATATGACTTTGTGGCCTACATTACATCTGTTCATGTTTAGGTATTCTAAAGCCAATGTGATTATTATTTTGAATTTATTTTAACTCTGCCACTGAACCTCATCCTAACTTACTGCTTTTCATATCCATTAGTAGTCTATTTTTTCCTGTAATGAAAGGTCTTTCCTTCTGAAAGCACTTTATGGCATACTTTGCTTAAGTAGATAGCGCCTTTTTTGAAGAGAAAATGGACTATTTCAATACATCTTATATGAAATTTGGTATGACAAATAATGATGTACTAATTTGACCATCCTGATGAGTCTCATATTCCAAAATATAACTCTATCTTATAATACATAATTTGAGAAAGATGATGACTCTGTACAATATTTCAATCTAGTTTAAAAATATCATTTTGTTACAAGTATTATTTTACTTTGATAATTATATATTTGTCTTTTTAACTGGGAGAAATAGACTTTTAATGCATACTTTGTTTTTATATAAACTCTATATTCTTATTTCTTTAAAAAGTTTTCATTTTACATACAAGCCCTGGTTCTCCCTTTCTCCAATTCTACTGTCCCCACCTCTCCATTCCCATCCCCCATTCACTATTTAGAGAGGGTAAGGCTTTCCTTTGCATGTCAACAAAGTCTGGCATACCAAGTTGAGACAGTGCCAATGCCCTCCACCCTGGATCAAAGCTGAACAAGTTATCCCACAATAGGGAATGGGTTTGAAAAAAAACAGTTCATTCCTGGGATAGGTCCTGGTGCCACCGCCAAGGGTCCTCCCTTTAGATCAAGTCACATAATTGTTACCCACTTTCAGAGATTCTAGTTCAGTCCCATGCAGATTTCTTACTTGCCAGTCCACAGTCTGTGAGCTTCCACTAGCTTGGTTCAGCTGTTTCTGTGGTTTTCCCCATCATGATCATTTAATAATAATAATATTATTATTATTATTTTCATTTTAAATAGTTTGTTTTACATGTCAATCCCAGTTCCCTCTCCCTCCCCTCCTCCCGCACCCCCAACATCCCCCCCCAGCCTCCCACCCTATCGCCATTTCCTTCCACAGAGGGGATATCTAGAGTCTGTCATTTCACTCAGGCTAGGGTCCAGGCACTCCCCTAAGAGTCCAGGCTGAGAGAGCATCCCTCTTTGTGTTATGGACACACGATGTCTGTTAGTATTCCAAGGATAAACACTGATCCACTGCTCAGGACCCCATAGGTTGCCCGGGCCTCCTCTTGACTCACATTCAGGGGGTCTGGATCAGCCCCATGCTGGCCTCCCAGCTGTCAGTCTGGGGTCCAAGAGCTCTCCCCTGTTCAGATCAGCTGTCTCTGCTGGTTTTGTCAGCCCATTCTTTGCCAATTTGCTCATCGCTCCTCTCTCTCTGTCACTGGGTTCCATGGGTTCAGTTCAGTGTATAACTGTGGGTGTTTGCCTCTGCTTCCATCAGTCACAGGATGAAGGCTCCCGGATGGTTATAGACATCAAGTTCATTATCAGGAATGGGCATTCGAGGTGGTCTCTCCACTATTGCTTATCTTGCCAGTTGGTGTCATCCCTTTAGATCACTAGAGGTCACACTGGTACCTGATCTGTCTAGCCTATGATTCCCTCTTCCCCCTATTCTACCCCATCATGATCTTGACCCATCTTTTTCATATGTTCCCTGCTCCCTCTCTTAAACCGAACTCCAAGAGCTCAGACTAGTGCTTGGCTGTGGGTCACTGCATCTGCTTCCATCAGTTACTGGATGTAAGTTCTATGAAAACAATTAGGGGAAAGCATGTTCAGACAGTCTCTCCATTATTGCTAGGAGTCTTAGCTGGAGTCATCAGTGTGCATTCCTGGGAATTTCTCCAGCACTAGGTTTTGCCCTAATCTCATAATGGCTCCCTCTATCAAGATATGTCTTTCATTGCTCTCTCCCTCTGTCCTTCCCCAACTTTGACTTCTTGTTCCCACATGTTCCAATCTCTCACTCCCTCCATTCTAATCCCCCTCCTAGTTTACCCAGTGAATCTTAACTATTTTCCCTCCTGGAGTCCTGTATGTGTGTTCCTCTGAGGGTCCCACTTTTTACTTAACTTCTCTGGGATTGTGGACGGTAGCCTGTTTATCCTTGGCTTTACATCTAATATCTACTTATGAGTAAAAACATACCATTTTTGTCTTTCTGGGTCTAGGTTACCTCACTTGGGATGTTTTTTCCTAGTTCCATCAACTTGCCTGTAAATTCAAGATGTCTTTGTTTTTCAGCCCTGAGTAATACTCCATTATGTAAATATACCACATTTTCTTTATCCATTTTGTTGATAGGCATCTAGATTGTTCCTAGGTTCTGAATATTATAAATAATGCTGCTATGAACATATTTCATCAAATGTCTTTATAGTATGATTGTGCATCATTTGGGTATATGCCCATGAGTGGTATTGCTGGGTCTTGAGGTAGATAGATTCCCAATGTTTTGAGAAATTGCCATACTGATTTCCAAATTGGCTTTACAAGGTTACATTCCCACCAGCAGTGGAGGAGTAATCCCCTTACTCCACATCCTCTCCAGCATAATTTGTCATCAGTGGTTTTAAGTTTAGCTATTCTAACAGGCATCAGATTTTATCTCAGAGTCATTTTGAGTTGCATTTCCCTAATGACTAAGGATTTTGAGCAATTCCTTCAATGTCATTCACTCATTTGTGTTTTCTCTGTTGAGTATTCTCTGTTTAGATCTGTACCCCATTTTTTAATTGGATTGTTTGGTAATTTGGTGTGTAGTTTCTTGAGTTGTAGAACATATCTATTAAATATAGGGTCACCTCTTTCATGGTGAAACCTTTCAAATATCTAATTAATACCACTTGGTTTGTATACTACAGGTTCATGTAAAAAACATCTGTGACGATCTTAGTTTTCAAAACTAACTTTACACTTTGTAAAAACAGAGAAACTTTTTTGTCTTTATTTTAGAAACTAGTATGAAGAATTCTTTTGCAGAAATTCTTTTGTTTTGTTATAAACAGTTAAGATCACTAAATTTTACATATACAGTAATTAAAGTTATGTTTTATACAACCATCTTTCTAACACCTGGTCTAATGAAAATATACTAGCAAGTTTGGGATCATATGTAAACTTCAATATTTCCTTTTGATAATTTTATATCAGTATATGTGTCTATGAAATATCATGTCTCTTATCCTTAGTGACAATATGTGATATCCTATGTTTGGAAGATACACTCCATTCATTAGTACAAAGGGAAGACTATTTGAGACAAAGTATTAACAGGTTGCTCTTAAGTTTTTTAGGACAACATGAAAGTGAAATTTCAATTTATTTTATTCAAAAATTACTTTATATTCCCAAAATCACTATAAATTTTGTCTCTTGGAGTTTTTCCTCATATGACATCATCAGATTCCCTTTGCATTGAATAATTCTACCATAAATTTTTTTAATATTCAGGCAAAGGTTCACCTGTCATCATCATAGTTCAATTACAAGTTTTTTATTTTATATAGTAGAAAAAATGTACAAGTAATGATAATGTTTAAACAATTAATTTCCAGAGAAAAGATATTATTATTGCACACATTGATTTTACTTTCTGATTGGAGACAGAAGGGAATAATAGGGACAGTTTCTTGGTTTTTATAAGGACACATTTATGTTGTATATCATACAAAAAGTCTGCAAGTATATATTGTCAATAGCATAATACAATACATAAACACTGTTAGCAGCTTCTTTGTTGTAAGCTAGCATTGCAATGCCTCTAAACCAACTAAAATGTCACTGGAGAGGTGTAACGTTAATACTGAAAAAACTAGACTATTCTTCTAAAAAGTAAGATTTGACCCACAAGATACTACCATGGATAGAGGAGTGGCTAATGAGATCCCACCATCCCCTCAATATTCACAAGCAATTAATGATTGTTGAGTGAGGATAAAACATTTTTGTTAGTAATACAGCCACATAAATTCCCTACATTTTGGTAAATGACTCCTCTTCCATTAGAATCAGGAAGAAAGAGATAATCTTGAAAAAGAAGAGAACAAGTATGTGTATGAGTGTGTGTATGTGTTTATTATGGAATTGTCAAATAAATACATGAATACATTAACAAAAAATTAATAATAAAGATGGTGTTCCTGAGTATCATCTAGAGATAGGAATTTTAAAAATGTAGTAATTAAGAGGGATACAGACTTCAGAAGTCTCAGAAATGTGAGTGGCCACGTAATCTTAGGGGAAAGCCTGAGATGTGGAGTGAATGATGGACCTTTTGTTCCTACACACTTTCTCCATATAATGAATTCTGGCAGATGAAACATTTTTTTCAAAAAGCTGTTAATTTTCTGCCTTCTCAGATCACTGGATCACTGAATAAAGCACAACCTGAAGATTCAATTCCTGTCTCTGCTGATTGACCTTCATATTGACAGTCAACATGAGTTCCAGTATTCTGGCTACATTTATTCTCCATAAAAATGTGTATGGCAGTTTGACATAAAATGTGCTTTTACAGGACTGAAATAGCTTTCTGATGCATATCATTTTAATCTTCCAGAATGAATGTTATATTTTGTCAATGGTGTGAATGTATGTCATAAAAAGTCATATGCTGGAAACTTGCTCCCAAGGTCGGTGGTGGGAAATTTAAGAAAGGTAGTGCAGTAAAAGATAATTCAGTTAGAAACAAAACTTCATTTGAATTATATTAGTGCAGTTTTCGCAGGACTCTAGTCATTGTGCAGAGTGATTTATTATTATATAGAATCCATACTTCAAATTTCGTATTTCATTACCTGAAATGTGATTTCTGTCTAGTAAGTTTTCAATATTGCCACATTTACCAAGAGTCACTCTCATTGGGCAGGAAAGAAGGGGCCAATGATTGAACATTCATCATCTAAATGGCAATCTAAATAATGTACAATTGTTTATAAAGTGACCAAGTATTACTTTACAAGCACAAAGATATAATTAATGGGATGTCTGTAAGATTTTATTTAATATATTAAAATTTTTTCTAGTTAATTGTGAAATTCCCCTAAATAAATACAGAAACCTGATTCAGTATTTTGTTAAGGATTTTTGAATCTATATACCTGGAAAAGAACTCCCAAAATTTATTATCAAATACCAATTATTAGCCATAAAAAGCATACATATGAGCAACATTATATAGAATGAACATATTATATTGATACATTCATGAATGCATATACATATATTCATGTAGTAAAAATTAATGATAAAAGAGGACATGAGCCTTTCCGTGCTGCCCTGGGACGGGTCCATACGGCGTTGTTCTTGATTCCCGTTGTAACTTAAAAGGGAAACTAACACAATGTCCGGAGCCCTTGATGTCCTGCAGATGAAGGAGGAAGATGTCCTCAAATTCCTTGCTGCAGGAACCCACTTAGGTGGCACCAACCTTGACTTTCAGATGGAGCAGTACATCTACAAAAGGAAAAGTGATGGTATCTACATCATAAATCTGAAGAGGACATGGGAGAAGCTGTTGCTGGCAGCCCGGGCCATCGTTGCCATTGAGAACCCCGCTGATGTTACCGTTATCTCCTCCAGGAACACTGGGCAGCGAGCTGTGCTGAAGTTTGCTGCTGCCACCGGGGCCACTCCAATTGCTGGCCGTTTCACTCCTGGCACCTTCACCAACCATATCCAAGCAGCCTTCCGGGAACCTCGGCTTCTGGTGGTCACTGACCCCAGGGCTGACCAGCAGCCCCTCACAGAGGCGTCTTACGTCAACCTGCCCACCATTGCTCTGTATAACACAGGCTCTCCTCTGTGCTACGTCGACATTGCCATCCCATGCAACAACAAGGGAGCTCACTCAGTGGGTCTGATGTGGTGGATGCTGGCCCGGGAAGTACTCCGCATGCGTGGCACTATCTCCCGAGAGCACCCATGGGAGGTCATGCCTGACCTTTACTTCTACGGAGACCGAGAGGAGATTGAGAAGGAGGAGCAGGCTGCCGCCGAGAAGGCTATGACCAAGGAGGAATTTCAGGGCGAATGGACGGCGCCAGCGCCTGAGTTCATTGCTGCTCAGCCAGAGGTGGCCGACTGGTCTGAAGGTGTGCAGGTGCCCTCTGTACCCATCCAGCAGTTTCCTACTGAACTGGAGTGCCCAGCCAGCCACTGAGGACTGGTCAGCAGCTCCCACGGCGCAGGCCACTGAGTGGGTTGGAGCCACCACTGAGTGGTCCTGAGCTACTTGCTCTGCGGACACCGGAGCAAAGGGAAAAAAGGTGGAAGGAAAATAAAGTTTCTACAAGCAGAAAAAAAAGAGGACATGAACTTGAAAAGGCTCAATGAGAATTGTTGTTGCTGTAGTTTTTCTTGTCCCACCTTGTCCTGCCACCAGTACAGCCCCAAATAAATACACAAAGATTATATTAACTATAAACAGTTGGCCAATGGCTAAGGCTTCTTATTGACTAGCTCTCTCTTAATTACTAACCCATAACTAATAATCTAAATTTTTCTACATGGCCTTATCTTACCAGATAATTCCTGGTGCATCCTTTCTTCCCTGTCCTTCCGTGGCGTCCTGTTTGGTGCTTCGCTCTCTACCTTTCCCAGAATTCTCCTCATCTCTTAGCCCCAGCTATCTTCCTGCTTCTATCGATCAAACAGTGATTTATTCATCAACCATTAAGAGAAACATATATACAGAAAAACATCCCCCATCACATTGTGTGAGAGAGTTTGGTGATAATGAAGAGAAGGTATAAATGATACCACTTAAACTTGAAAAAATAAAAGATACTTTTAAATATAATCAATAGTTGTTTAAAGGTTTTTTTTAGATAAAATATATTAAAATTTATTTTACCAAGATCTTTTCATTTCTTTCTTTTTTTTTTTAATTTTATTTTCCAGTTTAAATTTAGATAAGAATCAAGGTTGCTTCACAAGTCAGTTCCAGGTCCCTCTGCCATTCCCTCCCTTCCTCCCGTGCCCTTCCCTCCCCCCCCCCCCGTTATCCTCTCATTTCTCCAGGGAGGGTGAGGCCCTCCATGGGGGTGTCCATAGTGTGTCATTTCATATAGGGCAGGGCCTAGACCCTTTCACAAGAGTTCTGGGTGAGAGTGCAACTCACATTGTTCTATTGGAGTCCAAAGTCCGTGTGTATACTTGGGATGGATACTGATCTGCTGCCCAAGGCTCAATAGATTCCCTAGGCCTCTTCACTGACACCCAGATTCAGGGGGTCTTGATCAGTCCCATGCTGGCTTCCCAGGCTAATGCCTGGGATTCAAGAGTTAACCTTTGTCTGGTCAGCTGTTTCTGGGGTTTAAACCAGCCCAGTCTTAATCCCTTTGATCATCACTCCTCCCTCTCTGTTACTGGCTTTCTTGAGTTCAGCTCAGTACTTAACCAAGGGAGTCTGCCTCTTCTTCGATCAGCCACTAAATAGTTTCTGTTTCCCAGACTCTCTGGCCATAGGATTGTAGGCTGGCACTCCCCAGATCTATGTCTAAAATCCATATATGAGAGAGTACATGCCATGTTTCTCTTTTTGTGACTGGGTTACCTCACTCAGGATGGTTTCTTCTAGTGTCATCCATTTGCCTGCGAATCTCATGATTCCATTATTTTTTTCTGCTGAATAGTACTCCATTGTGTAGATGTACCACATTTTCTCTATCCACTCTTCAGGTGAGGGACATCTAGGTTGCTTCCACGTTCTGGCAATTACAAATAAAGCTGCTATGAACATAGTGGAACAGACATCTTTGTTGTATGAATGGGCATCTTTTGGATATATGCCTAAGAGTGGAGTTGCTGGGTCTTGTGGTAGGTTTATTCCCATTTTTCTGAGGAATCTCCACACTGATTTCCAAAGTGGCTGAACCAGTTGGCACTCCCACCAGCAATGGAGGAGTGTCCCCCTTTCACCACATCCTCTCCAGCATAAATTGTCATTGGTGTTTTTGATTTTAGCCATTCTGACAGGGGTGAGATGGTATCTGAGAGTTGTTTTGATTTGCATTTCCCGGATGGCTAAGGATGTTGAGCACTTTCTCAAGTGCCTCTCAGCCATTTTAGACTCCTCTATTGAAAACTCTCTATTTAGTTCTGCAGCCCACTTTTTAATAGGGTCCTTTGGTGTTTTGGAGACTTGCTTCTTGAGTTCTTTGTAAATTTTGGAGATCAACCCTCTGTCAGATGTGGGATTAGTGAATATTTTTTCCCATTCTGTGGGCTGCCTTTTTGTCTTGCTGACTGTGTCCTTTGCCTTACAGAAGCTTCTCAGTTTCAGTAGGTCCCATTTATTAATTGTTGATCTTACTGCCTGTGCTACTGGTGTTATGTTCAGGAAGCTGTCTCCTGTACCAATTCGTTCAAGGGTACCACCCACTTTCTCTTCTAAGAGGTTCAGTGTGGCTGGATTTATGTTGAGGTCTTTGATCCATTTGGACTTAAGTTTTGTGCATGGCGATAGACATGGATCGATCTGCATTCTTCTACATGCCAGTCTCCAATTATGCCAGCACCATTTGTTGAAGATGCTTTCTTTATTCCATTGTATATTTTTAGCTTCTTTGTCAAAGATCAGATGTTCGTACGTGTGTGGGTTAATACCCGGGTTTTCAATTCGATTCCATTGGTCTACCTGTCTATTTTTGTGCCAATACCAAGCTGTTTTCAGGACTATAGCTCTATAATAGAGCTTGAGGTCAGGGATGGTGATGCCTCCGGACGTTGCCTTGTTGAACAGGGTTGTTTTGGCTATCCTGGGTCTTTTGTTTTTCCATACAAAATTGATTATTGTTCTTTCAAGGTCTGTGAAGAACTGTGCTGGGATTTTAATGGGGATTGCATTGAATCTGTAGATTGCTTTTGGCAGGATTGCCATTTTTACTACATTGATCCTACCTATCCAAGAGCATGGGAGATCTTTCCATTTTCTGAGGGCTTCTTTAATTTCTTTCTTTAAAGATTCAAAGTTCTTACGATACAGGTCTTTCACTTGTTTGGTTAGCGTTACCCCAAGGTATTTTATGTTGTTTGTGGCAATTGTAAAGGGTGATGTTTCTCTGATTTCTCTTTCAGCCCTTTTATCATCTGTATATAGTAAGGCTACTGATTTTCTTGAGTTGATCTTGTAGCCTGCCACTTTGCTGAAGGTGTTAATCAGCTGTAAGAGTTCCCTGGTAGAGTTCTTTGGGTCATTGATGTAAACTATCATATCGTCTGCAAACAGTAAAAGTTTGACCTCTTCCTTCCCAATTTGTATCCCCTTGATCCCCCTTTGTTGTCGTATGGCAATAGCTAGGACTTCAAGTACCATGTTGAAAAGGTATGGAGAGAGTGGACAGCCTTGTTTTGTTCCTGATTTTAGAGGAATTGCATTGAGTTTCTGTCCATTTAGTTTGATGTTGGCTGTTGGTTTACTGTATATAGCTTTTATTATGTTTAAGTATGTCCCTGTTATCCCAGATTTCTCCAAGCCCTTTATCATGAAGGGGTGTTGGATTTTGTCAAAGGCTTTTTCAGCATCTAGTGAGATGATCATGTGATTTTTGTTTTTCAGCTTGTTTATATGGTGGATTACGTTGATGGATTTTCGTATGTTGAACCATCCCTGCATTCCTGGGATGAAACCTACTTGATCGTGGTGAATGATTGTTTTGATGTGTTCTTGGATCCGATTTGCCAGTATTTTATTGAGTATTTTTGCATCAATGTTCATGAGGGATATTGGTCTGAAGTTCTCTTTCTTAGTTGTATCTTTGTGTGGCTTGGGGATCAAGGTTATTGAAGCCTCATAGAAAGAGTTTGGCAAAGACCCTTCTGCTTCTATTGTGTGGAACACTTTGAGAAGAATTGGTATAAGCTGTTCTTTGAATTTCTGGTAGAATTCTGCACTGAGGCCATCTGGACCTGGGCTTTTTTTGGTTGGGAGACTTTTGATGACAGCTTCTATTTCCATAGGGGTTATAGGTCTATTTAAATTGCTTATCTGTTCTTGATTTAGTTTTGGCAATTGATAGCTGTCCAGGAAGTCATCCATTTCCTTTAAATTTTCGAATTTTGTGGAGTACAGGTTTTCAAAGTATGACCTAATGATTCTCTGGATTTCCTCAGAGTCTGTTGTTATGTCCCCCTTTTCATTTCTAATTTTGTTAATTTGCGTGTTCACTCTCTGCTGTTTGGTAAGTTTGGACAAAGGTTTGTCTATCTTGTTGATTTTCTCAAAGAACCAACTCTTCGTTGCGTTGATTCTTTGTATTGTTTTCCTGGTTTCTACTTTATTGATTTCAGCCCTCAATTTGATTATTTCCTGGCGTCTACTCCTCCTGGGGGAGTGTGCTTCTTTGTGTTCTAGAGCTTTCAGCTGTGATGTTAATTCTCTGGTATAACTGTTCTCCTGTTTCTTCATGTGAGCATTTAGCGCTATGAACTTCCCCGTAGCACTGCTTTCAAAGTGTCCCATAGGTTTGGGTATGTTGTGTCTTCATTCTCATTGAATTCGAGGAAGTCTTTAATTTCTTTTTTTATTTCCTCTTTGACCCAGGGATGGTGCAGTTGAGCATTATTCAATTTCCATGAGTTTGTAGGTTTTCTGCAATTTGTGTTGTTGTTGAATTCTAATTTTAAAGCATGGTGGTCTGATAAGATGCATGGAGTTATTCCAATTTTTTTGTAGCTGCTGAGGTTTGATATGTTGCCAAGTATGTGGTCGATTTTTGAGAAGGTTCCATGTGGTGGTGAGAAGAAGGTATATTCTTTTTTATGTGGATGAAATGTTCTATAGATATCTGTTAATCCCAGTTGGGTCATTACTTCTATTAGCCCTTTTGCTTCTTTGTTGAGTTTCTGTTTGGTATTCCTGTCTAGTGGTGAGAGTGGTGTGTTGAAATCTCCCACTATAACTGTGTGGGGCTTTAGATGAGATTTAAGTTCTAATAATGTTTTTTAACGAATGTGGATGCCTTTGTATTTGGGGCATAGATGTTCAGAATAGACACTTCCTCTTGGTGGGTTTCACCTGTGATGAGTATGTAATGACCTCCTTCATCTCTTTTGATTGATTTTATTTTAAAGTCTAGTTTGTTAGATATTAGGATTGCTACCCCGGCTTGTTTCTTGGGTCCATTCGATTGAAAAATTTTTTCCCAACCTTTAATTCTCAGGTAATGTCTGTCTTTAAGGGTGAGGTGTGTTTCCTGTATGCAGCAGAAGGAAGGGTTCTGTCTTCGAATCCAATCTGCTAGTCTGTGTCTTTTTATGGGTGAGTTAAGGCCATTAATATTGAGGGATATTAATGACCAATGATTGCTCATCCTTCTTCGATTTGCGATGGTTGTTGTTGGTGGAATTATGTGTGGAATTTCACCCCTTTGTTCTTTTGGCTGTTGGTAGAGAGAGATTCTCTAATGCTTATGTTTTTCTGGTTGTAGTTAGCTTCCTTGGGTTGGAGTTTTCCTTCCAAAATTTTCTGTAGGGCTGGGTTAGTGGACACATATTGCTTGAATCTAGTTTTGTCATGGAATATCTTGTTTTCTCCGTCTATAGTGATTGAGAGCTTTGCCGGGTATAGTAGTCTGGGCTGGCATCCGTGGTCTCTTAGTGTAGGTAGAATATCTATCCAGGACCTTCTGGCTTTCAGCGTTTCCATGGAGAAATCAGGTGTAATTCTGATAGGTCTGCCTTTATATGTTACTTGACCTTTTTCCTTAGCTGCTCTTAATATTCTTTCTTTATTCTGTATGTTTGGGGTCTTGATTATTATGTGGCGAGGGGATTTTTTTTGTGGTCCACTCTATTTGGTGTTCTGTAGGCTTCTTGTACCTTCATTGGCATGTCTTTCTTAAGGTTGGGAAAGTTTTCTTCTATGATTTTGTTGAATATGCCTTCTGCCCCTTTGAGCTGGATTTCTTCTCCTTCTTCTATACCTATTATTCTTAGGTTTGGTCTTTTCATGGTGTCCCATATTTCCTGGATGTTTTGTGTTAAGGATTTGTTGGATTTAAGGTTTTCTTTGGTTGATAAATCCATTTCTCCTAGCGTATCTTCAACACTTGAGATTCTCTCTTCCATCTCTTCTATTCTGTTGGTAATGCTTGTATTGGTAGTGCCTGTCTGTTTGTCCAGCTTTTCTATTTTCTGCCTTTCTTCAGATTGTGTTTTTTTTAATGACTCTATTTCAGTTTTCAACCCTTGCAGTGTTTGCATTGCTTCTTGCAATTTTCTGTTTATCTGTTCGTCCGTTTGTTGCCTTTTATGAATTTTTTGGTTTGTTCTTTCTTCCATTTCTTGCATTTTTTGGTTTGTTTTTTGTTCCATTTCTCGCATTTTGTGCTTTGTTTCTTCTTCCATTTCCTGCCTTTTTTGGTTTGTTTCTTCCTCCATTTTTTTCATTTTTTGCTTTGTTTTTTCTACCATTTCTTGCATTTTTTGCTTTGTTTCTTCTTCCATTTCCTGCCTTTTTTGGTATGATTCTTCTTCCAATTCTTGCATTTTTTGCTTTGTTTTTTCTTCCATTTCTTGCATTTTTTGCTTCATTTCTTCTTCCATTTTCTGCCTTTTTTGGTTTGTTTTTTCTTCCAATTCTTGCATTTTTTGGTTTGTTTTTTCTTCCATTTCTTTGAGGGATTTTCCAATATCCTCTTTTAGGGCCTCTATCATTTTCATGAAAGTGCTTTTAAGGTCGTTCTCTTCTGCTTCGTCCGCATTGGAATGTTGGGGTCTTGCTGGTGTGGAGTCTCTAGAATCTGGCGGTGTCATATTTGTTTTTCTGTTGCTGACTGTGTTTTTGTATTGTCTCTTTCCCATCTCTTCTTCTAGTGGGTACAGAAAGAGCCCCTTACTGGTCTGGGGACCAGCGTTCCCTTTTGGTGGGTGCTAGCAAGTCCAATAATCTGGTGGTTCTTCTATTCCTTGTCCGAATGCTGGTCCCGTGGGTGGAGAAGAACAGGAATCTGGGGCGCTTATCCTCTTACCTGGTCCCCTAGACCCTATGCTGGGTCCTGTTGTACTTGATCCAGAACAGCTACTCCCCTGGTCTCCCTGGGTCCTCTGGTTTCCTGGTCTCGTTGGTGGGAGAGAAGACCTGGGGTCTGGGTGCTTGGCTCCCGCCGGGATTGGGAGCTCTGTGCAGTTCCCAGGGGATCTGCAGGCACTGGAGCACAGGCCGGGAGGCCGGCCTGTTTACCTGATGCTGCTGGAAGAACCGCCGCTTCGCTGGTCTCCCAGCCTCCTCTCCTTTCCTGGTCTCGTTGGTGTGAGCGAAGATCCGGAGTCTGGGGTGCTTGGCTCCCGCCGGTATTGGGAGCTCTGTGCAGGTCCCAGGGGATCTGCCGGCACTGGAGCACAGGCCGGGAAGCCGGCCTGTTTCTGTTTAAAGGTTTAATTGTTTAATTTTATTTTGTGTGCATGTATTTTTGCCTGTGTGTGTGTGTGTGTGTGTGTGTGTGTGTGTGTGTGTGTGTGTGTGTGTGTGTGTGTAATGAATGCTTAGTACCTACATATGGGACGCTGGCAGTTGATGTGAATCCTCTGTAAAAAGCACCTAGCATGACAATTGAAGTCTGAATTATGCATTATTTCAATGGGTGTTCAGTTAACAGTGATCAAAAATGAGCATAATGGGAGGTTTTTCATTCATCAATAAATTAATCCATTCATGATTTCAAATTTAACTAGACTACTAGGAGGTGCTTAAAATCTGAGGAATGTTGAATTATATTTGCAGGAATTTAATCCTTGAATCACAAACTTTTGGTTATATATTGTCTCTTTATTCTGCTTCCTGGCAACAATGATGTAAACAACTTTGCTTTCAGCATAGGCAGAGAAACAACTGAGTAAAGTGACACGGGACATCAATCTCTTAAACTATGAACAAGTATGACAAGTATTTCCTTCACTATGTTAATTTTCTCAGGTATTTTGCAAAAGTGATGGAAAACTAGTTAGCACAAATACAATGCCAATATTAATTTGACTCTGCCTAAAGACATGGTAAAATATCCTTATCTATCTTCATTATTTGATAGGGTAAGTTGTACAGATATTGTCAGTATTCAAGTAGCTAAGAAACTCTGGATGAAACAGTTTTGAATTACTTACAAATGACCATTAGTTTTACATTTACATGTATACGATATTACTAGATTTAAAGAAATATATGTCATTTATCTTAGATTAGATGTGAACTGCATACAATGCATGCCACTGTCAGTTTTTTAATCATATCATTTTGTACAGTATCATGCATCACAGATCACAGATGTACTTAAAATAAATCAAGTTTCATTATGTCAGTATAATGTTGGAATCACTCAGAATGCCTGACCGAACTGATTGAAAATATAGCCTCTCTAAGCCTTATAAACCATTTCTATGACATGGAAAATTTAGATAGCTTTAATATGTTACTTCAGGAATATTCAGATATTATATATTTATATCTATACCTATATGAACCTATCTGTCTGTCTATTTATCAATATGCTTCTCTATCTAACCTGTTAAGATTGTGTTGACATTTCATTCATTAAGAAGAATTACAAAGTATTTGAACAGTTCCATACTAAGTATGGAAGAGAGTATCTGGTAATATTTTTATCATTTAATTTTTACAACTTTTACAATTCAACATAACTTTTCCTGAGAATGTCATGTAATAATTTTTTCCATTGAAATAGCACTTTATGGTTGAAGAGAACATATTCAAATACATTTGGTGATTAAAACAATCTTGTAAAGTAGGTAGTATCATCCTTATTTATATATGAAAAATGGTGTAATCTGTTTGTCAGACTCTACCCTTTCCTTAGTGCCTTACTGTAGGATAATTGACATGAACTATTTTTCTATCATTAGTGAATAGCAAACTAATAAAATTTTATACATTTATATAACAATTTTATTTTTATATGATGGAAATATACAATTGGATATTATATATATCTTGTATCTAAAAGACACAATTGTGTTGAATACATACACTACTTCAACCATTTACATATGATTAATACTTTACTACTATCTATGAATATAAAATACTGAAAAAATAATAATTTCTTCAAAATATGTATTTTTTATAATAATGGTTATGTTCAAATCCATAATATGATTGTCCTAGATAAGGTTACTTTTGCTATGATGAAACACCATGAAAATGCAACTTAGATAGGTGTTTTAGTAATTTGTCTTTGTGAGGCTTCAGTAGAATCTAGCCAACTTGCCTGGTTGGTACCTGAGACGGGGAGTATGGATAGAAAAATGGCAGATAAAGATGCTATGAGAAAGACAGACACAGAATAGAGTCCAGAGGGCAACCTAGTGAATACTGGATGCCCGTTGTTTATTTTTCAACATTCTTAAATACCACAACAAAAAATGGAACATCACAAAAGACTTCTTTATCAAGATAGACGGAAGAAACAGACCTTCTTCCTCAATTTGTCAAACATTGATAACCCTATCTCTTGTTATCTGGCATTGAGGATCAAGAGTAACCACACCTCAGAGCAAGTCTCTTGTTATTTAGATAAGATATCCACAACCAAGATCAAACATCGTATAGTCACCATGTCTTAGACCTTTAGGTCTTATGGCTTTAACCTTGGAGGACTAAGAGTAGTTTTGAACTCTCTGACCTTAAGCAAAAATTAAGTGGGGTCATTTTTATGTGCCCTGACAATTCCCCCTTCTAAATTTAATTAAATAATTCCTGTACTTCTGCCACAGGACAGAAGACTGTGTCTGTCTTAGGTTGTCTTCTTTTACCTTCCAACTTTATCTGTCATTGGAACACTATTCTGTCATATGTGACCTGTCTTAGGACACCTGGAGGCAGAAAGATTTTAACTGTTAGACTACCAGCCTCTATAATAATAAAGGTTAGGGGATAGTGTGTAACTTGATGCCATGTACCTCTGAGCTGACTTTTCATCATGAGTCCACAAGTAATCTTGAAAATGCTAAGTAATATATGGTATTATGTCTACAACATCTCCTATTAAAGGAATAAAGGACAAGCAAGATGAAATGGCCTTTAAAAATTGGTCTAGGATGTCTCCAGTAGTTTTAGCTGTATCAAAATCCAAATCTGCCTTTTTAATTACGTTTTATCTAACTACTCATTAGCATCATGTCAAATTCTTGCCAGAATTAACTCTGACTTTTTGCTATCAGTTAACACTTACAAAGGATAGCAAATGTTGCAAAACATTAATAATGCCAGTATGATTATTAACAATAAACACGTAATAGACTAGATTATAATACTCATAATTTCAATTCAATCAAAGGACAATAAAATTTTCTCATATTGGGTAAAGTACGAGTAACTCCACAATTCTGAAACTATATTTTCCCTCTTTTAAAGTCCTGTGTATTGCTGCTTCTAATTTCCAAAGATAAGATTCATATACAACAGTTCTTGAGTACTCAATACTAGCAGTAAAGCTTTTGTCCAACTCCCCTTCACACACTGAAGAGGGGCTTTGGCCGCATATCACCTGGATAATAGTGTTCAGTTGTTCTAATGAGTCTTTTTCCCCATAGAGGAGAAGTCTCTGAGACAACAGAAGAAATGAATTTTGACTGGCAAAAATGAGTTCTATGTCCCAAGATGTAGTGTGGACAGTCAGTTCTTGGCCGGATCCAGGATGATTAAAACTCACAGAGGCCTGGGAAGTTGATGCAGCAGGTTTGTTGAGAAACTGAAAATCTCCAACCATAGTCTCCTTCCCTTCTCAGACTGCAGAATGATGACATCAGTGGTTCAGAAACACAGCTTTAGGAGATTTCATTTGAATTCACGTGGGGAACTCTAGCAGTCACAGTATCATCAGGTCTGGCATTCCTCTGCTCCACACACTTCACCAGATGTTCTGGAAGCCATCAAGCCTTATTTTCTTTCTGTGAGAAAGAACACAAACATGCCCTTGAGCCCATATTAAAACAGGATTTGGCCATTTCCATAATTCAGTGCAAGGACCTTTCCATTTGACTTGAGCAAAAGTCACACGAGTGCCATCATGCCAGAATCCATCCACAGCATACTGCTCACAGGCATCCACATCCAGAAAATTTGAAATGAAGAGTGCATGATTTCATGCACTATGTGGTAACTGGGGGTACAACTCCCCCTTACTTCTTTTTTGAAGTTGTGTTTTCCAGGCTCCATGGGCACTTCAATTGCATGCTCCATGTGAGTCAAAGTTTGTCTAGCAGATTCTATGAGCTGTCTAGAGGAACTAGGGTCACAAGTGCCCTTATGAATCTCATTGAGGGGGTCAAGATCCCCTGTAGATAATTTTAAATGGGGTCATATCTCCCAATAATTTTTTAAAATATTTAAAGTTTGCAAGTATTCTTTTATAATCCAAGCTGCAAAGCTTTCGTTAGCTGACATGGTCTCATTTGCATCTTCACGGACTTTTGCTGGGTACAGCTGAGCAACAGTCCCTTGAGGCTATCTCATAAACTTTTCTCAAAACCTTTATTAACCTCCATTCTCTAGATTTCATTTTTAACCACAAAAATAGGAGAATTTTTGTATTCTTTCCTCTGATAAAGGCTACTGAACCATCCATACAGGCTCCCTGGGCTCTCAGGCCACGCTGGCTTTGGCCATTTCCTGACAAGCAGCTCTGGGGGCTGGCCATGGGAGGCACAGCTTGCCCATCTTCCTTGTTAAGACACTGTCTGACTTGGTGCCCTTTTTGCCTACATCCAAAGCAATTTCCAGAAGGTTTTCTGGCCTTCTTTCACCCTGAGAATTGATTTTAAGTTGTAATAACATATCCTTAACTGAAATCCCTTGCATTGCAGCAGCCATACCTAACCCCTGAGTGTATGAACATCCAATATCTGAACAAATTTAAATAAGTTCATCTATGTTACCTTTATTTCTATAAGGTCTTAGAGCAGTGTGACATACTGCATTAGCATTCTCACAGGCTAGCTCTTTAACAATCAAGAATTTAGCTTTTGTATCTCCCATTATTCTGGATGATTCCTGCATTAGCCTAGGGACCCTAACAGATAGGAAAGGGCTTATTATGATTATGATTCATCATCACTGTTATTCATTAAACTTAAACAGTGCAGGAACCTAGAGGCAGGAACTGATGCGGAAGCCATGGAGGGAGCAGTTTACTGGCTTACTCCTCATAACTTTCTCAGCCTGTTTTCTTATATAACCCAGGATCACTAGCCCAGGGGTGGACCTTCCTACAATGGGTTGGGCACTCTCACAGCAGTCAAATATTTGTTTGTTTGTTTGTTTTGGTTTTTCGAGACAGGGCTTCTCTGTGTACCTGTGGAGACTATCTTAGCACTAGCTCTGTAGACCAGGCTGGCATCCAACTCTCAGGGATCTACCTGCTTCTGCCTCCTAATCGCTGGGATTAAAGGTGTGTACCACCAACGCCCTGCAGCCATCAAATATGTTAAGAAAATAATCAGTGCTTAAAGGGCCATACAATCTCACCTACACTTTGATCTCGTGGAGGCATGTTCTTAATTGACTTTCCTCCTTCTCAGATGATGTAAGCTTGTGTCAAATTGACATAAAAATATCCAGTACAATGAGCTTTAGTATCACATCTTAAAATTTCTCTTACTTTTTGATACTTAAATATGAGGATTAAATATACCTGGATGAATGAGTGAAAATCTGAAGAGTGTCACTATTCCAAGAAATAAGCTATTTATTATGCATATAATCTATATAATGTATATTTATATGTTATTTGCAGTAAGATCAGCAATAAAGGCAAATGTAATACCTCAAATCCCCATATATATTATTATTTAGACATGGGGCATAAAGACCACTAAGCAAATACTTGACAAATTATCATTACAGACATGAAATGCTCTTGATGTTTTTCATGGCAGAACTGAATACAATATTTGTCTCTATGAAGCAAAACCATTAGATACCATAGGAAAAGAATATTTATCACTGTATATCATTGTCCTTCTTAAAATCACAGTTTCAATGTGCCTAAACACAAAGATGATATTCAAACATAATTATTATTAGGCAGTTGAAAAACATTTCACATATTGAAATGTTTTTTTCTCTGATGAATTATGACTTCTCAGTAAAATTCCTTGAAATTGAGAAAGCAATGACCTGGAACTTCTATTATTAATGGATTTAAGTAAATTAATATTTAGTATTCATAGGAGAATGTGTCAGTTAGGTAAATGTGGAGACCTTTATTCATTAAAAGGGATATCAGGATACAGCATCTCAAGAGTTTGAGTGCTCTTTCATTTTATCTACATCCATGAGCAGACTGGTGTGAACTATTGAAATGTTTCTAGAAAACAATTTTATTCTGAACCTCCATTCCAAAATTATTTCAAGAAGAGTAATTCAGATAAAGGAGTGAAAATGCACATGGGAGGGGCACATAACCCTTTCAAAAGCATTCCTTTGAGACCAGAACAAGTGGAGATGTCAATGAATGATACCTTCACAATTATGTAAATACAAACTGCAATGCCAGACAATGTATCAAGGGATATGACTAAGCAAAATCTGTCACATTATCAACTCACAGAGATAAGTTCCCAAGCCCTGTAATTTGATATATCTAACATTTAAGAAAAAAATCAAACTTCGGAGATTGTGGCACTGAAATGTTTAGAGGACAGTTTGATAATACAAAGCAGGTAACTAGGGCATATAAAATAAGAGAATCAAGGGAAGATGCAAATAATGGACTGAGTTCATGGGAGAAGTATAGATGTCCCTGAACTTCCTCAAAGCACTTGCTTTTCGAGAGCCAGAAATTGCTTTTTGCGACAGGAGACCCATGCCATCAAATCATAGATCTTTTAGCCTTGACATAGAAGAATGAGATGCTGAATCTGACAATTTGGAAAATTTAGCATAAACCAAAAGCCAAAGCTTATTCAAAGTTTAGTCAGTCTTGAGTACACAGAAACTTGAATATATGTAATAAAAACAAATAGAATTGGATTGCCTGGGGACTGCCACAGTGCTTCCCATCCCGGTAGGAGCCAGGCACCTCAGTTCCCAGGTCTTCTCTTCCACCAACAAGACCAGGGGACCAGCAGGTCCAGGTAAACAAGGCCCTACATCCAGCCTGCCTTCCAGTGCCTGAGGACTACCTACTGACTGCCACAGAGCCTCCAATCCTGGCACACTGAAACAACATAGATCCCTGGACTCCTCTTCCACCAACGAGACCAGGGGACCAGCAGGTCCAGGAAAACAAGGCCCGGCATCTAGGCCCACACTCCAGTGCCTAGGGAATGCCTGGGGACTGCCATATCCTGGCCTGTGCTCCAGTGCTTGGGGATTGCTTAGGGTCTGCCACAGAGCTTCCTATCCCGGTGGGAACCACACAGCCCAGATTCCAGGTCTTCTCTTCCACCAAGGAGACCAGGTAAACGAGGCCCCACATCCAGGCCTTCCTTCCAGTGCCTGGGGACTGCCTACTGACTGCCACAGAGCCTCCTATCCTGGTAGGAGCCAAGTATCCCAGATCCCAGGACTTCTCCAAAAACAGGACCAGGGGACCAGGTGGGAGAATATGCACCCCAGGTTCCTGGGCTTCTTCTCCACCCATAGAACCAGGAATAGAAGAACTACCAGAGTATTGGACTTGCTTGTACCCACCGAAAGGGAACTCTGGTCCCCTAACCACCAGACAAGTAAGGGGCTCTTTCTGCACCCACTAGAAGAAGAGATGGCAAAGAGACAAATCAAAAACACACTCAGCAACAGAAAAACAAATATGACATTGCCAGATTCTAGAGACTCCACAACAGCAAGACTCCAACATTCCAATGCAAATGAAGCAGAAGAGAATGACCTTAAAAACAACTTCATAAAAATGATACAGTCCCTAAAAGAGGATATAGGAAAATCCCTCAAAAAATGAACGAAAAAGCAAACCAAAAAATGCAAGAAATGGAAGAAAAAACAAACCAAAAAATTCATAAAATGCAACAAATGGAAGAAAAGACAAAGCAAAAAATGCAAGAAACAACTCAAGCAGTGCAAGGGTTGAAAACTGAAATAGAGACAATATAAAACACAATCTGAAAGAAGGATGGAAACAGAAAAGCTGGGAAAATGGTCAGGTACTACGGATACAAGCATAACCAACAGAATACAAGAGATGGAAGAAGAATCTCAGGTGTTGAAGATACACTAGGAGAAATTGATTCATCAACCAAAGAAAATCTTAAGTCCAACAAATCCCTAACACAAAACATCCAGGAAATATAGGACAACATGAAAAGACCAAACCTAAGAATAATAGGTATAGAAGAAGGTGTAGAAAACCACCTCAAAGAGGCAGGAAACATATTCAACAAAATCATAGAAGAAAACTTTCCCAACCTAAAGAAAGATATGCCAATGAAGGTACAAGAAGCTTACAGAACACCAAATGGAGTGGACCAAAAAAAAAGTCCCCTTGCCACATAATAATCATGACCCCTAATAAACAGGATAAAGAAAGAATATTTAGAGAAGCTGAGGAAAAAGGCCAAGTAACACATAAAAGCAAACTGATCAGAATTTTACCTGACTCCTCCATGGAAACTCTGAAAGCCACAAGGTCCTGGATAGATATGCAACCAACACTAAGAGACCATAGATGCCAGCCCAGACTACTATAGCTGGCAAAGCTTTCAATCACTATACATGGAGAAAACAAGATATTCCATGAAATAACTAGATTCAAGAATTACATATCCACTAACCCAGCCCTACAGAAAGTTCTGGAAGGAAAACTCCAATCTGAGGAAGTTAACTACAACGAGAAAATCCCATTAGATAATCCCACTTTACCAACAGCCAAAAGAAAAAAGGAGTGGAATTCCACACATAATTCCATCAACATCAACAATTCCAAATCAAAGAACAATGAGCAATCAATGATCATTAATATCCTTCAATATTAATGGCTTTAACTGACCCATAAAAAGACACAGGCGAACACAATGGATCTGAAGACAGAACCCATCCTTCTGCTGCATACAAGAAACACACCTCACCCTCAAAGACAGACATTACCTGAGAGATAAAGGTTGGGAAAAGATTTTCCAATCAAATGTACCCAAGGAACAAGTGGGTGTAGTGAATCTAATATCTAACAAATTATACTTTAAAATAAAATCAATCAAAAGAGATGAAGGAGGTCATTACATACTCATCACAGGAGATATACACCAAGATGAACTTTCAATTCTGAACATCTATGCCCCAAATACAAAGGCAACCACGTTCGTAAAAGAAACATTACTAAAATTCAAATCACACATAAAGCCCCACACACTTATAGTGGGAGACTTCAACACCCCACTCTTACCACTAGGCAGGAATACCAAACAGAAACTTAACAAAGAAGGAAAGGGACTAATAGAAGTTAAGACCCAATTGGTATTAACAGACATCTATAGAACATTCCATCCACATAAAAAAGAATGCACCTTCTTCTCACCACCACATGGCACCTTCTCAAAAATCGACCACATACTTGGCAACATATCAAACCTCAGCAGGTACAAAAAATTAGAAAAACTTCGTGCATCTTATCAGACCACCATGCATTAAAATTAGAGGTCAACAACAACACAAATTGTAGAAACCCTACAAACTCATTGAAATTGAATAATGCATAAGTGCACCATTCCTGGGTCAAAGACGAAATAAAAAAAGAAATTAAAGACTTCCTTGAATCAATGAGAATGAAGACACAACATGCCCAAACCTATGGGACACTTTAAAAGCAGTGCTACGAGGGAAGTTCATAGCACAAAGTGCCCACATGAAGAAACTAGAGAATAGTTATACTAGAGAATTAACAGCACAGATGAAAGCTCTACAACACAAAGAAGCAAACTACCCCAGGAGGAGTAGATGCTAGGAAATAATCAAACTGAGGGCTAAAATCAATAAAGTAGAAACTAGGAAAACAACACAAAGATTCAATGCAACGAAGAGTTGGTTCTTTGGGAAAATAAACAAGATAGACAAACCTTTGTCCAAACTTACCAAACAGCAGACTGTGAACATGCAAATTAACAAATTCAGAAATGAAAAGGGGGACATAACAAGGGACTCTGAGGAAATTCACAGAATCATCAGGTCATACTTTGAAAACCTGTACTCCACAAAATTCGAAATTTAAAGGAAATGGACAATTTTCTGGATATCTATCACTTGCCAAAATTAAATCAAAAACAGATAAGCAATTTAAATAGAACTATAACCCTATGGAAATGGAAGCAGTCATCAAAAGTCTCCTAACCAAAAAAAGCCCAGGTCCAGATGGCCTCAGTGCAGAATTCTACCAGAAATTCAAAGAGCAGCTGATAACAATTCTTCTCAAAGTATTCCATGAAATAGAAGCAGAAGGGTACATGCCAAACTCTTTCTACAAGTCTTCAGTAACCTTGATCCCCAAGCCACACAAAGACACAACTAAGAAAGAGAACTTCAGACCAATATCCCTCATGAATATTGATGAAAAAATACTCAATAAAATACGGGCAAATCAGATCCAAAAACACATCAAAACAATCATTCACCACGATCAAGTAGGTTCATCCCAGAGATGCATGGATGGTTCAACATATGACAATCTATCAATGTAACCCACCGTATAAACAAGATGAAAAACAAAAAAATCACATGATCATCTCACTAGATGCAGAAAATGCCTTTGACAAAATCCAACACTCCTTCATTATAATGATCTTGGAGAGATTTGGGATAAAAGGAACATACCTAAACATAATAAAAGCTATATACATCAAACCAACAGCCAACATCAAACTAAATGGACAGAAACTCAACGCGATTCCACTAAAATCAGGAACAAGACAAGGCTGTCCACTCTCTCCATACCTTTTCAATATCGTACTTGGTGTTCTAGCTAGAGCTGTATGACAACAAAAGGAGATCAAGGGGATAAAAATTGGAAAGGAAGAGGTCAAACTTTCACTATTTGCAGATGATATGATAATTTAAATAAATGACCCAAAGAACTCTTCCAGAGAACTCTTACAGCTGATTAATACCTTCAGCAATGTGGCAGGATACAAAATCAACTCAAGAAAATCATTAGCCCTACTATATACACATGATAAAAGGGCTGAGAAAGAAATCAGAGAAACATCACCTCTACAATTGCCACAAACAACATAAAATACCTTGGGGTAATGCTAACCAAACAAGTGAAAGACCTGTATCACAAGAACTTTGAATCTTTAATGAAAGAATATAAGAAGCCTCCAGAAAATGGAAAGATCTCCCATGCTCTTGGATAGGTAGGAACAATGTAGTAAAAATGGCAATCCTGCCAAAAGCAATCTACAGATTCAATGTAATCCCCATTAAAATAACAGCACAATTCTTCACAGATCTTCAATGAACAATAATCAATTTTATATGGAAAAACTAAAGACCCAGGATAGTCAAAACAACATTATTCAACAAAGCAACATCTGGAGGCATCACCGTCCCTGATCTCAAGCTCTATTATAGAGCTGTAGTACTGAAAACAGTAGCACAGAAATAGACAGGTAGACTAATGGAATCAAATTGAACACCCTGATATTAACACATGCATGTATGAACATCTGATCTTCAACAAAGAAGCTAAAAATATACAACGGAAAAAAAGCATCTTTAACAAATCATAACTGGATGCTGGCATGTAGAAGAATTCGGATTGATCCATGTCTATCGCCATGTACAAAACATAAGCCTAAATGGATCAAAGACCTCAACATAAATTCAGCCACACTGAACCTCTTAGAAGGAAAAGTGGGTGGTACTCTTGAACGAATTGGTACAGGAGACAGCTTCCTGAACATAACACCAGTAGCACAGACAGTGAGTTCAACAATTAATAAATGGGACCTTCTGAAACTGAGAAGTTTCTGTAAGGCAAAGGACACAGTCAGCAAGACAAAAGGCAGGCCACAGATTGGGAAAAGATATTCATTAACCCCACATCCCACATCTGACAGAGGACTGATCTCAAGAATTTACAAATAACTCAAGAAGCAAGTCTCCAAAATACCAAAGGATCTAATTAAAAGTGGGCTAAAGAACTAATTAGAGAATTCTCATTAGAGGTGTCTAAAATGTCTGAGAGGCACTTGAGAAAGTGCTTAACATCCTTAGCCATCCTGGAAATGCAAATCAAAACAACCCTGAGATACCATCTTACTCCTGTCAGAATGGTTAAAATCAAAACCACCAATGACAATTGATGCTGGAGAGGTTGTGGTGAAACGGGAACAGTCCTCCACTGCTGGTCGGAGTCCCAACTCATGCAGCCACTTTGGAAATCAGTATGGAGATTCCTCAAAAAAATGGGAATAAACCAATCACAAGACCCAGCAACTCCACTCTTAGGCATGTATCCAAATATTCACATTCATACAACAAGGATATAGGCTCAACTATGTTCATAGCAGCATTATTTGTAATAACCAGAACTTGGAAGCAGCCTAGATGCCCTTCAACTGAAGAATGGATAGAGAAAATGTGGTACATTTACACAATGGAGTACTATTCAGCAGAAAAAAAACAATGGAATCCTGAGATTTGCAGGCAAATGGATGGCACTAGAAGAAACCATTCTGAGTGAGGTAACCCAGTCACAAAAAGGGAAATATGGCATGTACTCACTCTTATATGGATTTTAGACAGACATGTGGGAGTGCCAGCCTACAGTCCCATGGCCAGTGTCTGGGAAACAGAACTTTCAATGGCTAATGGAAGCAGAGACAGACTCCCACAGCTAAACACTGAGCGGAACACAATGAATCTAGTGATTCAGGCTCATCCATCAGCCTGGAGTCCAAGAGCTTCCCCTTGTCAGGTCCACTGTCTCTGTGGGTTTCACCAGCACAGTCTTGACACCTTGATTCATCACTCCACTTTCTCTGTCACTGGGTTCCAGGAGTTCAGTTCAGTGTTTGGCTGTGGTTATCTGCCTCTGCTTCAGTCAGTTACTGGGTGAATGTTCTAGGATGGCATATAAGGTAGTCATCAATCTCATTATCAGGGAGGAGCAATTAAGGTAGTCTCTGAACTATTGCTTAGTTTGCCAGTTGGTGTCATACTTGTAGATCCCTGGAAATCCCACTAGTGTTAGCTCTCTCCTCAAACCTATGATGGCTCCCTCTATTATATAGTATCTCTCATCCTGGTCTCCTCTTTTCTTCCCCCAACTCAACCTTATTGCTCCTCCATATCCCCCTTTCCTCCCCTCTTCTTCCCCTCTTTTTCCTGGTTCCCTCTCCCCTCCCTCCATGCTCCCAATCTGCTCATGAGATTTTGATTCATTCCCCTTCTCTGGAGTATCTTGCATATATCTCTTGGGAACCTCCCTGTTTCCCAGACTCACTGGCAATGGGACTGTAGGGTGGCACTCCACTGATCCATGTCTAGAATATATATATGAGTAAGTACATATCATGTTTGTTTTTGTGTATTTTATTTATGTCAACCTTGATCTGACTGTGTTATTTCTTGCCCTCTAATACTTTTGAATGTTATTCTTTTTGTTCTAGATATTTCAGGTGTGTTATTAAGTTACTAATATAATATTTCTCCAATTTATGACAGCACATTATACTATGAAATTGCCACTTAGAACCAACTTCCATGTGTCCCACAAGTTTGGATATGTTATGTTTTTATTTGAATATTTTTATTTTCCCAAATTTCATCTTGAGCCATTTTTTCATAATGAATTGTTCACTTTCAATGAGTTTGGAAATTTTCTGTTCTTTGTATTCAGCTTTCATCTGTGTTGGTCAGATAGGATGCAGAAGGTTAATGCAAATTTCTTGTATTTGTTGAGACTTCCTTTTTGTCCAAGTATGTGACAATCCTTAGTGATTGATTTGTGAGGTGCAGAGAATGCATATTCTTTTTTCCTGTGAAATATTAGGTAAGCATATTTTAAGTCAATTTATTATCACTTTGTGAAGTGTGATGTGTAATTTAGGCTGTAATAGTGTTTCTTCTATGAACTTGAGTATCTTTTAATTTGTTTATATATGTTAAGAGTTGGGATAGCCTGTGGTAGATTTTTCCTGTGATGAGTATGCAGCACCATTATTTTTGGTTTGGAATTTGTTGTGTCAGCTATTAAAATGGCTACACCAGCTTGCTTAATATGATCATCCATTTAAGCTTTCTGTCCTTTCTGTTGTTGATATCCAAGGGATGTCTATTTTGATGTTAAAGTGTGTTTCCTATATGCAGCACAATGATAGATCTGTTTTCCATGTTTAGGATTTGTTGTGTGTGATTATCTATTGCCTGTGTTTACCTAGGTACCTCTAAATTTCTTGGGATGAAGTTTTCCTTCTAATGTTTTCTGTAGGACTGAATATGTGGATAGGTATTTATTAATTCTGGTTTTGTCATGGAATATCTTTTTTCTCCTTCAATGACAATTAGAAGTCTTTCTGGGAATAGCATCTGATTAATGTGTGTCCAGGACCTCTTGGCTTTAATAATCTCCATTGAGAAGTTGGGTGTTAATCTGATGGGTCTGCCTTTATAAGTCACTTGATATTTTTATATTAATATTCTTCCTTTATTCTGTACATTTTGTGGTTTGATTATTATGCATAAAGGGGACTTTTTATTCAGTCTATTTTGGTATTCTGTAAGCTTCTTGTATCTTCATAGGCATTACTTTCTTTATGTTGGCAAAGTTTTCTTCAATGATTTTATTGCATATATTTTCTGTACCTTTGAGCATGCATTCTTCTTCTTCTGTTCCTATTATTCTTTGATTTTGTCTTTTCATGGTGTCCCAGATTTCCTGTGTGTTTTGAGTTATGACCATGTTGACTTTAATGGTTTCTTTTACCTATAAATCTTTCCTCTATCATCTTCATGAAGGTATTTTTAAGGTCACTTTCTTCTGTTTCTGCATTGGCATATTCAGATCATCCTGTTGTAGGACCACTAGTTGCTGGTGTTACCATATTACAATTTAGGTTGTTGAATGTATACTTGCATTGGTGTCTCCCTATCTCTTCTTCCAGCATCTTTTTCTCTTGCTCTGATCCTTGAAGTCAGTGTATGTGTCTCAGAAATTCTCAGTTGGACTAATTAGTGTGGTTGCTGTATGTGTCTCCATGAGCCACCCTTGGTCACCTCTCTTCATCATCTCTGTGCAGTTGATTTCTGTGTCTCAGGGAGATGCTAAGGTGAGTTGGGGGTGATTTGTGCAAGAGTAGGACTTGTAAATCACAGGGTCCTGTGGGAAGGGATATTGGTGTAGTCTGCCTGCAGAATGCTTTCCTGCTGACTGTTTACCAGGGGTGACATGGGGAAAGGGACCTGAGTTTTTTTCCTGGGATGTAGGTTCTAGAAGCTGTTTGGTTCAGCTAGAGGTAGGAATTAATGAGCCTCTTCCCAATCCACGCTGAAATGTTGGCTGTGTTGAGCTTCTGCTTGCAGATATACTCACTCTAAATTCATGTGCCCAATGGTTTTCGTTTTTTAATGTTTTTATTTCTTTATTGAGATTTACACTGCTTACAAGAGAATGGTATCCTATGCTACTTATCCTATACTGCATATGTATTTATATGCACTATTATGTTTACATATCATTTTAGAGGATAATGTATACATTTTCTAGATTATGACAGTAATATGAATAAATCAGTTTAATAGTTAAAAGAACAAATATCCTTATAGTATGAATGTGGATGCTTTGAGTATATGCTCAAGAGTTGAATTGCTGGGTCTTGAGGTACATTGATTCCCAATTTTCTGAGAAACCACCATACTGACTTCCAAAGTGGCTGTACAAGTTTGCACTCCTGCCAGGAATGAAGAAGTGTTCCCTGTTCTCCACATCCTCTCCAGAATAAACTGTCATTGGTGTTTTTGATTTTAGCCATTCTGACAGGAGTAAGATGGCATTTCAGATTTGTTTTGATGTACAGTTCCCTGATGGCTAAAGATGTTGAGAAATTCCTTAAGTGCCTTTCAGTCATTTGAGATTTCTCTATTGAGCATTATCTGTTTAGTTCTGTATCCTATTTTAAAAATTAGATTCTTTGGTATTTTGATGTCTAGTTTCTTGAGTTCTTTATATATTTTGGGTATCAGTCCTGTGTCTGATGTGGAAGTGGTGAAGAACTTTTCCCAGTCTGTAGGCTGCTGTTTTGTCTTATTGACTGTGTCCTTTGCCTTATAGAATCTTCTCAGTTTCAACAGGTCCTACTTATTAATTGTTGCTGTCAGTGTCTATGCTACTGGTATTATATTTAGGAAGTAGTTTCCAATGCCCCTGCATTCCAGGCTACTTCTTGTAAAAAATCAAGTATTCATAAGTGTGTGGATTAATATCAGCATCTTTGATTCAATTCCATTGATCCCCCTGCCTCTCTTTATGCCAGTATCAAGATATTTTCATTACCATAGCTCTATAATAGACAGGGATAGTGATGCTTCCAGGCAGTTTCTTTATTGTATAGGATTGTTTGACTATCCTGGATTTTTTTGTTTTTTCCATATGAAGTTGAGTATTGTTCTTTCAAGTTCTGTGGAGAATTGTTTTGGGATTTTGATGCGGATTGCATTAAATCTGTAGATTGTTTTTTGTAATATTGCCCTATTTTTTATTATGTTGATCATACCCAACAGCATGGGAGATCTTTCCATTTTCTGATATATTCTTCAATTTCTTTCTTTCAAGACTGAATAAATCCAGTAAAACATCATAGATACTTGGAAACAGCCTAAAATTTTAGTTGCAACTTACCTAGATTATATAACAAACATGAAAAAGGCACTCAAGATACATTTTTCAGAGATTTCTGTCATATAGAAAAGTCAAAAGCACAGTGTAAGAAAAGCTTTATTCTGAAAATGCCTCTTGTTTTCAGAAACTAAACTTTTGTCTGACCTTAATTATTAAGTTAAAATTTTTTCTTGATACCATTTAAAATTACATACTTAATATATTTCCCTACTGTGTACTTGGCCTATTTAATGTCAACTTTCTTTTAAGAAAACAAAGCAGCCAATATATACTTTGGATGTCTCAAGTTCCCAAGTAAAATCAGCTTTTATAAACTATGCTTAAACAGAAAGCTTTAATCATAAATTATGGATTCTTCCATGTGCTTTAACAGAATAATGTGTATATCCCTCTGTGTGTCTTTGTGTATATTGTTATCATCATCAGATAAAAATAGCCAACAGGTTGAGAGAAACTTTAAAGAAAACAAATATCAACCATATATATTGGCAGCAGCTTATAGATGTAGGGTAATGGATCTGTTGTCGTTCTCAGTGCTATTCTGACACAATCGGGTTCAGAAAAGCAAATTCTTTTGTAAACTCTATTTTTTAAAAAAAATATTCAGACCAAGATTCTTCATTAATTTCCCATACCATATTTTATGTACTATAAATAGAGAAGAAAACTTTTTGTGGGGACACATGAAAGACACACACATGTACACACACACACACACACACAGAGAGAGAAAGAGACAGAGACAGAGACAGAGAGGGGATGTTGAAATTTCAAATTTGAGCTCTTTTTTTCTGACATCTATGCAACCAAGTGTGAGGTTTCTATGAATGCTACAATGTATAAGGCTATAACAAGGATGAAAAAGTTATAGAAAGAGACTACTTAATTAAAATTTTGGAGATATATGAATAAATATAATATATTCCAGAGTGTGTGAGATCAAAATTGAACTTAATCTTTTACATTAAATAGCATTCCTGAATATAAGTTTATTTATTTTAAGTTAGTTATCCTATATTTTTGACAGCAGAGAAACTTCATTGTGAGTATAAGACAATCAGGCTCATTTATAGTTATCATTAATGCCCCTTAAAAGAGGTATTATATAACTGTGAGGAGAGCTTCTCTTTCAGAATGTTGGGAATAGAATCTGTCATGGAGAAGCCGTAGCATGCTAAAGGAGAGATACAAAACCATGCTATTTATGACAAGATATTTATAGGAGGATGAAACAACTCAATATTCTACAAGGAGTTAAAACATCCCAGACTGTCTGTCCCTCCCCTCTCACTTTCTATTTTTCTCTTTGTCTTTCTCTTTCTCTTCCCTCTCCCCTCACTCTGTCTCTATCCCCACTCCCTTTTCTTCCCAATAAAACTTCCTTCCCGTGTAAAAATTTCCATCCCATGAGGAAGTTCAATAGCTCTGGAAATAAACAACAACAGTTTTAGGAAGTCCCTAAAACTTACCAGATCCACCAAGGCACTGGTTTCTCAATCACATATTGACAGCCAGGTCTCCTTATAGGCATTCTAAAACATGGTTTTGTATTCTATTTTTTTGTTATTGTTTTCTTTGATGTAGGCTTTAAAGGTGGGGGTGGCCACAGGAGGACATGGAAATGAGTGGAATTGAGGTACATGATGTCAAATTTGCAAAAGAATAAAAAATGTTAAATATAATGAGCAGCTGACCAAAAAATAGTTGCATTCAAATAAAAACAAAATGGAGGGGAGCAGGGGAGGATGGGAGGGATAGGGAGCTGGGATTGACAGGTGAAACAAGCTTGTTTCTAATTTAAATAAAAAGTCAAAACAAACAAACAAAAACAGGTCTGACTTGCAGGCAAACTGGTTTGCTGGGAAGAGGCTCAGAGGTTGAACTGTCTTAAAAACATACATCAGCAAAGCTGTTCATAGAAAACAGATACCATGGAACTCTGTGATTTAATGTTTGCCCTTCTGGTTATTAGTATTTTTTTGGTCCAGTCTTCCCTTGCTAGCCTTCATTTTAGAATCGGGATGTTTACTATGCTCCATTTTACGTAAGAAGTATGTGGCGTGCATGCATTTCATTTTATAGGGGCTCACAGTAAGTATGGCCCCGAGTCTCAGTAGAAATTGGAGTACAATTGTTGAGACTGAAAGTCCCTTCAGTCTTTCTCTCAGGATACTTGCCCCAAAGATCACCAGGGAGCTGAAGTTCATTGCAAAACACAAGAGGACTTTTTATTAAACTGGCATTCCGGGGTTCAGCAGCCTTGGGAAGGAATGAACCCCGAGCAGAAATTACAGCAAGTTTTTTTATGCTTTTTTTTAATGTAGGATGTTTTCTTTTTTATTTTCTTTTTTTGTTTATTTATTTTTCAGTTTAATTTTAGATAAGAAACAAGGTTGCTTCACAAGTCAGTTCCAGGTCCCTCTCCCTTTCCCTCCCCTCCTCCCGTGCCTTCCCCCCAACCCCCCCATTATCCCCTCATTCCCCCAGGAAGGGTGAGGCCCTCCATGGGGGTGTCCATAGTCTGTCATTTCATATAGGGCAGGGCCTAGACCCTTCCCCCAAGAGGTCAGGGTGAGAGTGCACCTCACATTGATCGATGGGAGTCCAAAGTCCGTGTGTATACTCGGGATGGGTACTGATCTGCTGCCCAAGGCTCAATAGATTACCTAGGCCTCCTTACTGACACTCACATTCAGGGGGTCTTGATCAGTCCCATGCTGGATTCCCAGGCTGATGCCTGGAATTCAAGAGTTAACCTTTGTCTGGTCAGCTGTTTCTGGGGGTTAAACCAGCCCAGTCTTAATCCCTTTGGTCATCAGTCCTCTCTCTCTGTTACTGGCTTTCTTGAGTTCAGCTCAATACTAAACTGCAAACAGGGTGTGGGAGTACAAGGGGTGTTGGGGTAATCAGTGCCAGACCTTCATGCTAACATGCATGCTTGTGGCTGTCTGGCTGACTTGCTCGTTGTCTGTCTCAGGCAACGTCTGTGCCCTGACTGAACTTTGTGACCGGCCTGGAACCTTGAGGCCTGGGGAGTGTTCCCAAGTCCTTGAGGACTGAGGTCTGGGAAATATTTTCAAGCCCTTGATGACCACCAGGGGAGGATGTCTATCTTTAAGGGCAGCTGTTCACATTTGAGAACGGGACAGCTTAGTAATTTTTCAATTGTTGGGGCGGGGGTTCTTCAAGACCATGGAGACTCTTGAGTTGAACTAAATATACCTTCCTCATAGGACTCTAAGTCTGAAATGTCTCTCACAGGTTTCCATTTTGAATATCTATCCCCCAGCTCTTGGTCCTATTTTGGCAGTCTGTGGATCTTTAAGAAAGTGTTCCAATGGATGAAAGAAGGTCCCTGCGGAGGATGAGTTACTTGCTGCTGTGTTTCCCATTCTGTTGAGATGAGAGGAGCCTCAGGAGCATCTACAACACAGTCCTGCTACCATGAGCTCTGTGTTTCCTGCCATGGTGACACCGTGAGCTCAAACAAACCTTTCTTCCATTGAGTTTTTTCTGTGGGGTATGATGGCCATAGTAACAAAAGCACATCCAATTGTCTATCTGATTATCTGTTGTTATCTGTTTATTACCTTCCTGTCATCATCCTATGTAAATTTATCCTGGATGAAAATCATTTTTAAAGATGTGCATACAAACATTCAAAACTAGGGCTAAGACTGTGCTGCCCAGGGCCATAATCACAAAGGCCAGTGACCCACTCCATTCCTTAAGTAAATTACCTGTCAGCTGCAGTCCCTTTAAGAGGGTGTATCCCAAAAGTGGAGACATGCTGGTCTCAAAAATCTTAATTTGGGAAAATTAAGAGAGTAATTTGCTGATTAAGATTTAAAGTGCCCAATTGTACTAGAGAAGTAATATTATTTTGGGAACTTAAGGCAGAGGCAACCTCCCCTGAGAGCTTATCCAGCATGCCTGCTGTGACAACTGGCTAAGAGATAGGGAAGCCAGAAACTGCAGCTGCCCTGATGGCAGCTCTAATAGTGGCCACAATAGCCACTGTGATGTCAAAGTCTCTCCCATGCCATGTAAGGATGAGCTGGTTCTCTCCTGAGTGTTCTGCTGGCATAGGCTTGATACCAGGAACATGGACTGCCAAGGGTGATATTGCACCATTCCAACAGCTTCTCAAGCAGCGTTCCTGGAGGAAATAATTAAGCACTTCTCCAGAGGGAGTGCTATTGAATATAGCAAATGTTTAAGCAAGCACAAGGCCTGCAAAGAGACTTACCTGAGAAAGTTGGCGTGACCCAGCTTAAAAGAGGACTAATTAAGTGGGCCTGGCCAACACCTAGGGTCAGACAAAAGGGAGTGATCTTAAGGCCAATAACAGAGGCATTAGGAAAAAATCAGCAATGGATAAATTGCACAAAACTAGCAAACATGTCAATATGAGAAAGTTTCATAAGATAAAACACAATCTCAGGAATAAATTTTCCTTTTCTAAATCCATCCTGACAGCTGCCTTTTCTAGGCTAAGGTTGAGGTTGAGTATAGCTGGGTATACCTGACACTGAAGACCCGCCAGCATTAGGACAGTCAGGCTCCTCATTAAAGCCTAATGAGTCTATAGACAGCTGATGTGTATCAGCAGGAACAGAGTGCACACAACACTCTGGAACCCAAAATGGGGACTCACCATCCTGCAGGAAGACACCAACAGACCCCCAGGGCCCACACCAAAACCGAATCTGGTCCTTTCCAAAGGCCTGAGGGTAGGTCATTCCATTTAACCAGAGGTTTTTGCTGTACAGAGGACTGCCAGTGACAGTCTTCTGAAGAGTTACCAGAAGCATCCACAATTAAAAAATTTAAGATATAGAGGATAAGTGACAGAGCAGAGTGAGGGGATCTAAGGTGATCCCCAAGATTCCCCTTCTTTACTTCAGCTAAATAGGCTTTCAGCATGCTATGGGCATGTTTCACAATAGCCTGCCCTTGGGAGTTGTAAACAGTTCCAGTTTGGGGGAAATATCAAAATCTTGACAAAAGTGATTCAAACCTCTGCTGACATAGGCGGGGCCATTATTAGTCTCAATTTGTCTAGGGACCCCCATGTGTGCAAAAGCCTGTGTCCTAGCAGCTGAAAGCTTGTTCTAAGTTCTCTTGGCAGTTGTGCCAATCTGCGTACGCACTGCTATCTGGTTTAGGGGCAGATATTTTCTGTTGTCCTTCACATAAATGTGATCTAACTTTAGTTTCCCCAAGCCTGACACAGCTCTAATACAGCTGTGGTGGTGGCTTCTGCGAGAGGGAAAGATCCTTCCAAAACTTTTAAACTCTAAAATTTCCTGTACTTGCTTCTGCTTTTCTTCAGCTCTCCTGGCTAACAAAATATACCCAAATAAATATACTCTCAAGATTAGAATAAAATCTTTAGCTTTCTTGACCTGCTCTTTCACTACCGTATTGTCACTGAGAAGCATGCCCTTAATGAGATGCCACAGAGAAAATGTAACAATTGGTATGGTATTTGGCCCTTCTTTTTGTAATGTCCTTTGTTGGTCTACTGTCACCTGCTCCCATTCGAGGAAATTAAGATCACCAGAGACCAAAAACCAATGGCTAACCTTATTTAGTTTTAAAAAAGTCTTTTGATGTCTTATGTCTGATACTGGACCAACTGGTCCTTCATAGGAATGTAAGAACTAGCAACACCCATGTTCAATATACCTGCTCCTTATATTAATGAGAATGCTGGCCAGCCTTCAATGAGGGTTACCTCTCAGTGACCCCTTACTTTCCCGATCTCAGTGGATCAGATGAAGGCTGGAGGTTAATACAACTCACACTCCTACCTTACTTGCTGGCCAGCATTAATTAGAGCATTTGCTCTTCTTTCCTGATCTCGGTGGGATCTCCATTTGTAGTGCCTGAAAGGGAGGAACACTTCTCAAGGATTCCGGTGAGGCCCTGAGGATTGAAATGAAGACAAAACACAACAGACCATTCTTGCAAGGAGAATGCCATTTATTGCAACAAAAAGGGAGCATTATATACCAGCTAGCAGGCAAGGTGGAAAGCTACCAAGATCAGAAGCACAGGTTCCCAAGGCCCTCAGGCGATAAGGATGGGCAGACAACAGGAACTTGCATTCAAGCTTTACCGGAAGGAGGGGACAAGAAGTATTTGCTAGAAGCTCCTAGTCACAAGCTGGTCAGCAGACCCCTATGGGGGAAGGGTCCAACACTTCAAACTGTTGATCTGCCAACAGGTTTTGCAACAGCTTTTCAGCCTTCATAGACTAAAATCAATACTGTGGTGGGCCTTGGTATTGTAGCTGTTTTTGTTTTTTCTTTTGGTTTTTCGAGACAGGGTTTCTCTGTGGCTTTGGAGCCTGTCCTGGAACTAGCTCTTGTAGACAAGGCTGGCCTCGAACTCACAGAAATCTGCCTGCCTCTGCCTCTCAAGTGTTGGGATTAAAGGTACGTGCACCACTACCTGGCTGGTTCTGTATGTAGCCCTAATAAAACTCATCGATCCCCAACTGGACTTTACAATTGTCCCATATTTTGGTGTGTTGTCAGTTCCCTATCTGGTATGAGAAGATATTTGTTCATGTCCTTCTGGGGATACTATCACACAACATGACCTGTAATAAATAAAGGAAGAACTGGAGAAACATGAAATGAAATGTAAACAAAACCCCAATATTATAATCAAGGTCCTATCCTAATATAACATTCAGTATTGAAGATTGTAGGAGGATACTTCTAGGAAAATACTCCCTGAGAAGTTTAGTTAAGGTCTAGACATTTTCCATTCTTCACTAGAGTTCTGGGTTTTTCATATAGAATAGAAAAGGACAAAAGATAGCTATTAGGTAGCCACTTTATGAAGACAAATGAAATTCTGTCATACATCTTTGTCTGTTCCATCTGTCGCACTATAGGACCTTCTGGAATGAATAATAAATGTCTTTGTGATCTACTAAATGTTTCTCAAAAGCATTCATTAAAAATATAATGTGTATTTACCATCCCAGTATCTTTTAAGATTCCGTTTAGCAATATTTTAGTGATTCTAATTTACATATATAATGATTTTAAATCTGACATTATGGACAATTAAGGTTTAGAAATTTTAATGTATTGGGTCACAATCATTAAAGTGAAAGATACAACAGAATATTTTAGATTGAGAAAGTTGTAGATATATGTATAATCTCATCAAACATTTGTTTGAAGTATATGTATAAACAGATACATGTGTATATTTACTCATGCATATGGGCTTATAGGTAATAAATAAATGGGTAATAAATCACAAGGTAACCTCTATTTCCTGTTAGATTTAGTAAAACAGTTCAAGTACAAGTGCTTTACCAGGAAAAGAATAAAACTGTTCTGAAAAGGACAAAATCCACTGATTCAAATATGTGACTGATTCACTATCAGCAGGTGGGATTTTTAAAGCACAGATCCTGGTCTCATCATCTGATGATGCCTTGTACATGGACAGTTTTTACCTGCAGGAGCCCTTACTTAAGAAAGACCCCTGGAGTGAGAACCATCCTCAGATGATGCCTTTGCTATTGCTTTGAGTGAATGCCCACCAACTGCTTTTCAAAGATATCAGATCGTTCATCTTTAAGAGCTTAAGTCCCTAGTTATCAGACCTTGAATTTCTGTTTTCAGTTCTTTACAATTATGTTAATTGAATCTTATTTTTTCCCATTTTTTTCTAGTCAGATCCATGTTTGTTAAAGTAAAACTGAGAAAGTCATTCCTCTAATTCAATTGTCTAGGAAAAAGATAAAATATTAGCAATTTTAAGTTTTTTAAATGTGTCCTTTCATTGACAGGTTGCAGAAAAAAACAGAAAACTTACATAATGCACAGAAAATTATAGTTTATGAGTAGGATCAAATAATTTCCATATCATAATCAGTGTATTCTTCAGCTGTATGAAGACAATGTATTGAATAATATAAAGTCATTGTCTTCATCCTTTATGTTTAAAGTCTTTAATTACTTATTTCTTAGAATTTCATACATTTATACAACAAAATATAATAATACGTCATTTTATCCCTTCATAATATTCTACTTCCAAATTCATGTGTTTTATTTATATAAATTAGTAAATTCAGATAGTACTGATCATATCTAAATGGATATGGGACTGTCCACTGGAGCATAAGAAATCTACCAATGTCTATATATACTCAAGCAAACGTGATTCTCCCTCTTCCAACAGCTAACCATTGCCATTACCTGCTCAGTATGTTGTTGTACATATACATCTCATGCCTCATGCAAACAAGCATTTTCAAAGGTTTTTTTTAATAGATCTTGTTCAGGTTACCACAACTGCTATGAGTTCATGAGTATGATGGCCATGTCATGTACAGAAGACAACATGTCACAGTACTCCTTTACATTTTTTGGTTCTTAAATTCTTTTTGCTTCCTCTCCCTTGATATTTCTTAGCCTTGGTGAAAATACCATTAATATATATTAAGAACCCACGTTGTGAGCCTTGTTTATGCCAGGTTTGATGACCAGGGATGGATGTGTGAAGTTGGCACCATGAAGAAATTGTGACCACCTGTTGTTAAAGCAAATGGCCTGGGATAGACTGGGCTGTGTTTATTTATAGTTTCAATGATTTTCATAAACAGTTTTACAAGTTTTTACTTCCTAAGTTTATAGAAAAATGATTACAGTAATTACCGGTTTATTCCTTGCCTCTTTCCCCTTCTGTCCCCAAACTTTCCCACCAATAGCCATAACCACTTTGATGTATATTTCTATTGTTAGACGCATAAATAGACTTAAAAGCTACAAAGCACGTTTTCTAACTAGGAACACCTACTTGTAGAACAGTGTGCCCAGGTGTTCTTAAAGTGTCGTATAGGGTGAGAGGCAATTTTGTCTCTAGTTGTTAACATTTACATCTGTTAGGGGCTGGGTTCTCACAATCAACTCACCACCCAAACGTGGATCGACCCATTCTACATTCTGCACTACTCCATCCTCTCTGGGGGATATACCAGGTTTTTCTTTTAATCTATAAGCAACATAATTTGAAAACTTACTCTTAGTAGTTGGCACTGTTTTTCCCTTATTCTCATGTATATATCTTCTTAGGGTATTGGCAAAGTTATTAGAAATGAGTGAAGTGTGGATTTCTATGATTCTGCTTCATTACCTGTTCCTAGACAGTTCCCATGAATTCTCGATACAATCCATTTAATAACATTTCCCAAAGATTCTTGTGGTTAAAATCATTCTTTTCAAAACAGTTATGCTAGTATGTAATATTAAACTTTATGAGCTACTGTGACTCACTCAGGACATCAGTATGGATAGTCTGGTGAAAGCAAGGAGAATAGGTAGCACACATGTTCTTGGGGTCATGCCCAGAATTGTGCAGTGAATTGTCCACAGACCTTTGCCAAATGAGTCAGGGTCTCCAGCGTCCTGCCACAAGTACAGTCATTAGGGCTATTCTCAGGTCTTTTCCCCCAAAGAAGTCTCATGGCTCCTACCAAATCCAGCCTTTCATTTTCAGCATTTTAAACTGTTCTGGTTCTCTCCATATCTGCTATCTACTACTACAATAGGCTTCTCTAACAAAGGTTAAGAGCAGCCAATGACTAAAGTAAAACATAATTTGACAGCAAAATAGAAATAGTAGTTTCTACCATAAGACTTATGCCCTCCCAGTCATGAACTATTGACCAAGATTGCAGTACAGGAATGGAATTTGTCCTGTGGAGCAGGTCTCAATAAGAAAACAGTTAGTAATTACAGCTGTGCTGCAGCTACACTATTAGGCACATTTTCCTTGACAGGTGATTATTGTAGCATGCACAATACAACAATACAGTGCTTGGTAAGAACACTGGTGTCTTTTGTCTCTTTAGAGTCTGAATAACATCTCTGGCACCTTGAAAGCTAGCCAGTAAGGAGGAAGTTACCTGGTTGGCTGAAGATTTACATCGCAATGCCCTGCAGCCAAATTACATGCTGTCTTCATCAGTAGGACATTACCAAATAATCAAGGTGAGAAAACAAGAGAAAACACAATAGCTAGAGTTTTTGGATACCACTGACCCAATAAACCTCAGGAAGGTGTCTCTTGCGCTGCACTACAATATATTTAATGATCTATGTCTTATTGGAGCAACACTGTCCATTCATACTGGGTAATTCTGTTCTAACCCTCTTATTAAAATACATTTTGAAATTAGCTTACTAATTAGTGAGTTTGCATAGGGCTTTTAAGAAATCTGTTTGTTTTTGGTTAGCCCAATGACTAATGCTTTCTCTCCCTCCATACCCCTGTCTCTGCTTAATCTGCTAAACCTCAGTGTTTTTTCCCTCCTTTTCTTTTCAAGTGTGTTCTACTAACCCTCAAATATTTATGATGATGATGATGATGATGATGATGAATTTGTGTTTCTGAATACCTCACTCACGAAGACTTTTACTAGTTCCATCCATTTGTCTGTGAATTTCATGTTGTCATCCCCCACTGAGTAATAACCCATTGTTTAGATATACCAAATATTCTTTATCCATTCTTCAGTTGAATTGAGGGGCATCTAGGCTCTTTCAAGTTCTCAATATTGCTAATAATGCTGTTAAGAACATAGTTAACAAAGTGTCCTTGTGGTACTGTTGAACACCCTTTGAGGTAGATTGATACCTATGTTTCTGAGAAACTGCCAAACTGATTTCCAAAGTGGCTGCACAAGTTTGCACTCCACCCAGCAGTGGAGGAGTGTCCTCTGTCTCCACATCCTCTACAACATAGGCTGTCAATTGCACTTTGATCTTGGCCATTCTGACAGGCGTTAAGATGGTAACTCAAAATTGTTTTGATTTGAATTTCCATGGTAGCTAAGGATGTTGAACACTCTTTAGGTGTATCTCAGCCATTCAAGATTCTTCTGTTGAGAATTCTGTTTAAATCTGTACCCTATTTTTAAATGGGATTATTTGGTATTTTGATTTCTAGTTTATTGAGCTTTTTATGTATATTGGATATCATCCTCTGTCAGATATGAGGTTGGTGAAGACCTTTTCCCATTCCTTAAACTGCCATTCTGTTTTATTTACTGTATCCTTTGCCTTACAGAAGCTTTTCAGTCTCAGGAGGTTCCATTTATTAATTGTTGATCTCAGTGTGTGTGCTACTGGAGATACTGTGCTGAACCCATGTGTTCAAATCTCTTTCCCACTCTCTCTTCTATCAGCTGCAGTGTAACTGGATTTATGTTGAGATCTTTGATTCACTTGAACTGGAGTTTTGTGTAGTGTGATAGCTATGGATCTATTTTTATTTGCATTCTTCTACATGCACTGATTGTTGAAGATGCTTTCTTTTTTTCCATTGTAAACTTTTGGATTCTTTGTCAAAGATTAGGTCTTCATCTGTTTTGGGGTTTATTTCAGTGTCTTAGATACAAATCCATTCATCCACATGCCTGTTTTTACAACATTATCAAACTGTTTTTATTACTATACCTCAATAGTAGAGAGTGAAGTCAGGGTTGGTGATACATATAGAAGTTCCACTATTGTACAGGATTGTTTTAGCTGTCCTGGGGTTTTTCCATGTGAAGTTGGTACTTGATATCTATCAAGAAAGTTGTCCATCACTTTTATGTTTTCCAATTTGATGGAGTATAACTTTTTGAAGAATGACCTAATGACTCTGTGTATTTCCCCACTCTGTTGTTATATCCCCCTTTTTGTTTCTGATTTTGTTAATTCACATAGTATTTCTCTGCCTTTTGGTTAGTTTAGGCAAGGATTTGTCTATCTTGTTGATTTTCTTGAAGAACCAGCTCTTTGTTTCATTGTTCCTTGTATTGTTCTCTTTGTTTCAATTTCATTTATTTCCACTATGAGTGTGATTATTTCCTGCAGTCTACTCCTCCTAGGTTACTTTGCTTCTTTTTGTTTTAGAGCTTTCAGGTGTGCTGTTAAGTCCCTTGCATGGGATTTATCCAACTTACCATATAATGCTATGGGATTTCATCTTAGCACTGCTTTCAATATGTCCTATAAACTAGGGTATGTTGTAGATTCATTTTCATTTAATTCTAGGAAGTCTTTAATTTCTTTCTCATTTCTAAGAGCTTCTCATTTTCCGTGAGTTTGTAGGCTTTCTGTGGTTGGTGTTGTTTTTGAACCCTAGCTTTAGGCCATGTTGGTCTTTCCACACATTTCTCAGTTTGTTTTTTTTTCTTTTTTATTGTCGAGGAGACCTAGAATCAGTAGTTTCTAGCACTATTTTCCTTAATAAATTAGTCTTCTCTAATTTTCAATTTAAAAGATTTACAAAGTTACCCTTACATTTGTCTGCTTTATGAGGATTGTAAGCCCTTTATGTAATATGGGATTATTATTTATCTTATTTTTTCTTCACCTTTAAGGAAAGATAAATTCTTGCTGGATGGTTAGTTGTTGGTATATACAGTTTGGTATCATCACACATAAATTAGGATGACCTTTTGATCCAAAGTCATGTGCATATATGAAAATTACAGGGTAAACTAAGGGAACTTGGGTCTTTTCTCTCTCTCTCTCTCTCTCATCACACAAGTGGCACTAATTTAATTTGTTTATAGATAAAATATAGAAATCAGAAAACTAAGTTAAATCTCTGATATCTCATGCATGACAATAATTTAGGTAATACTCATGGGACCTAAGAAACAATTAATGATTGCAAGTAACAAGCCTTGTAGTTCCATTTTATGCACTTAACATTACTTTCACATGAGGTGTTTGCTTAAATGATATAATCAAGCAAATAGCAACAACAACGAAAAAACTTGTTTGAAGACTGCCAGACAAAAGTTATATAATACTGTGTAAGTTGTATTTCTAAATTAGGAGGAAAATTTTTCTACTAGAACTAAGTATTCTTTTTTCTTAAAAATGTCTCCCACGAAAAAATTGGATTCCTATGACAAGGACATCTTGATTAAGCAATATATTTGGCTTACAACAAAGAGTTCTATTTTTAACACTCAAAATAAAATATGCACTGTCTTTTCTTCTAAGAGACTGGCTGGGCAGTAATCAGACCAGAAACTGTCAACAAATGTTGTTCTGTAACACTCTACATAATCGAGTTGCCTTGGCAACGGTATCTCTATTGACAAGAAAGATAAAGAAACATATGGTTTGGCAACAGCCTTCTACATGAAGCCTAAAATCTATTTACAGGATCATCTTTGTCTCCAATATTCAAACCCAGAAAAATTTTAATTAAATATTCCAATGTGCTATTGAAAATATTATTATTTTGCTAATAAGGTAAAGAATGACAAAAATAGCCTGCAGTATTTTCAAAATGCTTTATTTACTTTTACAAAACAAAATTAATGAAAATGTACTTATAATAAAAGTGAATATATTCTTCGCCTAGCACATTCTTACTCCTCAATAAAATGTAATATGATTATACTTATAAAGTAGGAACTATGTACAATGAGTTCCTGTGTACCTGGATGTCACATAATATCTTGATTTTTCTGGCTAATGAGGATATTTTGTGTTGGTTGAGACAAGGTCTTACTTTGTAGCTCGGGCTGGCCAAAAACAAATTTTATGGGCCAGACCTGCTGCAAAATTGTGGTGATCTATCTGTCTTCATCTTGAAAGTTTAGAAATTCCATGTAGGATTCAACATATTCAGTCAAGCCATGGTTCTACATGAGTGCATACAATATTATTGAACAATAAGAGTATAATACATAATTGACATAATAAAGTACAGAATAAAAGATATAACATGCAAAGTTTCCATAAGATCATGAGTTATGGTTTAAAATATTCATGTTATATTGGATATAGTATACTGTCTTACCTACAGAATAATATGTGGTAAATAATAAAAAATTTTAATGACAGCTAACTTTTTCATTCGATCTCAAATATTGAAAGATTTCCAGCAATAGACTGACTAATTTCAAAGAAATATTCATTTTAATTATACCTTGCTAAAAATTTTAGACACACTGGATATCAAATTGGCAGTTAAATTTGTTTATCAAAAGATATATACAGCTAGCATCAGCACACCAGAAACAATAAATTTATGGTATCTCCAAAACATTGTAAAAATTTATATTTTGTAGTGCTATATAGAAATAAAAGAAGAGTAAAAAGGATCTAATTGGTACCATAGTCAAGAATGAAAAAGTTATTTTTGCTTTTCTATCATTTTAGTAATATCCCAATTATCTTTACCACTTGAAAATTCAAATTTTCTTCACATAATTTTCCTCCTCTTTTGATCCACATTTTCTTCACTTGTATAAAATGGTTTTGAAATAATGATTAGTGATGTCATTTGAAACTTGTATAGAATATGACTTAGCTGTGTTTTAATTTTAAAAATACATACAATAACTCAGGCACAGGGTACAGGGGCCCCTGAGTTGGAATTATCAGAAATTTTCCTCCCTGAGAACTATCTTTCATGATACCAAAGGTGCCAAGAACATTTCCAAAGGAGAGGAAGCAACCAATAGTCCTACACAGCTGTGACACATATGGACCACAACAACCATAACACTATATTACTAAGGGTTCAGAGTATCATGAATACCTTTGTGGTAAACAACATGTCTCTAATTGGGCTTAAGATCTACTCAAAAAGAGGGAAATAATGCTTAATACTGGGAACCTAACTAATTACCCAGGGATGGTAAAGTCATGGATCTTGAGTAATAATCTACAACTGCCAATTTACTTATACAGCATAATCCATGACTACATTCTGATTCTACAACCAAGTAGTATAGACAAGAAAAATGATAATTCTACAGATTAGGCAAAGATTTGGATGATCAGAAAAAGTTTGAGGAATTGAACTTCTATATTAGAAGATCAGAATCCCAATTTACACTCTCTACTCTTAAAAATACTGTATACCAAGTTCAGGCAGAGCCAAGAACCTCTCCCTTGTATCAAAGCTGAGAAAGATATCCCACCATAGGGAATGGGTTCCAAAAAAAAAAAACAGTTCATGCACCCAGGATAGGTCCTGGTCCCACTACCAGCCCACACAACAGATCAACCCATATAACCGTAACCCACATTCAGAGGGCCTACATTGTTCCCATGCAGGTTAGATAAAAGTATATGCTTATCATGATATTATTAATAGTATTCATCTTTAAAGGTCTAGTTTGTTGTTCTGTTGCTGCTATTGTTGTAAATACAATAGACCAGAATCATATATGTTCTTTAAGCATATTATGATTCCAATTCCTTTTTTCTCAATATATGTTTTTATTTAAACTAGAAACATACATGCTTCACATGTCAGTCCCAGATCCCTCTCCAACTCTCCTCCCTTTTCTCTTCAACAGCACCCCCCACCCCCCCACCCAATCCCCACATCATTCCCCATGGAGGGTGAGGCCTTCCATGTGGGGATCTCCAGTCTGTTATTTCATCCAGGGCAGGACCTAGGCGCTTCCCCACGTGTCCAGCCTGAGAGAGCATCCCTCCATGTGGAATGTGCTCCCAAAATTCATTTGTACAAAATGGTAAACACTGATCTACTACCCAAGGCCCTGGAGATTGCTGAGGCCTCCTTACTGACACTACATTCATGGAGTCTGGATCAGTCCCCAGCTGGCCTCTCAGCCATCAGTCGGGATTCAAGAGCTCCCACTTGTCTGGTCAGCTGTCTTTGTGGGTTTCATGACAAGAACTTTGAGTTTTTAAAGAAAGAAATTAAAGAAGATACCTGAAAATGGAAAGATCTCCCATGCTCTTGGATAGGTAGGATCAGTGTAGTAAAAATGGCAATCCTGCCATAAGTAATCTACTGACTCAATGCAATCCCCATCAAAATCCCAGCACAATTCTTCACAGACCTTGAAAGAACAATTCTCAACTTCATATGAAAAATCAAAAGACCCATGATTCCAATACTTAAAGGTAGCTAAGAATCCAGCTAATTTTACCACCTACCTCCCATCTGTCAGCAACATACTTCCTATAGTTTGAAATATTTTTATTTAAAATATGTCTGGCCAATGCTCAATTACATTCAGGGTAGCAAGCCCAATATCACATGAATGTTGTTGCGAAGTGTTAGCCAAATATTCTAAATCTCTGAATTTTCATCAATTAATTTTTTAAATTATTTAGGAATTATCTATTGTTAGAAATAGCCATTAAGGGGATCACTGATGTATGATTCAATATGAACACAGAATGAAAGGAACATTTAAAGGAATATTATGAAAGTGTTTAATTATTGGTACTACTAATTCATAAGTGGAGGTTAGGTTCTCATTAATATGACATCCTATGGAATCATTCATAGTGAACATTTTGAAATATGAACTATCATAGCATTTATATTTTTTCCATTTTGTGGTACTTGAGCTGGAACCCAGGGCCTTACAGACATTAGAATATTTCTGTATCATTTAGCTATACCTCCAGCACTATTTAAACCTTATAAACAATTCTATCACTTAATTTTACTATATATCTCAACTTTAACCAGAATGTCCATGTGGGCCCACAGAGTTAATATAAGTTATGATTTTTCTTTAAAACTATTTCTACATGCTTTGAAATCACTTATGTAGTAGATTACTTAGATGAGCACATTTTGCTCCTTTTCACATTGGACTTGCTAAAAACAGGTTTTACCCTGAAAGTTTTGTATGAGGAATATTTACATTTAGTATAGCAACTCATGCTTTTAAGGATATTAATGTGAAGAAATTTTTTTCTTTACAAATGTTTCAAATGTGATTTCAAAGTTACAATTATTGAAAGTAATATTTGTTTTCTTACTAAGTATTCTGTTCTTTATAAGTCTTAAAATAATTTGAAAAGAACAGCAGAGTAAAGATAGCTTTCTCACCACTTTCACAAAAGTAGAATAGAATTCACATTTAAAAATGAAAATACCCTAATCCTTTTTGCATGTAAATCTACACTGCACTTTTTGGAAAGAATGCTACCTTATAATTTCGCACTTTGAGAAGCAATGAGGACGACCTGTATACTTAGTTTCTTTGAAAATATTATAAACATAGAAATTTAGTAATGTATATAGTTTATCAATTTATAACAATATTATTATTGTTTTTATTCACAAAACTGATCATCTGCAATTATTTTAACTATGGAGCAGTCAATAACTTCAATCAAATATATCCCCAGAAATAAAATATAGGTTGCAAGCTTTTAAATAAAATAGTCAAAAGAGATCAATGTAAAGATGTGTTACATTTGATTATGTGGCATTTGTTTAGCTAGGCAAAGATGTGTTACATTTGTCTATGCTGTATTTGTTTAATTATGTAAAGATATGTTGCTGTATTACCATGCCTGCCTAAGGCACCTGATTGGTCTAGAAAACGTTAAATAGCCATTGGCTTGAGAGAGAATAGATAGGTAGTGTTGGGTAGGCAGAAAGAATAAATAGGAAGTGGAGCCTAGGATCTAGGAGAGAAAAAAGATGGAGAGATAATAATGAAGAAAGAAGAGAGAGAAGCCTGGGACTAGTCAGTCAGGCAACCAACAACCAGCAAGACACAGAGAAGGACAGAAAGAAAGAAAGAAAGAAAGAAAGAAAGAAAGAAAGAAAGAAAGAAAGAAAGGAAGAAAAGAAAGAAAGAAAGAAAAGAAAGAAAGAAAGAAAGAAAGAAAGAAAGAAAGAAAGAAAGAAAGAAAGGTAAAAAGTCCAGGGGCAAAACATAGATGAAGAGAAACAAGTTAGATTAAGTTATAAGAGCTAATAAGGCAAGCATAAACTAAGACTGGGTTTTCATAACTAATATTAAGTCTCCATGTCATAATTTGGTAGCTGGTTGCTGGCCCAAATGAAAACCTGCTACAGATCACTATTTCTATTTTACAGAGAATCTCTTAATGAAACATCTTTCAGATATAATCACAATTTCTCTGATCTTTGTAGCAAATTATGTTTGCCTGTAAATGTGTACATAGAGAGAGACAGTAATACCTGTTTTATGTATAATTGACCTTGATACAACTGCAAATTATTCTTCATAACTGCTGTTTTTCTATTTTATTACTTTAATTTTTGTAGTCAGGTTTATTTTTCTGTGTGCAAGCACATTTTTCTTTTCTTCCATATATTTTACTGTGCATTAAATATAGTAATTATTTTCTTTTTTCACTAACATATTCTTCTGAATTAGTGAACCAAATAGGAGCCCTCTGACATGATAGTTCAATGCTTAACATTTTCATATTCCATGATTACTGTGTTTTAGTGCCTGCCCTACAACTTAAAGCGATGATTTTGACCTGAAGGATATACATTCATTTTGGAATTTGAGGTTACAGGTCTCCTACATGCCAGACAGTTTGCATGAAACAGAAAAATGAGCAAAGCTTTTGTTATTATAATGATCTTTAACTAATGTTAGAGTTTGAACTTCTTACATAGAGTAGAATGCAAATTCACTTAGAAAAATCACATTATGCTTTGCTGGTTAACTTTAATTGAAATTAATTACATGTCAAACAGGGTGCTCAGTATATGAATATATAGTTTCTAGATTGGAAATTATATTTATTTTATTTGTATTAAACTGATGGTGAGCCCCAAATGGTGATTTCTACTATAATTATAACACTTGCAAGATGTGAACTTGACATACATAGCGAATTCCAGGCCAGCCTGGTCTTTAGAGTTACATGCTGTATCAACAAATAAGGGAAGCTGATAATGTAACATCTATAGGCCATGGGATCAATAGCAGAGAGCAGAAATCTCTTTAATAAAGGAGTGTATTTTTATACTTCCAAAGACAAAGAGTTATATCCTTTATGTTTAAGAAGAAAAAAACTGAGCTAGTAGAAAGATACTTAGAAGAACACAACCTAAAATCCATATTTCAAAATATATTCAAGTGAGAATATTGTTCTAAAGGTGATGATATTACAATACACTTATTCATATAGGGAAAGGTGTACATGGATAGCCAATAATGTGATAAAAAATTGGTGCTGAATTTATGTTATATATTTGATATTTTCAGACAGTTATGTATAATAAAATTTTGTATAAAGGTTTGGTGAAAGTGGTATGATCATTGTTTCCTCTATTCTTGCCTGGGAAATGAACAGGTTTACAAAATTGGCCATAAAATTCAACATAGTTACATGACACTGTAAATGTTGCTTGTGACCCAGTAGCACAATAGTGCTGATAATTGTTTGGAACCATGTTATAAATGCTAAACACCAGATTTATTTATTGAGTGTAAACTTATATTGATAATAATAAGTAGTTTTTTCTTTATACTGTAGCAGAGTGAATAAGAAATAAGTTTTCAAATCAATATACAAATGCTGTTATTTACTCACAATCTAGTGAAAATAGAGAAATCAGTTATGATTTTAGAACTAGAAGAAATTATAAAGAAAACCAGGTTTACTCTCCTACTTTATAAATGAGAATGTTAGACTGATGCTAGGAGGTTTTCAAGTTGAAATATCATGTTATTACTTTTAATTAGTACTTGAGCATGCAAATTCGTTTTCTTATTTTACTACTTTTCCATATAATAATGTATTTCCAAATATTACTTTGAATTAATTTCCTTTATGCACAGTGTAAGAGTAATGTTAACTGGTTTTAGAGTTATATGCTATGTATAATGATGAAAGCAATGCGCTTTGAACAGTAATCATATTTTAAAAGCACTGAAAGAAAAATATAGAACTAATAGACTCATGCAAGGTCACAAAGCAAATTATCTATACAGTTAGTTTATTCTAGTTACACATAATAATTACAAGGGTTTTATTCCCACGCTACTGACATCTTATGCTTGAAATCTATAAGATTCCCCCAAAGCATCCTTGGAGAGTCTTTGAAGAGCATGGATTTTTCTTTGACCTTTCCTGAATTTTCAGTCTCCTGTTACAAAACACGGTAAATACTGGCATCTTGCAATGTCACTATGAAAGACTAAATTGTCAGAAAAGAACTACAAGTGCTGTACCACTGATTAGTGACTATAACTGAATATATGCCTCACAGGCAAACACAAGAAAGTTCTGTTCTCTGAAACAAAGCTCAATGACAATTATGATTACCTATTTGTAAATGCACTTGGTATTTTGGCATGCATATTTATAGATTATACAGGGATGTTTATAAACATTTTTACATATCTTAGCCTACAGAGTTTTGTTTTGTTCTGCTTCATAAAGTTTTCACAAAACTAGAAGCATAATGAATGAACAATTAATGAATAACAGTGAAAATATTGGCAATGTCATAATATATCATAACCAAAAATGAACCTCTGTCCCCTTATAATTTGGGCTAAGGGCATACCAGTTGTGGAATATTTAACAATTTAAAGATGTGCTACATTTGCTTATTCTATGGACTATTTATCTGTGTAAAGTCATGTTACAGTTGTCTCTGCTGCGTTTAATTATGAAAGGATGTGTTAGGTAGAGAAAGGATAGGCAGGACTGGTGAGCAGAGAGAATAAATAGGAGGAGACAGAGGAAAGAACTAAGGAAAGTGTGGGAACCAATAAAGAAGGTTCCTCTTCATCTTGCCTCAAGGTCAGGGAGTTCAAAACTGTCCTTAATAAGTCAAAAGACCTAAAGGTCTAAGGCTTGGCTACTGCAGGATGTTTTGGCCTTGGTAGTGGATGTTTTATCTGAATAACAACAGACTTGGGCTCAGGTTTTTTTACTCTTGACCCTGAAGGCCAGATAACAGGTGTGGTTAACAGATGCTTGTAGGATTAAGGGAAGAAAGTTGGTTTGCTCCTTATACATGATAATAGAATTCTTCTGCCATGTCTCCCTTTTGGTTGGGGTACTTAAGAATATTGAGGCATTCGGTATTCACTGAATTGTCCTTCTGATTTTACCCTGTGTTTCTGTCTTCAGCTGCACCTGCCCTTTCTCAGTCCACACACTCTCTTAGGTACTAACTGGGCAAGTTGGCTGGTTCCAACTGAAGTCCCACAAAGACAGGTTGCCACAGGGAAGAAGAAGAGAGAATGAGGGAAGAGGAAAAGGAGATAGATGCCCAGGGATAACTAGTCAGCAGCCAGCCAGAAGACATAAAATAGGACATACAGAAATATAGGATAAAAGCCCCGAGGCAATATAGAAAAAGAGAAATAAGTTAAGTTAAAAGAGCTAGCCAGAAACAAGCCTAAGCTTGGCTGAGTGTTCTAAACTAATAACACTCCCTGTCATGATTTGGGAGCTGGTTGATGCTTCCAAAGAAATTCTGGTACAGGCTCATTTTTATCCTGGTAGACTATTCAAACTAGTACATTATTTATGATTATTTAATTAAGTCTTAAATTTAACAGTCATATTTGAATACTGTATTTTTCATAAAAAGTACAAGCTGATTAACTTGGTGCATCGTTTTTCTTATTCTTATTTACTTTTAAATAAAAGAAAGTGAAAAGTTGATTTATTCAATGCAGTCATATTGAGAAGTAGAACAAAGAGATTGAACAAACTCCTCAACTCTAGTATTAGGATATTAATGTGAGATCAGAGTTTAAATACATGGCCAAGGATATGCATATTTAAGAATTCTTGGTCAAGCCCAACATTGACTATCATTATCTGGGCTTCATTCTGATGCTATAAGGTGGTCTGACAAGTTGTTATAACTTTTAAATCTGTGGGAGACAAGTTTCCCCTCTGGCTGGTGCCTTTTTCTTCTCCCAGCTTGAAATTCCCAAGTAATTTTCATTCTTTCAGGGGTTCTTGTCTTCTTTTATTTGCCTTCATCCATATATTTGATCAGGTAATACTATGTGTAAACTATTTGTTATACATTATATTACAAATAGTAACTGGCACAGTATCAAGAATATCATAGTTTCACCATTTGTGTTAATGGTAACATATATTTACATCCATATCAAATTTGGATCTTACGTTCATCCAGATGCCAATCTTTTGCAGGCCTTTCCTACTCATTTGGGTGAATCTCACAGTAGTTAGTAAAGACTACTCTGTCGTACAGAAACAACAATTAAGTTTTGTAGTTCCCTCCTCAACCCATGTTTGGAATTTGGTTGGAATGATCCTGTTCAGGGCTTGGGTATTAAGTCTCAGTTGCAGATTCTTGTGAGTTAATATATACTAATCATTTATTTTTCAAGAAAATATTATGCATTATAGTCACCCACTTCCTAAAGCACCATTAATCTTTTCATAACATCTTCTGCTATAACCCTTGAGCTTTTCTAGGAGGAGGTATGATTTAGTTGTCTGCTTGAGGTCTGAGCACTCTTCAGACCCTTGTTTCTGTATACTGACTGATTGTTGGTCTCTACATTAGTATTTATCTGCTGCAAAAATGATGTCATCTCCCATCTGAAGTATCTATATAGTTTATATTTGTTTTTCATCTCTAGTGGTTTTATTTTACAATATTTTATGCAAAGAATACAAGCAATATGCATATAGATTATAAAACATAATGTTGAAGCAAATAGTCAAAATCACCTAGGGTTTAATCCTCTTCTTCTAAATAGTAAATTAAGAGCCTTAAAAATATAAGTTCCAATAAAGCTCTAACCTCATAAGTCAAAACTGATTATGAAATATCTTCTCCAAACCTTGGTAATGATAATATGCTATAATGGCTAAATTGTACTTGAATCTAAATTATTTGAGGACAACGTTCATATAAATAAAGTGAATTGAAAAAGCAACCGGATTTGTACATACTCTCTATTAAATAAAAATTTTAATTAAATCATGTTTTATTACTTTCCATTGGATTAAATAACCTCAAAATTATGACTAGATTATTGTTACCAAGCAGAGAAACTGTGGATATGATTACTATGAACAATGATACATTCACAAATAATATATTAATTATTCATATGGAAATTATAGCCACATGAATGTTTTCGCTAGCTTCAACACATGCCTCTTACAGACTTTTCTCAACTCTTCAAGCTAAATTCAAGATAAAATACTTAGTGTATGGAAAATTATGGTGATTTGAAATTTCTAATTGTTAGGAAAAATCTGAAGCTCCTTGTCATCTTGTTCATGTTAAAAATAATCAAATGAGTTCATTCTTTTCTGTTTATGTAAAATTTCATTATCCTGATTAACTGTATAAAGCTGGGGTTATTAGGGAATTCACTGAAAATGGTAATGAAATTTAGGAAAATGATCTGAATGTTAACTGAGTTTCTAATTAAGTTGAGAAATAAACATTGATCTTGTTTGTGTATCGCTATAACTAGAGTCCTGATTATTTGTATATCATATATTCACTCTCACATACAAAGAATACATACTATCCTTTCACTTTGGAACCTCATTGGAAAATATCGAATTGTATCTTAATATCTTGATTTTTCCCACTGGTAATTTAAATATTAGTCAATGTATGCACATAAAATTTTAATTTATTATTATAAAAATCTTGCAAATTTTAGTGTACATAGAGAAATATTTGTAATGTGTGTTCATTTGTACTTTTAAATAGTATACATGTCTTTGAATATACTTAAATTCATCTATTCAAGAATATTCATCTTGTTTGTAGTTTTTGTTTTTATAAGATTATAATAAACTTCCTGATCATAGCAGTTTATAACACACATGCAAAATTTTCAATAGTTAATATCTAGAACATTAATACTATTATGAAATATGTGTTACCTCAGGATTGTTTTAGGTGGTGCTTTTCTGTGTTCTTCCTTTCAGATATGGCCCACAGATCAGTTTCAAGTTTGAATTTTCTGCCTACATTAAGGTCTTTCTGTTTGTAAATCAAAAATTTTAAGGACATTTCCCACATTCAGGAACCCATGTCTTATTTGTAGTATGACACAAGAATTGGCATGGAAATAAACAAAGTGTGCGATTACAATTTATGGGAGGAAAATGGTCGTTTACCTCCTGAAGCCCAACCCGAGCTCTGTACAAGTGGGACCTTAAGATTAAATATGTTTTCCTAAGAGAGTGACAGAGCTGTAAGACCCAATGAATTATTATGTATACCTTAGGCTGACCTGAAATTAATCTTTAGGTTATTACTACTAGCTTTTGTTTCTTTTGTCTTCTCTAGAAAACCTCACATTTCCTCCACCTTCAGTTTGAATTCTGTTATATATCTCCTAAAATATTTTCCTATCTCTTATGGAGCATTTTCATGTGTTGTTAGTGGAGATAGGATAGGATTAGAATGAGTCTTGCTGTGTCAGCTCAGTTTTCCCTATTGATTGGTAGGAAATCAATGAGTTTTTAAATTAAATTCTCCTTTCTAATGCAGTGGCACAGGTGGAAGTTGGGCTTATTGACACACTGTTAAAGAGGACACAACATTGCAAAGAGTGAGGCCAACGAAGCAATTTTGTGAGTTGAATAAATCATGATGCTTTTTCTGTAACACTGAATAAAATGAGTGGGCCAGAAGGCTGTCAGCAAGAGCACATGTGTACAGTGTATATCTGTCTGTTCTTTAACAGTATCATTTATTTATTTTCATTTATGTATGTGTATGTGTCTGTCATGTGTGCAGGTGACCTCAGAGGCCAAACAGTTATACAGATACACTGGAGACAGAATTACACATGGTTGTGAGCCATCTGGGATGGGTGTTTAGAGCCATATTCAAGTCCACTGGAAGTGCAGCAAGCACTCTTCTGAGATATCTTCCCTTTGCAGTATATTCCAGTTTGGATATATTTAATCAAGTAAATCTCCTCCCCAAATGTGAAGACATTTATCCAATAAAATTTACTCATTTGTGACAGTAGTAGTAAGACTTCTTAAATATACAATAGATACTGAACTTGGCCTGACTTCATCATCATGGCTTAAAAGCTATTTCATTAGGTAAAATAGTAGGTACCCAACTTCAGTAGCTCCTGATAGACAAGTTTCTTACAATGATGTAAACAACTCAAATACTGTGGCATTTTACTATTTTTATTAGATCTATTTCTAGATTTACCTTAAGATTTATAAAAGTTGGCATCTAAAACAAAGAAAAAATGAGTTAGGGAGACTGATATGTAAACCAACATAATAAGTTTGTAAGGTAATTAATACTGATTACAGTGTACACAATTTATTACATTAATTTTAGTTTATCAATATTATGTATATTACTTTATTATTTAGAACAGTAACAGAGTACAAAATTCCAAAATATTTTATTAGCTCTAGGAAAATTAAATTGTGCTTCATAGATATATAAAGTATGGATGTTGTTTTATTTACTTATATTGAAAATTTAGAAAAAAATTCTTACCTTGTCATTTTTTTAAATTTTCTAGTGAAGTTACAAACAATGTCGGAAAAATCCACTTACCTAAATATTTCTAGTGCTTGTCTTCTGCCCTACATTCCCTCTGTATGCTCATATTTTTATAGTTTGAATACTAAAGAAAGATCTGATCTTATCAGAAACTGAGGTACAGTAAAATAAATTTTCCTGTTCATATTAAAATTTTACTGATTTCTGTTTGGAAACCTGTAGGACTCAATGCATTTTTGGTGGTACAACCAACTTAATATTTTCAAAATATTTTAATCTAAAAGAATTTCATTGACAAAGTAAAAATCAGTGAATAAAGAGTGAGTACAAAATTCAAAACAATTTGTTTAGATTTTGTAGTGTATTCATTCAACTAAAATTAAATAAAAGTGTATGAAGATGTGGGACATATACTTAAAGCAAGGAAAATATACAGTGTGGTTGAAGGATTCATGGTGGATACTTGTATGGAACACTATATCTTCTAGTAGTAACACTATAAAATGGTATTGCTCAATAAATTTAGACTACACCTCTGACAATGAACAATAGATATAAAAAGTGAATTTTTGTCAGTATATGCTTAGTTTACCTCTCAGTATAGTAAAGAATTTATTACCCAGATGTGGTAAAAATAATGTCAAAATTTACATGTTGCAAAGTTTAAATTAAAATCACTTAACACAGACAATTCAAAAAGTTTGCTTCTGGGTTTATTTTTTACAATTAAGTCTGAGCAAAACATTACCCATTCTGTTATGGTATACCAAAAGGACCTACCTAGCAACCTAAGTTAGTGTGCTTTAAAACAGTGTCAATAAATAGCTTATTCTGGCCTTGAGTTTGTAATCCTCCTTCAGCTTAACCCAGAGAAAAGTAGTCTCTATTTGTAGTTGGACCTTTACCTTGGGAATGATGTCTCCCCAATATTGACATGGAAGTGTGTTATTAATTATAAAAGTTATGCCATAACTTAGGCTTGTTACTACCTAGCTCTTACAACTTAAATTAGCCCATTTCTATTAATCTGTGTATTGCCACATGGCTCACGGCTTTTCCTTTTCTTGTTCCTTCTCTGTATCCCAGGGAATCTCAACTTCTTTCTGCCCAGGATCATGTCTGTCTGAGTGTAACGCTTAATCCTCCTGCCTAGTTATTGGCTGTTTAGCTTTTTATTAAACCAATAAGAAGGTGCCTTGGCAAACACACATCTTCACAGTCTATAAAAACATTATTCCACAACATCTTGCTGCAGAGGCCACAGAGAGTCCAAACTGTGGAGAAACTGAAAGAGCTAGGTAGAGAGGAGTCTTCCAAATAAGGAGCTCTCTAGAGCTGCAGCAGAAGGGGAGCAGATGAGGAGGAGCCCACAATACCTGTTGAAAGGAAAGAAGAAGGAACAAATGATCAGTCTGCAGAACCTCCTGACCTCAAGAACGCCTTCTGTGACATCACTGGCAGTTCCCACAACAGTAGAGGAGCTGGTGAGCAGAGCCATGGCTTTGGGCTTGAGGGTGCTGGAGCTAGAACAGAATGGTCCTTACACACAGCACAGTCTAGGAAGGTTGCTTTTGCTGGGAATACGTTTCAGGAGTTAAGAGGTCCAGGTTACCGTGGTTCCAGGCTGGGTCCATATGCAGACATGTGGACACCGCTGAGCCACACAAGCAGCCTAAATTCTGGGCCACTAAAACTCCCCGAGGAAACTGTCAACCAGCCCTCGGTGGAGAAGGTGTCAGTTGAAAGCTCTAGCTAGATCTCAGGACGAGAACTCAAAGGGCAGTTACTGAGTAACAGCAAGGTTCTGACACCAGGCATCTGCCCTGAACCCCAGCCCCAGCTGCAGCCCCAAATTAAGTAATTAAAACTAGTTAGACAAGGCACCCCATCCACTTTTTCTGGAAGTTCACATTCTGTCCGCACTTGGAGCTTCTTCTGTTGACCCAGGCCAACCTTTCTCCCACCCTAAGACTTCCTTATTGAAGGTTGTAAATTGTGTCATGATGACGAGCTAAGGATCTTCACCCTAGAGAGAGGGAAATCTGAGCATGATTGCCTGATTGGTTCCTACTGGAATCGGTCATCCTTTCAGCACTTCCCCCTAGGGGGCGCTAAGATGTCACAACCCAGGATTCGTTCCTGTTATGAAGCACTCACAAGGCAAGTTGCTGTTCTTACTCTTGTTTCTTCCCAGGAAGATGAAGTGGAGAGAGAGCAAAAGCAAATGATAAAGGAGGCTTTTGCCAGGGATGATGTCATCAAAGAGTTCCTAAAAGAGAAGAGGGAAGCTATCCAGGCCAGTAAGCCAAAGGACGTGGACCTGACCTTGCCTGGCTGGGGAGAGTGGAGCGGGATGGACCTGAAGCCCAGTGCCAAGAAAAGACGACGGTAAGAGGAGGGAAAAGACTATCAGAAGAGCAGTATCCCCAGCCCACCCTGAAGTGTCCTCCCCGCACTTTTGACTAACTCCTGAATATTCCTTTTACTATTTGGCTTTCCAGGTTTCTTATTAAAGCCCCTGAAGGTCCTCCGAGAAAAGATAAGAATCTGCCCAATGTAATTATCAATTAGAAGCACAACATCCACGCTACAGCTCGCCAGGTAGGTTCAGAGCATTCTCTACTTGTCTGATTCCCACTACCTGCTTCTCTTTTTCAGAACTATTTTAGTAATCGGTGGGACACCGGAGAGGGATTGTGATGTTTTCATTTTTAGGTTTGTTTACTTTTGTGCTTTTGAGACAGTTTATGCCAGGCTGGCCTTGAACTCTAAATCCCACGTTCTGAGCGTGATCCCTAATCTCAGTACTCCTTGAAGCCTGTGTTGGCATACTTGCCTGGGTTGTGTGATGATCACCAATAGATCAAATTTGTTTTTTTCACTGACTGGCTTCAAGAGTAGCATCACCAGACAGGCTGTGCTGTTGTAACTACTGACAAGGTTCAGGCTGAAAAGAGACTCCGCTAGCAGTAACAGAGCCCCCAAGCCACAGTTTCAACTGGTACCCCGGATCATTCTGCTCTAAATGAGTCTTGCCAATGTAAAATTAACAATTCTGCTGTAGACTTGCATTTGTAGTCAAGGTAACAGAGACCAAAAGGCTTGAGTCTCATGTTAAGAAAATCGGTGGTGAACCAGCATCTGTCCACAAAAATAAAGAGATTTTAGGTTAAATCATTTGCTATTAAACTATTTGCTGTTCTATTTGTGTTGCTGGAGATTGAACCCAAGACATGTATCACATACACTCTACCATTTGGCTGCTTACTTAGGTCTCCAAATATTTCTCGATATTCAAAGAAAGCAAATTTCTCAGAGCTGAGAAACCTAGCTTAATGTCTATAGAGCTGTGTACTTGGACCTACTGTATTTTGAATTAATAGTGAAGAATTGACACTGTACAAGACAGAAAAGGAACAGAGATTTATGACTGCAGTCAGATGTAACGTAAGTATAAAGTTATAATAAATCCTCATTGACATGTTATGACAAATTAGTTCTAAAATAACACATAGGAAAGCAACCTGAGCTGGTACCCTCTTACATGCAGAAAAGCAAGTCATTTGATTCACGGCTATTGGTCCACTTCAGCATCAACCTGATGAAGACCAAGATCCAAGTTCTGTTTACACATGCTTTTCCAGTCATGACACTCATCCAGAAGGCAAAACTCCACAAACAACTTGTGGCTGTGGCAGCAGGAAAATGAGGCCGATGGCTTTCACCAAGTATAAGCAGAAGCAGAAACTAGGACTGGAATTGTGGCTGGGATGTAGCTCTTTAGGTCTACCCTGAGAAACCCACATCTTCTACCCATCCCTGTCCTCTCAAAGTTTCTGCCCTTTCCCAATATGGTGCCAGGGCCTGGAGACCAGTGTTCTAACATAAGAGACAATGAGGAACAATTTACATTCATACCACAGAAATATGAAAAGAAGCTTTTTATCTGGCATACCTAATAATGAATCTGGGAAAATTCTTATTTCTGAAATGGCATCCTGATTGAATTTAACTTTCCTGTGATTGAGTTTCAATTCCTATACACTTTTTTGTGATACAGAGTTTGAGAATTTGTTAAAAGTTATTATGTCTTCCAAGGAAAATGTACAAACATGCACAGTTCCACATCTACTTTTAGCTTCAGATACACTTATAATTCCTGGACTTACACTTCTATGGTCTCTCCCAGTCACACATGCCTAGAACATATGGAAATTTTTCTCAAACAACCCACCAAGTCAGTTCGCAAGGGCTTAGACTTCAGAGTAGCAGTCTTAACTTCTTGATATTTGGTGTTTTTTTGTTTGTTTGTTTTTCTTTTTTTAATCTTATAAATTTCATTTAAATTAGAAACAATCTTATTTTACATATCAATCCCAATTCCATTTCCCTCCCATACTCCCATGTCCTCCACAGACCCCCCTAATCCATTCCCCCAGGGAGGGTGAGGCCTTCATGGGGGAATCGTCAAAGTATGTCAAGTGGATTGGGGCAGGGTCTAAGACCTCCCCTGTGTATCTAGGCTGAGAGAGTATCCCTCCATGGGTAATAACAACACTGATATATCCATCATTCTAAAATAAAGCCGTGAGTAACACTCACTTATCTATTGTTCTGTATAAGACAAAGGCCTTATAATTAATCTTTGAACAATCCAAATAAGTTGGTATTTTATTTTGCCTATTTTATCAGAATAAGTAGATGCAAGGAAGCAAATGTGAGCCTTGAAACCCAATCTTTACATGTGAATATGTGTATTCTCTGTTGTTTAAGATGATTAACCTAACTTATATAAATCTCAGGTTCATCATTTCATCAGAAATTGCAGTCTACACTACTTTAAGAAACAATAGATTTTAGTGAAGCTTTTTTGACATCATGTAGAGTAGTGCCATTAAGACAGGTTTTGGAAGCCTGTAAGTAAAGCTCTTCTAAACTTTAATTCACACACAATGGAAACTTACATGATTATTTTTTCATTTACTAATTTTGATACTAAAACAATACATTTTTGTTAAACTTTGTGATCCCACTTCATAAAATTTGCTGAAATATTTCTGTTTCTTTTCCACTTGAATACATGGTGTCTCATTTATTTTTAATTTCCAAGACCTGTTCAGTCAAATATAGTAGCAATTAGCTCAATAAGGAGAGAAAAAATGTATACTCTACAGTATGTTTTGTTGCTAAGTTGTAATGTTCAGTTGATGTATTTGCAAAAATAGTTTGGATTTATCAAAATAAGAGGATAAATATAAAAAGTGACACTAGTGTCTATGCTAAGAATAAAAATGTGAAGTATCTGTGACAAACCCTAACAGAACATTATTATCTCTAAATCATTAATAATCAAGGAAGTTTTTATGTGTGTATCTGTTTCGTGTATGCATTTGTATTTATGATGTCTCATACAAGTGTCTTTGTCTGTGTATGAGTGGCATATGTGTGCATATGTGTATGGGCACATGTATTGGGGTGTAGGTACACAAGTGTGTTCATATTAGAAGACCAAGATAGACACAGATGCTTTCCTCAATTGCTTCTGTGCTTTGCTTTTTGAAACAAGGTGTCCAATTGAAATTGGAGCTTTACAAAAGTCCCTTATTTGACTGGCCAGAACTGCAGAAGGCTCTAGTTTCTGCTACCCCTTTCACCATGTTGTGCTTAGCTATCAAGCACTTTACTAACTTATCCATCTCTCATTCCCACAGTCATTTTAACTGTTTGATGCATGCTTTATTATCCTATTATTTTTAACATTTAAAGTATTTTCCATGAAAAGCTGATTTCAATGAATTGCTTATGATTTCTTATATTAGTTTGACAGTGATATATCTTATGAAGTATGAATCCAACTATTCATACATTAAATAAAATACATCCCATAATGCCTCAAAATATATTTTATGGAATGATTTCATTATAAGTCAAGAGATAAGTTTTTCGTGGGGAGGCATGTGCACTTGGCCACATGCTTATATGTATTTGTAAGCACATACATACATATGGATATATGATTTATAATATTGACTTGTGGAAGCTGAGCAATCCAATAGTCCACAGTCTGATACCTGGAACTGATAATATGTGTAGATAAGAGATTTCAAATGAGCATGTGCCATATAAAGGCATCCATATGCATGTATGCATATTTGTATGTATTACAAATATATATAAATGGAGGAAATATTTCCTCTAAGGAAGTAAGTCACAAAATTATGGCTACTGAAATATGTTCTGTTTATTTTACTTTGTTTTTTTTAAAAATATAAAGTCCAGGAAAGTCAATTATATATTTACAATCTATATCTGAAGATCTGAGAAGCATATCATACTGACTCATGGCAAAAACTAGATACAGGGACAACTGATAATGCAGTTTGGTATTCAGGACAGGAAAATTATTATGGTACCAGATCAAATACATTAAAACAGGAGAAATTTGATCGTATTCAAGCAAGAGACAAACTTACTGCTCAAGTCAGACCCAGAACAAATTGGATGGGTCACATTCTCTCTAACAGTGAGCTCTATGTACTTTGTATACTGGTTAAAATGTTAATATCATGAAGTGATAAACTCAAACACAAACCTGGAATAATTTTTGAGTACATATTTGATTATCTCATGGCCTAGTAATGTTGGTGTTTTAAATTGACATTGAAAATGTGCTTTTCAATTGCTGCCTATAAGCATCTTTACAAACCATATTTTATCTTCAAAGAAAACAATAAAATAAATTATTCCACTTCAAATATGAAATTATTTTAGGTACAAGAAATTACGTATAATTTCTCATGAGGATAGGTGTTAATATCATTAACTGAAGTTTATTCGTTACTTAGCATCCAGTTATATAAAAACTAGGAAGTAGAATTGAGAACACAAGCACTAGAAACATTTTTCAGTGGGTAAGAGCACTAGTGGCCTTTCTAGATGGATGAAATTCACTTCTCAAAACCTGATAGTTATATGCTGCCATCTGGAACTGTAATCCCACGAATTCTGATGTCTTCTTCTGGCCTGGTAATACACAGAGAAACGTGTAAATAAAACCCACACACATAAGAAAAATAAAGCTAACTTTAAAATAACATCACATATTGCTCAAAGTAATTGTTGTACATTCATTATATCATTTATAACATGTCAACTGAATTAAAAAAGACTATATACACAGAAACATATTGATTAAATACAGGGAAGACATGTTTATGAACATGTTAATCCTCTTTTCTATACATTTTACATTTTAGTGGTGTTGTAAGCCTTTAGAATAGGAAAAGAGAAATCTACTACCCCTAATTGGAGATTTGTTTGGCTTTTTTCCTTAAGAATAGGCAGGACATTTTATTTCCTTGTGGATTTTTTTGTAACCAACAGTAAGTTTCCATTTCCTGCAATTTAGATAATTTCTCCTCATATATATATTTGCGTTATCTTATCCTGTTGTACTGCAGATACCAAAGGGATGTGTGAAGCTTGTTGTTAGCCTAATCAACCAGTAGTCTATTTTGTACTTCTGCATCAAAACAAGGCTTCTTTGTTCATATAACAAGACAAGGTGAATTACTGCAGTCACTTCCATGGTCTTTGGCAAAGACTAAGGCCCAGTCCCTGCTAAAGAAGTACATACACACTTTTCAAGCAGTAAAGAAAAGGATGGGGGAGATGTCACTAGGCAGGACACCATAAACCATATAAACTGAAAACTCGGAGTTGATACTTTCCCTAGCTCTGATAACACCTCTTCTGTCAAAGTTACTTCAGCATTTTTAAGTAAACATCATTTTTTCATTGGGTATGTGTAATTGTTTCAATTGATGACAAACAACCCAGCTTCAGGTTGATATCAGTAGGTATTTATAATTACTGCTCCACTATAGTGAATCTATTTCAAGGTACTGAGTCATATGATGATCCCAGTGAATTTAAAGGGTTTTGGTCAGTTGTCATACTTCTTTGATTGTAAATTCTCTAAACAAAAGAAATGCTGTGTGAAATGCAAAAACATCATTCTTACATGATAATTTTGGTAGAAAACTATATGTATGCAAGATAAAATTCTTCAGAGAGTAAGTTTGTAATTCAATAAATAGAAAACATATTTTCCATAATGAAATATTTAATGTATTCATGGTGTCACATGTAGTGAGGGGATTAATTCAGTGTTTGATGTAATATTATTAGTACAGTATTTGCCTCTGTTCCTCATAGAGTATATACTATGAAATGGCTCTAGCTGAGTCAGCCTTTGTGAATTCACATCCATGTTACTGGGCTTCCTTCCCTTCTATTTTACCGAATTCATTATATAAGTCCACTTAAGTGATAACAAGAATTGTTAAATATCACAATGCTCTTCTAATTGCCTGACAAGATATAAAAATACACCTAAATATTACATGTTCATGATGGTTAGCCTCAAAACTACTCATAATAGCCCTCAATGTGAAATTATACAATACCAACAACTAATAACTATATAAATGAAACTGAACTGATGTTACCATAGAATGAAATGGAATTCAACTATAAGAATAAAGAAACTATTCAGTGCATACTAATCAGCATGAGTAAATTTAAAAGTATCGATTAAAAGACATGTGAAATCTCCACATATGTTTAAAAAGTTCAGAAGATAAATTATGTTAATTTCACTTGTTACCCTTGAAACAAAGACATTTTGCATCTGAGTTAATAAGTATTTTATTGGGTGATGGAAATACATAGAAAATAGATTGGGTCAATGAATTAAAAAATCTGGACATTTACCAAGCATACTAAATTTTAATTACACATTCCTATTAAGTTATTTTCTCATGATTTTGTGCCTTTGCAACCAGTGAATTGGCATATTGTAGAAACTAGACTCTAAAGGTCTTTTCCTTCAGATGATCTCCAGTATACACCCACATCAGCTTCTGAAATACAGTGTGTATAAAAACACTTGATTATTTGTGTATATATGAATATTCTTAGTATTTAGAGTTGTGTTTTTTATTCTTAAATTTATGTTTTTTCCTGAGTAAATATTTATTCTAATATTTCTAATTTCCAAAAGCTAAAATTATTATGTCACCATGTTCACTTGGCAATTGTCAAAAAGTTTGCCTGCAATAGATTAATATAGGGAATGTATAAATATATAGAGTTAAAAAGTATTAATATACAGAAGTATACACATATAAAGAGTTAAAAAGTATAACAGCAAAGCACCTGAAGTAATTTAGTCAATACCAGCAAGTTAACATAAGAGGCATATCTCAAGAAAATAAGAACAAATGGCTAATAATTATATTTAAAGTTTTCTATAGAGTTGGCCGCTAGGGTAGTACAAATCAAAACCACACTGTGATTATATACAATTCCAGTTTGAAAGACTATAACTAAAAAAAAGCAAACAATAGCATCTCTGTATGTACTACTTACTCTTCAGTATTTTAACTATTTCAGTCATTAGAGAAAAAGAATATGTGTGTTCCTTAAAAACTAAAAGTAGAGCTATAAAGTAGAGCTATAATATGATTCATCTCCAGAAATACCAGATATATCCTGGAGGAAATGAGAGAAGCATGAATTAGGAATACTGGAATCTCAATAAATAAAATATGGTAGCACTATCGTAAATAGCCAACTTGGGGAATCAGAATTTGTATCCATCAAATGACATTGAAATAAAATATAGTGTAAATAGTATGTATATAGAACATTTCATATATAATTATATGTAGAGAGAGATATTAGAGCATTATTTAGCAATAAAATTGAATAAACATTTTATAAATAGAAGGCATCATGTTAATCAAACTGAAATAGACATGAAAAGTCAGCTGTCACATAATTTCTTTCATATAAAAAAACAGATGACTAGAAAACAGACAAGGGATTTTTGAGACTTAGGAATGAGATTGCAGGAGAAGAAATGCTGTATAGTAGAGGAGAAAGAAAAGTATTCTCAACCACTGAAAATTTATGGGTCTATGTGAATACCACAATGGCACCCATTAAGTTATACAGTTAACTTATTGAAATAACACGCTGATTTATTAATAATGATAATAAAACAAATCAGAATGTTAGCATAGATTATTGGCGTTGACATGAATATATAAAGTACTATATCATTTCAATATAAAATACTTCCATTTAGTAGTTCTTTACAAATATAATAAAAATTAATAAGAATGTTATGAATATTCATACACTTCAGTTGGTAGATCATCTGTTTAACCTTTTGAAATGTGGTTTTAGTAGAATTGATTATCTCATAATTAGTTTAATGGTATAGATTATCCTACAATATGAATTTTATCTCTTTGTGGTACATTTATCTGGCATTTTTATTCTTTCTGTTTTTTGTTCTAAGGGTTGGCTCCAGTTACATGGTGTTGTCATCCATTTTTCATAGTAATTCTTAATTAAATGTTTTAATTAATAATTTTTATCCAGTTTTTGAGTGAGCAATGTTGTAAACAAGACCCAGGGTCTAATGAGAAAAAAAAAACCTGTTTTTGAAAAATAACACATTTTCTCATTGACAAATTTTGGACAGGGAAATTAACACCTCCAGATTTCTGAAGTCAATATTCTGAGTATCATTTTTTCTTAATATGTGCTAAAGCTTCTTTTTTTTGAAAAATATATCTAACTGTAGTGGGGCTAACAGTGATGGATCGGTGGTTAAAAGGTTAAGAGTTTTACAGAGAATCTAAGTTTGGTTCCCCGCACTCACATGGCTCATAACCATCTATAACTTCAATTTCAGGGCTTCTAACATCTCCTTCTATCTTCCAAAGAACACAAGTATTCATAGAGTGCACATAAATACATGCATGCAGTCTCTCTCTCTCTCTCTCTCTCTCTCTCTCTCTCTCCATAGATATGTATATATGAAAACATTTCTACAAATAAGTTTTAATTTTCATTTTTTAAAATATTTATTTATTTTATTTGAATGTATTTGCTTTGCGATCATGTATAATCAATGTATATATGCCTGGGTTCCACAGAGGAAAGAAGAGCGGCCAAAACTCCTAGAATTCTTGCGACGGATAATTGGGAGCTAGCAAGGAGTTAATGGGAGCTGAACTTGGGTCCTCAGGAAGCGCATGATAACTACTCATCCATCTTGCTAACCCCAATTTTCATGATTTTATAATTAAATTTAAATTTAAAAGCATAAATTCAAGGCATTTAAAAATATTTTCACAGGAGTATTATAGCATATAGTAATTTTCCTTGAGAAAGAGCAAGGAATGAAAATACAGAGATAAAGAAAATCAAAGAAAGGTATAAACATTTGTTTGGGCTATTTCTCTTTGAATACTAAACTGCAGGATACCCTTGGTATGAACAATTTCTCTCTATAAATCATTTAAATGATATTTTTAATGGATATTTCCCTTTCTCAGCTGAAGCATTGAGATAAACTTTTTTATTTGTTTAACAAAAACTATAACCTGAATTATATTTTATAATATAACAACCTGTTTTAAAATATAAGTTGTGTTTGATCAAAACAAATCCCATAGATTGGTGCCTCAGGGCAATATACTACTAATGTTTTATTATTTTGTTGGCATATTTCTTAAACAATATTTTAGATAATCCTGGGTGGAGCTACAATATCTCAGATAGTCTTAATATTTTTATTATAAGATATAAAATATTGTAAAATTTTCTAAATATGTTTTTTATTTTAGAAGCACTCTTATTTACATATCAATCCCGCCTTTCTCTTGCCCTCCTATCCTCCCATGCTCCCCACCGACCCTCCAACCCAATTCCCAGGGATAGTGAAGCCCTTCATGGGAGACCATCTCAGTTCTTCACCTCATTTGGGGGACAGCCCAGGTCATCCTTCACATACTAGGCTACAATAGTATCCCCCATAGGGAATGGGCTACAAAATTCCATTTGTGCTCTAGGGATAAACACTGTCTCCACTGTTAGAGGTCCCATAGACTGCCCTGGACTTTTCGCTGAAACCCACATTCAGAGGGCTTGGTTCGGTCCAATGCTAGTTCCCCAGCTTTACGACTATGGTCTCCGTGCTCTCACAAGGTCAGGTCAACTGTTTCTGCCGGTTTTTCCAGCATCTTCTTGGCTCCTTTGCTCATACCTCCACCCTCTCTGCAACTGGATTCCAGCAGTATGGCTCAGTGTTTAACTGTTGGTGCCTGTTTCTGCTTCAATCAGTTGCTGAATGAAGGCTCTAGAAATAGCAGCCAAGGTAGTTAGTTACCAATCTCATTATAGGGGAAAGGAATGAAAGACAGCCTCTCCACCACTGCCTAGATTCTTAGGTGGGGTTATCCCTGTGGATCCCCGAACATTTCCCCAGTATGAGACCTCTCCCCAAGCCTATACTTGCTACCTCTACCAAGGCATCTCCCTTATTGCCCTCCTTTATTCCTCCCCAATCTCAGTCCAACTGTTCTCCCCACTCCCCTTCTCCTCCTCTTCCCTTCCACCTTCCTCCTCTTCCCCCCCATGCTCCCAATTTTCTCAGGGGTTCTTGTCCCCCTCCCCTTTTCAGGGGACCATGTGTTCTTCTCTTTGGGTCCTACTTATTTCCTAGTTTCTCTGGTAGTGTGGATTGTAGGCTGGTAGTCCTTTGCTTTATGTATAATATCCATATATGAGTGAGTACATACCCTGCTTGTCTTTCTGTGATTGGGTACCTCACTCAGGATGGTTTCTTCCAGTTGAATCCATTTGCCTGTGAATTTCGAGATTTCATTTTTTTTTCCACTGAGTAATACTCCATTGTGTAAATGTACCATATTTTTCCATCCATTCTTCAGGTGAGGATTATCTAGACTGCTTTCGGGTTCTGGCTATTACAAACAACACTGCTACGAGCATAGTAGAATATATGTCCTTGTTGTATGAATATGCATCCTTTGGGTACATGCCCAAGAGAGGAATTGCTGGATCTTAAGGTAGTCGACTGATTGCTATTTTCCTGAGAAACTGTAATACTGATTTCCAAAGTGACTGTACAAGTTAGCACTACCACCAGAAGTGAAGGAGTGTTCCCCTTTCTCCATATCCTCTCCAGCAGAAACCGTCATTGGTGTTTTTGATTTTAGCCATTCTGACAGGAGTAAGATGGTATCTCAGAGTATTTTGAGCTTCGTTTCCCTGATGGCTGAGGATGTTGAGCACTTTCTTAAATGTCTTTCAGTCATTTTAGACTCCTCTATTGAGAATTCTCTATTTAGTTCTGTAGACCACTTTTTAATTGGATTGTTTGGTGTTTTGGAGACTTGCCTCTTGAGTTCTTTGTATCTTTTGGAGATCAGTCCTCTGTCAGATGTGGGGTTGGTGAAGATCTTTTCCCATTCTGTGGGTTGCCTTTTTGTCTGGTTGACTGTATGTATCATTTGCCTTGCAGAAGTTTCTCAGTTTCAGGAGGTCCCATTTATTAATTGTCGATCTCAATGTCTGTGCTACTGGAGTTATGTTCAGGAAGGAGTCTCCTGTACCAATTCGTTCAAGGGTACCTCCCACCTTCTATTCTAAGAGGTTCAGTGTGGCTGGTTTTATGTTGAGATTTTTGATCCATTTGGACTTAAGTTTTGTACAGCAATCTTCTACATGGCAGCCTCCAGTTATGCCAGCACCATTTGTTGAAGATGCTTTCTTTTTTCCATTGTATAATATTAGATTCTTTGTCAAAAATCAGGTGTTCCTAGGTGTGTGGGTTAATATCAGGGTTTTCAATTGTATTCCATTGATCTACCTGTCTATTTTTGTGCCAATGCCAAGCTGTTTTCAGGACTATGGTGTATGTTGCAATGATGGTATATTGGTGAGCATAGTTGCCTTCCAATTGCGTCTTGGACTTTTGACTAAGGTCAAGTGTAGTATCTGTTCCTAACAGTTTAATGCTGTTCATTTTTATGTAAAATTATATACAAGTAAAGTTTTTCTACCCTGATACAATTTCCTCTCCTTCCTCTCCTCTTTTTGGTGTTTTTAACTCCTGGTCCCTCCAATCCTTTCTCCCCCTCTTCCTCTGAATTTCCTGAGCACTGCTTACTGCTTGGCTGTGTGTCTCTGCATCTATTTCCATCACTTGCTGTGCGAAGCCTCTCCAATGATAATTTGCCTAGGAACTGATCTATATGTATAGCAGAATATCATTAGGAAGCATTTCATTGACTGTATTTCCTGGGGTGTTTGGTTCTATCCTTGGTCTCTGGAGTATCCTGCCTCTGGTTCCTGGCTCTGAGTGGTGAGCGCCCACTCAGGGTGGGGTTTTCCAGTTGTGTCAGTCATTAGTTGGTCACTCCCACAATTTCTGTGCTATTTTTACCCCAGCATATCTTGTAGGCAGGACAAATTGTGGGTTTAAGGGTTTGTTGCTGAGTTGGTGTCCCAATCCCTCCACTGGAAGTCTTACCTTGTTACAGGAGGTGACGACTTCATGCTTTTTCACACTTTACTACAGTCATCCTTGTAGATTCATGGGTTTTTCCATTGCACTGGATGTCTAGCTCTTCCCAGAGATGCCCCGCTACATTCCATTTGTCCTTTCCAGCATGCACTCTCTCGCCCACCCTCCTCCCTTCTCCTGATACCTCATAGTCCCATCCCCACGCCCCATACTGAGCCCTCCACCTTCTATTTCTCCTTCACAGTGAGATTCATGTGTTCCCCATTGAGTACTCTCTGTTATTTAGCTTCTCTGGGTCTGTGGATTGTAGCATGGTTATCCTTTCTTAATGACTAAAATCTACCTATAATTGAGTACACACCATGTTTTTCCTTCTGGGTCTGGGTTATCTCACTCAGGATAACCTGTTGTTTATTAAGATCATTTATAATAAACTCTGGTTGGCATATTTCCTTTGTACACTAAAATACATGCTACTTTTGGTAGCATGCTCTTCTCAAGAAAACATCATAATCTGTATGAAAACAGTTTCCATAGTATTATTATACAACTGATAGATCCAATAGAAGTAATGTTACCAAGTCTTTTGGAGAAAATAACTGAATCTAGTATCATACAGACTTTAGGATAAATTTTCCCCTATGCTCTGTCACATTTTACTACAAAGATATTAATTAAAAGTAGCTTGATTATTATTACATGGCAAACAGATCAATCCAAGAATCTGAAATTCTGTGCCAAACATTAAAGCGGGAAAAGAGAAACTATGTAGGCAATGATATGGTTGCCACTTTTAGATTTATAATTGCATAGGGTCTAAGCAACATAAATAAATTACTAGGTAGCATATGACATAGGCAGTCAGACATATGTCAGTAAGACCCATGTGGATAAAGTGAGGTACAATGGTCCTTCTGTTATCCTATAACATGTAAAATTAAATTGTAGGATTAAAACTAATATACTTAATTTTTAAATGAAAACTCATGAAACAAATATTAATACAGGAATAATTTGGTATCACTACACTAGCATATATGTAGGAAATTTTTATCTATTTAAGAATTTGACCAGTTAAATGTTGCCTGAACTGTTATTAGCATTTTAATTTGTTGCATTATGGGGAAGGGTTGTTTTACTGCATTTTACCCTCACTTTCATCTTAATATAGGTTCTTAATGGCCTAATGGTCCATCTGGATCATTTGCTCTATAAGAGCTTAATTCTATGTAGTAGCTTTATCATCTGTAGATTTCCATTTTAAAGTTTTTAGAAACATCACATGATGCCATATTGCTTAAGTGGCTCATGGTAATTGTTTTGAAGTCATTAACAAAACATGCCTCAATTCTCACTTTTATAAGTTTAAATTGAAGCTAATTTATACAGAAGAATAATCAAACTCCCACAGAAATGTATATCATTCTGATATTCTACTATGCATGGAATAAAACATGAACAATTGAAAAACCATTTTTAATATTATCTTTTAAGTACTAAGTTACAGAATTGGAGGTGATGTCCACCAATGTAACACATTTTCCTAAACCTACTCCAGACTGGTACCAAATAAATTAAAACACAAAAATATACATTTTGGAGTCTTATAGAGGAATGTAAACTTGAATACCTTTAAAATTCATATCACAGATACTTACACATAATTATTTTTGCATAACTATTTATAAAGCAAAATTCACAACAAACTTATATGACCCAAAATAGAAGGATGGATAAAGAAAAATAATAGAAGTAACACATATTGTTAGCCAGTAGGAAAAATTAAAGTATACAGTTTTTGGAAAATTGATCAAACTGAAGATAATCATATAAGTGAAATAAAGTAGCCATAGACAAATGAGTGATTTATGCTTTCTCTCATTACATCTTCCTAGATGTTACATAAAATAACCACATAAAATCACATATGTTTGCATTATCAGATATGAAATTGAGTTGATGACTTACAGAAGGAGAAAGAAGAAAGGAAATAGACGGAAATTATGAGAAGCATAAAACATATACATATAACAAAATGTACAATAGTAATGAAAGTGTTTATTCCAATTTCTAAATGAATAAGGATTTTCAAGACAACACTATTTACTTCCTAGGGAAATATCAATTAATAATGTAACTAATTTGTTGTTTGGATTGGATTGCAGTAGGATTAGTGTTAGTTAGCTATATTAGGCCTATTCAGTCAGGTTTCTCTGGAGAGATAGAACCATACTGGAGCAGATTTTTAAGCAGGAATTTAGATTGGGGTTTTGAATTATGCAATTATGTAAATTGGAAGTCGCCTGATGCATCTTTGGAAGGAAACTAGAAGCATAAACCATCCAAACTTCAACGGACACATATGTAGCATAGAAGAAAGAAGTTAGCAGTGCCAATTTATGTCTTTGATTGTTTAGTGGATGACTATCTATCCCACAGAAGTCTCCTCAAATAAAATGCATGTTTTTCTGGGTTTACTTTTTCTTAAAGATTCCTTGCAATCTTTAGAGTAAATTGAATTAATCTTCTGTTCTCATACTACATTTTGCAAAATAACAAAACATTTGCTGCATTTAGCAATGACTTCTTTTTGCACTGAATTCTACTGAAGCTCTGAGAGCCAATTGATGGTGTCTTAGCCATCTTTTACATTGCTGAAATTTACTGCATGCTTTCAAAAAGTGCCAGCAGTTAGAGTACTTTTATTTTATAATGTATATATGCTAGGAATAGTTTAACCAATAAACTGATTAAGTAGAATATTACACATATGTATTAGGGACACCTGTAGGAACACATTGAACATTGTGCCCCTTTGTATTTGCTTGTGCTGGTCATATAATTTGATGATGAGAAAACCCTGAGGAAGGAGCTAAAGAACACCATAAGAAGGAACGGAAGAGCACAAAAGTTTAAGAATGCCTCAAGACTGCTTAGGCTGAGGAGACTCAGATTGAGAGTCTTCAGATTGGAAGAGTTTTTAAATTTCTCCATTAGTGCCCAAAATAATTCAGAGCTAGAGGAAGGAGAGACATGTGGTGAGGTGCTGTTTTCTGGCATGAACTATCAATTCCACTAAAGAACATTCAGTAGCTGTGACTACTGCACAGATTTGCCCCAGTAACATTTTATCATAGATAGGGAAGAGTCCAGGAGCTCTAAATACATGCAGAGAAAGAAGGAAAGCGAGACAGAGAGACAGACAGAGAGAGAGGACAGAGAGAGAGAGAGAGAGAGAGAGAGAGAGAGAGAGAGAGAGAGAGAGAAAGAAAAGAAAAGAAAAGAAAGGAAGAAAGAAAGAAAGAAAGAAAGAAAGAAAGAAAGAAAGAAAGAAAGAAAGAAAGAAAACAGAAGCAAGAAGGGAACAGGAGACATAGTGGTTATGTGATAATAATGGGGTTCAAAGGAAGCAAGAAGGTCGTGGGAGACAGTATTAGTCAAGTGAATATGATTAAAATAAATATATACATGCAAGAAAAATGCCATAATAAAATCCAATATCGTGTATTATTAATATATTCTAATAAATTTTAAAATCATTGTTACACAACTAAGATCTCAATCAGTTTTTTTTTTTGTTTTTTACGAGACAGGTTTCTCTGTATTGTTTTGGAGGCTATCAGTCCAGCCCAGCCTCGAACTCACAGAGATCTGCCTGCCTCTGCCTCCCGAGTGCTGGGATTAAAGGCGTGCGCCACCACCGCCCGGCTCTCAATCAGTTTTTAAATTAGATAATTTTGTATGTATTCCTACTAGTACCTATCTTCCTCAAATGATATATAGATGGAGTGATTTGATTCCCTATTTGAGAATGGTTGGACTCCCCTTTCTGTTCCTCTTTCCTTGATCAAAGTACTTAATCAAATAAATAGCCAGTTTGCTCGTGACAGGTGTTTTGCACTCTACACAGGCCCATGTTGGCAGGCACATAATGATTGCCGCTATTTGTTCTGGTGCTCAAGGTATATCCCTAGCCATGACTGCTTCTTGCAGTTTGAGTTAAATTTGACTTTAAACCACTTCTACAAGGAAAGATGGGAAACACTTCCCCCAGGGCTCCAGGAGAGGGAGTATCCTAAAGTGCAAAACAAACAATGTGACCACAATCCTTCATTTGCAGGAATGTTTCCTATAATCTGTGAAGATACCCATTTCCTGATTGAGTAAGTAAGGATTTGCACTCAATTGTTGAGGAGGCTGACAGATACCCTCCTTTACTGACTCACTAATACCAGTCTTTATGCAAATAAGTCTTCTTTGCTTGTTAGAAAAATAGACAGCTAAAAGCCAAATAAAAGTAGTTCCAGAACAGATGACAGTAGTATTGAATAGTAGAAGTAGGACGCTAATGGAGTTGACAGCCACAGAGGATGTGGAGGCATGTGACCTGTAGCAAAAGACCAGTCAGTACAGCTACAGTGGCAACATTAAAGCAAAGAATCGGTAAAAGAAGTAGAAGTAGTTGCCAATCAGTAGCTTCAGTCACAACCTTAGAATAGCAGCAAGAAACACCTTGGAGCTAAAGAAGGTGACTTGATCCAGGAGTAGAGGAATGAGAAATACAGGGAGGTCTGCAGTAGCAGAGAACTGAGACTAAAGAAGGATACAAAGCTGTAAAGTGGAAAGGAACGGAAATTGCAAATACTTGTTACTAGAAGCATTCCAGAGAGCTGTCAATGCTAAGGAACAAAGGTTTCAGGCACCATAAGTCCTGTTGGTGAATTACTGCCACTGCTGTGGGCTGAGGAATCCCTATATTTAGTCCTGTCTAGAAGCGTCAGTGCAAGCCACTCTCAAGGACTGCTGAATCAGGACTTCCAAGGCTGCAAAAACAAGACTAAGGGTCTTAATGCCTAATCATTTATACAATAATCATAATCTTAATATGTTCTACCAGCTGTCATTCTTGTCACTCACATGTAGTCATTTACTCACTGCTGTCAAACGCAAATGCAATAAAAATATTGCTAAAGATAAGTCATGCAAGAACTTCAACTGTCCTAACGAAATTTCTGTCTTGGTTTATCAAAAGAACCCCTGCCAGCTGATTGATATCACATCTGCACAGAAATATTGATGCTTTTTCTTTATGTTAGGAAACTGTCAGGAAAGTAATATGCTATTAATTTGTTACTTTTATAAACCTACAAATTACAACTCTGTAATTCTTTAAAAATTATCAAGTCTTGAAGTTCAAATAAAGCTTTGGTTGTTTTGTCTGCTTCATTGCTTCCTTGTTGTTCTATACTCATAGTGACCAAGCAAAAATAAACTGAATATATATGTCAATAATCACTATTATTAAAACATAGCTTCAGAGATTTTCTGTTTTGCACTAAACATTTAATTATTACTTGTCTTTATAGACATGGTTTGTCACTCATGTTGAATGACATGCTTAAGGTAAAAATAAATCAGCTCTTTGATTAAAAATACAAATAAACATGGAAGGTTTACAAAACATCAAGGTGAATGCAGGAACATTTTATTGTATGCTAAATTAATCAAAACATATTACTTACTCAGTATGCTACCTGTTCTCCATAAAGTAAGACAAGATCACTGTTAAAAATACAAAGTAAAACTCTTGTCACGATAGCAACAAAATAACATTTACAGTAACTGGGCATAAAGAAAATACCTGGCATATTATTTTTTGTCTGAAATTTCCAATTTTAAAGTATACTTTTATATGTCCTTTTAAGAGCAAAATTTAAATTAATGTGATGGACTTCAAATATTTATTTACACATGCATTACCGAAAGAAGGGGGATTTAGGAGGGTCATCATACATCTGCTTGCATTCACTCTACCTCTCGAAGAAACTTGCTTGAAAGTGGGATGTGAACTCACTAGAGAAGAAAAACTAAAGAGCAAGGCTTCTATTTTTTATGTTTAAAGGACAATGCAATCTGTGGACACTTATTATGTGATTGTCAAGTAGATTGGTATTTTGTGAGAATGACAAATGAGGAAAACACTAATCCTGTCTATGACTATAGGGTCATGTAAAACTCTTTGTTTTAAAACTTGTAGAATTTCTACATTACAATTTTAAGCACAAAATAGAGTATCAAATAATGAATAAGTGATACATAAAATAAATAATTTTGAGGTGGTTATTTTTTTTCCTTGTCTAATTTTCTAACTGAATTTCTGCATGGATATAATGCAAGACCATAAATATACCAGCAATAACTGAATAGGAGATGCTTAGCAACTAAATATCTAGTTAAGAATTTGTGAGTTCAGTTACTTTCTACAGTAGGAGAACCTCCAAATTGTTTTCTTTTTTTTTTCTTTGTTTTTACGAGACAGGGTTTCTCTGTATTATTTTGGAGGCTGTCGGTCCAGCCCAGCCTTGAACTCACAGAGATCCGCCTGCCTCTGCCTCCTGAGTGCTGGGATTAAAGGCGTTCACTACCACCACCCAGCCCCAGTTGTTTTCTATAAGAAGATATTGATTCACATTTCAGGGTTAGATTCTTACGACCAGATGAGGTGAGGACAAGTGACTGTGGTACATAGAATGTGCATAACTCACTCGGTCTCAGAGACCTCACATAGCATATGAACTATGTGCTACATTATAAAAGAGTTATTTAATGGAAATATTAGGAACAAACTCAAAGAAAACACATATAGTTGAAATTTCACCTATCACCTATTAAATATTTATGGTTGGTCATTTATTCATTTTAACATCTTTTTCCTGTTTCTGTAAAATTATAATAGCAAATTACACTAAGCCATTTTATATTATAATATGGCTTTAATTGTATAGGATTGTACCACCTTACCAACTAACTTTCTTCCCTTCCGTACCTCCCAGCTATCCTCCCACAAAGCCATCCCATTGCCCCCACTCTCAAGTTGATAGTCTTTTTTCTTTGATTACTATTGTTGCATACATGTGTATGTATGCATTCATGTGTATGCACAAACATATATACAACATACTGAGTCCACACAAGTGTGCACATATATACATATACATATATATTTGCAAGGTTTACCATTCTTATATTCTGCATTAGACAAACAATAAAGGGTTCATCCTTGGACTCTTCTGAGTAGTCATTAGTTGCCTGTAGTTTGTTGTTGGGGGGATAAGATGTCATGGAATTAATTTCCCCCTCCCATGTTAACATGTTCTTTGATATTACCATTGTTCCATTCTTGTTTATGCATTCACTTCTAGAAGAGACTACTTCGCAGCAGACTTCCTAATATAGGACACAGGATTTGGACAATTTGAGATAGATCTGACATGGAAATCTCTTTTCTGTGATCAAGCCTCCCTCCTTCCTGTAAACATTATGTAAGATGCCACAAAAGGGAAACAGTCTGACCCAGATGCAAACCTATAAACCACACCAATTGCCAGCATAACAAGACATTCAAAGAGATACAATAAGTTCCATACACATTCCAGTGGCAAACTAATTGGTGTTAAGGCCCACCCAAGAGGAATTAATGCTTGGTCCTGGAAACCTTGCCTGCTTCCCTGGCTAGTGCGGTCATAGACCTTAGAAAATCATCTACTATTGCCACTTCGCTAGGCCAAAGTAACTCCTTACTACACTCTAAATATTATCCTTTAAGTTACAGATAAATGTTGCTACGACCCCATCATGAAAGAATTAATTTTTCTACAACAAATGAAGACCCAGCAAAGAAAATCATGCTGTACACCATTCATGTATCAACAAATCATAGTGAGCCCCAATGGATACATCATTCCATAGTTCCTGATTCTATGGTGTAGGGGTGAGCCCACAGTACAGTCCAAGGGGCATGGACAGGGGTACCTGGGACAGGTGAGGATATGAAAAGAAAGGAAAAGGATAGGCCTCTCTTGGAAGCCTGCCACGCTTCTCATCTTCCAGCTTGTGTGTAAGTTTTATCCAGTTAATAAATATATCAGTTTCTCCATTGCATTGACTCCCTCGTCAGCTAGTGCAAGGAGTTTTTACCCAGCCCCCAAAATTTGGGCTTAGGGAGACTTCAGCCACAGCCACCACCTCCACCAGGGCACAGGACACAGAGTAGAAGAGTGGATGGAAAAATATTTAGTTTAGTTTTTAAACACTAAAGCATCAAAACAAGTGTCTGGTATATGCTGTGTACTTAAAAATACCAGTTTACATTTATCCAGCAGATACCTGTAAATGCCATTGTATAAATGAGTTGCATTTCAGTTTATCTTATATAAAATTATTCCATTGACTTCAGGACACTTACTTGGATGTATATAATCTATTGTTTAATTAAACAAGAATTCTGTACTCCTCACTATAAAGCTTTGTTTTTATTATTGGACACATAAGTAAATTTGCATTGATCTTTATGTACTGAACTTCAAATTTTATTGAAGAATCATATGGAAAACAGAAAATTAATATTTCAATCATACTTAGACAGCTTTATAGATAAGGCACAGAAAAACCATAGAACATTATGTAATTATTGGATACCTTATTTTTTCCTGAGACTATATAATTTCTGCCCATTGGAAACATAATATTAGCATTTTATAATCCAATAAAAAGTTCCTGAAGTATTGTTATTGTTGTCATTTTAAAATAAAATTCAGTTAAATGTAAGGCCTTTCCAATATATTTAAATTATTTTAGCCAATTTTCAAAGTAAACATAATGTATTTCTCAAAAAAGGGTTTTATATTGCCAGAAATCTGTCAGAAGAGACAGGGGAAATGTACTAGCAGCCACATGAAAAAAACATATTTTAAAATGTTCAAATAATCACTACTATGACAAAAAAATCCCTAACATTCTGAATAAATTTTCAGGACAGCATAAGTATTGTGCAATAAAGTAGTTGCCATATCATACTAACAGGTCTCTTGCTACCTGAGCCCATGCAGTCCTCAATTATGTTGACCTGTCACAATTCAGAAGAAATATCACCCACATTTCCTAGCTTTGGGCGTGGAATACAGTTCCGTGAAAGAGCACTTGCCTACCATGTAGGAAGCTCTATGTTCAAATATTGGCACTTAAAAATATTGGAATTTAATATTGAAGGAAGGATAGCATAACTGAAACGTGTTATACAACAAAGAAGAGCTTAGTTGCTCAGAATTAAGTTATATAATTTGAGCTTCAAATATTACTCTGGTTTTTTAGTAAAGGAAAGAGTTTTCGAGGAAACCAAAAAGAATGGTGAATTTTGTTAAAAGTATGGAAGTCCAGGAAGCAAGGGGGGATGAAGCACTTATGAATAAAACCACAAGCATTGAAGGAGCAAAGTCATGATCAGACTGTTGAGACGAGTGCATCAGTGTGGAAGAAACAAAAGGACACCTGTCAGTGAAGATACAAGCTATAGAATTGGATTAGAATATGTTTAAACAAATGAACACATGCAGAACAGTTAGAATCAATGTCTCATGTTTGACACTATTCAATGGAAGACTTGAACAAATCTCTCTGTTCAACCTAGACAGGGAATCAATGACAGACCAAAGTAAGGATATCACCAATAGACGACTCAGTAAGTTTATTGAGGTTACTTCGAGGAATGAGTGAGGGGTTACTTACAGAAGCAAAAATGGCTCAAAGACTGCCACATTGCCGAAGGCCACCACAGCATGAAAGCTAGTACCCTGGAACACACTGCACAGCTCAGAAGGTGTACTCTCTAGATAGTTCCATTATTCTTTCAGGAATTTCTGCTGGATGCTACTTCCTCTGTTAAGCTACTCTGGTCTCTTTGTTCTAGGCAGCTTTGTTGATCTCTGTTTCTTCTATGCACTTCAGATTGAGAGTAGTCTAGGCAGGACATGTTGTCTGTCAACTGTTCTCACTGTTCTTATATGTTTGGGAATGGAGGATCCTAGCTAATCGAGAGAGATAGTTCCAGATATTTTTCTGGAGCTGTTTTGATGTGTTTACTTCATGAACTTAAGGAACTTCCCTGAATAGTGGGATATTTCATCTCCCCATAGGACTTAATGTCGTTTTGTTGTTGTTTTTATCGAGGCAGGATTTCTCTGTGTTGGAACTCACTCTGAAGACTAGGCTGGCCTCGAACTCACAAAGGTCTGCCAGCCTCTACCTCTCACATACAGGACTTAATATCTTAATAAGCTTGCAACCAAGGTGGAAGGTATTATCTAATAGGAAATTGTTATACAGTATGTCTTAGGAAATAGCACAGAATCATGTACATAATCCAAAATTTTTGCACTAATTACCATTTTCCTTAAAGAAAAGTATGAATAATTAATGTTGAATGAGCTACAGAACATAGTTCAAAAGACATATTTGTCACTAAATATTTAATGTTTCTTTTATTTATTCATTTCTGCACGTGTATAAGTGGGGTGATTCACGTGACACTCCGTGTTTGTGGAAGTCAGAGGCAAGTTTTTTGCAGCTTGGTCTTTCCTTGAACTCAAGACATCAGACACAGCTTCAAGTGTCTTTAAATGCTGAGCCATGTCACTGATCCTAATTATTTTTATTCCCTTTTATTTTGTGTTTGTGTAAATGTATTAAATATTTTTAAACTCACATTTTGATAATAAATATCTACCAAGAGGAAAATAGTAGAATAGAATAATTTTATATCATTTTTATTATTTTTTGTCTAAACAGTAATCATAATATAGAACATGTCATTTTTATAAAAATTTAATTTTACTCAAACTACTAAAACAATGAGACAAATATGAAATCATCAAATGACTCCATTCCATATTAAAAACAGAGTCTGTCTTGAATGATTTAGAGAAAACACTCCAGTGATATTGTGATGCATAAGCAGGTGTAGATGTGAGATACTGTTTCTTTAACACTTTATCATTTTATGACATTTTAATTTCCCAGTGAGTATGATTAATATTACTTGGAAATAATTTATCACTAACACTAATTCAAATGTTAGATCATCTCTAAAAATCAGTTGGCAGTGAAACTGATATCCTACTGATGTCCTACCAATTTAATACATTAACATACACTCTCATTAATACCATGTTTATCCTTGTTGACAGGTATCACGTTTCCTGGTTTTCAAGAGTGTGTCCCTTTAGTTCAAAGACATCTTGGTCTTTCAAAAAATAAATTATGCTAAGTCAAGAGACTGATGCACACAAGCTTGTTCCTGTCCACGTGTTTAAAGCAATCAAAAGTTGAAGTGTTCCTGTTGTGTTCCTTCTGCTATGAAAGGATTAATACAGTGAATCATGCAGTATGGTAAAATGGAAGTCTCACACTTTGTTTTCATTTCTCATTAAATTTCATTTGAAGTCACATTAATAGTAGGTTATGTATAAACGCTGAAAACGAATAATTTGCCAAGAACTCTACACTGTGTACAAGATTTGAATATGTCATATTGCTTATTTTTAGAGAATCAACATTCCTAATGGCTTCTAACCAATAGGTTAGTCTTTTTGCATAAATCAATATAGATACAGGAAAGTGTTTTCTTGTATAAGACAAAAGATTCCCTATAAATACCATTTTTAAAAAATGAATATCTATACCTCATACAATGTGAACAGAAAGATATAGGCAATGGTTCTATGATGCATTAACAAAAAGAACAAATAACAAAATCCTGAGATTACCCCAGTTTCTTATGCATGCAGTATTTATTTACAATGGCTCATTTAGGCCTACAAGCAGCCTAAGTCATTCATAGGGTACTGACCCCAGTGTTATAGCCATAAAACTTGTCACAAAGAAGTTTAGTCTATAATCTACAAATATTTATATATATATATCAGTATTTATTATACAGTCAGTATAAGGAGTGGAGAGTTTTGGTGGTCTTCCACTCTCATAGTAACACAAATAAATCTTATAAACAGGCTCAAATATTTCTATTTTTGAAGAAAATATACAGACATGTACATTAGTCTTTGATCTCTAAGAATTCGGTAACTTTTCATAATAATATAGATGAACTTTTGATTGAGTCAATGTCTTACTACAAGGCTTAAAACTAATAGCCTTTTGCTGATGAAGCTCTAATGTACTTCTACGCATAGATAGTTACCAAATGCAATTTTCTTTGCTACAATAAATCACCACCATATGAATGGTTCTGAGAAGGAAATCTAGTTATTGTCAGGTTGCATAATGTTGTTGTTGTTTTATCCTGAAAAATATTTAACACCACCTGAGGAGAATTGTAATTGGATTAGAATTCCCAGGGTGTTACCCCAAATTTTTGATGTAAGAACTGAGATGATTAATATAAAGAGATGTGATGTGATTCCAAATTAAGTATATTGAGTCACTGGGAAAATTAACCATCAACATTGCTGGATCTAGCCTGTGGTTCTCAGATGGGAATGTTTCATGGGTGAGATCTATAAAAATTTGCTAGTGATTATTCTGTTTTAAAACTGTTCATATAGTATCTGAAGACCTAATAGGGTTGAAATTGTTTCTGCAACTGATGCTGAAAATTCACAAATTCATCTTTGCTAGTAAGTATCACTGGTTCTTTTTTCTTCATGACATCTAAAAAAAGGCATACCACAGAAAACAATTATATATCATTCAATTAGTACCTCTTCCTCCTCTAGTAGATATATGGCATATTAATTCTAATCTTCATATGCATCCCAATTGATATACAAAGAACTTTAAAGCTTGCAGAGTTCATGTTCCTTGTCTTAGTTTGTTAATAAATAGTGGGAATATGATTGTAGATGAGGTTAAAGCAATCAGAAAACTCATATTGTTTCAATTACACCTTTATTTGTTTATTACTGTTTGATACAGGGTCTCAGTGTTTAGCCCTGGTTGGGCTAGAGCTTACTATGTTGATCAGACTGGCTTCAAGCTATCTAAGGCCCACATTAACTGTATCTGCCTTGAGAATGCTGGGGCTAAAGGTATATGCCACCACACTTGGTTTCCATTATATAAGTAAACTGATAGTCAGATGTTAGAAAACATGCCAGTCCCATAAATGTTGAAGAAATATGAAAACTTAATCTTTCTGAGTAACTGTAATACCATTTATAATTTATTCTTTCTTATCAGAATATAATATGTGAAAAAATATGAATTTCTGCTACAAGTCATTATGTATTGAGATTGGAGCTGGTGAGATGAATGCTTATCTTGAAGAAGGGAAAATAATAATCTCCTAGTGATGCCCATAGTTTAGTCTCTCAAACTTTGAATATTACTTTCAAAGAAAATTATAATCCTGTGATTTCAGATTTGATTAAAGCTAGATGGACATTCTATCCATTATTATTATGGAATTAAAATATGAACATGTGATTCCATAAAAATTAATGTTTCAAAAAGTAAGGTGGTAGATGAAAATTATGAAATAATGAAGACTAAAAATAAAATTGCTGTGTCTCCTGATGTAGAAAGAAGGCTATGAGTAATGTAATGACAGTTCAGATGTATTCCAACTAGAAAAGAATGATCTTTATATTATGGTATAAATAATCAAAAGGAAAAAGTAAATGATCAGATAAACAGATTCTAACCACAGATCCCCTAGCAATAAAGAAAAATATGTCTAATCTATACCTCCATAAGATACATAGCTTGTATTTGGCCTATAGAGCTGTGATGTAATGATATTTTATTAAAGATTTAAACAGTGTAACAATTAGGTTGATAGTAGAAAGCTAATGAATAATTGTTTTTTAAAGACTTACCCATCTCCTCTACCTCACATGCTTATATGCATAGTTCTTTTGTTTCCTGCATATTTACTGAGTTGTTACTATGAACACTGACTGTTAAGACTTTGTAAATACTATCAACAAAACATGAATTTTATGCACTCCTAGTCTCTTTTTCCCTCTCTCTCTCTGTTTCTTAGTTTCTTTTTCTTTTCTAATGTGATTTACAGAATCCCTATGATGAGTTGGTCCCTAAAATTTTCATAATTTGCATTGACTATAAATATTATCTACCATATTTGGCACAGTCTACTTGTAATAAACTTCTATTATTTTATTATTTATTTTCACATTATATTAAAAAATCTTCAAATCTATAAACCTACTTAAGATGCCATAACAAAGAAAATCATAGGCTCTAGTGGGGAGCTAAATACTATTACATGGTAAAATTGATATAGCATTGAATTTCCTTCTAAATATTTATGTTTATTCCTTAGGTAATCTTCTATAATCAGTAAATGTGGGTAAATGCAAAAACTCTCAGATGCAGAAGTTGCTGAGAGTAAGTTGCAGATAAGTGCTCAGACTTGAACAATGCATTTATACAATCTGTATAACATTCATGGAATACTGTGGAGAAGAGGGTAGAAACAATTAAAAGAACAAACAACAAAATCCTGAGATTACCCCAGTTTCTTATGCATGCATCATTTATTTACAATGGCTCATTTAGGCCTACAAGCAGCCTCATTCATAAGATTTCACAAAAACCTACAACAAATCATGACATAGATGTGGGAAAAGGTGAACATTTATTTGATTCTGATGGGATTACAGACCATTGTAGCAACTGTGATAATCAATGTGGATGATTATTTGGTGTCTTGATGCAGTAAGAATTAATATCTTTTATATGCATAACTGAAGTCAGGCAAAGTTGTGCATGATGTATTTGAAATAACAAGAATGATGATTGAGGCAAATATTGTTCCTATTAGAATTTTATGAATTTAAGAAATTGAGACGGTATTTGTGTAATGTAGCCAAGTTGCTAAGCTTTGATTTGATTAAAATGATGGTATTTTTTTTTGGTTTTACGAGCCCAGCCTTGAACTCACAGAGATCTGCCTGCCTCTGCCTCCCGAGTGTTGGGATTAAAGGCGTGCACAGCCACCGCCCGGCTATGATGGTATATTTTTTAATGCCAGCTAAATTACACTAATTAAATAATATCCTAGAAACATATATTCTTGAAACATTTATATATATAATATTCATACACAGCAAGAGAATGTGTGAGAGCAACATAGATATAGAGTAATACAATTAATAATACAACATAATGTAAATAAATGGCATATATTACTTATATAGTATAGATTAAAGAATAAATCAAATGCTATTGTTCACAAATTACATGGGTTTGATAAATATGCCACACTCACAACTACAAACAAGATATATGCAGTTTTAAATATTTAAATAGGTGACTCAGAATATTCCCCATAGTCAAGTCTGCATCAGCTTCCATGGAGGATAATGTTTTATTATTCCTCCTTACGGTTGCCTTTTTTACTTAAATGGAATAACATATAAGTACAATGTTAAAAATGGAAACATGCACTAAATAATATTCATGATGGCTCTGTTTAACATAACACAATTATTGGAAGATCCACCTAGTTTTAACTTTTCATTGCTGTTTTGAATCACATTTTATTAGATAATTGTACCATGATTTTTATCACACAGTCACTTATTTGGCATAATTAATTTAGCCTTTGATCATAAACATTTGTTGCATATCGTCATTATGGTTATAAAATAATGAGAAAATGGAACTTTCATAATAAGTAGCAAAGAATACATATCTAGCACTTTCCAGCACTAATTTACAGCCTTCATCGCATCAATGTAAGAACTGCAGTTTCTCTTTGAAAACTTTATTTCACTGTTTTTATGTACCATGAGCTGTAACAGCCCTATTGCATATATTCACTAGTTCATTCTTCACATTCATATCTAGACATCATTGTTAACATATATATTGCAGTTAAAGAAACTGATACAAAGACAGTTTAGGTAATTGTGACTGCATAAAATGACACAAATATTGGGTGTGATGGGGCTGAGATTTTTTATGGAAAGTCTGATTCAAGCACCCAGGCTCTCAATCACTTATTTGGTCTACAATTCAGTACATTTTTATATGGATTGTTTTATGTTCATCATTTTATTTACTTCTTTTAGTTGTCTATTTGTGTTCTTCATATGTTTTTCTCTTGAGAGCATAGGATTTGTTTGGATTTGATATAAATCTTTATATACTAAATATACTGGCCTCTTTTCTAAAATTTTTTTCAAGTAATTTTCTAGCTTATTATTTGCATTTTTACTTAGTTCAAAAGTTATTACAAAGGTATTTAATTTAATGCACTCAAACCTGAGTTAATACTTGAGATTTTCTTATCTATTTCAAGGTCATTTAAATATTTATCCATATCTTATACCTTCTCAATTTTAATATTTATTAATATGGATAATGCATTTAATACAATTCTTTTATTAAATTCTTAATTCATCTTCACCTAATAGGTATATACATAATGAAGTGATTTAAATTCATTTTCTTCCTAAATATAGTCTATTGCTTATTTAACAAATTGCCAGAAAATTACTGGCTTAAAAGTTTATAATTTTCTTCTCCAATCATAAAAATCTAAAGCCTGAAATGAATCTTACTAGGCTGCAATCAAGGTGTATAAACAGTACTACATCTCTGGTAAAAGTTATAGGGGAAAATCTCTTCCCTAGTCTTGTAAAAGTTGCGAATGCTGTTCCTATTTCTTGTCTCTTCTCACCAGCCATCTTCAAAGCTACTGAAAGACAATGTGGGATTTATTTCATTGTGATGATCTGATCCTAACTCCTTTTCTATCTCCCATTTCCACATTGATGGACTGCTGGCATCATATTTGAACTACCTAGTTCACATAGGAAAGCCTATTTGAAGTCAATTAGTGCAGACACTTAATTATTCTTTTGTATACAAAGTCTAACATATATGCATTTTTTCAGGGATTAAGATGTACAACTTCCCAGAACTTCATGGAACGATTCCTCTTTGTGTATTTGCACACATCCTTATGTGATAAGGAATGTTTCTATTCTTGCTGTATTTAATTTTTAGACAACAGTTGTTTCATCTATTTCATATTTATTATTATAGCAAACTTTTGGTGGGAATAAACTTTTGATGTAGCCATGAACTGAACTTGTGTTAAGAGAAGCTTTTTCTTTGCTAGCCGCTTTGGTTTATCCCCCGCCAGTCGCCTGGGCTCTGCCGCGCCAGCCTGGTTCTAGATCCGCATGAGTCCCAAATAAACACACAGGAGGCTATATTAATTATGAAGCTGTTGGCCTTGCTTGTCCCTTACTGGCTAGCTCTGCCTTAAGTAATTACCCCATAATTGTTAATCTAAGTATGTTTCTTACCGGAGAATAGTTCTGGGCTCCTACCCCCATGGTGGTTACATGTTGACTCTCTTGTGTTTCCCCTTCCCAGAATCCTCCTCGACTCCTAGTCCCTCCTATCTAGGTTTTCTATTGGCCAGACAGTACTTTATTGACAAATGCACAGGCAAATAACAGGACTTCCCCAACAAACTTGAACCATGATTAAGCATTACATATAATAATAAACATACATTATATATAAATATGTGCTATGTGAATGTCTTTTTAAAGGTCCTGAATCACTATGATTTGTAATTTTAGACAAATATCAGATACTTTGGTTTCAACATAAAAACAAAGGAACAACTCAATCAAGTAGAAAATTATAGTCGCAAATTTAGGCAGAGAGTCCTAAAATTAAATAAGTCTTAAGTTTAGGTAGTTGGGTACCAGGAATTCTTGAGCCTTGTGAAAATTATAGCAATTAACAAAGCTGTTACTATCCAAGAAAGAATTCTGAACTTTATGCATCATTAGACTAACTCAGAGAAGCAATTACAACTCTCTTATGGAGTGTTAGTTTAGCTATATAGTATAGGTTGAATGGATAATTAGCAAAATTCCTGAAAGGCAAATAATGGCTTTTTAAACACAGAAGTTTTATTTGGAAGCATGTTTAAAAGTACTTCATAGCTGCAATAAGAGAATATTGATTTTTCTGGTGAATCTATGATACTAGCATCATTTAAATAAGTACTGTGTCTCTTATTTAAAAGAAAAATCTATTTTAAATAAAATATCATATATTAAAAAACAAAAATCTCTAATATAATGTCCTTCTACTGCATGAAAGAAAGTTTCCGCAAAGTTTAATATTTATCTGACTGTACTAGTCAAAGCTATTTTTGACAGAAATCTATATTTACTGTAGTTCACAAATATATGAAATATGATAATAGCTATTGAAGTGACTGAAACAACAGAAATGTAAGAATGAAGTACACACTTTGAAAAACATACTCAGTAGAAATTTGCAGAGATATATGAAGATGATTACTTTGCCAGCTCTAAATAATCACACACACACACACACACACACACACACACACACACACACACACACACGAATTGCCTTGTCCTTTGGAAAGTTTCAACATTTGTCATCCGTCCCCAACTTACAAAGGTATTTCAATAGAATCTCATTCTTGGAAAGCAATATTTCTTGTTAGATATCTTACCAATTATATGACTATTTGTGCCTGTTGAATTTATCAAGGAGTTAGTCAAAGTATACTATTTATGTTTAATATGCCAAATTAATGATATTTGTTATTCTGTCCTCATAGCCATGGATTTTAAGTTGTATTTGGCCTGTCACTAGTCCATAATGATGTTCTATATTTCATTTCAGGAAGGACTTGAAAATATTTATTTTTGTAAGGACTCATGTGCTCTGAAGAATTTTCCAGTGCGTTTGGGATAATCAATCATTTAATCAGTTTCTAATTAAGAATCCTAGACTTCAATGCCTAAACCTTAATGTAAACTTTACAATTTCTGTTGTTTTCAGGGGATACTTTTAGACCCATAATTCATATGTAATTTGATGTTTGTTATGTATTTTTAAATAATTGTTCATATAATTTTGCTAAAATAGAACTTGGTACAGCAGGCTATTTTTGACATGTATAAAGGATTATACTGTATTGTATAAATTATACAATAATCAGTTGTCTCAAACTGAGAGAAATTATTATAGATGTTAATCTATAAATACACAGAGTCAAAATTATGAATCCAAATATTTTATTATATGTCACAAAGGTTGAATTATCATTTGCCAATAATGGGAAAAATTAAAAATATATTTTGTAAATAGTGAGATTATTTTGTATTCTTTTGTGTTCATTATTGTTTTGCACAACTCTGAAATGTGTGCTATTTTTTCTTATAGGTGCACAATTTTATATATAATTTGTAAGCATTTGATTCTTAGAAGTATGTTGATGTTAATTTTTACCTTATTGTGTAAACAAACGAAGTAAGCTATATAATTTTGATACAAGTTGAAGGAAAAAGAACATTTGCCCAGACCTCAACTTCTACTTGGCTTTATTTGAACTTCTACTTGTTGACAAAATACAAGCAGTATGATAAGACTATTTTATCATATTCATGTTGCATTTCTCAAGATAGAGATTATCTTTATTCTAAAAATTACAACAGGAAATGAGTGACTTACACATAGCAACATGGAGATACAACTCATAGTTTATTAACATATTTGTAATTATTCATTTGTGGTCTAAGTTGAACAGTGTGTTTAATTATTTTAATGAATTAACTTTCATTTAAGGAATCTGCTCAATGTTGTGCTCCATAAAACCTTAAAATAATTAAGTCTTGCATAACGGAAGGAAAAGATATATAGGTATATGACACTTGAATCTTTATAAATGGACATTATGAAGAAAATTCAATAAAATGATTTATACTAGATTCAAAAAATTACAGAAATGTAAATAAGATATGTGGCTCTTCCAGTCCAGTGTGTAGTTGCTTTCTGTCAAGCACACTAAATCATGATGTGCAAACAGCAATATCAATATATTTGTAACTTTCAAAATTTTTGCAACTATCATATAGTGTATTCAAGCTTGAATCCAGTCTACATAACCAGAAAATCACATGTCAATGGCAAATACAGAGAATCATATGAAATATAGAGGGAATATTGCAATAATTACATTAAGTTTTCATTCATTATTAAGAGACAAGATTATGCTCAAGTTAACATAGTACTATTTTGTAGGGAGAGATCTTATGTACCCATTTTGGCATGATCACAGGTATGAAGAACGTACGGGGAATAAAAGAGCTGGGAGGAAGGAGACACTCTCTTTTTGGGTTCTGATTGTGTCCCGGAGAGCAGCATGAGGACTGTTGGTTCTCAACTTTCTTAGCTTCTCACGGAAGTGATTTCTCCCTCAATAAAGTGTCATAGGACATCCCTATGTTTTGTAGCTTAATATTTCCACGATACTATATAGATAAAATTAAGTTTAAGGCATCAAACATGCAGTAGTAATATCACACAGGCTTATTAAATTTGCAAATTATTACAAACAAAATTTGCTTGATTTTTGTGTATCATTTCAATATCAAAACCATTCATGATAACATTAAAAATAAATAAAGGTATAAACATATTTGTATATTTTGTATTATCATTAAATAGAAAATATTTAATAAACTAAGAAATATGAGGCTCATAGATGAAATTGTTTCTTATGTGGAGTTATAGATTTGATACAAAATTCTAAGAATAAATTCCAAAATGGGTATGTTTTTAAAATTCACACAAAACTGCTAAAGAACACTTTTGGAAAAAGGGGAAATTTTCTATTGTATTATAAATATGTAGAAATCATGATAATAGACTTTTTTGGTTCAAGACAGGGTTTCTCTCTGTAGCTTTATAGGACAGGCTGGCCTGGAACTCATAGAGATCTGCTTGTCTCTGCCTCCCTACTGTAAAACCAGTATAGTGGTTTCTGAGGAAAACGGGAATCAGTCTACTTCAAGAGATCCAGCAATTCCACTTTTAGGCATATATCCAAAGGAGGAACATTCAAACCACAAGGATATGTGTTCAGGTATGTTCATAGCAGCTTTATTTGTAATAGCCAAAACCAGGAAACAACCTAGGTGCTCCTCAAACCAAGAATGGATAGGGAAAATGTGGTATGTTTACACAGTGGAATGCTACTCAACTGTAAAAAATGATGACTCATGAAATTTTCAGGCACATGGAACAACCTAAGTGAGGTAACAGAGACTTGGAAAGACAAACATAGCATGTATTCACTCATAAATGGATATTAGATATAAATCAGAGGATAACCGATCTATAATCTCCAGCTCCAGACAAGATAGGTATCAAGGAGGACCCTGAGAGAGACACATGGATCACTCTGGGAGGTTGTAGTAAGGGGGTGAGTAGGGGAAAGGGAACAGGAGGGAAGGAGAATGCTGAGGTGGGGAGGGATGCAGTAGAAATGACAGAGATAACTTACTAGAGAGAGCCACTATGGGCTTAGAGAGAAATCTAGTGCTAGGGTAACTCCCAAGAATCCAGAAGGAGGACCCCAACTAAGACTCCTAGAAATAGTGGAGAGGATGACCAAATTGGCCTACCCCTGTAATCAAGTTGGTGAATGCCACAACCACCACCCTGTAATCAAATTGGTGAATGCCTCAACTATCATAATAGGGCTTTTATCTAGTAATTGATGGGACCAGATGCAGAGATCCAAGAACAAGCACCTGGCTGAGCTCTGGGAATCCATTTGAAGAGAGGGAGGAGGGAATATATGAGCAATAGTGGTCAAGATCATAATGGAGAAAGCTACAGAGACAGCTGAACCAAGCTTGTAGAAACTCATGAATTCTAGATCTATAACTGTAGAGACTCCAGGGGCCTCAACTGTTGACTCCTATTGGGAGCCTTTACCCATGAGGAGGAGTGGGCTGGGGGGGTGAGGGTGGTGAGGGAGGCCAAGTGGGGGCAGGAAGAGGTGTTGGAGGGAGAACTGTGATTGGAATGCAAAATGAAATTAAACAATAAAAAATGGCAAAGAAATGAAAAAAAATAAAGTCCCATTAAGTGGTAGACATGCCGTAATGAAATAAATGTATAGAGTAGACCATACTTTGTAAAAAAATAATGAAATGCTGAGATGTGCTAGAAGGATGGACATTGAAATTATTACATAAAATTGGACAGATATAAAAGTCTTTTGTTTATATTACTCCATGAATATAAATTGTTTAGAATGGGAAAGTATATCAAAACATGTTGATTTTTGTTGGTGGCTAAGAAGAGAAAGGTGGGGTTTCACTGCTTATGTATGTGAGGTTTGCTTTGGGATGATAAAAATCCTTAGTTATATGGATGATTGAAGATACACAACTTAACTAGCAAATATACTATTTAGACAAATTTAATAAAATTAGTTAAAAATTATTTTGATAATGCTAGGCATATGTAACAAGCAGAATTTGTAGTACATTGATATTTGGACTATTAAAAAGTAGATACAAAGCAGAGGTTTGAGAGAAATTAGAGTAACACTCATAGAAAACTGAGGTTTTGTGCCAAATTGTATTAATTGTGCTAGTTGTACCACATGTGAGTATCTCTGATCAAAGCAATATGTCTAGAAATTCAATATGTATAATGAAAAGTTTATTGAGTTTTTGTTATTCTGTTAGTGAACAGAATTAAATTATAATGTATCAAGAGAAATATATGTACATTAAATAAATAATTCTATTTAAGATTATGAAAATGAATCATCGAATTGATAGGTGGGTAATTAAAAGGAAAAAATACTTTTGAGAGGAAGAAGTACAGATGACCAATAGATAACAAATGTTCTATGAATTTAATCACGGGTAAATTCAAAACTACTTTGAGATTAAAATTTGACCCTGTGACAATGGCTAATACTAAAATAAAGCAACAAAAATAGTGTTGAGAATGGGGTGATATGTGGGGGCTTTATATATTTAAAATGGTGGTGTAAAGTACTGCAGCTACAATGGAAATAAGAATGGAAGTTCATGAATATAACTTACCCTATAATCTAGCTATATGACCCCAAGTAATATGCCCAAAGGAATTGATGCAAATGAACTAAAATTATATCTTCTCATCTATGATTATTTTGTCACTGATACAATAACCAAGCTATAGAATTATCCTTTATGCCTATTAACAGAAGAATGAATAAAGAAAATGTGCTATGTCCATACACTGGAGTTTTATACGGTACGGAAGATGAACAAAATTGCATTTGTAAGAACATGCACTGGAGGTCATTATATTAAGCATGACAAAAGAGACCCCAAAAGAAATTATGTTCCCTCTTCTATTTAGAACATAGAATTCACATACTTAAGCATGCAGACTTAGAGAAGACAAAGAAGCAGAAGGTAGTCTACTTTTGAAGAACAAGGGAACTATGAGGCAGTGCAAGGGAATAGAACGGGACAATGGTGAGTGAATAAGCTACCATGAGGAAAATAATACTCTCAGCAGTCTAACAAGTGATATATTAAATAAAAATAAAATAATTTTATATAAAAATCTTTGGCGATTTTGTGTGGATTATCTACATATGTGTATATTTTTATAAAGATTATGTTGTAGCATTGATAAGTGAATGCTCATGTAAATTTTCATTGCTACATTAGCTCAGATTTCTTTTAGTTCATAGTATAACTGGAGTTATATGAAACACAGTCAGTTCCAGCAAGTAGCCATATAAAGCTAAATTACTTTTCTGGATACTTAAATTAAAGAGGCAAATAATCTTAAGGGCAGAAGAGAGGAGATTTAATAAACATAACAATGTTGGGGAACATAACAAATACAGTAAACTTCAAGACCCACCTCAGATAAACACACAAATTTCACATTTAAATGTTAATAAGAATTTTTACATAAATGTGTTCATGTTCCTGTATATACTAATACATAAAATGAAGAGCATAACTATCAGAACTGAAACAAAATATACATTCAATCTTTTTTCTACTAACGCTTAAGCATATATTCTTACAAAAGCACATTAGACAAGTAAGGCAGTTAAAAACCGAGCTAAAAACTACAAATATATTTGCTTTCTGGTGTCATGTTCTTTGAAGAAAACAAATTTATTGTTTATCTTCTATCAAGTTGTGTTACAGTAATCTGGAATCTAGCGAGTTTATTTATCAAATATTACAATAAGTTTACCATTTTCACAATTATAAAAAAGACTTTGAAAAATTAAGCTTGAAATTTTTGAGGTAAATATTTAAAGGATGCTTGGATATATTTGAAAAATAAGAGGAATTGCCAACACACACACACACACACACACACACACACACACACACACACTCGCACGCCAATTTTTCCCCCTCCACAATTTAGAAAGGAATACTTATTTTTTTAAAGAATATATCCAAATTTGTTTATTCAATTCACTTATTAATGGACATCTGAATTGTTTACAGTCTTAGGTAGTTACAAATAACATTTCTATGAATATTTGCTTGTAAACATTTTTTATTTTAATTTTAAATAGCTTGTTTTACATGTCAATCCCAGTTCCCTCTCCCTGCCCTCCTCCCGTGTTCCCCCCACCATCTCCCCCATCCTCCCACACTATTGCCAATTCCTTCCACATAGGGGATATCTAGAGTCTATAATTTCATTCAGGGTAGGGTCCAGGCACTTCCCTAAGAGTCCAGGCAGAGAGAGCAACCCTCTTTGTGTTATGGACACACGATGTCTGTTAGTATCCTAGGGATAAACACCGATCCACTGCTCAGGACCCCATAGGTAGCCCAGGCCTCCACATTGACTCTCACATTCAGGGGGTCTGGATCGGTCCCATGATGGCCTCCCAGCTGTCGGTCTGGGGTCCAAGAGCTCTCCCCTGTTCTGATCAGCTGTCTCTGCTGGTTTTGCCAGCCCATTCTTTGCCAGTTTGCTCATCGCTCCTCTCTCTCTGTCATTGGGTTCCTTGGGTTCTGTTCAGTATTTAACTGTGGGTGTTTGTCTCTGCTTCCATCAGTCACTGGATGAAGGCTCCAGGATGGTTATAGACATCAAGTTCACTATCAGGAATGGGCATTCGAGATGGTCTCTACACTATTGCTTAGCTTGCCAATTGGTGTCATTCCTTTAGATCACTAGAGGTCACAATGGAGCCTGATCTGTCTTCTAACCTATGAATCCCTCTTCTCCCTATCCTACCCCCCCCAGTCAACCTTCCTGTTCCTCCATGACCTACTCTCTCTTCCACTTCTCCCCCTCTCTATTTCCCAGGTCCCCCTCCCCCACCCCTCGCCATGTTCCCCATCTATTCAGAGGATCTTTCCTCATTTCTCTTCTCTTGTGTACCATGCATATATTTTAGGTTCTTTCCTGTTTCCCAGACTCCCTGTCAGTGGAAGTGCAGACTGGCACTCTCCTGATCCATGTCTAAAATCCATATATGAGTGAGAAAGGAATACTTATTTTGTATTATGTTATTTAAAGAGAATCAGACAAGAATAAGGCTTCATACATACCACTTTCCAAGGTGACTTCAGTTTTCTAAACTTTATGATTAGTTTGAATCCTATGTAGGTGGTACTCATTAATGAAAAATACAAGGAAATTCTCAGAAATGATAGGTTACAGGTACAGAAAAATCATTCCTAATGAGTTCAACTCAAAATGTGATTGCATTATGAATATAGAAAGTAGAAATAAAAGTGATTGAGCACTTTAAGGAGATTCTAAACAGCAACTCAAAAGCATTCTTTCAAAAGAATAAAAAATACTTATCAAATTTTAAGGAAATAAATCGAATTTTTTTCTGTCCTCATATTAAAGGAAACAAAATATGTGCCTAGAACATGAAGATAGTGAAATAATTTGAAAAACAAAATAGGCAAGTTAGTAAAATGTAAAATAATATTTTCATTTAAAATATTATTGAAATTAGATTGTTCTCTTCAATCCCAGCACTTTGGAAGCAGAGGCAGGTGGATCTCTGTGATACCAAAGCCAGCCTGGTCTACCGAGTGAGTTTCAGGACAGCCAAGCATACACAGAGAAACCATGTCTTAACAAAAACAATTCTCACATTCAATCTATGTTTCCTTGAAGTACTAATATGTGTTCTCTTTTAGAATAAGAGACATATAATTAAAAGAAACTGTTAAAGCATAGGCTACCAAGTTCTAAATCTAGACTTTTTCATTCAACAAAATTGACTTGGGGGGTCCCCTATTTGCCATTTGTAAATAGTATCTAGGTGATGCTAAAGCTTATGTTTAATGAACTGAAAATTGAATACTGTTTTGAGAACAGTAGCTAAGGCAAACAATAAAAAGGCAATTATAATTTTATGTGAATGAACGTATTTGAAGGAGAAAGCATACATTGCCATAGACATAGTGTTAACTTCATTGGTTTGATGTAAAAGATAAAGAAAGTCATTGATGATGTTTTAAGATTTTTGTCATAAAAAGGACTAGAACTGAGAAATTGTTGTTTGGTGTAGGTGATTGCATGTGAATCCATAAGATCCTGAATAAAGTATGTCAAGATTTATTACAAAGCACTCAAAAATAACAACAAGCTAGAGAACCACCAAGGTCTTCTGTTTTGCCCTGGAGTGAATGGAAACAGCAATATGATCTCCCAACACACAAGGGAGAGAACACCTGCCCTTTCTTAATTTTAAAGGAGTTACACCAGTAGTAGACAAGAATCCGCGCCTAAGGCCAGTACCCCAAAAGCTATTGGAAGAATGAATTCGCACAACAGTTTTGTTATCAGAAGATTTGGAGAGCTACATAATGAGTGCAATGCATCTATCTTCTTGGATTTTTAGTTTAATTGATAAAGAATTCTAAGTGGACCAAATATATTGCTCAAGGTCAATTTTATAATAGTTTGAGAAGGAAACAATACAACTTGCAGCATGGTAAATAAAAACCCAGAGACTGATACTGGGCTTCAAGTTTCAATCTGAAGATCAGAAACGCAAAGCAGGTGGTCACTAGCTCTCACACTACCTCAGACTGAAAGGGGATACTGGTTCGACCAAAACTCAAACTGCTGCCTCTCCTCAGCATGGTTGGAGAATCCTGAGACTTCAGAGTCTTCCTGTCCTCAACATGACTAGAAAATGAATGCCAGCTCTGAGAGCTTGCTCCTGGGTCTTATATACCTCCCTAATGATGAAATTAAAGGCATGTGACCCCAAGTGCTGGGATCAAAGGCAAGAACTCTATCACCATACAGCAAAAAAGCAAAAGACATGAAATATCTTCTTTTATTAAGTTAGCAGATTTGTAACTAATCACTGAAGATCTTTCACATGAGCAAAGTGAAGCCTTTTACTCCCAGACAAATCATTCTCAGTAAGGCTACCCTTTATCCTTTCCAGACATCCACAGCTTTTACAGTTTCTGAAAGCATATCAAAGCATTTGTACTTTTGAAGGTATCAGTTTGCATATAGTAAACAGAAACATTTACTGGCTATACTAAGAAATATTTATAGTTTTATCCATTTGTATAATAAGTGGGAATATTGGAAATACCATATCCTAATTGGCTTACTTTAAAGTTGTCAACAGCACTACAGAAAATAACTTTTACCCCACCCACACACCTTTCATAAATAACCTTGTTCTCTTTTCCTACACATGACTCTGTAAAACTATTACAATAGTATAGGGGCTTTCCAAAGAGTGAATACTTTCAGGGTTTGTCCACTAACAACTACAATTTATCTGTCTGTCTGTCTGTCTGTCTATCAATCAATCTATCTATCTATCTATCATCTGTATTTATTTTTATGTGTCTGAGTATTTTGAATGCGTGTATGTTCTGGATACTATGTGTAATTCTGGTGCCCTTACAGGTCAGAAAATGGTGCTGGAATTTCTGTAACTAGACTTAGAGATGTTTATGAAGCATTACGTTGCTGGAAGGAATGAGAAATGGGTTCTTTGCAAGAGCAGTAAGCACATATAACCACTGATTCATCTATCCAGTCTATACTTTAAGTGATGATGTGCATTTGCATATCATTTTTACCCTTTGGGGTCTTTATTGGTTTCATTTTCTCTTCCAGTTAAAAAAAACTTAAACGTGGGGAGAATCTCAGTTACAACAAATTGTAGTGTTAAATGTCAGACACCAGACAGAAGCTGTCAATGTAGAAATGCCACAAATAGGTTAAATCATCCATGGCCTTGCCAAGAGGATAACTTATTTGTGCTATTCTCAGATCTTCTCGCCAGAAGTCACATGCCTTCCTGAACATGATCAAAATATATTGCTTAATAGTTTTCAACAACAACAACAAAGAGTGAAAAATAATACCTACAACAAAAGACGCACAGAAAGGCATTGCAGATGGGGTAGCCGAGAAAACGAAAGCCTGTTCTTTCTTAGATGACTGAGAGTTGTCTTTGAGTTGATCTTCCTTCCACAATTTATGGTGGATCAGTTTGAATAGGGGCAGGGAAGCTAATGGTTCACAAGTTTGTGGGTGAACATGACATGTTCTGCTCTTGAAGTTGTTGGTTAGGTCCAAAACAGGGAGACTTTATGATCAAGATTAAAACATACTAGGTCTTTTATTTTAAACAATCAGCCTTTTGTTTCAGGTCAGGAGTGTCAGGAAGAATGCAGTTATCTTGGAGTTATCTTGGGACTTCAACATATTTATTATCTAGTAACGTAGTGAACTACAGAACTATAGTTATGTCATCTCATGAAAGTATTCATAAAACTACTTTAAGTGCTAAAACTATCTTGGGTAAAATTGGTCTTTGGATCATCCATAAATTCCTAAGGAAAACTGGCTGGGAACCAGCGCTAATTTCCTAAACAATATGACCCAAAGATAAAGCTTAACTGGCTGACCATTTAATTATCTCTCTGCTTCTGTAAACAAAGCTTGCTTGTTGCAGATGTCAAAGCTGCCTGTCTGTATATGTCACGATACGGTTTTTTGTTTTTTGTCTAATGCAAAACTGGAGATCAAGGCTGCTTCCCACTAATCTTCTTGGGAATTCCTACCAGTGATTACTAAAGACTTCATTCTACTTATTCAGGCCTTCACAAGTTCATTATCCTTCTATCTACCAGAACATCTATCTAAGTCATGGACATTCATTATGTTTACAATATAAATTAAAATACAGACTATTACTATTAGTGACAAAAATCACTACAATTGGGATATTGATCTATTGCCTACATTCATGAAAATGAAATGATACCTCAATCCATGAAATATATTCATGGGAATGTTGGGTTCTCAGTTTAAGAAACTTCTATCATTAGAGTTATCTGTACACACAACTATCAAGGAAAGTAACACTGGATTGAAACTGAACCATTTCAAATACTTGAGAACATTATAATAATAAAAAATACATTTGAAGAGCATTCTAATCACAACAAACAGCTAATGAAATACTCCTGAGTTTTATTGGTAACTTTTGCCATGGAAACAAATTTGTTTTGTGGGTTTTTAGCCTCATTAATATACACATTTTTCAAAAAGACTCTAAAGGAAATTCAAAAATAATTTTATTTATTTTGGAGAGAAAAGCAACAAAAACTACATAGCAACTAAGCTGGCAGTATTGTAGCCTAATGGATGATGGGAGATAGAGAAAAGGAGGAAAAGCAGCTATTGTATTTTTCTTTACAGTGAAGGTCTACAAGCACACACCAGGCAGAAGGAGAAGAGATGTTAATTCCATCAGGCAAGAATATGTTCATTACTATAATTTTTGAGCCAAATTTATTATTAAATACTTGCCAAGTTCATATTCAAGAGTCTGAGAGTAGAATGCAGAATTACATTAGACTGGGATTCTCAAAGGTGATAAGTACTTACTGCCTTTGTACAATCAGGGGCAAGCATACATCCTGATGTAGTTCCTGCCTACATACCTCCCACCTATGTGTGATCAAATACATTTTGTGTAGTTGGGGCAACCAAACTTGTTTACCTAAGTGAAAACATGAAGTTTGTTATCTGACATAGACAACATTACTCCCAGGATTGCAGAATGTTATGTGCCCTTGGGCAAGTTTGGATTATAGGTTAGAGACATTTTTATTTTATAGATATCCAAACTAATTTAAACTTAAACCATAACATTATCTCTCACAGGGACAAATAAGTCTGAGAATGTATAAGAAGACTCAGAATACCTAGAAAAGTATGCATAAACTTTTTTCTAAAAGAAAATGTAATATAAAGAGGGAAACAGAAAGCTTTATGTTATTTTATTTTATTTTTTTCTAGTTTGAGTAGCTTATAAATTGCAAACAGATGTAACCACTGAGCTTCAGGGAAGGATAAGTATTTTATCTTATACTTATAAGTGATCATCACTCCTCCGTTCTCCTTGAATGTTTCCAGGTAAATAGATTTTGTGGGCTTGGGTTGTTATGGAATCCTGAATACAGGATTGACACTGAGAGTTTAGCTTGATTGACTCTTAAAGGAAGAGATACAGTATACAATATTTCATGTATCTTGGAAGATCAGGTCTCTACCCTAGGCTAGAGGTAGCTTTCGTATTCTATTCTTTTGACCATCAGGAAGATAATTCCCTTAATGGGCCCTCCAAAAGCCAAACACCTCCACAATTTTCACATAGAAATTTAAATCCAAAGAAGGGTCAGCCCTTTGTATATTACCCTAGAACTAGAAGCTGGATACAAAGTTCATCCTTAGTGGTCCCCGTGCTGCATACTCTCTGTCCGCTACATAACATTCCTATTGCATTTGGAGAAAGTTAAAGAAGGCCAATGAAACAGAAATTGAACACCTGGCAGCAAAGCAATTGAAAATTAGGTTACAGTTTTCACAGAAAATGTGATGCAGATCATGTGATGCTTCTAATCAACAGCATTACAGTACCTTTTCCTATGAATGATTAAGGGAATAAAACAGAGTTATAACTCTTTAATACTATATTTTACCTCCAGTGTTGAGTATACCTTATAGAAAGGCAAGGACTGAACAAGGTAAACAAATCTGAGCAGGAGATATTAATGTTCAGAGTAGGTTTCTGATAATAGAAATTATAAAATTTGATTTTGAAAAAATGTTTTTGAAGACTTAGTAGGTAATAATTAATTGATTACATGGAAAACTAGCATAGAACAGGAATTAATAAATGATGCAATATCAAGATTCTCCATATGAGTATCTAAAACTTGAAGTCATCATCAACATAGTAGGGCTTCAAGACATTAGTTTAGACATGTTGATTTTGAAATATTTGCTATATAGTCAAGTGGAAACACTAGGAACTTGGTCAAAGCTTTAAATATAATAACTGTCGGAATTTATATCGTAGAAAAGGAATTGTAAGTCCATAGGATACTCAGAATCTATTAAAAGAAAAAAGTAAATGGTGATAAGAAAGGACAGAGGACTTGCTCCTGAACCCTCAGTATCTCGAATATTAAGGGGTTATGAAGTGATGAGAATCACTAAAAAACTTAGCTGGAGTATTCGTGAAAGTGTATTAGTATGATTTCTGGGAGGCAGCAGAGTGAATATGAATGACCTCATGAAGATAATCTCTGCACCTGTAGCCAGGTGATTAACTGCAGACAGACAGACTTTGTAACAGGGCAAAACAGTGCAGAGATTCCTTTATCCTCTATTCTTACTAAGACATTTTAGATTCAACTAAATTTTGATCTCCTTGATGAGAAGACCCATGGAAAACTACCCACCTTTATTCTAGGACCCCAAGGTCATGATGCCACAGTGAATTTAACTTAGCTTTTGTTAAACCACATTCTTGCACAACCCTCCCCTTTCAACTGCTGAGCAAGATACCAGGCTGTTGTCTTTGTCTTTAAGAAACCCTTATTTTAAATGTGCCTCACTACATATGCTTGGAATAAAGAACTTCAATTTACCGTAAACTTTGTCTGAGTGGCTACCTCTGATGGGCTACATTAACACGGTCACATTTTCTTACTTTTCTTATTAATGTGACAAAATGCATAACTAAAGCAAATTGTAAAGGGAAAGGTTGAAATTTAATAGCAGTAAATCTCTTTTCTTACATCTACTTTGGAAATCAGTATGGCTGTTCGTCAGGGAAATGGGATCAGTCTACCCAAGATCCAGCAATTCCACTCTTAGGCATATACCCAAAAGATGCACATTCATATAACAAGGATATCCATTCAACCATGTTCATAGCAGCATTATTTGTAATAGAAGAACCTGGAAAAAACTAGATGTCATGCAACTGAAGAATGGATGGAGAAAATGTGGTACATTTACTCAATGGATTACTACTTGGCAGGAAACAAACAGTGGAATCTTGAAATTTGCAGGCAAATGGATGGAACTAGAAGAAACCATCCTGAGTGCAATAATCCAGTCACAAAAGAGAAACATGTCATGTACTCGCTCATATATGAATTTTAGACATAGAGAAAAGGAGTACCAGCCTACAATCCACACCACCACAGAAGTTAGGGAAGAAGGAGAATTCTAAGAGAGACATACATGGTTCCCCAGAGAAGGGGAAAGGGACAAGATATCCTGAGGTAATTGGGACCATGGGAGAGGGGAGAGGGAGTTAGGAGAAAAAGAAGGGGAGGAGAGGAAGGGAGAGGAGGACAGGAGAGATCAGGATGGAATCAGGGGAAGAATAGAGGAGAGCAAGAAAGGAGATACCATAATAGAGGGAGTTATTATAGGTTTAAAGAGAAATCTGGAACTAGGAAAATGTCCAGAGATCTACAAGGTTGACCCCAACTAACAATCTAAGCAATAGTGGAGAGGCTACCTTAAATGCCCCTCTCTGATAAGGTGATTTATGACTAACTTATATGCCATCCTAGAGCTGATTAAAGGAGAAGCAGACACCCACAGCTAAACACTGAGCTGAACTCTGGAATCCAATTGCAGAGGAGGAGTGATGAGCATAGGGGTCAAGACCAGACTGGGGAAACCCATAGAAACAGCTGACCTGAACAAGGTGAGCTCATGGACACCAGACTGATAGCGAGGAAACCAACATAGGGTTGTTCCAAACCCCCTGAATATGGATGTCTGGTTAATCTATGGGGCCTCTGGCAGTGGATCAGTATTTATCTCTACTATATTAATGGACTTTGGGAGCCCAATCGACATAGAGGGATACTCTCTCAGCCTAGACACATGGGGGAGGGTCTAGGCCTTGCTGCAAATGATGTGATAGACTTTGAAGATCCCCCATGGAAGCCCTCACCCTCCCTGGGGAGAGGAAAGAGAATGGGATAGGGGTCAGTGAGGGGCAAAGGAGAAGGTGAGGGAGAGGGAACTGGGATTAACATGTTAAACAAGCTTGTTTCCAATTTAAATTAAAAACAGAAAAAAATTAAAGGTAGCTTGTCACCTGCACTTTCTTCCTCCAAAAGTTAAAATTATTCCCACATCTTTCCTTTAGACTTTGCTTTCTGTTTTTTACTTCACAGAGTTAGATGACAAAAATGAGCAGTTACAATGGCAATGTCCTAATGCTGTCCTCCATGTTTTAGCACATTTTGTACTGTCATAAAGTCATCAAAATAGTCAAGATAAGCATAGGTAGCCCTCCTAAATTCCTTATATAAGTCTACTTCTTTATTTTCCAGTATATGTTCAGTAAAACAGTAGTTTAAGTCCCACCATATGAATTACTTTGTAATTTATACAACTTAAAATAAATGTAAATCTATTCTACTAACATGATCATTTTGAAATTTTCCATGTTGTTTCATCTATCATTATTGTTGTATTGATATCTACTACTTTGTGTGTATTCACAAAATATCCAGGAAATATGGGACACTGTGAAAAGAACAAACTTAAGAATAATAGGTACAGAAGAAGGAAAGAAGTCCAGCTCAAAGATGCAGAAAACAGAAGAAAACTTTCCCAACCTGAATAAGGACATGACTAAGAAAGTACAAGAAGCTTATGAATACCAAATAGACTGGACCAAAAAAAGAAGCTCCCTTGCCACATAATCATCAAAACACCAAACATACAGAAAAAAGAAAGAATATTTAGAGTACCAAAGGAAAAAATCAAGTAACATATGAGGGCAAACCTATAACAATTACACCTGATTTCTCCATGGAAACTCTGAAACCCAGAAGATAAAAACACTAAGAGACCACGGATACCAGCCCAGACTACTAAACCTAGCAAAACTCTCAGTCACTACAGACAGAGAAAACAAGATATTCCACGACAAAACCAGATTTACACTATAAATAGCTACAAATCCAGCCCTACAGAAAGTTCTAGAAGGAAAACTCCAACCCAAGGATGTCAACTATACCCTCAAAAACATATGCAATAAATGATCTCACTTTACCAAAAGCTAGAAATAATGAAAAAACTCACACACAATACCACCACCAAAAACGAATCCAAAATTTATAAATGGTCTTTTCTTTTTTTTATTTTTTGAAAGTGTTTCTCTGTATTTTGGAGGCTGTCCTGGAACTCACTTGGTAGACCAGGTTGGCCTCGAACTCACAGAGATCCACCTGCCTCTGCCTCCTAAGTGCTAGGATTAAAGGCATGGGCCACCAATGCCCGGTGAATGGTCTTTACTCACCTATAAAAATACACAGGCTAACAGAGTGGATACAAAGAAAGAATCTATTGTTCTGTTGCATACAAGAAACTTGCCTCATGTTCAAAGACAGACGGTACCTCAGAGATACGGGTTAGGAAGATATTTTCCAATCAGATGTTCCTAAGAACCGAGCAGGTATAGCTATCCTAGTATCTAACAAATTAAACTTCAAACTAACATTAATCAAAAGAGATGAATGTCATCTCATATTCATCACAGGAAAAATCGATCAGGATGAAGTCTAAATTCTGAATATCTATGTATCAAATACAAAGGCACCCCCATTCACTAAAAGAAAACCTTACTAAAACTGAAATCACACATTAAACCCCACACACTTATAGTGGGAGACTTCAACTCCCCACTCTTACCATTGGACAGGACTACCAGACAGAAACTTAACAAAGAAACAAAGGAACTAACAGAAGTTATGACCCGATTGTTAACAGACATCTATAGAACACTCCATTCAAACAGAAAAATATACCTGCTTCTTAGCATCACAGCACACCTTTTCTAAAATCGACCACATACTCGGCAATACAGCAAACCTCAACAGATACAAAAAAAATGGTATAACCCCCTGTATCTTATCAAACCACCATGGCTTAAAATTAGAATTCAACAACAGCAAAAATTGTAGAAAACCCACAAACTCATAGAAATTGTACAATGCTCAATAGCATCACTCCTGGGTGAAGGAAGAAACAAAGATATCAAAAACTTCAATTCAATGAAAATGAAGACACAACATACCCAAACCTGGGGGACACTCTGAAAGCAGTTCTAAGAAGAAAGTTCATAGCACTAAGTGCCCACATGAAGAAGCTAAGAATAGCCACACTAGAGAGTTAACAGAGCACCTGAAGTCTCTAGAAACTTCACCCAGGAGGAGTAGATGCCAGGAAATAATAAAATTGAGAGCTGAAATCAATGAAGTAGAAACAAGGAAAACAATTCAAAGAATCAATAAAACAAAGAGTTGGTTCTTTGACAAAATCAACAAGATGAACAAACCTTTATCCAACCTAACCAAAAGGCAGAGAGAGAACATGCTAATTAACAAAATCAGAAATAAAAATGGAGACATAACAACAGACACTGGGGAAATCCAGAGAATCATCAGGTCATACTTTGAAAACCTGTACTCCACAAAACTGGAAAATTTACAGGAAATGGATGATTTTTGAATAGATATCACTTACCAAAATTAAAGCAAGAACAGATAAGCAATTTAAATAGAGCTATAACCCCTAATGAAATAGAAGCAGTCATCAAAAGTCTTTTATCCTTCTGTGGTCTTTGATGGAGTTTAAGACAGATAGTTACAGTTATAGTTTTTCCTTATTTATGATAAAAGATATGCTACATATAAGACATTGGACTCACACAATCAGGATAGATGATAGAATATTTTCTTTAAATCTTGCTAACTATTGAACTAAATACTGTACCTATAGTTCTTACTTGATAACTGTTTTGTTACACATTTTACTATGTTAAAGTTAAAACCCTTCTTTTTATTTAGACAGAAAAGACTAAATGATGGGGGAAGTCTTCTGTGTATGTTTGTCTTATTGTTTTGTTGGTTCTGGGGGAAGAGGGAATCATAGGATCGAATACAGATCAGGCACCAGAGCGACCTCGAGTGATCTAAAGGGATAACACTAATTGGCAAGCTAAGCAATAGTGGAGAGACCACCTCGAATGCCCATTCCTGATAATGACCTTGATGTCTATAACCATCCGGGAGCCTTCATCCTGTGACTGATGGAAGCAGAGGCAGACACACAATCACTGAACTGAACCCAAGGAACCCAGTGACAGAGAGAGAGGAGTGATGAGCAAATTGGCAAAGAATGGGCTGGCAAAACCAGCAGAGACAGCTGATCTGAACAGGGGAGAGCTATTGGACCCCAGACCGACAGTGGGGAGGCCAGCATGGGACTGATCTGGACCCCCCAAATGTGAGTGTCAGCGAGAAGGCCTGGGCAACCTATGGGGCCCTGAGCTGTGGATCAGTGTCTATCCCTGGTATACAAACTGTCTTCATGTGCCTATAGCACAAAGAGGGATGCTCTCTCAGCCTGGACTCTTAGGGGAGTGCCTGGACCCTACCCAGAGTAAAATGACATACTCTAGATATCCCCTATGTGGAAGGATTTGGCAATAGGGTGGGAGGGTGGGGGGGAAGGGGAGTGCGGGAGGAGGGGAGGGAGAGGGAACTGGGATTGACATGTAAAACAAGCTATTTAAAATTAAAATAAAAAATTATAAAAAAAAAGAAAAAAATTTTTAGGACCGGATGGTTTCAGCACAGAATTCTACCAGAAACTCAAAGAAGAGTTAATACCAATACTATGCAAATTGTTCCTCACAATAGAAGCAGAAGGATCATTGCCAAACTCTTTCACAAGGCTACAATTACCTTGGTACACAAAGACACAACTAAGAGAACTACAGACCAATTTCCCACATGAACATTGGTGCAAAAATACTCAATAAAATACTGACAAATTGAATCCAAGTATCCATCAGAAAAATCATACACCAGGATCAAGTAGGCTTCATCCCAGTGATAAAGGGATGGTTCAAAATATGAAAATCCATCAATATAATCCATTATATAATGAAAACAATCTGAAAAATAGAAACCATATGATCATCTCACTAGATGCTGAAAAAGCCTTTGACAAAAATGAACACCCCTTCATGCCAAAGTCTTGGAAAGATCAGGGATAACAGGATGATACCTAAACATATTAAAGGCAATATACAACAAATCAATATCCAACATCAAAATAAATTGAGAGAAACTCAAGGTGATTCCTCTATAATCAGGAACAAGACAATGTTGTCCACTCTCTCCATAACTCTTCAATATTGTACTTGAAGTTCTTGCTAGAGCAATAAGAAAACAAAAGGAGATCAAGGGAACAAAAATTGGAAAGGAAAAAGTAAAAATTTCATTATTTGGAGATGACTGATACTCTACATAAGTGACTCGAAGATTTGCACCAGAGAACTCCCACAGCTGATAAACACCTTCAGCAAAGTGGCAGGATACTAGATTAACTAAAAAAATCAGTAGCCCTACTATATACAGATGATAAATTGGCTGAAAAACAAATCAGAGAAATATCACCCTTTACAATAGCCAAAAGTAGACGTAAAATATATTGGGTAACTCTAACCAAACAGGTGAAAGACCTATATGTCAAGAACTTTGAGTCATTAAAGAAAGAAATTAAAGAAGATCTAGCATTTCCACTCTTAGGCATATATCCAAAAGACGCACACTCATACAACAATGACATCTGTTCAACTATGTTCATAACAGCATTATATGTAATAGTAAGAACCTGGAAGCAACCTAGATGCCCCGCAGCTGAAGAATGGATAGAGAAAATGTGGTACATTTACACAATGGAATATTACTGAGAGGAAAAATACAATGAAATCTAGAATTTCTCAGGCAAATAAATGGCGCTAGAGGAAACCATCCTGAGTGAGGCAACCCAGATATAAAAAGACAAACATTGTATGTACTCTTTCATATATGGATTTTAGGCACGAGAAGTCCATTGTTAGCCTACTGTCACCCTGCCAGTGAATCTGGGAAACAGGCAGGACCCCAAGAGATATATGCATGGTACCCTGGAGTAGGGGCTGGGGACAGAATCTTCTGAGTAGATTGGGAGCATGGGGAGAGCAGACAGGGTGCTGGGAGAAAGAAAGAGGATGAAGTGGAGGGGATTAAAGGACATGAGGGAGCAGTAAGGTTGAGTCAGGAGAAGAATATAGGGGAGCAGGATGAGAGATACCATAATAGAAGGAGCCATTATAGGTATGAGGAAAGATCTGACACTAAGGAGATTTCCAGAGATCTATAAAGATGGCATCAACTGGCAATCTAAGCAATAGTGGAGAGGCTACCTTAAAAGCCCCTCCCGGACTAGGAGATTGATGACTACCTTATATGCCATCCTAGAGCCTTCATCCAATGGCTGAGGGAAACAGAGACAGACATTCACAGATACACACTGAACTGAACTCCTGGAACCCAGATGCAGAGGGAGGAATGATGAGCAAAGGGTTCAAAACTGGGATGGTGAAATCCACAAAAACAGCTGACCTGAAAAGGGGGCAGCTCATGGGCCCCAGACTGATGGCTGAGAGGCCAGCATGGGACTGATCTAGATCCCCCCCCCCGAACATGGGTATCAGTGAGGAGTATTTGGCAATCTATCTCGCCCCGGGTAGTAGATCAGTATTTATTCCTGGTGTACGAATGGACTTAGGGAGCCTATTCCAAGTGGAGGGATGCTCTCTCAGCCTGGACACATGTGGGAAGGTCTAGGCCCTGCCTGGGATGATATGACAGACATTGAATATCCCCCATGAAGGCCTCACCGTCCCTGGGAAGCATAGGAGTGTTGGGGTTGGAGACTGGGGAGTTGGTTGGGGGCAGTGGAGGAGGGGAAGGAGAGGGAACTGGGATTGATATGTGAAGCATATTTAAATAAAAATAAATTTTAAAAAAACATTTACTTATTCTGACATATTTTATTTTTATGTTGTATTTATGAAATCAATGATTATTTCAGTTGTACCTTCTCACTAACACTTTGCATGAATTATTATTTTATAATTTATCATAATGATTTTTATTAAAAATAGATTATTCTCTCATACAATGAATCCTAACAACATATTCCCTTCACTCAACCCTTACCATGTCTCTCAATACCCCTGTCCCCCATAACCAGTCTCCCTCTCTTTCCTCTTCAGGAAACAAGCTTCTAAGAGATGATATTCAAACACAATAAAACAAGGTACAATAAAACAAGGAAAAGGCACTCATTGCTCACAGACAGACATTATGTGGAGAGTCTAAATTTAATATCTCTACCAAGTTCTTCCCTTCGGGTATTGGGGATCTTCATAGAATAGAGAGGAAAGATTGTAGGAGTTCCCAGCAGATGGCGGTCACCAGGAGTACATGGACTGACAAATCAACTAAGAAAGGCTCACATGGACTTATGGAAAATGAACTGGCAAGCAAAGGCCCTGCATGGATCTGTATGTACCAGGCACTCTGCATATATGTTATGGCTATTAGTTTGATAGATTTTTTTGAGACTCCTAACAGTAGGAATAGGTGTATCTTTAACTTGTTTGCCTGGTCTTGGCACTCTTTTGTCTAATTAGTTTGCCTTACCCAGTCTCAACATTTATAAAAGTTCACTGAGGATTTAATTTATGTTTCATGTACAGGGAAGTATACTATAGAAACAATCAAGGGCAAATTTGAGCATACAAAAAAAAGAAAGAAAACACAATCACTGAATTTGAATAGAAGATAAGTCACAAATTGAAAAAGAACTTAAAGCAGTGTTTCTCTGCCTTCCTAGAGCTACGACCCTTTAATATAACTCCGCATGTTGTGTTGACCCCAACCATAAAATTACTTTGTTGTTACTGTATTTTTGATACTATTATGAATTGTAGTGTAAATATATGATATGTGACCCCTGTGGGGATGGAAATCCACATGTTGAGAACCACTACCTTCAAGGCTGTATGGACACCATGAAGCACACACACATACACATACACATACACACACACACACACATGTAGGAGGAAGTCTGATGCCGCCATTAAACATGTGACTTATTAGAGGCACATACAGATGAGGTAATAAAAGGGCGGTTTACCACACTGCTAACCACACCCACTTTAGGCAGGACTAAAGACATATACGTCTTCACGTCCAGCCGTACTAACCCTAAAGACGTATACGGCTGGACGTGAAGACGTATACGTACGTAGGCAGAACTACGTCACTAGCCAGGCCCACTTTTGGGCATGGCTAGGGGCGTTACGGGGGGAAGGCATAAAAGACAGCACACAGGAAGTCTCGCTCTCTTTTCCTGGAGTTTGGCTTCCGGTCCGGCCGCTAGCTGAGAACTGTTTGGCTCCTCTGGGTTTGGTATCTTGTGAGTAATTTTCTACATTAAATACTTAGCTTTACTGTCAGTAATTGTGTGTCGAGTATCGTTACAGCGTCCATTTAGCCTACAGTTTGGTGTCAGGAGCGGGATTGGAATCCGGATCTAGGCGCCCAGAAAAGCGGCTTCTCTCGGCCCGACCAGGCACACGTGGACTCTCCTTTCGCTAAGTTCCTCACCACTTCGCTCAGCAAGGCACAATTCCTGCCGCCAGGAACCAGTACCTTCTACCTGCCGGTAAGGTTAGGCAGTATTCCAAGATTTCTCTCGCGGCCACGTGCTGTTTTACTGGCGGCCTGCTGACTCCGGCCACGTGCTCTTTCGCTGGCAGCCTGTTGATTTCGGTCTGAATTACTCCATTGGTAACAAACGTAACTGCTTTATACAATGTCAACAGCTAACACTATGATGCAGGATGTTAAGAATTTTCTTGTTTTTTGTATGGATGGGATTTTAGAAAGGGTTGAGGACCTACCTGAAAGGTACTTCCTACCCACGATGGTGATTATTAGCTTCATAATCAATATAATTTTGTTAATGAAATGGCTCAAAAATAGGAATAAACTTATACAGGTCATACAGTCATCGCAGGATAGTTTTGAAATCTTAATACAAAGGATTCAGGAAGTGCAAAATTCATTGCAGGAGAGTAAGAAAGGGTTGGTAGATAATATTCAGGATATTAAAAATGATAATGTAGGTCTGACGAACAGGTTTAAAGAGACGGAACACAAAATTGAATTACTATCAGGAAAAATGTGTTCCACAGATAGAATTGAAAAATTGGAACATAATGTGGAAACATTTAACGAAAAACACGGTTCCATGTTTGATGATTTCACTAGCAAATTACAAAGACTGGAACATAAAATTGAAATGCTAGCAGAAAAGAATTGTTCCATGTCTGAGAGCAATGATAAACTAACTGATAGAATATCATTTGTAGAAGGCAGTTTACATGCTATTGAGGTACTTGCTAAGGATGAGAATATTAGAAATTTGGAATCACATGTAAATAATGAATGTAAAAAATGAAAGATTCCATGACGTCCTTAGAAAATTATTTGTCCCAAGAACTTCAAGAGCTCAGAGAAACAATGATGAATAGACTGCAGGATTTAGAAGACGCTCAATCTGATACTTCAGAATCAGAAATACAGGCAACAGGTCAGGACAGGAGTTTCCCAAAGCTTCTCAAATGCTGGAATGATTTCCCTAAGGTTGCTATGCGTTCCCCTATGGTTTTTCCAGTATCTGTAACAGAAAAACCAGCAACTAAAAAACAATCAAATGGTCCCATTGCTTATCATTGGGAGCCTATACACATGAAGGATCTAAAAAATATTAAGGAGGCCATTGTCATGTATGGTCTTCATTCTCCCTTTGTCAGAGAGCCCCTAACCTCATGGGCTACTGTAAATAAAGTAACCCCAAAACACTGGGCCCAATTAGCCTCTGCAGTGCTCGAAAATTCTTGTCAAATTCAATGGAGAGCTTTATGGAGGCAAGAAGCAAAAGCTATAGAAATTCAGGAATTACAGAACGGTCATGAAGTACCCCAAGACAAGATTCTTGGGGAGGGTCCTTACGCTGACATGCAGGTTCAATCTGTAAATGACGAGCACATGTTGTCTTTGTGCCGTACAGCTGCTTTAAATGCCTTGGATAAGGTTTGTGAAACAGGAGAGATAATGCAACCCTACACCAAGGTATTACAGGGCCCAAGGGAAAGGTTCACTGAATTTTTAGAGAGATTATCCAGAGCAGTAGAAGTACAGGTAGCGAACCCAGAATCCAGGCGTCTCCTTATAGAATCTTTGGCGTATGAGAACGCGAATCCTCAATGCAGGCAGGTAATTTGGCCATTAAAAATAAGATCAGCGCCATTGGAGGAATGGGTCCTACATACAGTGAATCTGGAATGTAAAAGTCAGGATACAGGAGCTTGGGTAGGTGAAGCTATTTCTACAGGCTTGAGGAGGCACCAGGATGCCAAATACCCTACCTGTGATGATAGAGAGGCATGGGTAGGGAAGGCAATCTCAAAGAATTTAAATAGGCGTAAAGATGCAACATGCTTTAACTGTGGTAGAATAGGACATCTTAGTAAGAACTGTAGACAACGCATTCCTAGAAATAATGCTTTTACCAGGAATGCATCAAACAGAAGGCCTAAGCCTCCTGGTCTATGCAGGAGGTGTGGGAAGGGGCGCCATTGGACTGATGAATGCTTTTCCACAATAGACAGACAAGGTAGATCTTTAAAGCAGGGAAACGGGATTCCGGGGGCTCAATGGAGCCCCGAAAAGGAAGATTTCCCAGTGACAGTGGAGGACAGCCTCTCCCAGGACAATTAGAAGATCCACTGCCCATTGTAAATAATGCGGCACTGGATAATACATTAGCTCCAGAGGATGAATCAATTACATCAGGAGGAGATACAAAACATATATTTTGGCAAACTTCTATATTGCAGCAGAAAGACACTGGACTACAGAGAAGACTTCTGAACTGAACCAACCGGTGTATTTTAAGGATGTTATGACACCAGTCTGGAAACCAGGATATGTGTTATGTTGGGGAAGGGGTTATGCTTTTGTTTCCACAGGAGAAGAAAAGGTTTGGGTTCCATCAAAATTAATTAAAATTCTATAAGAACAGAAAACATCTCAGGAGGAGTAAGATAACAGCCCATCTACAAATTCATAGTCCACCATGGGTAAAGTGACCTCCTAAAAGGAAAGAGAAGTGTTTTGTTTTTTGTATTCACAGGTAAACTCAGCAAAGAATACTGGACTTATGGATTCCTGTAGAAGAATGAATAGCTACCCTGAGGACCATCAAACAAACAGTATCTCACTGTGTGGTATCAAAGTCTAAATCTCTCTATATTGTTTTTTCATAGTACCCTTTTATCTTTATTTCTTCACATACCTCAGTTCCCATTCATTTAACTGAAGCTGGCTTTGGAGTTGGATTGGCTCTCCTACTCTAAACCCAAGCATATTATTTAAATACAATTCAGAATTTCTGTATTATATCAAAGAGCCATTGATATAAGACAGAAGAAATAAAATGAGGGACTGTTATCTGTGGATTTCTTTTTCTGAACAGTCTAATTTCCTCCAGGTTTTCCATCTTCCCTATTGTCACCTCTTCTGTATGCATACATATGAAAGTTAAAATATTTCTTTGTTAACATTAATGTTTGAGTTTTCCAGAGAACAAGGGATTTCCTGACAGCAATCTTCAACTGCTTCCGAAACAGAATAAGGATCCACTTCCTTGACTTCACCTGATTCGACTGGAGGCATCTGAACTGCCCCACATCATTGACTCCACCTGACAAGCACTATCCTGAAACTGGCTTGAAACTACATTACTCTACACAACTCCGGATCAAGAAACTGAAACAGCACATCTTCTACAATCTGACCAGAGCTTCAAGATAAGAGCTTCAATCAACACTAGAACCCTAGTCAGGAACTTCAATCAAGCACCTCCTGCCATACTGAGACTGTCTGATCTACTGAGATTTTGTTATACTAACATTTTCTTTTCACAGGTCCCCATGAAATTATCATTGTCCCATCTCAGCAGGAAGTAGTTTTGAGAATTCCACGCCCCCTCTCCCTACTATTGATATTATAAGATAGTTTACACCTGTTAGTGTTAGTTTTCAATTATTTTAGAGTTGGGATTGGAAGGAGGTGTTCATATTTGGGTGTTTCTTTCAGATAAGTTTAGGTTTAGATAGAAGTTTGATACATTTTGTTCATGGACACAAGTTAGTTGTCCTTTTTTAGACTAAAAGGGGAATTGTAGGAGGAAGTCTGATGCCGCCATTAAACATGTGACTTATTAGAGGCACATACAAATGAGGTAATAAAAGGGCGGTTTACCACACCGCTAACCACACCCACTTTAGGCAGGACTAAAGTTTTGTTAAGAGAAGCTTTTTCTTTTGCTAGCCGCTTTGGTTATCCCCCGCCAGTCGCCTGGGCTCTGCAGCGCCAGCCTGGTTCTAGATCCGCATGAGTCCCAAATAAACACACAGGAGGCTATATTAATTATGAAGCTGTTGGCCTTGTTTGTCTCTTAATGGCTAGCTCTGCCTTAAGTAATTACCCCATAATTGTTAATCTAAGTATGTTTCTTACCGGAGAATAGTTCCCGGCGTCCTACCCCCATGGCATCACATGTTGACTCTCTTGTGTTTCCCCTTCCCAGAATCCTCCTCGACTCCTAGTCCCTCCTATCTAGGTTTTCTATTGGCCAGACAGTACTTTATTGACAAATGCACAGGCAAATAACAGGACTTCCCCAACACACACACACACACACACACACACACACACACACACACACACTGAGACCTCTACTGAAGCAAAAGCAATGAGTGGAAGAATGGTTACTTGAAAACATGATAGTTCAAGTGTATGACATTTTATAAAACATATTTTTAAAACAAAATGGAACCCAGCAGATCGTAAGATGAAAAAATTCCACAGCAATAACAACATAAAAACCCCACTGAAAAACAATCATAAGCATACTGTCACAAGACAAAAAAGAATTTTAAAAACAGAAAGTTATGTCATATCACATAAAGGAATCTCTAATATAATTGTCTGAAGTTCATTATTTTTTATCTGAAGTCTTAAAGACCAGAAATCATTGATTGAATCATTCAGATCATTGCAAGAAAAAGGTCTGTTGACCCAAAATCCTTCATCTGGATAAACTATTTCATAAGAAAACAATAAATTAAAACATTCAAGATAAGCAAAAGCTGGATCGTTTATCACTATACATGACCCACAAGAAAAGTCTGTCCTCCAGGTTGAAATAAGTCTAGGCAATAAATCAAAGCTGTATAAAGAAATAAAGATCGTAGTAAAGAAAATACATAGGTATTGTGACAGTGAAAATCAATGCAACTGTTACATAAGCTCATCTTTATTTAATTGAAACTTTTAACTGGAGAATTTTCATTATTGTTTCAAACCGAATATCTGTTATAATCCAATTTGTTTCTCCATAGAGAAACATTTAAATTTTTATTGAAAATTAAATTTTCCACACAATATATTCTGATCATCGTTTCCTTTATCCCAAGTCCTCGAAATCTTCCCCACATTCCTTTCTTCCAAATCTAAATCTGTTCTCCCTCTCCTTAGAAAACGAAGAGTAATCTAAAGAATAATAATAAAAAATAAGATAAAGGAGAAACAAATTAATATAGGAAAAATGAAACAAGAGAGGAGCCAAATTTAAGCACATGAAACATGTGTAAATATAGAGGAACACACATTCACACACACAAGAATAGAATGAAAACTCAAAACCCAACGTTAAAATACTAGGGCAAAGGACCTACACAGAAACAACAACAAACTAACAAATATAAGACAAGCAAACATTTCATTGTGTTTGTTATGTTGGCTATCTACTGCTTGGCACAGAGCCTACACTTAAGAGTAGTATCACCATCTGGTGCTGTCACACAACTTAACTATCAGCACTTGAGAGGCAGAGGCAGGTGTGTTTAAGGCCAACCTTGTCCTCAGAGTGAGTTCCTAGCCATGGCTGTTACACATAGAAATCCTGTTTCAAAAGACAAGCAAACAAACCAAACCAAAGCAAAAAAAAAGAGTGTTTTTTATATGTAAAGGAACTCCAATGTAGTTTCTTTAATTGGAAGCAACTATAAATTGAAGATAGCTCCTAAGTTAAGGATGGAGATTTATGTTCACTTCCACTATTTCTATTAGCACCATGTCTGGCTCTAACCTGTAAAGGCTTTCTACATGTTGCCGCTGTCTCTCTGAGTTCATATGGTGTCAGTCCTTCTGTGTTTAGACAGCCTCATGGTTTCTTATATAGAGGTTTTATATATACATATATATATATGTAAGCATATATACACATTTATATATGTACATATAATTCCTATTTATTCTATATGCCTTTTTATTAATGGTAGTTATTACACACAATGGTCATACTTTTGCTCATTTTCTATTTGTTTTGTATTTGTACTTGAGAAGTTATAAACTAGAAGAGATGAAACATTTTAAAAATAAGTATTTGATGAAATTTTGTTTCAAATTTCATTTTTCATATACTAACATTTACAAGGACTTTACTGCTTAGTTTTATCAAGAATTATAGTTTTATTACACTTTAATGTTTTTAATAAAACATTAAAATGTAAGTTACATATATATTTCTCATATGAAGAATATAATTGGGCTACATAACATACAAGATTTTAAAATTCACTTTTAATTAAAATATCCATGCAATTTATTTTAATTCTTAAGTTGTTTCAATTTGAATATATGCTCATCATTGCATTTTGTATTTGTCATCAATTTTTCTATTATTTTTCAATTATGTTCTCATTTTAGTATTTTTCTTAAAGATATTGTGGAATATGATGAAGATTTACTAATTATTTTCTTCTAGGTTACTGCTGAAATTCTAGCAATATTTCTTTAACTAATTTCCTGCAATATTTTTGTATGATACAAGTAAACTTAAAACTCCATTATTTCACTCTGGACACTTTATACCCTAATACTACTCATCTGCCAATACTGTCCTTTATATAATGAGTGATTGTAGCACTCATGCTAAAAAAAATCAATGGAAGTTATGTTTGTATTTGTGGAGTGTCAAGTCTATTACAGTTTTTTCTATTATTTTTCTGCTGTATCTTAGCAGTATATTCTGAAATCAGAAAATTTGGACCAATCACTACATTAGTTTTTTTAATGTACTTCAATGTGATTTTGGATATCATACCAAATTTAGGAGTGTGCTATGAACTACTTCAAAGAAGCATTTGGAATCCTGATGACTGTGCTGAATGTAGAGAACTTGTTCAGCAATATTGACATTGTAATATGTCTTATTCTAATGTATGAGCTAAGGAAACCATTGCATTTCTGGGTTATTCTTAAGCATGTCTACAAATTTACATAGTTTTAAATTTGTAGCTAATAGTCTATGATTACATTAACTCGACTCATTTTTTGTTGTTGAAAGATACTTGTATTAATCATTTTTGGTGTTTTTTCCCATGGCTACTATGAAATCTACAATTGATTTGTTAGGATGTTAACTAGAAATGGAAAGAGATGAAATATTTTCTCTTGCTCCTTATCCTACATATTTTTTCCATTTAAAATCATTTTAAAGTGTGGTGTATTCCGATGTATTTAGCATATAATTTTCCATCTCACTTTAAAACATATGTTATTTAGAAATATTAAGTTTACTCATATTATTGTGTAATATATTCGTTAGTGATATTTTGTTGCCTTCTTGTGAAAGATTATATGAAAGTTTTTACGTCTCTGACATCTTAACTTCTTATGAGTTCTTTGAATTATTGTGGTGGGTAATACCGTCAGATTGAAAGGATCTAGAAACACATAGGGAAGGGCTTGAGAGAGTGTAAACAATATGTTACCCCTACAGGCTGTCTGTTGATGATTGCCTAAATCAGGTTAAGGTAGGAATACCTATTCTAAATATGGGTACCACTGTTTCACAGATTGTGTCACAAAATATAAAGGAGAACTTAACCTGGGGTTTAGCATTCACTGCTTGTAGGTTATTCGTTGTAAATGTAATGTGACCTCTTCCCTAAGCAATAATCTTCTATCCTCCTCTGCAAAGAATGATACCCTCAAACTGTAGGCAAATGAAGATTTTGTCTTAAATTGTTAACCATCAGATTTTTTGCAACAATGAGAAACTAATACACATGTCCGAAGTTTCTGCCCTCAGCTTTAAAAGCTGTGTATTTTATGTAAATATATGAGTGGTGATATATTCATTATGATCTAATAAAGCTTGCCTGGAGATTAGAAAACAAAGATAGTAACAGCCATAGAAGCTGGGCAGTGGTGGCACACATCTTTAATCCCAGAACTAAGCAGACAGAGGCAGACGGATCTCTGGGAGTTCAAGGCCACTCTGGGCTACATGAAAGTGAATCAGTCCAGAAGAGAATCAGAGCTTATTCCTTTACTCCCAACACTAGAGAAAAATATAAGGAGCTCAGTGCAGTCTCAGAGAGCAGTCTGAGATTTTGTGAGGGGCAGCGCAGTCTGGAGAGGAAATCTGAGGACAGGATCGCCCCTTCAGTCTGAGCATTGGTAGAGTTCTCTGGTGACTTGACCATTTTTCTTCTCTGATATCCATCTTGAACTCCAATATCTGTCTCTTGCTTTTTGCATTCAATGTTTTGTGTCAATTGTTTCATCTGATTTCACTTTATTCACTTATTTCTGGAAATAATTCATAAATTCCACTATAAATATTGACCTTATATTCCTTTCATTTGATTCTTTAATAATATCAATTATTCATAATATAGTACATTCTCTTAAATTATAGGATTTTATTTTCTTTTTTATCATTTTTTATTTTAATTTTAAATAGCTTGTTTTTCATGTTTTGCCAGCCCATTCTTTGCCAATTTGCTCATTACTCCTCTCTCTCTGTCACTGGGTTCCTTGGGTTCAGTTCAGTGATTAATTGTGTGTTTGCCTCTGCTTCCATCAGTCACAGGATGAAGGCTCCCAGATGGTTATAGACATCAAGTTCATTATCAGGAATGGGCATTCAAGATGGTCTCTCCACCATTGCTTAGCTTGCTAATTGGTGTTATCCCTTTAGATCACTCGAGGTCACTCTGGGGGAAGAGGGAATCATAGGATAGAAGACAGATCAGGCACCAGAGTGAAATATTTTCTAAAGCTTTCATACCTGTGTTTTTGCCACAGAAATTTCCCAAATTTTACTTCCACATTCTTTACTTCCTCTCAACAGTTTGCTTTCCTGTATGCTATTTCAAATACATGGCAGCTTTGTATTCTCTCACTGATTTTAATTCACTTAGTATCTCTGCTTTATATTCAATGTCCTTCCATCTTTTGCTGCATTGCCCAACTCTTTTTGGACTTTCTCTTTTAAGCGTATGACTGTCTAACTGTGTCAATTGAATTTAAAATAATGTTGTTACACCATCTGTTACTTCCCATCATTTCTTTGTATGTACACCTTGTCTGTCTTCTCCTTGTTTCTTTCTTTGTATAAGTCTTACAACATTTATCATTTTTATTATTAACTATGTATACTTGAGTAAATAAAGTTTCATAAACCAGCAGTTATGATGCTTTATGTAGAGTGATAATTCAGTTTTACTTTTTATCATGAGGGGTATTTCAGTTAGTCTTGTACTTCTTACTTCTTCCCAACTAACCATAAATTGCTTTCCGTTTAATATTCCAGTCAGCTTCACTTCTATATATTCTTAATTGAATATAAGGAGCGGAGAAATATACTGTTTAAATAGCCATGCTTACCTCTTTTATTTATTTATAAGCAACCATTTTACCTATCAATCCTCCAGTTTCCTCTCCCTCCCATCCTTGCATGCCCCCTACCAACCCTCCCAATCCCCCACTTGCTCCTGAAGAAGAACAATGAGGCCTTCCATGACAGATCATCAAAGTCAAAAAAATAAAAAAAAAGATGGCCTCTCCACTACTAACTAGATTCTTAGTTGGGGTCATCTTTGTGGATCTCTGAACATTTCCCTAGTGCCAGATTTATCTTTAAACCTATACTGGATCCCCCTATTAAGGTGTCGCACCTGCTGTGCGGCCTGCATCCAAGAATGTAGCAAGGTGGTCGGGATAGATGACACAGAGACCGGTCGGTTGCTTTAAGAAAACTTTATGCTTCCCAAGTCAGCTTAGGAGGAGACCCCAGTCTGCTTAGGAGAGCTCTCAGGAGAAGTCTCCCCAAGAAAAAAAGAGCTTCCCTTTTTAAGGACTTTTGCCATCCATTTACATACCATTCTTTCCACTTCTCACCCTCCTGGCTGGTGGTTTAATCTCTGGCCCCAGAATCGGGGAGACACCACAGGGGGCAGGGACAGGAAGAGGCATCTAGCCATAGGGGGTGTGACAGTCATGGTATTTCAGTGAGCAAGCCCTTATCTGAGCCCTATGAAGCTTTAAAGCACTGAATTGTTTCCAGTAAACATTACACAGATGCCTGCTCCCAGGCCTAAGGGGAAGTGGGTTTCTGCTCAAGGTCTGGTGTCCCCACATTAAGGTATCTCTTTTCTTGCTCTCCTCTATTCCTCCCCTTTCTCAGTCTTCCTGATCCTTCTTGTTCTCCCCTTCTCTTCTCCCCTTCGCTTATTCCTACCTGCCTCCCCCCCCCTCTCCCCATGCACCCAGTTTTCTCAGGATAAACAACATATTTTGATCTTTCCTCTTATGATATCACATACATTTGTAATTTTATCTTTGCGGGCGTATTTTTAAATGTCTTCCAAGTTTATATGCATCTGACAGCCTCTTTTCACATAGTATGAAACAGAGTTTTTTGTAATTTTATTAAAAATTCAGTTTTATCAAGCAATAGCCTTATTTTGGGATAATTTATGAATGTGGTGTACACATTTTTTTCTTAAAACACAATATTATCTTTGAAATTTCTATAATGTAATACATACATTTACCTTTTCTATTTTAAATAATTTTATTTTACTACATGTATATTTAAAACAAAACATCGAACAATTCATTTAAAGTTCAATTTGCCAAATATAACTCCTTATGGCAAATACAATAAGTAGTCTTAGAAGTTACCCAAGATTATGCATGTATCCTTAGTCCATTGAAAGACATTTAGTTAATAAAAATTATAAATGAACTTAAACTGTAGATGAGTTTTGAAATCACATTTAGAAATGGTGCCTTTATTAACTTATAAATACTACAGCTGGACATCTACAACTTTATAATGCATTCTGGTTGCTAGATGCTGTGTCAGAACAGTTCATCAGCAGCTTCAAAAGTTGTTTCCTCTTTTTGTTGTGTGTATCATTCCATCACTGCAGCCAGATGTGGCTTAATTTGAAAATATCACGGAGACTGTAGGCTGGCACTCCCGTTTTCAAGCCTAAAATCCATGTATGAGTGAGTACATACCATGCTTGTATTTTGTGACCAGGTTACCTCACTCAGAATGATTTCCTCTAGTACCATCCATTTCCATTTGCCTGAAAATTTCAAGATTCCATTGTTTTTTTCTGCTGAGTAGTACTCCATTGTGTAAATGTACCACATTTTCTCTATCCACTTTTCACTTGAGGGGCACCTAGGTTTGACTGCAGGTTCTGGTTATTTCAAATAATGCTGCTATGAATGTACTGGAAGAGATGTCCTTGTAGTATGAATGTGCATCTTTTGGGTATACACCTAAGAGTGGAATTGCTTGATCTTGTGTTAGACTGATTCCCAGTTTTCTGAGGAATCTCCATACTGATTTCCAAAGTGGCTGTACGAGTTGCAACTCCCACCAGCAGTGGAAGAGTGTTCTTCTCTCTCCACATCCTCTCCAGCATAAATTGTCTTTGGTGTTTTTGATTTTAGCCATTCTGACAGGAGTGAGATGGTAGCTGAGAGTTGTTTTGATTTGCATTTCCCTGATGGCTAAGGATGTTGAGCACTTCTTGAGTATCTCTCAGCTTTTTAAAACTTCGCTATTGAGAATTCTCTATTTAGTTCTTTGCCTCACTTTTAAATTGGATCCTTTGGTGTTTTGGAGACTTGCTTCTTGAGTTCTTTGTAAATTTTGGATATCAGCCATCTGTCAGATATGAGATTAGTGAATACACTTTCCCATTCTGTAGACTGCCTTTTTGTCTCCTTGACTGTGTCCTTTGCCTTACAGAAGCTTCTGAGTTTCAGGAGGTCCCATTTGCTCATTATTGATCTCAGTGTTTGTGCTACTGGTGTTATCTTCAGGAAGCAGTCTCAGGTACCAATTCGTTCAAGGGTACCTCCCACTTTCTCCTCTAAGAGTTTCAGTGTGGCTGGCTTTATGTTGAGGTTTATGATCAATTTGGACTTAAGTTTTGTGCATGGGGATACACATGGATCTATCTGCAGTCTTCTACATGCCAGCATCCAGTTATGCCAGCATCATTTGTTGAAGATGCTCTCTTTTTTTCAATGTATAATTTTAGCTTCTTTGTCAAAAATCAAGTGTTCGTAGGTGGGGGGTTAGTATCAGGATTTTCAATTCAATTCCATTGGTCTACTTGTCTATTTTTGTGTCACCAAGCTGTTTTAAGGACTATAGGTCTATAACAGAGCTTGAAGTCAGAGATGGTGATGCCTCTGGAAGTTCCTTTAATATTTTGGCTATTCTGGGTCTTCTGTTTTTCCATATAAAGATGAGTATTGTTCTTTCAAGGTCTGTGAAGAATTTTGCTGGTATTTTGATGGTGATTGCGTTGAATATGTAGATTGCTTTTGGCAAGATTGCAATTTTTACTATGTTAATCCTCCCAACCCAAGAGCATGGGAGATCTTTCCATTTTCTGTTATCTTCTTTAATTTCTTTCCTTAAAGACTCAAAGTTCTTGCTGTACGGTTCTTTCACTTGTATGGTTAGCATTATCCCCAAATATTTTATGTTGTTTGGGGCTATTATAAAATGTGATGTTTCTCTGATTTCTTTCTCAGCCCATTTATTGTCTGTATATAATAGTGCTACTGATTTTTTTGAGTTAAACTTGTATCCTGCCACTTTTCTGAAGGTGTTTATCAGCTGTAGATATATGTAAACTATCATATCATCTGTAAATAGTAAAAATTTGACCTTTTCCTTTGTATCCCCCTTCCAATTTGTATCCCCTTTATCTCCTTTTCATGTCTTATTGCTCTAACTAGAACTTCAAGGACAATATTGAAGAGATATGAAGAGAGAGGACAGCCTTGTCTTGTTTCTGATTTTAGAGGAATTGCATTGAGTTTCTCTGTATTTAGTTTGATGTTAGCTGTTGGTTTACTGCATATTGCTTTTATTATGTTCAGGTATGTTCCTGTTATCCCTGATCTCTCCAGGAACTTAATCATGAAGTGGTATTGGATTTTGTCACAGGCTTTTTCCCCATCAAGTGAGATGATCATGTGGTTTTTCTTTTGCAGTTTGTTTACATGGTGAATTACAATGATAGATTTTAGTTTGTTGAACCATCCCTGCATCCCTGGGATGAAGCCTACATGATCATGGTGGATGATTTTTCTGATGTGTTGTTGGATTCAGTTTGCTAATATTTTATTGAGTATTTTTTGCATCAATGTTCATGAGGCAGATTGGTCTGTGGTTCTCTTTCTTATTTGTGTCTTTGTGTGGCTTAGGTATCAAGGTAATTGTAGCTTTATAAAAAGAGTTTGGCAATAAACCTCCTGCTGTTATTGTGTGGAACACTTTGAGGAGTATTGGAATTAGCTCTTCTTTAAATTTCTGGTAGAATTCTGTACTGAAACCATCTGGACCTTGGCTTTTTTTGGTTGGGAGACTTTTGATGACTACTTCTATTTCATTAGGGATTATGGGTCTGTTTATATTGCTTATCTGACCTTGATTTATTTTGGTAAGTGTTATCTATTCAGAAAATTGTCCATTTCCTTTAAATTTTCAAATTTTGTTGAGTACAGGCTTTCAAAGTATGACCTGAAAATTCTCTAGATTTCCTCAGTGTCTGCTGTTATGTTCCCCTTTTTATTCCTCCTTTTGTTGATTTGAATGTTCTCTATTTACCTTTTAGTTAGTTTGGACAGAAGTTTGTCTATCTTGTTGATTTTCTCAAAGAACCATTGATTATTTGTATTGTTTTCTTTGTTTTGGCTTTATTGATTTAAGCCCTCAATTTTATTATTTCCTGGCATCTATTCCTCCTGGGTGAGTTTGCTTCCTTTCGTTCTAGAGCTTTCAGTTTTGTTGTTAATTCTCTCATGTGACTGCTCTCCAGTCTTTTCATGTGTGCACTTAGTGCTATGAACTTTCCTATTAGTACTGCCTTCAAAGTGTCCCATAAGTTTGGGTATGTCATATCTTCACTTTAACTGAATTTTAGGAAGTCTTTAATTTCTTTCTTTATTTCTTCCTTGACCCAGGAATACTGCAATTGCACATCATTCAATTTCCATGAATTTGTAGGATGTCTGCAATTTGTGTTTTTGTTGCATTCTTACTTTAGGGACTGGTGGTCTGATAAGATACATGGGATTATTCCAAATTTTTTGTACCTGTTGAGGTTTGCTATGTTGCCAAGTAAGTGGTCGATTTTAGAGAAGGTCCCATGTGGTACTGGCAAGAAGGTATATTTTCTTATGTTTGGGTGGAATGTTCTATAAATGTCTATTAAACACAATTGGGTCATAACTTCTGTTAGTTCCTTTGTTTCTTTGTTGAGTTTCTATCTGGTGGTCCTGTCTAGTGGTGAGAGTGGGGTGTTGAACACTCCCACTATAACTATGTAAGGTCTTAAGTGCGATTTGAGTTTTTGTAATGTTTCTTTTATGAACATGGGAGTCCTTGTATTTGGGGCATAGATGTTCAGAACTGAGACTTCATCCTGATGGATTTTTTCCTATGATGAATACGAAATTACCTTCTTCATCTCTTTTGATTGATTTTAGCTTGAAGTCTAATTTGTTCAATACTAGGTTAGCTACCCACACTTGTTTCTTGGATCCATTTTATTGGAAAATCTTATCCCAACCCTTTACTTTGAGGTGATGTCTGTCTTTGAAATTGAAGTGTGTTTCTTGTATGCAGCAGAAGGATGGATTCTTGTCTTTTAGCCTGTGTCTTTTTATAGGCAAATTAAGACCATTAACATTGAGGAATATTAAGGACCATTGAGTGTTAATTCTTGTTTGTTCTTGATTTGTTGTTGGTTGTGTAATTGTGGATTTACACCCCCTCTGTTTTCTTTTGTCATTTGATTAAGTTGGATTATTTATTGCATATGTTTTTGTTGGCCTAGTTACCTTCCTTAGATTGAAATTTTCCTTACAGTACTTTCTGTAGGGCAGGATTTGTGGATATGTATTGTTTAAATCTGATTTTGTCATGGAATATGTTGTTTTCTCCATCGATAGTGATTAAAAGCTTTGCTGGGTATAGTATTCTGGGCTGGCATCTGTGGTCTCTTAGTGTTGGTAGAATATCCAGGACCTTCTAGCTTTCAGAGTTTCCATGGAGAAGTCAGGTGTGATTCTGATAGGTTTGCCTTTGTTTGTTAATTGGCCTTTTTCCTTTGCTGCTTTTAATATTCTTTCTTTATTTTGTATGTTCGGGGTTTTTACTATCATGTGGCAAGGGTACTTCCTTTTGTGGTCCACTCTATTTGGTGTTCTGTAGCCTTTTTGTACTTTCATTGGCGCATATTTCTTTAGGTTGAGAAAATTTTCTTCTATGCTTTTGTTAAATATGTTTTCTGCACCTTTGAGCTAGGTTTCTTCAGCTTCTTCTATACCCATTATTCTTAGATTTGGCCTTTTCACGGTGTCCCATATTTCCTGGATATTTTGTGTTAGGGATTTGTTGGACTGAAGAATTTCTTTGGTCAATGAATCTATTTCTCCTAGTGAAACTTCATGCCTGAGATTCTCTCTTCTAACTCCTGTATTCTGTTGGTTATGTAGTTCGAGATCATTTACTCTCCTTTTCTAGTTCTAGCAATCCTTCATACTGTGCTTTTTTATTGTATCTGTTTTAGCTTTCAAACCTTGCACTGTTTGAATTGTTTTTTGTAATTTTTGGTTTGTCTTTCCTTCCATTTCTTGAAAAGATTTTCTCATTTCTTCCTTTAGGGTTTCTATCATCTTCATGAAGTTGGTTTTTAGGTCATCCTCTTCTCTTTCATCTGTGTTGGGATGTTCAGATCTTGCTGATGTAGGGTTCCTAGACTCTGGTGGTGTCATATTGTTTTTTTCTGTGGTTGTATTTGTTCTCGTATTATTGTCTTCCATTCCTTATTTCATTGGTACAGATGGAGTCTCTTCCTTTCCTGGTGAGTATGGGTCCAAGGCTCTCTTCCGGTGGGTGCAAGCAAGTCCAATTCACTGATGGGTCTCTTGGTGGATGCAGATGGGTCTCTGACACTCTCTTTCCTTGTGGGTGGGAGCTCTGCCCTCTGCACTCTGCCTTTTGCCTTGAATGGGGGCAGGCTTAGGCAGGCTCTCTCAGCAGGCTCCTGGTAGCATAGTCCTCTAGGGGCCAGTTGAGCTTGCTGCAGTTCCCAGTCCAGGAGATCCTGGAGAGCTATTAGTTAGGTTTTAAGAGGTTTGCTAATTACAGTCATTGTAACATGTTATGGTTATACAAAGTTTCTAATATCTGGAAAGAATGCTTATTATAATGAAATAATAAAATGAAATTTCAGGACATAAAAACAATAAATTATTGTAACTATAGTATTATTAATACAAATAGTTAATGTTTACTGAGTTTTTACTGAAACATAGTTTTTATAAAATGAATGCTGCATGCATGGTTTCTCATAATCTTTAAAAAATGTGAATCAGTTGGTGATATCCTAATTTTTTAGATGAAATAAAGAAATATCACTATGTCTAGTCCACTTGTTTGAAGTTATATAGAGAATCAAAAGTGAAAACATCACTCTATTTTATTAAATGAGTCAAAACTACAAGGTAAATATATTAAGTTAATTAAGTCAGTCTCCATGAGACAAGTATCATATGTTTTCTCTCATTTGTATGTTCTAAATTTTACATGGATGCATAAAGTCTAATTTTAAAAGAGGCTATAAAAGTAGAAATTAAAATATCTAGGTCCAAAGGAAGAAGTGTTTACTGTGAGAAGAAAGAAGTCTAAAGGAAATGGTAATATTAGTGTATAGGGAGATTGTGCTCATTAAGAAGGTTTTATGTGACCTAAAATAACAAAACAAAATAAAAACAAATTATTGTAACATAAGGTAGCACAATAAAGGAAAATGATTATGTTAACAATAGAAACATGTTCATGCATGATTTGCCTATGTGGCACATTTAAAAAATATATGTTTTGACTATAAGGAACAAATAATTAGAAATTTAAATATGGGTCTCTAGTATATGGAACTGTGTGATTTTTGTGTTTTCTTTCATTTTATAATCTTTTCATATTTTATTTTAATATATATTAGAGTTGTATTTATAAAGTATATTTTTACATGAAATGATAGCAGACAGACAAAAGTAGAAAAAGAAAACCACGACTATCAGGTAGATAATTTTGTTCATCAGGCAAAATACAGCTTAGAAAATTATAAAGTATGCTATATTAAATATAAGATAAAACTACTTGAAATTTAATATGGTTGAAACAGTTTAAAAATAATCAACATACACATTTTCTATGTGTGTAGAAGGATTGTATAAGTAGATTATTTTAATAATATTACACAGAATAAGAAGCTACATAGAAATGTAACATATGATTAGTTTTAAACATTTACCAAACATGTCAGCTTTTAAAAATTCAAAATATCTTGGATTTTTGTATTCCATCTAATGATGAAAACCTAATGGCATGTGTAATCATGATTTTACTTATGTAAATTTATCTCATACAAATTAGAAACCTGAAAAAATTTCATTTAAAAATATATAAAATGTCAATGATAGGCCAATGTATACTCAACATAGGTTTAAGAACTGACAGGTAATCTACACATATGTGATAATTACCCATGATACAGAGACGAAACTTATTGCTATAGGTTGGAGGCTGCAGTGATTAGAGACCTATGTACTAACCCACTATTAGAAAAAATCAATAGAAATTTCATTAATAAGAGCTCATCTAGAGGAATTATGTGTTTTACTTCAACTTTTTAAAAACACTTCATTTATTTCTGTGTGTGTTTGCTATTGTATTTTCCCATGCTTTTCATGTGGAAGCCATATGTCAATGTTGAGAGTCTTTCTCTATTACTTTCAACCTCATTTTTTTTTCAGGAACAAATTTGTCCCTGAACCTGGAGCTCATCTATTAGGCTTTTTTTCCCTGACAATTTGGCTGTAAGGATTGCCTCCACGGTCTAGTGCTGGTATTGGAGACACAAGTAGCTGCCTCTGTGGCTTCATGTTCTGAGAATCTGAGCACAGATCTTTGTGCATGCAGAGACAGCACTTTTCCTCCCGAGTTATCCCTATACATGAATTTTACTTGTATGCCTAAAGTAAGAAGCTGCTTTGGTTTTCCTTGGAATATTTGTGTTTCATAACAGTAATGCAAGTAGGGCTAGATGAAAGAATTATCAAATATTTCACCATAAAAGTGATAAATATTTGAGAAGACAGATATGTTTATTCTGGCATGAGTATTATAAAATATATACAAATACTGAAACATCTCATAATACATAAATTCATGGATTTGCAATGTATTTGTGCATCTATTTAAATAAAAAATTTAATTCAGTACAAATGAATAAAAATGGAAAAGTAGAAGTATACAAAAACAAACTCATACAAGCAATTTACATGTTGGGAGAAAGCAAAATGGTAAAAAAGGAATTTGTTCTGAATATTATGCTTACGAGTTTGTCTGGATGTCATCCAAAATCATTGAACAGAGTGAACAAGCATGCATGCCAAATCCCAGAGCCAATGTTCAACTTGTTCAACACACATGGCAGCCTGAGAGTCAATGCTACAAACAGCTACAACTGCCAGTTATTTGAGAATAACTTGAAAACAGCGTTTGGAAATTTGAGAGATATATTTCACTGCAATAGAAATAGGTAAGAAGCTCAGAATTATATAGCACATCCTTTGTCTTATGATGTTTGTCTTATTCATTTAAAATAAATGTAGAAGTGAAATTTTCTATGAGAGAAGAAAATGTATGACTTGTTTTGAAAACGTAATTTTAATGGGTTTTGCCTGAGTATTTAATTTGGGATAATTGTAATGATATGCAATAGCAGTAGTACCATGTTATTTATACATGGCTAGTCATTTAAGCTCAAAATCAATGTCTTTCAACATCTCCAGATATCCCAAACAGGATATGAATATTAATATAACCAATACACAAGGTAATTCTGTCAATACAAGAACTCCATTAGTTACCTTCTTATCGATATACCACCTTTTCTTCCTGTCATGGGACTTTTCCTGGTGAGACATAAAGAAATACCTTTGCAGCACAGGTAGGGAGGACGCCAACAAACTCAAAGTTAACCAGTAAATTTATTGGGATTACTTCATGGAAGCACAGGTAACTCAAACACTCCATCAGATAATCTCCAAGTTATAAGTAGCTACTCCATTTAGTAGGGAACTACATGAAGACTCAAGATAAGACGTATTACTGTGTTGGCCAATGGACAACTTATAGGTAAATACTTTAATGAAAATACCCAAGAAGCAACAGTCAGTTTTCTGCCTCTTATGAAACATCATATAGGGGAGGGAACTCTTGAAGATTCATGAGACTTGAGAGCTTTACATGAGTCATATAACTGTTCTTTTTTTGAGCTCCAGAAGACATATGAGTTTCTTCAGCCTCATGAAACTTCCCAGTCCTTCCTTGAGGGAGTATTAGTAGATTAATTCCTGTGAGTATCATTGGATGATCTTTGCTGCCCTGATTCAAGATGGCAGTGGTTCCACATAACCTGGAAGATAGCAATATAGTAATTCTTCTCTTAATTGCATCTAATTTGACAAACATTAAATTCCTTTCCACCTGTATAGTTGTTTCACTTCAGGTATTTGAAGTTATCTATGCTAGATTACTCTTCTTCCTTTCTGTGTTGTATGTGTTTAACTATTTTTATTATCCACGCTCTCCAATAAATAAAATAATTAAATGCCCAGGACATTTAACTTACATTAGAAAAATATTAAATGTTGAAAAGGTATTAATTATATCATGATTTAGTGAGTATTATACATAGTGTATTAGTTTCAAATTTTATGTCTACATACTTGATACACAAGGGGTTTAGGAATGGATATATGCATTCAATAGCCCATGTGGAGTCTAGAAGATAGCTTATGGGAGAAAGTTCCCTCATTCCATTCTGTTGGTTCTCGAGAAAGAGTTTAAGTGATCAGTTATGATTGTAAGAATTTTTCCCACCAGTATGCTGTTCTAAGATTTAAGGAATATCGTGAATAAGACACATGAGTTATGAATTCAGAGGAAATTTTTATTATAATTGGAAGGAACAATTGATATTTTTAAAAGACACAATACACAGATTTTGAACACAGGCAAATAAGGGTATTCTTCAGCTATCCACGTACATACAAGAGAAAGCTTCTGTATATGCTCCATGATAATTTTGTCTTGTTAATTATTTTTACCACAACATTAACAAGATACATGGCATGTAGCTGATTATTTATTAGATAGCTATTCATGGAGTTAATAGTATGGCCTATGGCATGGCTTTAACTATCAGTAATTCCACACTAATAATACAAAACTGTATTACACAGAGTTTTTAGATATATGAATAGTAGGATGACACCAAATAAGACCTCAATAGACTACCGAGAGAAGCTTGATTGTCATGAATGAATTTCAGCAAAAGATTTTTATTTGCTTTTATGTTGTAATGCTCTTTTTTATATTTCAAAACTTTCATAGTTTGGTTTAAGACAACAGTGTCTAGTGTTGGCCTAAATTCAAAGAACAAATTCTAAGGATAGTCTATTGAAAACAGACAATTTCAAGTTGTCACTCAATATTAGGAAGAAGAGAGAAACTTTTGTAGATTATTGGGGATTTTTGTACCTCCTATGATGAAGAAAGTGTCCTTTCATTTAATGCAACTTCAGTTTCAGGTGTTATGTAAAGACAAGTTGTGGAATAACGAAGTGATCTTATCTGAGACTTTGCTCTAATTCCCTTTTATCTTTCTTCGACTGCTCTGGTGCTTCTTGTTTGCAGGGGAAAATGCATTTGTTGAGGACATTTTGCTCTTTATAACTTCTGCTTTTGGTAGGAAGAAAAAGATTTGAGGATCAAATATAATCTCAGGGGAAGTTCAAGCTTTTCTTTTGAATGAAAGGCTCTTCATAGCAGGACTCAGGCCAACAGGATGACATTTCTAACATTGAATGTCTGGTGGTTTATTTTATACAGATGCAAATTTAACATTATATGCCCTTTAGAGGAAGAGCACATGAGGGCAAGACAAAAAATTATTCCCAAACTGCTGGGAAAAAAAACAAACCTGCAGAAATGTTCAACTATTAGTGGGTTTTTTTTTTTATCACCATTGCCACTCTTTTAGTGTTCATGTGTTTTCCCTCTTTCTCTCTGTCTCTGTCTCTCTGTCTCCTCTGTCTCTATCTCTGCCTCTCTCTCTCTCTGTCTCTCTATCATATAAATTTTAAAAACCTCAACAATCCAATCAGTGAATAAATATGCCCCCAGCAATTCCAATGACCTGAGTTGGATATCAGGGACCCACATAACAGAACTTCAGAAGTTGAGAACCTGCCCTGACAAGCTCTTCTGACTTGTCTTCATGCACATTGTGGCACTCATAAATGCATGCATGTACATGCACATGCACATACACACATTACACACACTACGTGTGTGTGTGTGTATCTGCATGTACACATGTGCCCAGAAACCTAAATAAATGAATATAATGAGTAAAAAAAAATCAAAGAACTCACATACAAAAATAGGTTTGCCTATTCTGTTCAGGAGTCTAATCCTTTTTCCATTTTCATTCCTTTTTGTATATTTTGCCAGGAAATATTGTTTTCCTAAGACCCTTTTGCTAATTCTATCATAATAAGAAATAAGAAAAGAAATAAAACCTATAGAAAATGGATAGCTTTACTCTTTAGAGTGTCAAATGTAATGCATGTAGAATATAGTACAGTAATGTATACATATTTTCATGTCTTCTAGGTCACTCACAAGTGCATGTAAGACTTGGGAATTGCTGGATTGATAGCCAAACAAAATGACTTTGATTTGTTGTTCAAAGTCCAATTTCATGTCAAATTGAAGTTAGTACATTTACCTAAAACCAAACTTCATTCTTTTTTAATGTATCCTAATTAGATCAGGTGTGAATTAGATTTCGTATCACCTATCTAAAACAAGTGTATTTTAAATGACAATATAGGTTTCAAAATGGGAGAGCACAAAATATTACATTACAATTTTTTTATTTTCAAATCCTGCCTTCAAAAAAGATTTATGTTTCCTTATTTCATTGATTGCTAGAAGCCCTTTGCCTATAGCCATGTATCTAACATAAAAACTAAAATAATGTAATGAATGATAGTGCTACAATGAAAATCATCAGTTTTTTTCTATTTAAAACGTTTCATGTGTGAAAATTTCATTACTCTGAGCATATCTCATTGTTATTCAAAATGCTTGTAGGAAAAATGATTATTATGAAAGCCTTATTGTATTAAACACAAATGTGTACAACTCATTTATGTATTTGAATATTATAAAAGAGGTATTATATGTTTAGTTGAACATCTTTGTAACACAATAAATGAAAGACTCAAAGACTAATATTGGTTTTCAAACTCCAAGGTGAATATCAGAGAAACAAAGCAGCCAAGGCAGTAGATCTTACCTCTATCCAGTTCAAATGGCAATCCTGTCTTCACAAATCCTCAAAGACAAAAAGCTCATAATTCCCATCTCCTCCTCCTTCCATTCCTCTGTCTGTCCATCCATATCATCTTGTCTCCACCTTCCTAGTGCTGGGATTAAAGGCACATGATCCCAAGTGCTGGGATCACCTTTGTGTGAGCTGTTTCTTTTATGACCGGATCAATTTCCTGTAATCAGTGTGGCCTTGACCTAACAGAGATCTGTCTACTATTTAACACTGAGTCCTGGAATTAAAGGTGTGTGCCTGGTTTCCATGGTTAACTAGTATGGCTACTTTGCTATTTTGATCTCCAGGGGCTTTAATAAATCAAAAGCAATATATCACCACACATCTTGTCCAAAATACAGATGATTTATCACCAAGTATGGTGATGCATCACTGTGACTATAGTCTTCTGAGGCAGAAGGTTATCACTACATGTTTGAGGCCAACGTGGTCTATGCAGCAAGTTTCAAATCATCCGGGACTAAGGGATTAGATGATTTACATCAAATTATCTTGTCTTTCAAGAATTATGCTGAGTGAGTACTTTACAGAGTAGTAAACATTCAAAGTACAGATGGCTTAGCTATTACTAAAGATTGAATTATTGTTAAATGGTCATGTTGTTTTAATGTACATAATTTTTGTTAATCGTGCTCTTGAATTATTCTAAGCACAGCTTATTTTCAAAGCAAATATATGGTCTAAACAGTTCTATTTGAAGTTTTTCAAAAAATAAAGTAACTGCCTCTAATCCACAGCTGTGGAAGGACATTGTTGCAATTGTCTGTCGCTGTGTAAAATTAAATCAAACTGAGTATTACAGGATTAAAGAGATGGCTCAGCATGTATTTGCTGCCAAACCGTAGAACCTGAATTGGATTTCCAGGACCCATATGGTGAAAGGAGAGAACCAAATTGAAAGGTTTGTCTTCTCACCAACATATGTATCATGGTATGTATACACACACACACACACACATATATATATATAAATAGACAAATGAATAAAATAATATGTAACAAAAGAGAATGCTGCAAAGTTAGTGGCGTATTTTTATATAACAGGCTTTAGGGCTTAGTAATTTGTTGATAGTATATAAGCATTATTGTGTTTCAGGTGATTCTGTGGGTTTTCTTCTGATAGCCTTAATACCTCTGGTGTCTACAATCCTTCTGCTCTCTCTTCAACAGGATTTTCTGATCTTGACCTAATGATTTGCTGTGAGTCTCTGACTCTGTTTCTATCAGTTTCTAGGTGAAACCTTTCTGATAGCTTTGGGCTAGGCACCAATCTATGAATATGGAAGAATGTCATTAGGCATAATTACATTGATAGTTATTTTTTTCTCCAGTCCTGTTTGATTGATTCTATCCTAGGTCTCTGGGCAATCCAGCCTCTGGGTCCTGGCATTTCTGGCTGTGTTATGGATGGTCTCATTCTCTTGGCATGGGTCTCAGACTGGACCAGTTGTTTCTTGGCCACTCCCACACTGTGTGGACCATCCTTACCCAAGAATATCCTATAGGAAAGACAGACCAGACTGTAGGTCAAAGTTTTGTGGAAGGGTGTGTGTCTAAATCCCTCGAGTGGAAGTCTTGCCTGATCATAGGAGATGGTCAGTTCAGGCTACATATCTGCTATTGTAGGTTTGGATGGAGCCATCATTGTAAATTCCTGGGTATTTCCCTTGCACTAGTTTCTTATGGGCTGCTGTCATCTTGGGGACTTCTGAATGATGTCTTTACTCATTCATTCTTCATGACTTTGAAGGCATAACCAAATGTTAACAGTGCTAACTTTGGCTGCCGGTTTGAGATACTCTGCCCTCCTTAAACCACAATCTCAGTAGTCTTTTTATTGAGTTCCTTTCTAGGAGCAGGAAACTCAGACTTCGTCTTTATACATTGGAACCTAAAGACTCTATTCTAGCAAGGGTTTGGATAGTAAAACAAGTCTCTGAGTACTTTTTCTCTACAGTGTATACATTTTTTAAAACTTTTTTCCCACTTGCTCTTTTTCATTCTGGGCTTTTATAAGAATTATTAATGAACAACCATGTCATAGATTAAATTTTATTTTGTCTTCAAATTTCTTCTGTCAAGGAAATTACTACATCACTTTTAAATTTAGCCTCAGAAATGTTCTTATGACATGGTCAGAAGTGCGCTGGGTGTTTGTTAAAATACCACAGGAAGGGATTCTTTCCTGTTGCTTATATAGTTCAGATTTTAAACCACTTTCGTTGGGCTAACATAATTTCCATTGCTGTTAGAACGACTGTATTACAGATTACACAACTCACAACATTAACACTCTTTGTTTTGTATTCAACTGTTTATCTACTCCAAAATTATGAAGCTGTAATTTTTTCACATTCTTTAAGAAAACTTAGTCAGCCAGGAGGTGGTGGCGCAAGCCTTTAATCCCAGCACTCGGGAGGCAGAGGCAGGCAGATCTCTGTGAGTTCGAGGCCAGGCTGGACCGACAGCCTCCAAAACAATACAAAGAAACCCTGTCTCGTAAAACCAAAAAAAAAAAAAAAAAAAGAAAGAAAGAAAACTTAGTCAAGTCCTTCCCAACCTCAGCTCACTTTTGAAATCATTTTTTTACTAGTTTCATTCTCTGTTGATATTATGAAACATGGACCAAAAGCAAATGGCAGGAAAGAGTATATTTGGCTTGCATGCTCCAAGTCTATCAGTGAGGGAAGTTAGGGTGGGAACTCAAGGAGGGGAGGAAGAGAAACCCATGGAAGAAAGCAGCTTACTGAATTGCTTTCCATGGCTTGCATGGCTCTTTTAGACAACATAAGACCACCTTCTGAAGAATATCCTGACTCACAATAGACTTGTCCATTCTTCCCATGTCAAACAATAATCAATAAAATCGTCTCACTTGCTTATTTGATGACTGATGTTTATCAACTGAAATCTCTTTCCAGGTGATGCCAAATATAGCATCTTGGGTACAATATCACCAAGGCCTGTGGCAGTTTGTTATTGTCTTGATATGACAATTGACTTATCCCAAAACGAATGTTCTAAGAGATAATGATGAGTAAGTTATAATACCTCTTATCTCCAATTGGAGGATTTTATCTTAGTTTTGTGATTATTACCAAAACTTTAAGTCCAGATTATTTGAAGGTATAAAGGAAGTATGCTTCCACTATGGTAGAAGAAACTATCAATATTTTTAATTCTTTACAACCACCACAGAGCATGCTCCAGTGGCACAATCAGTTAGCGTGCAATACTTATACAACCACCACAGTGATAGATTAAATTAATATTATATATGATACATATTTATATATTTTGCATAAGAAGTGAAATTCATACTAACTTGATTTTTTAAATCAATTTCTTAAAAGTATACATTTATAAATTAATTAGAAGGTACAAATATATGAGTTTAGTAATATAAATCCAAGTAATACGAAGTAGTCACTAATATGAGTTCTTATAAGAAAACTTGATGGAAATCATAAATGTTTCACAGCAGATAGCCTTCTATATGAAGATATTGTGTAATAATAATCATTTCAAGGATTTTACGCACTTTATTTTAGCTTAACAATTACTCTTTCAAACCATATCAGTTTGGAAGGAATCACAGGTTTTCATCTTCTGTGGAAACAAAAACAAAATCTCTTTTCCAACGTAACATGTCCTTAGACTTAAATTTTGAAATCAAAGCATTTTCAAAACATATAAGTTGGATTTTGATTAATCCAGCATCATTTATAATCAAATACCCATTAGCAGCTGTCGTTCTTTTCTCAGCAATCAAACAATTTAAGACAACACAATAACATACAGTATTCAGACTCTTTGTGTATTTTTCATCTTTATGTGGCTTTTTTATTCTATATCTTTTACTTTTATTTTTCATTCTTTTGAGACAGGGTTATTCTGTGTACTGTTGTCTGTCCTTGAATTTACTCTGTAGACCAAGCTGGCCTTGAAATCACGAAGATCTGCCTGCCTCTGCCTCCCAGGTGCTGGGATTAAAGGCATGTGCCACTACTGCCCAGCTACCCTATTTCTTTTTAACCACTGTATCTTTTTTCTTTTCTCTCCCAAGCCTACGTATATTTTTAAACACACTATAAACCAATAAAATGTTTTTCTTTTTCCCTCTGAATCTGTCTTTACTGTATATCTATCTCTTTCTGGCCACAAGTCTTTTATTTGCTAAACAGCATTGCTAAAATTAAAGCAGTGGGTGACACCATTCTATTCCTTGGCTTTCTGTGAGTTTAGCTTCATGCTTACTGCCACAACTCCGTGGAGTTCCTAGGTTCATGCTACCACGAAGAGGCATGCTGCTGACTGCTGATAAATACCATTTAATTGTTTGGTATCAGAGCCTCTTGAAAGAGTCCTGCACCTATGGTCACTAACACTGAGTTAGGAAGCCTCCCTTAAAGGAACCATGAGCCTCTGCTTGTCTCTAGCAAACAGAACCCACCCAAGAAAATGCTGCTACCAAGAAGCCTTGCTTGACTTTCTTGTTTTGTTTTTAGAATCCTGTTTGAAGCCTTTGTCAGATTTCTCGTGTAATTGCTTGCAACGCACGTGGGGGCGCCATTTCACTAGAGAGTATCAAGGTCATTCTGGCTTTTAGAGACTCCATTGAGAAGTCGGGTGTGGTTCTAGAAGGTCTCCCTTTACATATTACATGGTCTTTTCTCCTTGTAGTTTAAAGTATTCTTCCTTTGTCCTGTATGTTTAATGTTTTGGTTATTATGTGGCAATAAGATGTCCTTTTAGGGTCCAATCTATTTGGTGTTCTGTACACTTCTTGTTCCTTTATAGGCACCTCCTTCCTTAGTTTAGGAAAATTTTCTTCTATGATTTTGTTGAAAATAATTTCTGGAACTTTGAGTTGGGATACTTCTCTTTCCTCTATTCCTATCATTCTTGGGTTTGATCTGTTCATATATGCCAGATTTTCTGTATGACTTGTGTCTGGAATTCTTTAGGTTAACACTTTCTTTGACAGATCTTTCCGTGTCTTCTATCATATCCTCAATGTCTGAAATTCTTTCTTTCATCTCTTGCATTCTGTTGGTGAAACTTGCCTCTGTAATTTTTGTTTGAACTGCTAAATTTTTCATTTTCACAATTCCTGCACTTTAATCTTCTTTTATTACTTCTGTTTCCATTTTCAGCTCTTCGACAGATTTATTTGTTTCCTTCAACTATTTGCATGTATTTTCCATGTTTCCTTTAAGGAATTTACTCATTTCCTCTTTAAGGACGACTATCATCATCATAAAGTTGGTTTTAAGATATGTTTCTTGTGCTCAAACTTGTTGTAATACTCAGTGCCTGCTGTGGTAGGGTAACTGGGCTCTAGTGAAGACATTGTCCTGACTGTTACTGTGTTCTTATGCTGTCTTTTAGGCATCTGGGTTTAGGATAAATATAGTCTAGATGCTGGTTTCTGGATTTGTCTTTATTTGGTGGGTGTTTTGTTTCATGGATTCTGTTTCCTCTCTGGATTTCCAGAGTGTGGCGGATGTGTATTATCTATTTTACTGACCCTCATATCTGGTATATTCACAGGGAAAGCCTGCAGGTTGTGGAGGCTGGGTAAATGGATGAGTGGGAGGAGGGAAGATAGAAGAAAACAATCTGTGGGACCCATAAGAGATGTGGGAAGGCATGATGGAGGGTGCAGCTTGTACTCTGTTGCATGCTATGGATGAGATTAAGGGAATGGTTCTTGGGGAAGAGAGTAAGAGGTGAAGAACTTCTAGCAGCCTACCCAATGCTCTGACAGGCATAGCATAACTGAATCAATTTCTGAAATCCATAAAATTTCCACTAATCTTTCAAATTTCAAGTAAAAATTCCATTCTTCTTGGAACTTTCCAATTTGTTTCATTATATTTGCTAAAGACAAATAATAAAAAGACCAAATTGTGTAAAGACAGATAGAAAATTCAACTGCAAAAATTTGAAATGACTACAGTTTCAAAATTTGAGCTATAAGACACACATTTGATAAAAATAAATGGACAAATAATGAAACATAACATAAAATCAATATCCATGAGATAATGTCTATGTTCCTGATAGACATAAATTATTGAATAAGTAAATACATAGGGAACATGGAAGGAAAGGACAAATCATTCAAATGATTAATGTAGATATTCCAATATCAAGAATATGGTACATGTCTTTCAACTTTTTTAAACATGAGCTACTTACTGTGAGTTCTTTCTAAAGCACATATGGAAACAGGGAAATTTAGTCTACTGTGAATATCAAAGATATATTCAGTAATATCTTAAATATTAATTCTTATATTTTATATGTGAGCATGTATATTTATGTCTAAATACTATGTGTGCATATATATTTATGGATGGAATATATGTGTATGCATGTACACACACACACACACACACGAAAGTACATGTATGTGTGCATGCTGAGACAAACTAAGTGTTTCAGATGATGTGTTCTTTTACTCCTTACTGCAACCCTTTCACATTGTGTCTCTCAATGAAATGGAGCCAACACAGCCCAGTGATCTTGTTTCTGTTGCTGAAATCAGTGAAGGAACAGTAGAGTCTGTGGCCATACCAAACAATTTACACGGGTGCTTGAATCCAAATGCAGTTCTGCAAGTGTGCACACTAACCACTGTTATCCCTTACTCCTGCCTCTTCCTATACATTTAAAATTAGCATATGTAACAGTTCATTTACTTATGGCAATTTCATATATATACAGTTTTGTTTGATCTCTGTTGACTCACACCTTTCTTGTGTACTTATACCTTTCCAAGTTACCCCATACCTCACTTTTATGATTTCATATCATATGCTTTTCATGACCCTTATTATCCTACTTTTTTAAAGCTTTCTTGTAACTTCTCATGGGTCCCTCTCTAATTCCATGACCTCTACCCACACTCAAACCATATATTTCACATTTAATAATTAGAAGCTAATATCCTCTTATGAATATATTGATATGAACACATGTGTACCTAATCCTATGATGTGTAGTACATGCATTCATTTTATCAAGGCAGCTAGTATAGGGAGTCAGGTCCTGTTGGACTGGAATTTTAGTCCATTTTGAGATGCCTGATGTGAATACTGGGAATAAAAGTTGGATTTTCCTCAAAACAAGTGCATGATATTAACCATAGAATCACTTCTTTAGACCTGATGCTGGATATTTTTCAAAAAAATATTTATTGGTCATGTGTATTTTTTTCTTTTGAGAATTATCTGTTCAATTATTTGGCTCATTATCTGAATGAGCTATGTAGTTTAGACAGCATCATTGGAATATTAACTCTGACAAATGTGCTGTGCTAATACACATTGTTAATGACAAAAGTGGGACGTCTTGGGTTTTCTTTATTTTTTATTTAAATTAGAAACAAACTTGCTTCACATGTCAATCCCAGCTCTATTTCCCTCCCCTTCTCCCCAACTCCTCCATCCCCTCACAGTATCCCCACTCTGTTCCCAAGGGAGGGTGGGGCTCTCCATGTGAGAGCTCCAGAGCCTGTCATTTCATTCAGGGTAGGGCCTAGGCCCTCCTCCAAGAGTCCAGACTGAGAGAGCATACCTAATTGAGGGATGGACACCAAAAGTCCATTTGTATGCCTGGATAAATACTGATCTACTACCCAAGACCACAGAGAGTCCCTAGGCCTCCTTACTGACACCCATATTCAGGATGTCTGGATCAGTCCCATACTGGATTCCCAGCCATCAGTCTGGGGTCCAAGAGCTCCCCCTTGTTAAGGTCAGCTGTTTCTGTGGGTTTCACCAGCCCAGTCTTGACGCATTTGCTCATCACTGTGCCCTCTCTGTCACTGGGGATATAATTATCACAAAAGTATAAACTTGTTATAAAATTAGAATCATACTTAAAGGCAGTAGTAATAAGGAATAGTGATCCAATGAAAGAGGTGTATGACTGTCTTTACCACTTAGAAAAATGTAATATCAGTGTCTATTTAGTCCTATATACTTCAGTAAATTTTATTACTATCTCTTTGTGTTCAGTGATCTTAAAGGAAAAGTGTGAGAAATGAGTTTCATATATGTGTGGACACCATAATTAATAATTATATCACTGTAATATCTTGAGATATTTATTTTCAACAAAAGAGATATTAACTAGTAATGCTTCTTTTAATAGAACTTAGAGCAATTTCATTAATGAAAATAAATGTACTAAGTTACAATTATCCCCAGTGATACACATACACAAACAGACACACACACACACACACACACACACACACACACACAAGCACGTAGTTTACTTTGTATTTTCCAAAAGATAAAGTATTATTAAATCGTCCTTGTTGAGTTGGAAAGAGAAAACCTCCAAGTTTCTCTGTATTTGAATCTTATAATATTCAATACAGTCATTTAACTCCACAGTCATTAGAAGTCCTGATTATAAAGTAAGAGCATTTGTTTGTTATGGAATGGATATGAAATATATTCTATAAATTCATGTTGAATTCTTGGTCGGTAACTGGTATTATTATTTTGTGAGATACTGGAAATTTTGATGTTTAGCCCACCTAGTTAAATTGGGTCACAGAAAGAAAGTTTTTCTAAGTTTATAATTTGTCCTTTCCCTTCTTATCTTTCTGATTCTTGATTGTAAAAGTTGAAAACCTCTCCTTCACTGCATATCCTCCTAACATGTTGTATCACAAAGCCCAGAAACCGTGGAAATAATGATTAATCAAGGTCAGAAATCTTGCCCTCTTTAAACAGCTTCCTTCTGGTATTTGTTGCAGCCACAGTCTGACAAAATCAATCATGAGCCATGATTATGACTTTTTTGGCAATATGCTGAATTTACAGAGTGTTAATCTGCATGTTGACATCAAATGCATTGAATATTGTATTTATGATGTTTTAAGGGAATGTAGTGATTAATAACTAAAGACAAAAACAGTATCTAGTTGTTATAGTTAAGTTTAACCTTGAACTTTTATCCCTATGTTCCAGTCCTTTACGCCTGAGAAGGTACTCTGCAAGCTATGGAAAGAGAAACCTGGACAATCATCCAGTCACAAAAGCCTATACCTGCAATCTATCCTGTCTGCAAGATGTTCTGGTGCTGCAGCACTGGTGGAAATCTCCGACTAATGTGTGCCTTAACTTAATGCCCACACAAAGAGAGGGAGCTCATTCCCTAAACTTTCTGAATGACCAAGAAGTGACGACCTAGGGTAGAACCAAAGAAGACTGACCAAAATAAGTCAACGAAATGATTCCTAATGATATAAGGTTATACTCATATATCAGTTCCTTGTCCAGTTGAAATCAGAGTGTCTTCCTTGGGCAGCAGATTCTAGTGAGTGCAGAGAAACACAACCAAGAATAATGTGGAACTCCTATATTGGATGGTTACAGCAGATCCAGACTCCTAGGTCAGAGAACCCCATGGAAGAGGGGTAGGAAGGATTGTAGGAAATAGAGGAGATGGTGGATACGAGGAAAACATGGCCCAACAAGTCAAATAAGCATGGCTCACATGGGATATAGAAACTGAAGCAACAAGCACAGGACCCTCATGAATCTACACCAGGCCCTGTTTGTATGTTATGCCCATTAGTTTGTGTGTGGTGGGGCATGGATACCTAGCAATAAGGCGAGGACTTCCTCTGACTAGTTTGCCTGCTTTTACAACTCTTTTACTCCTTCTGGGATGCCTTGTCTAGCCTTGATGGGGGGGTTTTGATTTGTTATTTTATCCTGTTTTGTCCTCTTGGAGGCCTGCTCTTTCCTAAAGAGGAAATGGAGGGGTAACAGTAGTTGTGGGAGCTGCTGGGAGGATGGAAAACTGTGATCAGGATATATTGTATGAGAAGAGAATTTGTTTGAAATAAAAAAGAAAGTTCAACTAAACTATCAAATCTGTAAACATATAGCTTCTTTTTCCATTTCCTTCTAAATGATCACATGTGTGAACTCTTGAAAGAAGAGAATTATTCGGACTTAAGTATAAGCACCCTAACCTATCACCCCATCCATATGAACTGGTCAGACCCAAAAACATATACCAAAAGGACTCAGATTGTATTTATATATTTATTTGTGAATATAACAAGAAAATGACTTCCTGTAAATATTAAAGGGCATGAGTAAGGTAGGTCATAGGAGAGGTAGGGGAGAGGAGTGTTGGGGGAAGTCCTGTGCATTTGTCAATAAAGTACTGTTGAGCCAATAGGAAACCTAGATAGGAGGGACTAGGAGTCGAGGAGGATTCTGGGAAGGAGAAACACAGAGAGTTCGAGATGTAACACCATTGGGGTAGGAAGCCCGGAAACCTCTCCGGTAAGAAACATACTTAGATTAACAATTATGGGGTAATTACTTAAGTCAGAGCCAGCTAGTAAGAAACAAGCAAGGCCAACAGCTTCATAATTAATATAGCCTCCCGTGTGTTTATTTGGGATTGATGCAGCACTAGAACCAGGCTGGCGGGAAAGCAGCTCTAGAACCAGGCTGGCGGAAAAGCTTCTCTCAAGGAAAAGACTTCTCTTAACAGAATGGTGATCAGGAGTGGGATCATGAATTTCCACGCAGAATGACAAAAGCTTTAAAGGAATTTTAGAAACAGAAGAACGGGGAGAAGCACAGATTTTTGGTAGCAGCATTTTTCTCAGGTGTGCTCTGTTTTGCTAGCCACAAGCCGAGATTCACGCAGCTCACTTACCAGAGTCTTCCTGACTCGGCATAAAAAGAAAAAAAAAACCAGCAAGGTTGTTTTAAGAGACTCTGCTAACAATTGAAAGGTGTGTACGTACAGCTGGAAGTGGCAGCATTTGCTGGATGTCAGCATGGACTGAGGCGGTAAGCTGGAATCACGCTTAAGCCCGCCATCTTGAAACGGCAGTTTAAAACAGCTGCGGTTTTACAGATAAGACACGTGGCCAGAAAAACAAAGATTTACAGTAAAGTCAGACTTAAATGAAGAAAAACCTCTAAAGGTTTACAGTGTGTTTAAAAATATACGTGAGATTGAGAGAGAAAATGAAACGACAAAGTGGTATATAAATACAGAAGCCGGCTGTGGTGGCGCATGCCTGTAGGAATTGCTCCAGAGGCAGAGGCAGGCAGATTTCCAAAGAGAAACCCTGTCTCAGAGAAAAATAAATAAAAGTGAAAGAAATTGAGTAATAATAATAATAGATTAATGAATAAGCCACGTAAAGATGGAAAATACACAGAGAGTCTGGATACTGTATGCTATTATGTTTTTCAGTTTTTTCATTGCTAAGGAAGGAACAGCTACTGAAGTACACTTGATTATAAATGCTGCTGAATTAATTCAACTTATATCTTTTGAAAATGCCTTGACCTCAAAATTTAAGTATAAGGATATGTTACTCGGAAAAGGAGTTTTAATTTATGTTTCCACAGAACATAAAAAGCTGAGGATTTCTTCCAGGCTTCTGTGGTTTGACGAACCAAGACCCCCGGAAGCAGTGGACCAGATGTTCCAACAATTGAGACAGCTAAGATGATGGAGCTTTACAGATCCCGAAGATATGGACTTATACAGGTTTCTGAGTTTTGTCATGATCCCCATGGTATGAACAGCGCCCCCTTCCAGCAGGAAGCAGTTTGGAATGAGCGACGACCCAATTCCCATCTTGTTTATAAATCTTTGTTTTCATTTAAATGGGATTGTTTATAATTGGTTAATGATCACAGCCGATCTCTTGTTAATGGTAAAAAGGGGAATTATGTTATGGGTATTGTTTTTCCTTTATTGATATGAATTCAAGATCAATTTTGTGATATGTATATTTCTCCTCTTGATTAAGTATTGTGCTTATACTGATCTTTTAAAACGTAATGCATAATTGAATACAGACTATAGATAGTTACTTATAATAGTCAGAACTTATAGTTAGGTAAGTTAGGTTTTCTAGATATACAGAAATATATTTGAGATAGATAGACAGTCTTCAAACCTTTCAAAGACCTTCAGAAAATGGCATTTAAAATGGTTTAGGGTTTTTCTTGACAATGAGAGATGTCTGCTCCTGGCAGCACCAATTATGTCTGAGAGTAAGATGGGCATCGAAGAAACTTGTTATGGAGTTTGCTTTCAACATGGCAAGGTTAGCCATTTGGGCAAGAAACTGCTTTTGCCTGGACTACTTGACTGTTGCTGTATAATCTGGATATGCAGGACCCACAGGAAAGTGACTGCTGAACTCAAATAGTCCTTCAGGGTTCCTGCTTCATGAAAGAGTCTACCAGACTTTCTGCAGGACACAGAAAAATGACTGACAGACTGCTGATGCAGATGGACAGTTTGAAATTTCCTGCTTTGCTGAGAAGTGTTCCAGACACACTGTGGCCTATGGGCTGCAGATGGATGCCCCAACGTTACAGAGGAACTTTGGGTGACTGTCCAGGTGGCAAGATGTCTCTGTCATTTCTAGTGTTTATATATTATCCTTCTGTGGTCTTTGATGGAGTTGAAGACAGATAGTTATAATTATAATTTTCCTTAGTTATGATAAAAGATAAGCTACATATAGAACTTTAGACTCACAAGGATGGGATGGATGATATTTTCTTTAAATCTTGCTGAATGTTGATAGACAAAATATTGTAACTGTATTCTTACTTGATAACTGTTCTGTTATATACAATTTGACTGTGTTAAAGTTAAGACCTTTCTTTTTGTTTAAACAGAAAAGAGGAGATGTTGGGGAAGTCTTATGCTAATAAAGCACTGTCTGGCCAATAGGAATCTAGATAGGTGGGGCTAGGAATCCAGGAGGATGCTGGGAAGGAGAAACACAGGAGAGTTGAGATGTAACGCCATTGGGGTAGGAAGCCCGGAAACCTCTCTGGTAAGAGACATACTTAGATTAACAATTATGGGGTAATTACTTAAGTCAGAGCTAGCCAGTAAGAAACAAGCAAGGCCAACAGCTTCATAATTAATATAGCCTCCTGTGTGTTTATTTGGGGACTACAAAGCGGCAGAGCCCAGACGGCTGGCAGGGGATAAACCAAAGTGGCTAGCAATAAAAAGCTTCTCTTTACAGAGGAGAGGTAGGAGGGATTAATTAATTCTAATTTAACTAAATTTAAAGTAGAATACATAAAAGAATGCAAAATAATTACCTTGTTTATTTACAAATTAAATAAAATAGTCTAAAGAAGTAGATATAATGATTATATGGGCTGGTAAAATAGCTCCACTTATAACCTGAGCTCTACCCCTTTTTTATGTAACACTATATCTGAAGATACACAAACAAAGACCTACTCACCCCAGATATGGAACAGATTAAAGATCAAATTATAGATAACACCAAGGCTCAGTTTGGTAAACCAATGAGTTTTATGGGACTTATTTACATGAAGACTGAAAAATTACTTATAGGAACAGAAATGTCTCAGACAACTGAATCAACAAAACCCATCCCACCATGGGTGCCAATTCACCAAAAGTGGAAACATGCAGCTTATTGCACAACTTGTCGAAAGTCCAACAGGTTGGAGGGTATCCTTTTTTCATGACTGATGTTTGTTTCTTCTAGGCAGTTAGAAATGTCTCTGATTCTTCCAGGTGGTGTGATGCTGCAACGATACACGGCACACTTACTGAAAGTAAAACTAAGTATTTATTGTAGAAATTACTCACAAGATACCAAACAAGTAACCCAGATGAGCCGAGTAGTTTTCCGCCACCGAACTGGAAGCCGAAAGCCAGAAAAATAGTCTTTTATACCTTCCCCCGTAACGTCCCTAGCCATGCCCCAAAGTGGGCCTGGCTAGTGACATAGTTCATCGCCTATGTCCATATACGTCTTTATGTCTGTCCATATATATGTCTTTAGTCATGCCTAAAGTGGGTGTGGTTAGCAGCGTGGTATCCGCTCTTTTATTACCTCATCTGTATGCACCTCTATTAAGTCACATGGTTAATGGCGGCATTGTTTTCCTCCTACAGTGGTGGTCTTACTTAAGAGACTTCATTGTAATTAGTTTGCTGGAGAGTGATTCACAAAATTTTTTACTGCTTATATACTCTTGAATAATGATGGTATTAGTCAATGTAGTTAAATTCAGGGTCTTCCTAAAGTCATTTTTAGTTGTTTGTTTTCTGTCTTTTCAAATTTAAATTAGAAATAATATTGTTTTAAATGTCCCTCTCCCTCCCATCCTAACTTGCCCCCCACTAGCTCCCTATCCCATCTCCTTTCTGCTCCCCAGGGAGGGTGAAGCCTTCCATGGGGGATGATCAAAATCTGTCATATCTTTTGGAGCAAGGCCTAGGCCCTCTCCCATATGTCTAGGCTGAGAGGACATCCCATTATGTGGAATGGGCTCCTACTGTCATTTACATGCTAGGGATAATTGCTGATCTACTAACAGAGGCCACATACATTGCCAAAATCTCCTCACTGACACTCACATTCAGGGGGTCTGAATCAGTTCTATGCGGGTTGTTCATGTCAGCTGTTTATGTGGGTTTCACCAGCCCAGTCTTGACCCCCTTTGCTCATCACTCCTCCCTCTCTGCAACTGGATTCCAGGATTTCAGTTCATTTTGAAGGTGTGGGTGTCTGCTTCTGCTTCCATCAGTCACTGGAAGAAGGCTCTAGAATGGCATATATGTATGCATGTATGTATTTTACAGCCAAAGAAGAAACATTTGTAGCAAAATGGGTGAAACTGGTTACTATTATGTTATGTGAAATAAGTCAGACAGAATATATATATATATAATTTTTTATTATTTATACTTAAATTTAAATTAGATACAAGGTTGCTTCACAAGTCAGTTCCAGGTCCCTCTCAGTTTCCCTCCCCTCCTCCCATGCCCTCCCCTCAGCCCCCCCAATATCCCCTCATTTCAACAGAGAGGGTGAGGCCCTTCCATGGGGGTATCCATAGTCTGTCATTTCATCCAGGGTAGGGCCTAGACCCTCCCCCAAGAGTTGAGGGTGAGAGTGCACCTCACATTGTTCGATGGGAGTCCAAAGTGAGAGTGCACCTCACATTGTTCGATGGGAGTCCAAAGTCTATGTGTATACTTGGGATGGGTACTGATATGCTGCCCAAGGCACAATAGATTACCTAGGCCTCCTCACTGACACCCACATTCAGGGGGTCTTGATCAGTCCCATGCTGGATTCCCAGGCTGATGCCTGGAATTCAAGAGTTAACCTTTGTCTGGTCAGCTGTTTCTGGGGGTTAAACCAGCCCAGTCTTAATCCCTTTGATCATCAGTTCTCCCTCTCTGTTACTGGCTTTCTTGAGTTCAGCTCAGTACTTAACCAAGGGAGTCTGCCTCTTCTTCGATCAGCCACTAAATGAAGTTTCTGTTTCCCAGACTCTCTGGCCATAGGATTGTAGGCTGGCACTCCCCAGATCTATGTCTAAAATCCATATATGAGAGAGTACATGCCATGTTTCTCTTTTTGTGACTGGGTTACCTCACTCAGGATGGTTTCTTCTAGTGTCATCCATTTGCCTGCGAATCTCATGATTCCATTACTTTTTTCTGCCTAATAGTACTCCATTGTGTAGATGTACCACATTTTCTCTATCCACTCTTCAGTTGAGGGACTTCTAGGTTGCTTCCAAGTTCTGGCTATTACAAATAAAGCTGCTATGAACATAGTGGAACAGACATCTTTGTTGTATGAATGGGCATCTTTTGGATATATGCCTAAGAGTGGAGTTGCTGGGTCTTGTGGTAGGTTTATTCCCATTTTTCTGAGGGATCTCCATACTGATTTCCAAAGTGGCTGAACCAGTTGTCACTCCCACCAGCAATGGAGGAGTGTCCCCCTTTCACCACATCCTCTCCAGCATAAATTGTCATTGGTGTTTTTGATTTTAGCCAATCTGACAGGAGTGAGATGGTATCTCAGAGTTGTTTTGATTTGCATTTCCCGGATGGCTAAGGATGTTGAGCACTTTCTCAAGTGCCTCTCAGCCATTTTAGACTCCTCTATTGAAAACTCTCTATTTAGTTCTGCAGCCCACTTTTTAATTGGGTCCTTTGATGTTTTGGAGACTTGCTTCTTGAGTTCTTTGTAAATTTTGGAGATCAACCCTCTGTCAGATGTGGGATTAGTGAATATTTTTCCCATTCTGTGGGCTGCCTTTTTGTCTTGCTGACTGTGTCCTTTGCCTTACAGAAACTTCTCAGTTTCAGTAGGTCCCATTTATTAATTGTTGATCTCACTGTCTGTGCTACTGTTGTTATGTTCAGGAAGCTGTCTCCTGTACCAATTCGTTCAAGGGTACCACCCACTTTCTCTTCTAAGAGGTTCAGTGTGGCTGGATTTATATTGAGGTCTTTGATCCATTTGGACTTATGTTTTGTGCATGGCGAAAAACATGGATCGATCTGCATTCTTCTACATGCCAGTCTCCAGTTATGCCAGCACCATTTGTTGAAGATGCTTTCTTTATTCCATTGTATATTTTTAGCTTCTTTGTCAAAGATCAGATGTTCGTACGTGTGTGGGTCAATACCCGGGTTTTCAATTCGATTCCATTGGTCTACCTGTCTATTTTTGTGCCAATACCAAGCTGTTTTCAGGACTATAGCTCTACAATAGAGCTTGAGGTCAGGGATGGTGATGCCTCCGGACGTTGCCTTGTTGAACAGGGTTGTTTTGGCTATCCTGGGTCTTTTGTTTTTCCATACAAAATTGATTATTGTTCTTACAAGGTCTGTGAAGAATTGTGCTGGGATTTTAATGGGGATTGCATTGAATCTGTAGATTGCTTTTGGAAGGATTGCCATTTTTACTACATTGATTCTACCTATCCAAGAGCATGGGAGATCTTTCCATTTTCTGAGGGTTTCTTTAATTTCTTTCTTTAAAGATTCAAAGTTCTTACGATACAGGTCTTTCACTTGTTTGGTTAGCGTTACCCCAAGGTATTTTATGTCGTTTGTGGCAATTTTAAAGGGTGATGTTTCTCTGATTTCTTTTTCAGCCCTTTTATCATCTGTATATAGTAGGGCTACTGATTTTCTTGAGTTGATCTTGTAGTCTGCCACTTTGCTGAAGGTGTTAATCAGCTGTAAGAGTTCCCTGGTAGAGTTCTTTGGGTCATTGATGTAAACTATCTTATCGTCTGCAAACAGTGAAAGTTTGACCTCTTCCTTCCCAATTTGTATCCCCTTGATCCCCCTTTGTTGTCGTATGGCAATAGCTAGAACTTCAAGTACCATGTTGAAAAGGTATGGAGAGAGTGGACAGCCTTGTTTTGTTCCTGATTTTAGAGGAATTGCGTTGAGTTTCTGTCCATTTAGTTTGATGTTGGCTGTTGGTTTACTGTATATAGCTTTTATTATGTTTAAGTATGTCCCTGTTATCCCAGATCTCTCCAAGACCTTTATCATGAAGGGGTGTTGGATTTTGTCAAAGACTTTTTCAGCATCTAGTGAGATGATCATGTGACTTTTGTTTTTAAGCTTGTTTATATGGTGGATTACGTTGATGGATTTTCATATGTTGAACCATCCCTGCATCCCTGGGATGAAACCTACTTGATCGTGGTGAATGATTGTTTTGATGTGTTCTTGGACCCGATTTGCCAGTATTTTATTGAGTATTTTTGCATCAATGTTCATGAGGGATATTGGTCTGAAGTTCTCTTTCTTAGTTGTATCTTTGTGTGGCTTGGGGATCAAGGTTATTGAAGCCTCAAAGAAAGAGTTTGGCAAAGACCCTTCTGCTTCTATTGTGTGGAACACTTTGAGAAGAACTGGTATAAACTCTTCTTTAAATTTCTGGTAGAATTCTGCACTGAGGCCATCTGGACCTGGACTTTTTTGGTTGGGATGCTTTTGATGACTGCTTCTATTTCCATAGGGGTTATAGGTCTATTTAAATTGCTTATCTGTTCTTGATTTAGTTTTGGCAAGTGATAGCTATCCAGGAAGTCATCCATTTCCTTTAAATTTTCGAATTTTGTGGAGTACAGGTTTTCAAAGTATGACCTAATGATTCTCTGGATTTCCTCAGAGTCTGTTGTTATGTCCCCCTTTTCATTTCTGATTTTTTTAATTTGCGTGTTCACTCTCTGCTGTTTGGTAAGTTTGGACAAAGGTTTGTCTATCTTGTTGATTTTCTCAAAGAACCAACTCTTAAAAAGCAAATAAAAACACCAAAGCAGAATGTAGTCAAAAGAGTTTTCTTCTTAAAAATTGTATTATCAAGGACATATAAGAATCTTTATTTAAAATTTGTCTGAGTTACCCAAACCAAATAACCACGATAGATAAAAATTTATAATATTAACTGTTGAAGCTCCATTAGAGTTCACAAGTTGAAAAACATCCAGAAATTTAATATTACATTCACTAGAAGGCAGAAACACAAGACTAATTAAGACACAAAACCTAAGCTCAGATTTTGCCCTCATGTACCCAATTATACAGTAAAGTCAAACAATGACCAAACCTCCTCAATGCCAGAAACATATGAGTTTCTGCCATGTTACCCATGTTGAACAGTTCTTATTGAGATAAAACCCAGACACATTAGCAAAAATAAATCTTGAGAAGCATGTAGAAACAAACAGAAAGCTTATACTCTTGTGGTTGTGACTCAAATTAATGAAGCTACTATGGAATGCATTATGAAGATTGCTTAAAATCTAAGATTACCATATCATCTGGCTAACCAACTGAAGAAATCCCAGTCAGCACGCAAAGCATATATATGAATATACATGCGTATTATACCACTTTTCATAATAACTAACCTGATATTAATAAGGAAAATTGAAAAATAACTGGAATGAAAATTTTGTTGTTCATTTGAACAATAATAGATGGAAATGGTAGCAATCATGTTTAACAAAATAACATATTCACATAAACTTAAATATTACATGTAGCTTCTCATTTGTGGCAAAAGCAAAAGAAGGCAAAAACAATTATATGCAAACATGGAAAAGCAATTACCAAGCACTGAAAAAAAATACCAGAGGGATGAGATCGGGCGAGAATGTGATGAATAGATAAAAACAATACATTTTATATGCAAACTTTCAGGTATACCAGTAATTGCCACCACTGTGTGTTCATAAATTAGTGAGAATATGTATTAGAAGCATCTTACAGCCATGAGGCAGAACATTTTAATGGAAAAAATGACAATCTTGCCAAAAGCAATCTACAGATTCAGTGCTATCTCCATTGAAATCCCAGCACAATTCTTCACAGAACTTGCAAGAACAATTCTCAACTTTATATGGAAAAACAAAAGAACCAGGATAGCCAAAACTACCCTGTCCAGCAAGGCAACGTCTGGAGGCATCACCATCCCTGACTACAAGCTCTATTATAAAGCTATAGCCCTGAAAACAGGTTGGTAGTCACACAAAAATAGACAGGTAGACCAATGAAATCAAATAGAAAACCCTGATATTAACCCACACACATATGAACACTTGGTTTTTGACAAAGAAGCTAAAATTATATAATGGAAAAAAGAAAGCATTTTTAACAAATGCTGCCGGTATTACTGGATGCTGGCATGTAGAATACTGCAGATAGACCCATGTCTATCGCCATGCACAAAACTTAAGTCCAAATGGATTAAAGACCACAAGAAAAATCCAGTCACATTGAACCTGTTAGAAGAGAAAGTGGGAGGTAACCTTGAACAAACTGGTACAGGAGACAGCTTTCTGAACATAGCACAGACACTAAGATCAACAATTAATAAATGGGACCTCCTGAAACTAAGAAGCTTCTGCAAGGCAAAGGACACAGTCAACAAGACAAAAAGGCAGTCCACAGAATGGGAAAATATATTCACCAACCCCACATATGACAGAGGGCTGATCTCCAAAATCTACAAATAGATCAAGAAGCAAGTATCCAAAGCACCAAAGGATCCAATTAAAAAAAGTGGTCTACAGAACTAAATAGATAATTCTCAATAGAGAAGACTACTATGGCTGAGAGACCCTTAAGAAAATTCTTGACATCTCTGGCAATCCACGAAATGCAAATTAAAACAACTCTGAGATATCATCTTACTCCTGTCAGAATGGCTAAGATCAAAAACACCAATGACAGTTTATGCTGGAGATGATGTGGAGAAAGGGGAACACTCCTACACTGCTGGTGGGAGTGCTGACTTGTACAGCCACTATAGAAATCAGTATGGAGATTCCTCAGGAAAATGGGAATCAGTCTACCACAAGACCCAGCAATGCACATTCATGTAACAAGGACATCTGTTCCATTATGTTTATAGCAGCAATATTTGTAATAGCCAGAAACTGGAAGCAACCTCAATGCTAAACTGAAGAATAGATAGAGAAAATGAGGTACATTTACACAATGGAATACTATTCAGCAGAAAAAAAATGGAATCTTGAAATTTGCAGGCAAATGAATGTCACTAGAAGAAACCATCCTGAGTGAGGTAACCCAGTCACAAAAAGACAAACATGGTATGTACTCACTCATATATGGATTTTAGAGATGAATCAGGGGAGTGCCAGTCTACAGTCCCACTGCCAGAGAGGCAGGGAAACAGGAAGGACCCTAAGACTGACATACATGGTACCCCAGAGAAGGTGGAATGAAGCAAGATCTCCTGAGCAGATTGGGAGCACAGGGTAGGGGAGGGGAAACAGAGCCAGGAAAAAGAGAGGGGAAGAAGAGGAAGGAAGAGGAGGACATGGGGGAGCAGGAAGGTTGAATTGGGAGAAGAATAGAGGAGAGCAGGATGACAGATACCATAATAGAGGGAGCCATTCTAGGTTTGAGGGAAGATCTGGCACTAGTGAGATCTCCAGAGATCTACAAGGATGACACCTACTTGGAAAACTAAGCAGTAGTGGAGAGACTACATTAAATGCCCCTCCCTAATAATGATTTTGACGACTGTCTTACATACCATCCTCGAACCTCCATCCAGTGATAGAAGGAAGCAGAGGCAGACAACCCACAGCTAAACACTGAACTGAACTCCTGGATCCCAGTGACAGAAAGGGAGGAGTGATGAGCAAAGTGGTCAAGACTGGGCTGGTGCAACCCAGAGAAACTGCTGACCTGAACAAGGGGGGAGATCTTGGACCCCAGACTGATGGGTGAGAGGCCAGCATGGGACTGATCCAGAACCCCTGAATGTGGGTGTCAATGAGGAGACTCAGGCAATTTATGGGTTTTTTGAGTAGTAGATCAGTATTTATTCCTGGCACACAAATTGACTTTGGGGACCCATCTCACAATGAGGAATGCTTTCTCAATCTGGACACTTTGGGGTGGGCCTGGGCCCTCCCAGGAACGAAATGATAGACTCTAGAGAACATCCACTGAGGGCCTTACCCTCCATAGGGAATGGAGTGGGAACTAGGGGGGGCTGGGTGTGGAGGGGAGGGAGAGAGAGCTGGGATTAACATGGGAAGTAAGCTTGTTCTTAATTTAAATATATAATAAAAAGGTGTAATAAAAAAAGAAAAAAGTTTGAAAGAAAAATCCTTAGTGGGTGTGCAAAAAGAGTATTTCAGGTAAATGAATGATACCATGTTACCAGACATAGACACTTAACGACAATAAGGAATCAGTATGTTGACTATAAATTGTGTGTGTGTGTGTGTGTGTGTGTGTGTGTGTTTTAGTGTATAAGAAGCTGTACAGATATACAAACAGGAAATTCCGCTGAATGAGGTATCCATAGATTGATTTGGAGACTCTAATGTACTTGCGGTTTTCAAAAAGACAAGTTGTGTATTTCTGACATATGCAGATATACACAACAGTCTAAACATTGCCAAAAATTCTATCACCTCTAGATGATTCTGAGGAGCTCCATGAACAAAATATAAAAGCTAAGCCAGAATTCTAATCGGCCTATCAGGCATTGAAAACACATCTGAGCATGTAGAACACAGTGTTACTTGGCAAAGAGAGGAAGACATATTTGCTCAAGATCCTTAATCAAATCCCTAGCCAATCATTGACTAATTAATAACTACACTAATTGATCAGGGCCATTACTGCCCACACATCAGAGGGCCTGCATCCTGTACAAAGTTTCTCTGGGAAAAATCACTTAAAGATCAAGTTACAACAACAATAGTAAAACAAAGAAGAGTAACAAGAAGCCTTGGAGAATTAGGAATTTACTTCCAGCTTTGGCACACTTAATTATTTTAATGGTCTGATCTCAATGGAAAATTATATGACATTTGAAAATATTAGGGTTATTTTCCTCATATGTAAAACACTCAAATCAACCAACAGTAACTGGTCCTGGTAAGTATGTAGAGTTGACTTACTACATAATGAGTATATGTTGCTTGTGTAATACAGAAGCAATAAGCAAACTGAGAAGAAAACGGAGCATGTCTGAAAAGTTTGCTTTCTATTTTATTTAAATTAATTTGGTAAAAACTAGATTGTTTTAATGTTAATTTTAAATCCTATGGAAATAAATATGAAAATATAGAAAAAGAAATGATGAGATACAATATATAAGGAAAACTTATTTAACACAAAGTATATAATCATGAAAAAATAGAGGAGTGAAAAGGATTTAAACCATAGAGGAACAACTGAGGATGTGAAAAATATTAGTAATTACATTAACTATAAGTGGATCGTTAATGCTGAGGTTGAGAATTTTTGACCCTGAATTTTAATTCATAATAAGACAGAGTAATTATGTACTGTCTGTAAGAGGCATATTTTATATTTAATGTAAATGGTAGTTGTATAATAAAAATGGTAGAAAATTGTCATAAGTAGTTGCCTTTACCTTGAAGATGTAGAAGTTCAAGGATAATTCAAGCACAGTAGGGTCTTGAAACAGCATTTTTGGCTTGAAATATTAGAGCTATGCATCAAAATAATCAAGCAAACTCTAGGAACATAAACAGAGTGCCCTAACTTATAATCAGCCAAGAAAATGAGGCCTCTGTTTCAACATTTAAAAGATATTAATTCTTCAGTGACTTTTATGACAACTAAGTCATACGGAGTTACTCTTCATAGCTTGTTTTCTTTATACAACTCCTTATATTTAGAGACACTAAATGCTGCTCAGTGGTTAACATTTTTGAGTCTTATTATTTTACAAGTTGCAAAATGTTCATTAATTTAGAGTGTACTCATTTTATTTATTTATTTTATTTTATTTAAATTAGAAACAAACTTATTTTACATGTCAATCCCAGTTCCCTCTCCCTCCCCTCCTCCACTGCTCCCTATCCCATCCCCTTTCTGCTCCCCATGGGGATCTTCAAAGTCTGTCACATCATTTGGAGGAAGGCCTAGATGCTCCCCTGTGAGTATAGGCTTAGAGAGTATCCTAGAGTGTGCTTATTTAATGACTTTTTTAATGTAAGGGTAACATGGAAGCAATGGGTTTTTTTAATTATGAAAATTTTCTTATGTATTGCTATATGTTGACCTTCCAAAAAGAGTTGCTTCATTTTTAATATATTATTCTTATTTAGTACTTTGTTCAAGGCATGTAAGTGATAAAACTGCAATCGGGTTTAGTATAATATCCATTAGATTTTAGAACAAAGTAAAAGTAACTTCCCTTCTTATAAAGATCATGAACAATTAACAAGTAAAACCACAATTTCACAGATAGTTGACCATCTGAATTCATTTGGACTTAGAGAAGAAGTAAGGCTACATTAAATTTTAATCAAATTTTACAGCTGCGGAAATATATTCATGAAATCCTTGATTGGCATTCCTAACACAAACAGGATGGTCTATAAAAAGGACCGTTTCATATTAAGGTCAGGGATGTTGTTTTCATTTCCTTGTGTTCTAAATGTGCCATATTGAAAGAGTGTAGCTATGTGCTTAATTTCCTATTCTATTTTAAACAAATTAATTTTCATAGCAATGCATGAAAATTCTTAAAATTAAACTAAAAGTAGATCATTCTTGTAGTAAATGAAGGAGATTTGTAGATTTGAAACATCCTTCTGTGTTATATAAGATATATTTGATCTTACCTTCTATAAAAAATAAATTATGTAAATATCTGTACAAATGAGGTAACTTAAATTTGATTTTTTGATATACACATATATAATATTATATGTAAATCATCTTTAAAATCTATTTCCTCTATTATATACCATTTCTTCATTATCACCTTTGAATATAGGTTTATATTTATTTGTTGAAGGTATATTGAGTTATTGAAGTTCACCTCTTCTTTGATAATAGTAAACATTTAACTTACTCCATATTTCTTATTGTTATATTTATAAATATTTTATTATAAACTGCATAAACAGTAATTCCACATATAAAAAGAGGCAAAAATAAACCAATCAATTAATATAGTTATGTTTTTTCCAAATAAATTTTACTTTGTCTAAATGTAGTTATAAATTAAGATTATCCCAAAATTTTGGAGGCTGAGAAAGGAAGGGTGTGTGTTAAAGACAATTTGGGGCTACTATATATCAAAATCATTAATAATAAACATAAACTAATGGCTCAAATAATATTTGACCATTATGCCTTATGTACTATATATTTAGTAAAAGTAGTTTTTGGTATTTGACAGTGATGGCTCCCCATCTTTTTGCCAATTTTTGCATAAATTTTCTTTTCCTTTGCTGTCTTAGTTTGTTTCCATGTTCCTAACAAAAAGAACTTCAGGCCAATATCCTTCATGAACATTGATGCAAAAATACGCAATAAAATACTGGCAAATCATATCCAAGAACACATCAGAAAACTCATCCACCATGATCAAGCAGGCTTCATTCCAGGGATGCAGGGATGGTTCAACATACGAAAATCCATCAATGTAATCCACCATCTAAACAAGTAGAAAAACAAAAAATCACATTATCATCTCAGTAGATGCTGAAAAAGCCTTTGACAAAATCCAACACCCCTTCATGATAAAGGTCTTGGAGAGATCAGGGATAACAGGAACATACCTAAACATAATAAAAGCTATATACAGCAAAACAACAGCCAACATCAAACTAAATGGACAGAAAATCAGGGCATTTCCTCTAAAATAAGGAATAAGACAAGGTTGTCCCCTCTCCCCATACCATGTTCCTTTAATAAAATACCATGACCAAATAATTTGAAAGACAGGATTTACTTGGTTCACAATTTCAGGCTGTAGTCAATTATTGTGGAAAAGCCAAGGTGGCAAGAACTTGAAACTGCCAGTTACCTTACATTTAAAAGAAAAGAGCAATAAAGTAATGCATGCAGGCTTATATTCAACTTGCTTTGTCTACTTTGATACAGTTTATAATATCCTGTTATAGGGAATGATAGCAACCACATTTAGGGTGTTAATAATCACTCAGCATGTATTCCTGGGTATCAAGCAAACATCACAGTAAGTATTAGGTGACATTGTAAAAATCTGATAGAAAGGGAGCTATCACAGCAAGGAGTTGAGTGAATTCTAGATAAAACAACTGGTTGAACAATCTAGGTTGAAATAAACGAAAGAACCCTGATGTAGCTGTAGCTTGTAAGAATATTATATGTTCATGGAAATGAGGCAGGCACTAGGAAAATCCTCATCATAAATGATGATTCTTTGTTCTGAGAAAAATTTTACAATATGGAAATGTGCAACTTTTTATTATAAAGATCAGTTAGAAAAAATATAATTGCATTTGTATGTCAAGAAACCTTTGTGTTAGGGAGTTATGGGTGAAACGCTGGGAGGAGGAATTTTATCACTGTGTTTATTTTATATTTCAGAGCACTGTGGAAAAATTGGGAGGATTAAAAATATCTAGAATTTCAATTTCATAAGTAATTGAGATTAATTCATAATATTCTGGAACTCATAAACAATGTTTCATACTAGCTAACACATCCATTTTCTGATTCTTTTTGCATGCTCAGAACACTTTAGATTTGTATCCCTTCATAATATATTTAACATCATCCCATCTATGTAAAATACATAATCCTGTATCAGTTTCTAAATATACATCATTGTATCTGTTTGTACTGGAACCATTTGCCATTTTATAGAAAATGTTCTAGTAAAACAAAAAATTCAGATGAAATCGGAGTTTCTGAGAACATGCTATGTGCTGTCTTTACGACTGTTCACAAAGACCATTGTCTAATCCCTCTGGCTAATTATGTTGGTGAGGTCCTTTCATTTCATTCATGCTTTTGGTTGTATTTGGTATATGGTAATACCTGAAATAAGCACTTAGTTTGTGTCCAGTGGGTGAGCCAGCTCTCCAACCCTCTCTCATTTCATTCTAGTTTTCTCTACAATAGGATTTTCACTATACTAATCTATAAATTTATTAAGCATTTATAATAAATATGTCTGTATTTTATAATATGGCTAAATAGGAAGTTCCATGCATGTAATACTTGATATAAAAAAACAGAATTTTTCAAAGTACAGCATTTAATTTTTGCATTAAGGAATTTTGTAAACTTCTACAAATTTGCAGTCCCATCACAGTTGTAATTTAGTAACTATAAGGACTATTTTCATTCAACTTCTTTCATATTTCACTGAAACAATTTTATTATATTTTCAGAAAGTGACAAAAGGCTTTTTATAATAATATACGATGGAATATAAATTGGAATTATGCTTACTATAATTTAAAAACAATGAGAGTAACAAGTGCAATGAACATTTGCATAATACTTTATATATGTGTGTATATATATGTATATATATACATATATATTTGTTAAACATAACCAAAAATCTGCAAAGAGTAAAAAACTGTTTTTGACAATGTTCTCCATTTTGTGTGTTCATTATCTGCTATGATTTCCTAAGTCATGAAAAGTTTAAAACAATAAAGCCCACTATGATTTGCCTGTACATATAAACATTTTTTACACAGCATTACATGTAATACCTCATTTTTTCTTTCAAAACAATAGACTTGAAAATAATATCATAAACAAATAATGAAGATGATTTTGTAATTAAGGAAACAATGAAAAAATCTAAATTATTTCTTAAAGACATAAAGTATTAGTGAAGCCCCAAGAAATATCCTGATCATCTGACTCTTTATTAACCTCTTCGTTTTTTATAGCATTCTGACAGATCTGAAAGGAGATACACTATAAATAATTTAACCAGATTCTTATCATAATTAATAATTTAATACATGGTTTTATTTTCATCTCTCTTACAAACTAACTGCTTATTTCAATCAATTTAACTTATCAGCATGTAACATATTGATCATGCATGGAGATATAAAATAATGAAAGACTAGAATCTATCAGAAGATGAACGGATTAAAAATATTTTTATTAGGTGTGATATGAAGAAGTTTTTTTTGAAGCAATACACTGCATCTTATTAAAATTCTATGTTTTCTCCCTCTCAGCTCAAGGGATTTAGTCATTATTATTGTTTAAATTTCATAAAATATCAAATATATATAAAGAGGAGAATGAAATATAATCTGTAGCCATTTATGTGCTAATGTAATGAAAATAATGTTTTAAAATTTACTGAATTTCATATCTCCCTTCTTTATGGCAACATATAGAGCCATATGCAGACAAGAGTACAAGGTACCTGTGTATATCCTGTTTTCTTGCTTATTCTAGGATTGTTGCCACAGATTTTTAAATTCCATGCACCACTTAGAAGCAACTGTGTTGTTCCATACTCACTAACAAACATCGTGATTTCCATGATAAAACGTATACCAATATAGAGGTATGTACATTAGGCAAATGACATTTACATGACTGCAAACTTAAGAAGCCACAGGGACAGTGCAGGAGATGCATGAGAGCTAATTAAATATTATATTGACTTACCGAGACCAGGTAAGTATGGTTTCAATACAAAATATATTCCTGGTATTCATTAAGTCATAATTTGTAGTTAAAGTCTCCAAATAAAATACCCTTAAATATGTACAAATTAAGTTACAAACATATTTGATACCCAAATTTCACAATCTAGTTTATTAGACTAGTTATTTTAGATAAATTATGGTGAAAAGGTTTGTATTGGAGTTTGGGATTACTATTTAAATTCTTTTTTTATTCTGTGATACTCTTTTTTGTCAATACTTCAAGGCCACTGCACAAGGAAGAAAACTGACAGAAATGTATTTTATTGTTTTTAGTTTATGCCATAATATCCACACTCACAAATTCACTTTCCTGTTTTATGAGGTAGGACTAAAATAAAGCCATTATTGCAATATAGTTTTAAATATTCTCTGAAGATACAAAACCAATAGTGTATTCCTCTGTCCACATATAAATCTTTACGTATATCTACATGCATACAGCATCTATGCCATTAGTATAATTGTCTATCGTCGTTAGTCATGTCAGAAGAACAGTTTGAAATTGGAGGTTTAAGCCCACCAGGAGGCAAACCCGTGAAGGGTGACTCTTGGGTAGGCTAGATCCCTGAGACCACAGACCCTAGAATATCTTTTTCTTCTGCTGTGCCCTTGCATGTTTGCTGTTGCTATCTTTCTCTAATACATGGCATGGTGTGAACTGTAATGTCTATTTGATAATAATGTTAGTATAAATAAAGCTTTGATGGTAAAAAATAAAATAAAGAAGTGTTACACAACTAGAACACATGAGTTTCTATTGAGGAGCTGTATAGACTATGACTTAAGTTAAAGATTAAGAGAACACTATTGACTGTACAAGTTGGCACTCCTGCCAGCACTGGAGGAGTGCTCCCCTTTCTCCACATCCTCTTCAGCATAAGGTGTCATTGGTGTTTTCTTTTTGTTCTTGTTTTTGTTTTTAGCCATTCTGACAGGTGCAAGATGGTATCTCAGTGTTGTTTTGATTTGCATTTCCCTGATGCCTAAGGATGCTGAGAAATTCATTAAGTGCCTTTGTGCCATTTGAGACTTCTCTGTTGAGAATTCTTTATTTAGCTCTGTACTCCATTTCTTAATTTAAATTACAAATAAGCTTGTTTTACATGTCAATCCCAGTTCCCTCTCCCTTCCCTGTCACCTGCCCCCCACTGACCCTATCCAATCCCCTTTCTTCTCCCCAGGAAGGGTGAGGCCTTCCATGGGGGAATCTTCAAAGTCTGTCCTATTACTTGGAGCAGGGCCTGTTTGTCTAGGCTGAGAGAGTATCCCTCTATGTGGAGTGAGCTCCCAGAGTCCATTCTTGTATTAGGGATAAACACTGATCCACTACCAGAGGCCCATTTTTAATTGGACTATTTGGTGTTTTGGTGAGTAGCTTTGAACTACCTTGAATGTCATAAAGCCTTCATCCAGTAGCTGATGACAGCAGAAGCAGAGACTCACAGCTAAGCATTGAGGCAAATTCCTGGAACCCATTTGTAGAGGGAGTAGTGATGAACAAAGGAGTCATGACCATGCTGGGGAAACCCACAGAAACAGCTGACCTGAGCAAGTGAGAGTTCACTGACTCCAGACTGACAGCTGAGGAACCTGCATAGGGCTGAACCAGGTCTGCAAATGTGGATGGGGGGGGGTTGAACTGTTTATGGGGTCACTGACGGTGGAACCAGTATTTATTTCTAGTACATGGATAGGATTTGCGGGGCCATTCCCTATAGAGGCATACTCCCTCAGCCTAGATACAGTGGGGAGGGCCTTGATCCTGACCCAAATGATGTCATAGACTTTGTTGATTCTACATGGGAGTCCTCACCCTCTCTGAGAAGTAGATAAGCGGTGGGATGGGGAGTAGAAGGCTGGGAGGGAGAGGCAACTGGGATTGGTATGTAAATTAAGATTGTTTTTTTTTGTTCCATTTTTTGTTCCAAAGATTGTTTTTAATTTAAACAAAAATTATTTAAAAATAAAAGAAAAACAATTGAGTCACAGTAGCCAAGCTAGTTTAAATTACAATCATAATGTTTGGAGGTGTGTTCACTGGTTTCAGGCAGCAGTATAGTTGAAACAAAGATTTGAAAATAAAGTTAGACTAAGAGTTTTTTGTTAATTGGTTTGAGGTAAAATACCCAAGAATACAATCTAAAATTTTAGAATGACACACACTGCTGAGTGAGGAAATCACTAAAGTAAGGGAACTAGAACAACGCAGCCCAATTTTTATTAGCTGGCATGACTTTCTTGCTAGGAATTGTTGATGACCAAAGGTGATGATTTATTCCTTTTATTCACTTTACCCTCTATCTCATTGATGAGTGGGTACATACCCTAAGATTTAAAGTATAGCTGACTTATTATTTTCATATAATGTTAAGGATTGTCATTCCTTTAAGATTCTTTATGAGATTACTTTTCAAGATAAGTTATAAAATAATTGGCCCTTACCTTATAACTGAAAAAATCAGCTTACCAAAAGAATTGCTTGCTTAAACTGTTAATTTATATATTAGCTTCTTATAAGAAGTTGCTTAGGTATGAATTTAGATGTGTTCTTGGGATGATTTGTTTTTCACCTGTAATATGTAAAATGTGTAATCATGTAAGGGATATGAAAAACGTGTTGCTTTTTGTTTGTATTCATTGTAATCATTCACTTGAAAAATAGAATTTATCTACAGTGTAATTATCATATTGTCTGAAAGATTTTGCTGAGGTTTATAAGTTATAAGAAAAGTAATAAAATTAAAGCTAAATGGGTTGGAAGCTAAATGTCAGAGTTAGAAGGAAAACATCAAGAATGAGAGAATAGAAAGACCAGTTAGCGTTAGAAGAAATAATCAAGAGAAACAGAAGGGACATTTTTGGATAGAGATAAGAAAAGATAATACAAAATACAGAATCAGAATTCTACAGAAGAAAAAAAACGTCTGAAGGAAAGCATCAAAAGTATGTGAATGTCTTTTTCCCTAGCCCCCCTCAGATAGAAAAGTCAAGTATGCCACCTCTGGTGGATTCCTTTTGAGCCCCGTGCTGCTGGATGCTAGATGCCCAGGAAGTGATTGTATATTAGTTCACTAGTTGATTACTTTATCTACAACATACATGCAAAAACACACATATATTGCCTACATGTCTATTGTCTATCTCTCAATATATCTGTTGTCACTTTAATTCATTTATTTAATAGAGTTTACTCACATTAGCATATAATTTGAGTTTTGGACTGTCTGTAATTTATAATGTACCATAGAATGCTGGAAAAACACCTAACAGTTTTATTTTGAAGTCTTGAAGACTATGTAGCCGGGCAGCAGGGTAAAAAAATCAATTATGACTTGTATTCTGAAATCTACTTTTTATTTAATTGACAGAGAATCATCATGTATATTTATTGCATGTCATGTGAAGCATGAATATAGATAAATATGATAGTCAATTATTTTAATTTGTACATCTACCACCTTGTACATTTTTGTCATCAGAACAAGTCAAAACATCTGTTCTAGGAAATTTGAAATAATTTAACTGTAGTCACACTCCTATGAGTATTTATTTCTTTTATCTAGTGACAATTATATATTCATTGACTTTCCTTGTCATCCCAATCCTTCATAGATTCCAATAACCACTATTTAATCGCCCATCTCTATGAAAACTTTTCACAGTTTCTACATATGAATGGGATAATTAGGTATTTGTCTTTCTGTGTCTGCTGCTTAATCCCCTTAACATAATATTCTCTTGGTCTGTCTACATTGTTACAGATGGGTAATGTTCTAGTATTTTTAAGCCTGAATAGTTTCATGATATTAATGTTGTTTAATCATTTATTGGATAGTAGTCATATGTTTACTTAATATGTTAGCTATTGGGAGTAATTTGATAAAAGTGAATGTGGCCATATCCATAACATAGCAATTACAATTATTTTAGACATATAATTAGTATTAGAATTGGTGGATTATATAATGGTCCAATTTACAATTTTATGAAGAAACTTCTACTGTTGTTCATCATGGTTAAATAGGAATACTCTATTAGTATTGTAGAAGGTGTTTCTCCTCATTGCATTTCCTTCTTTATGACATTTCAATCTTTGGTACTGATAGCACTTAGTCATTCTGTGGAGGGCAACGTGCCTTAACATGAGCTAAGTGCAAGTTAAACTTATAAAACCGTTTCCTAACAAATATAAGTATTTGATCAAATACTTGAGCATCATATCCTAGGTGAAGTTGACACATGCAACATGCAATAACTGCTCACCATATCTTCACAAACTCTCTCTCTCTCTCTCTCTCTCTCTCTCTCTCTTCTTTCCTCCCTCTCTCTCTCTCACACAAACACACACACTATATATACATATACATACATATGTGTTTTATATACATATGTTCTCATCATTGTTTTCTAAACTGAAAATTTTAAAATTACATTTCAACAAAATTATATCACTTATTTAAATATTTAAGTAATGGATTATTTATTATTAAAATGCATATCCTTCATTAATACCTGCCTGTGGAATGCATGTTTCCTTTCACAAAAAGATAATAGTTAATGTGCTTGTCTTTTGAACGTGAGATAGAATTATTTCGAGGGAGCTCCCTTACTGCTATAAATTTTGGAGTTTGATCTTTCCAAAATGTCTCAAACACTTCGCTCTGCTTTGCTCATGCCTTTAACCAAAAATTTAGTTACTAGAACATTCACCCTATTGAAAACTGGCTAAAGGCACTTTATCTAAAATTTAGAGTATTAATATCCAAATGATTTATCTTTATACATAATGCCATTTTTGAAAAGAAATACTCACCACCCACTGAATATTTGACTTTCTAGTTTGACTGGCCCTTTTCTGGATTATTCTGCTTATCCTCCATGTTACAGATACTCTGGGTCTTAGAAAGCTTAGCTTTGTATTCAGGAACAATGTGATGACAACCAGATATTTTGTGTCCACTACCTGCTATATTTTAATGCACAGTTATAATATCAAAGTGAATCTATGATATTAAGTATGCCATTGATTTTATTTACTTATTTTTGAGGATCATATAAGTAAATGCTATTTCTAGACAAAACAATATTCTTTTGCAAACATGAATAGTGTTATCAATTTCTCTTAGTAAAGCATATTGTACCTCTTGATGAAAACCTCATTTCTATCAATAGCAAACTAGGCTACAATTTCACCTACTCTCAAGGCAATTAAAACACACACTCTATTAAACCTTGGTCATGCCCATTAAAATTAATTGAGACCTTAGCCCTTTGCTGGACTCTTTCTTAATGAGCATAGAGAAAAAGATAATAAATCCAGCCAACAAGATCCTTCTTTAATGACTATGGTCCATTTTTCTTTCTGTTAGTGTAAGTAAAATTAATTGCATATTTCTAGTTTTGATGTTGATTACTATATTCCTGGAAATCCATATATGCTTATTAAAGTACATAATGTTCAACCAAATCCAGTTATGAAAATACAAGTTAAAACAATGTGAAAGGCTAGTATCTACTTAAAGGTCAGATTTGACTAGGTAAAAGGACATCTTAGCAAGTGGATTATTAAAAGCTCTGTTAATAGTCAATGAATTGCTGGCTGCAATCATACCTTTGCTAAAGCAGGAAAAAATTTATTAACTTAATTTAAATCTAACACTCACAGTTCTCAGGTGATTTCAATTAGACAGGTGATCTCACTCTATTATATAACAGAACTTTCCTTGAGAAGCTTTATATACTTACTACACATTTATTCTACCAACCTGTCAAAGAAACTTGTACTTCTTGTATGATTGTTCAATAAGTAGAGTTTAAATACAGAGAGTACTACATATTAGAGATAACTTAACAGAATCCCTTTTCTGTCTGTATACAACTAAGTTCCATAATACTACATTCTGCTATGATTATTTTTAGTTTAAAAATTTACAAGTATTTTTATCTTGTGAGAAGCAAACAAACAAGCAAATGCTGATATCACAAGAATATCTAACCATGTTTTTCAGCCCTAGGGGGAGATTCTCTCTCATAATATTTATGAGTATTCACAAACTCAAAAACAACTACCATAAATATATGCAAGTAACTATTTGAAGGTAATTTGTGAATACTTAAGCCTGTGCATTTTGAATCTGACATTTTGTAACTTATGAATATTTTGAAATATTTAAGTCATATTTTAAATATTAATTAAGTGGTATGAGGAGGAATACTGGAAAACTGAACAGTGTTTTTCTTAGTCAATACAATGAGTGCAAGGCATCCATTCTGAACATACATAAAATATTCTACTAAGAACAACAATTCAAGAATAGTATCATTACTAGACATTGTTAAGAGAAGCTTTCCTTGAGAGGAGCCTTCTCGCCCGCCTGGTTCCAGATCCACATCAGTCCGAAATAAACACACAGGAGGCTATATTAATTATGAAGCTGTTGGCCTTGTTTGTTTCTTACTGGCTTGCTCTGACTTAAGTAATTACCCCATAATTGTTAATCTAAGTATTTCTCTTACCAGAGAATAGTTCCAGGCTTCCTACCCCCATGGCGTTACATGTTGACTCTCTTGTGTTTCTCCTTCCCAGAATCCTTTTGGACAACTAGTACCTCCTATCTAGATTCCCTATTGGCCAGACAGTCTTTATTGACAAATGCACAGGACTTCCCCCAACATCTCCTCTTTTCTGTTTAAACAAAAAGAAAGGTCTTAACTTTAACATAGTCAAATTGTATATAACAGAACAATTATCAAGTAAGAACATAGTTACAACATTTTAGCAAGATTTAAAGAAAATATCCATCCCATTCTTGTGAGTCCAAAGTTCTATATGTAGCTTATCTTTTATCATAACTAAGGAAAACTATAATTATAACTATCTGTCTTCAACTCCATCAAAGATCACAGAAGGATAATATATAAACACTAGAAATGACAGAGACATCTTACTGCCTGGACAGTCACCCGAAGTTCCTCTGTAATGTTGGGGCATCCATCTTCAGCCCATAGGCCACAATGTGTCTGGAACACTTCTCAGCAAAGCAGGAAATTTCAAACTGTCCATCTGCATTGGCAGTCTGTCAGTCATTTTTCTGTGTCCTGCAGAAAGTCTCGTAGACTCTTCCATGAAGCAGGAACCCTGTAAGACTGAGTTCAGCAGTCACTTTTCTGTGGGTCCTGCATGTCCAGATTATACAACAACAGTCAAACAGTCTGGGCAAGAGCAGTTTCTTGCCCAAATGGCTAATCTTGCCATGTTGAAAGCAAACTCCATAACAAGTTTCTTCGATGCCCATCTTCCTCTCAGACGTAATTAGTGCTGCCAGGAGCAGACATTTCTCATTGTCAAGAAAAACCCTAAACCATTTTAAATGCCATTTTCTGAAGGTCTTTGAAAGGTTTGAAGACTGTTTATCTATCTCAAATACTTTTCTGTATATCTAGAAAACCTAACTAACCTAACTATAAGTTCTGACTATTAAAAGTAACTATCTATAGTCTGTATTCAATTATGCATTACGTTTTAAAAGATCAGTATAAGTGTAATACTTAATCAAGAGGAGAAATATACATATCACAAAATTGACCTTGAATTTGTATCAATAAATGAAAAACAATACCCATACCATAATTCCCCTTTTTACCATTAACAAGAGATCAGCTGTGATCATTATCCAATTATAAACAATCCCATTTAATGAAAACAAAGATTTATAAACAAGATGGGAATTAGGACGTCGCTCATTCCAAACTGCTTCATGCTGGAGGGGGGCGCTGTTCATACCATGAGGATCATGACAAAACTCAGAAAACTGTATCAGTCCGTATTTTCGGGGCCTGTAAAACTGCATCATCTTAGCTGTCTCAATTGTTGGAACACCTGGTCCACTGCTTCTGGGGGTCTTGGTTCATCAAACCACAGAAGTCTGGAAGGAATCCTCAGCTTTTCATTTTCTGTGGACACATAAGCAAAATCTCCTTTCCCAAGTAACATATCCTTATACTTAAATTTTGAAGTCAAGGCATTTTTAAAAGATAGAAGTTGGATTAATTTAGCAGCATTTATAATCAAGTGTACTTTAGTAGCAGTTCCTTCCTTAGCAATGAAAAAACTGAAAAACACAATAGCATATAGTATCCAGACTCTCTGTGTATTTCCCATCTTTACGTGGCTTATTTATTTATCTATTATTACTTTATTTATTTCACTTTTATTTATTTTTCTTTGAGACAGGGTTTCTCTTTGGAAATCCGCCTGCCTCTGCCTCTGGAGTAAATCCTACCGGCGTGCGCCACCACAACGCTGGCTTTTGTATTTATATCCACTTTGCCGTTTCATTTTCTCTCTCAATCTCACGTATATTTTTAAACACACTGTAAACCTTTAGAGGCTTCCCTTTATCCAAGTCTGACTTTACTGTAAATCTTTACATTTTTCTGGCCACGTGTCTTATCTGTAAAACCGAGGCTGTTTTAAACTGCCGTTTTAAGATGGCGGGCGTAAGCGTGACTCCAGCTTACCGCCTCAGTCCATGCTGACATCCAGCAAAAGCTGCCACTTCCAGCTGTACGTACACACCTTTCAATCGTTAGCAGAGTCTCTTAAAACAACCTTGCTGGGTTATTTTTTTCTTTTTATGCCGAGTCAGGAAGACTCCATTAAGTGAGCCGCGTGAATCTCGGCTTGTGGCTAGCAAAACAGAGCACACCTGAGAAAATGCTGCTACCAAAAATCTGTGCTTCTCTCCGTTCTTCTGTTTCTAAAATTCCTTTAAAGCTTTTGTTATTTTACATGGAAATTCATCATCCCACTCCTGATCACCATTTTGTTAAGAGAAGCTTTCCTTGAGAGGAGCCTTCTCGCCCGCCTGGTTCCAGATCCACATCAGTCCCAAATAAACACACAGGAGGCTATATTAATTATGAAGCTGTTGGCCTCGTTTGTTTCTTACTGGCTTGCTCTGACTTAAGCAATTACCCCATAATTGTTAAGAGATCTCACCAACCATGGTGATATATTGTTTATGAATCTACTAAATCTTGCCTTGAGATCAGAATGCAAATCTAGCCATATCGTTGAGGCCAGTCTGTGGCAGCACACACCTTTAATTCCAGGACTCAGGGGACAGAGACAGATTCACTTTCATGTATCCCTGGGTGGCTCTGTGAGTTTAAGGCCACCCAGGGCTACATGAAAGTGAATCAGTGTAAAAAAGGAAAAGGAGCTCCTGGCTTTAATTCCAGCACTAGAGAGGTATATAAAACATGTGCAATGTGTCAGGCCTTGCTTTCAGTCGTAGGGAATTAGTCTCCAGCCACATTGAGGACAGGATTTTCCCAGTCTTTTTCAAGGTTTGAGCTCTCTTATGACTTGGTTGTTTTGCTTATCTGATCTTCAGCTTGAACCCCAATATCCATCTCTGGGATTTTGTTATTCATGCTATACCAACTATGTTTATTCTACCATCTATTTTCTTTCTTAGAATAATAAATGTGTTAATACATACTACTTGAGCAGGTACATCCTCAAATTTTTGGACAGACACCACATAAATCATTTTCTAACACTGCAGTGATCATATTCATTGAGCATATTATACAGCTTCTGAAAACATGAAATTATAGAAGTTACACATTTCTCATATAAAATGTCATTTTACTCAATCTCTAATAACATTAAAAGTTAAATAACTGGGTCAAAAGCACTACTCAAGAGCACAAAGAGAACTTTCCCCAGAGTGTTGGCTTCATACAATTTTTTCCAAACATAACAACAGTACTGTACAAATAATCTTTGTTGACTTATTTGATGATATTAACATTCATTTATTTACCAAGACATGGTTTTATGAGGTTGCTAAGTAAAAGAAAAAATATTTTAAGAGTGTTGTGTATCTATTTCTCAACATTATTCTTTAATAATATCATATTTGTATGTTACATAATATTTTAGTGTGTATTTCCTTGAATAAAAGCAAGTAATTTGCAAATATTTATAGGTGACAGATATTAAATTTTTCTTTGCAGCAAATGAAACCACAAAATATGAAATACAGGTAAGGATTAGAAGATAGACATCTTTGGATATTAAGATTAAGTCATTAACATGAGATTTCTTCCTAAATTGATGTACAAATTTATTTCCATGATACCAAAAATTCCTCCAAAATTCTTATGGATATCAAAAAATACTAAAATTTATATGTAAAGCAAATATCTAAATTGTTCGACACTGTTATTAACATAAAGGACACATATTATCTATAGTTAAAATGTATCAGAAAGTTACAGGAGTCAAGACAATGTATTGATGAAAGAACAGGCAAACTAATGAATTTGAAGCAATAGCCCAGAAACCTTATGTGTTGGGGAAGTCCTGTGCATTTGTCAATAAAGCACTGTTGAGCCAATAGGAATCTAGATAGGTGGGACTAGGAGTCCAGGAGGACTCTGGGAAGGAGAAACACAGGAGAGTTGAGAAGTAACGCCATGGGGTAGGAAGCCCGGAAACGTCTCCGGTAAGTGAAATATATAGATTAACAATTATGGGGTAATTACTTAAGTCAGAGCTAGCCAGTAAGAAACAAGCAAGGCCAACAGCTTCATAATTAATATAGCCTCCTGTGTGTTTATTTGGGACTGATGCGGCTATAGAACCAGGCTGGCAGGAAGGCTTCTCACAAGGAAAAAGCTTCTCTTTACACTTATGCCTATAAATATAACATACTGTTAGTAATAAACAGTGCTGGGAAAATTAAATATCAACATTACACAAAATAGCATCTAGGTGTCTGTAATGATGGTGTTTGTAATCCAAGTATTATGATACTGAGTCAGCCATGGGATATATAATAGTAAGTTCTAGACCAAATGAAATCCTGCCTCTCCCTCAATCCAAAAACCAACACCTATTATCTAGGAATTAATCCCAAACAAATCATGAACTTACATTTAAAAACCCAGCGATTCATAGATTTCCATCTCTAATATAGGTAAATAGTATAAACAGTCAGCCTTGGATCTGATAACACATTGTTAAATGGTATAGTCATTCATCAAACGTAATTTTGATGAATAGAACTTCAACGAAAATATTTATTCTGGCTGGGTGGTGGAGGCACATGCCTTTAATCCCAGCACTTGGGAGGCAGAGGCAGGCAGATCTCTGTGAGTTTGAGACCAGACTGGTCTACAAAAGCTAGTTCCAGGACAGCCTCCAAAGCCATAGAGAATCACTGTCTCAAAAAAAAAGAAAGAAAAAATAAAGAAAATACTTATTCTGTGAAAGTCTCTTAAAAGAATTGATAGACAAATAGCAAATTGTACAAAAATAAGGTCTCTATAATATAGAAAATGTCTTATACTTCAAGATTAGCAAAAAGAGGAGAGCAAAAATGCATGAAAATATTTCAATAGAAACCTCCTAAAAGATATACATATTCAAATACCTATATAAAACTTCAGAGATATAACATACTATTCCAAAATTGTAACTTAAAGTAGCTATGATATGAAAAAACAAAGTTTCTTAAAAACATCAAAAACTTTTTATGATGATGTAAAACAAATTCTTACTCATTACTGCCAAATGTTTGCAAAATGACTTATTGTTTAGCTAATCAAATTTGACACTTGCATGCAAAACTAAGCATAGCTTGACTATGTCACCTAGAAATTATATTCTCAAGTATTTTCCTCTAGTGATTGATATTTACATATTCATACATATATGTATATGTTTATACACACACATACACACATATGTGAAAACCTAAAACAAAAATGGCTACTACAGATTTACAGGTAATTGTTAATAGCTGATTCAAACAATGTTTATCAGTTAGTGAAAGGACTGAGAAGGCTGTATTTACATCCTACAGATTGTTTCTCAGAAACAAAAGGTATATTGACAGCCAGAAATGAATTGCTAAAGCAGACCCCTAAAGATAACATATATTATCTAAAATGTATGTTGTGTTTCAGTGATATGAAATCCTAGAAACTTTCTCCTTGGTGTTCTTGCAAAGACCCCGAGGAGTTTTTGAAACTAGAAAACTGTAGATACTGTGAAACTATAAGCAGCAACCAAAAGTTTAGTGTTAGAGAGAGGACAGATTCTGAAGATGATAAAATAAGTCTGTATTATACTGTAATGGTCAGTTTATGTTATGATGATTTTTACTATATACAACTGTCAACTATTTTTAACAAACTGCAGATGTTTAATAATACCTTATCAATGTACTGATTGTTTAACTTCATATCTCATTAAAATATATTCATAAGTTCAGATTTTCTCTATTTACCATAACATTATGCCTATTAATATGAAGAACCTCATTAACAAGCTACAAATAGAAATTTATTTCCTTAATCTTTAATAAAATGCCACAAAACTACAGTAAATACTGTATGACAATATATTGAAAATTTTTACTGTTATAGTAATGAGATCTGAGTTACTTATTTATTTATTCACAAAATCATGTGTGTGTGTGTGTGTGTGTGTGTGTGTGTCTTAGTTAGGGTTTCTATTGCTGTAAAAAGACACCAATACCACGGAGCTGTAGTTTGGTAGAAAATGTAATGATGATAGTCAATACTATAGGAAATACAATATATTTTTTATCAGAGACAGAGAATCACACAAGATGGGAGTCAGAAGCATGGCCCACTTCCATAAGAGGAAGTCCTTTTTCCTTTTGCTTCCTTTTATCTCTACCTGTGCTAATTTACTTGTCCCCGCTCTTATGGGCGGATAACTTTGTGGGGTTCACTCCTACAAAAATGGTTCCAAAAGGAAGTGTCTCTATTAGAAGATGTGGTTTGTTAGAATAGGTGTGACATTGTTGGCAGAAGTGTGTCACTGTGCAGGCTGACTTTGAAGCCTCATATATGCTGAAGCCACATGCATTATCTTAAACTACTTCCTGTTGCCTGCAAATCAAGATTTAAATCTCTCAGGTCCTTGTCTGCCTACATGCCACCATGTTGTACCACAATGATAATGAACTGAACCTCTGAAAAATATAAGCCTTGCCAATTAAATGTGCTTCCTTTATAACAGTTGCCATGGTCATGGTGTCTCTTCACAGCAATAGAAACCCTACATAAGACATAAGGCAACTTTATAAATGGATAAAAGCATTCAATTAGAGGCAAGAGGATTTGTGTGAGTTCAAGAACAGCCTGGTCTACAAGAGCTAGTTCCATGAAAGCCTCCAAAACCACAGAAAACCTGTCTCAAGAAACAAAAAAGCATTCAGTTGGGTGGCTTACAGTTTCAGAGGTTTAGTTCATTATCATCATGGCAGTACATGGTAGCCTGCAGGCACACATGGTACTAGAAAAGCAGCTGAGAATGGGAAATGAGCTATATTTTAGTCAGACAAGCAAGAGGAAGTGCTGTGAGGCACTGGTGTGTCCTAAGCATATATGAGACCTCAAATCCTCCTCCATGGTAAAACACTTCCTCCAACAAGATCACACCCACTCCAACGAACCGCATCTCCTAATAGTACCATTCCTTTTTGGGGGCATTTTCTTTCAAACCACCATGTATAGAGTATTTGTGTTATTTTGCACATTACATGTGTAGAGATCAGAGAACAAATCTAAAGAGTTTTTTTTCTCTCCTACCATCCTGTGGTGCATGTTGATTGAACATAAGTTGTCAGGGTTGCATGAAAGTGGATCTATTCAATGAGAATCTTTCTTTATCCACTAACAAAATATCTACTCAACAGAATTGTGACAATATTTAAAATTGTAGAAACAAGATGAATTAATGAGAAGCATTAAAATAAAGGTATACATGATAATGAGATTGATGACTACCTTTTATGCCATGTTAGAACCTTCATCCAATGGCTGACAGAAGCAGAGGCATACACCTACATCTAAAAACTGAATTGAACTCCTGGAAACCACTTGCAAAGAGGAGTGATGAGCAAAGGAATCAAGACCAGGCTGGCAAAACCCACAGAGACAGCTGACCTAAACAAGGGGGAACACATGGCCCCCAGACTGATGGCTGAGAGGCCAGCATGGGACTGATCCAGACACACACACCCCAGAACCTGGCTGTCAGAGAAGAGGACTCAGCAATCTATAGGACTTTGGAGAGTAGAACAATATTTTTTTCCTGGCATACAAATAGACTGTGGGAGCCCATTCCACATGAAGGGATGGCCTCTCAGCCTGAAAACATGGGGGAGGACCTAGACCCTGCCAGGGGATGATATGACAGACTCTGAAAATCCCTCATGGAAGCCCTTACCCTCCCTGGGGAGTGGAGGAGGAATGGAGTGGGGTGGGGGTTGGGAGGATTGGGGGGCTGGGGAGGAGGGGAAGGAGAGGGAACTGAGAGTAACATGTGTAAAAAGATAAATAGATAAATTTAAAAAAGGAGAAAAAAGAAATGCAAAAAATAAATAAATAAAGGCATAGATATATGAAATAAATAGGCAAAATAAATACACAAAGTTGGGCATGAAATCTCACCCCTAAGTCATGGAACCATTGGCAATGTTTAGCTACTTGAAGAGAGAGAGTCAGTTTTCTATAAGAGTGCTGCTCCTGGTAAATTGATCAATATTTTTTTTTGGTTTTACGAGCCAGGGTTTCTCTGTATTGTTTTGGAGGCTGTCGGTCCAGCCCGGCCTCGAACTCACAGAGATCTGCCTGCCTCTGCCTCCCAAGTGCTGGGATTAAAGGCGTGAGCCACCATTGCCTGGCTGACCAATATGTATTAAAAATGGAGCATTCAAGTACAAATTGGAAATGATGGGTGAGAAAAAGACACAAATTTTAATACATGGCAGAAGGGGTTAATATGGGAAAAGATAGGGGAAGGAGGTGAGCATTTATCAAAACACATTGCATGAAATACTTAAATATTATTTTAAAATGAAAACATTCACAAAACTTATTTTAAAAAAGAAGAGCTTGAAAAATCAAAAAGGTCCTTTATTCCAAATAAAAGACATAGCCATCAAAATAAAACTTGAATTCTCTAAGTATTTACTTTTTGAAACCAGGAATAGAGCTATGGTGGAAAACATGGTTTAGATTTTATTTTTAATTTAACTTTTATTATATATTTGCATAAGTTTTGAGATGATTATATTCAAGATAAGAATGCCATAAGCATTTGAACATATATGAATATGTAAAAATTAGTGATCCAATTTGTGCTTCAATAGGAATGCTTTTGAAAATTTGCCTAAGTAATTCTTAAGCACTTCTTTTGAAAAGTTTTACTTTATATAGAAACAACCTCACTACAGAAACAATAAGTTATTAAAGCTAATTATAAGAGCATTAATAATCATCACATGGAAGTATTAAGAGATTTTAAATGCTACTGAGAATTAATAATTACAGGACCAATCCAGGATCTGCCTCTTGATAGCGATATGCCCTTCACAAAGATTTTTAATCCTCATAGCACATATTTTTCTCTTATCAGTAACTGGTATAGGTAATATTAACCTCTTTTAGCAATTTCCACAAGTAAATCTTTCAAGTTTATTTATTTATTACTAAATTGGTTATAAAATGTAATATAAATTGAAATATATTATATAATATAAAACAAAATATGGTTAATAATGATGTATACGGTAACAATATTTAAAGTAATAAAAATTTACTTGTAAGAGTATAGAAATGGAGACATTCTGAGTGTGACATTTTACCTTTTGTCAACTGTAAGATGAAAAAATATAAACCCAGAGACAGATACTGTTGTTTAAACTTCAAACTAAAGATCAGAGAAGCAAAGCAGCCAGCCACTAGATTTTATATCTACATCAGGCTGAAAAGACTGTCCTGTCTCCATGAATGCTCAGAGATAATGCTATCTCCAGCCTCATTTATTAAAAAGTATTAATTATTTGATATTATATAATTTTTATCACGTCTACTGCTAACTCTCCCCTTCAGCTCCTCTCACATATACCCCTATCTCCCCAGCTCCTTCTCAATTAGACCTGTTTATTTCAAACTTATGAGTGCATATGAAGTATGTCTCTATAATATATGGAGCACAGCATTTATACCAGAATTATGGATACACCCCCTCTCTCCTAAACCAACTTATGGATGAACTACTGACCCTTACATTCTATATATGAAGGAGGGATAACGAGATAGCTTTTCTCTTTTCCTTTTCTCAATACTATTTCATTGCCTTTACATAACTGTAAAAACAAGAAGCCCCCCCCAAAAAGAAAAAGAAATGAATCACTGAAGTTTTTAACACCACGAACTTGTTTAAACTCTAAGATAAAAGCTATGGGCAGAAAATGGGAATTAATAAATAAAGCACGAACTGATAGATTGTGAACAGATAGTATTTGATCAGCTCACAGCATCCAAATCATAACTAAGTCAACCTACTGAGAGTTGACCAGGTGATTGTGTTGTGTGAGTTATATAATCTCAGTTTGAGTAAAGTTCCTGTTATAATCATAACTAAAATCTATCACGCATACTTCATGCATACAGTATAATTACATGTACAGAAACAAAACATTGTGCATTGTTCTAACTATATTGAAAGACTCAAAAGAAGCTGCATGTAGAAACCTAGAGAAAATTTCAAAGTATATGTTATTTACCCAGAACACAAGTATAGAAAAACATAAAAGTATAATTTGGGACGAATATACACATGCACTTACATACATACACACTCAAATAGAGATTATATAACTCACACAACACAATCACCTGGACAACAATGCTATTAAAGCAACAGTAGTTGGGTGTTGACTGTGATATTTAAATCCCTAAATGGATGATGCAAGTTAGATTTCCTGAGAAACAAATTCTAGTAAACAAAATTGGATTTAGTTTATTAATATGTGATTTTTGGCTACAGCATATGGCAAGAAGTACATGAGGCAGCATAATGGGGAAAAAGAACTCTAAACTAACAACAAAGGTCTCAGGTGAACCCATGAAGAAGAGGTAAACTATTGGTCTTGTCCTGTACTAAAAGGAAGAAAGTTGGGAAAGTTGGGCTTTAGACAAATTTCATAAATGGTCCTCATTCAACTGTTGATAGTAAGTAGACCCATAGAAAATGAAGCAAACGTAAGTCATGTTTTCTTCACCTTAGTGTAAGTAGTGGAAAAGGATAAATTTGATATTTATTGGATTTCAATGTTGAAAGTAGCTTAATGAATGAGAGATGACATTCTTACAGAAAAGAGCAAGTTGTGAGTAAAAATATTCTATATATGTTGCCAGCAAGATGGCTCTTTGTGTAAAAGGGTGCTTTACCAAATCTGAGGACCTTAATTCTACCACTAGGTATCAGACAGTGGAAGAATAGATTTGAGTCCTGTAAATTATCCTCTCATGTGCACATGTGTTCTCTGGCATGTGCAAGTAGCCCCTCCAAGTAAATGTAATTTAACAACAAAAGGCATGCCAAAGAGGAAAAGAGAAAGCCCAGGAGGTTGTGAATCTACACAAAGAACTACTGGCAATGAATGAAAAGTGAGGGTGGGAGGACCTGTCCTAGGGAAGATTCAAAACCAAATGAATTGTCAAACCCTAAAAATATGCATACAGGTAACATTGTAGTAACTGAAATTCCCTTAATGAAAAAAGAAAACCATGAAATTGAAGAAGAGCAAGGTAGGGTTTGGAGGAAAGAAAAGAACAGGACACATGATGTGATTAAACTATAATCTAAAATACAAAAGAAAAAATTCAAAAGTATTTGTAAAACATGTAACCCAGTCACAAAAAGAGAAACATGGCATGTACTCTCTCATATATGGATTTTAGACATAGATATGGGGAGTGCCAGCCTACAATCCTATGGCCAGACAGTCTGGGAAACAGAAACTACATTTAGTGGCTGGTTAAGCACTGAGCTGAACTCAAGAAAGCCAGTATCAGAGAGGGAGGACTGATGATCAAAGGGATTAAGACTGGGCTGGTTTAACCCCCAGAAACAGCTGACCAGACAGAGGTTAACTCTTGAATCCCAGGCATCAGCCTGGGAATCCAGCATGGGACTGATCAAGACCCCCTGAATCTGGGTGTCAGTGAAGAGGCCTAGGTAATCTATTGAGCCTTGGGCAGCAGATCAGTACCCATCCCAAGTATACACACGGACTTTGGACTCCCATAGAACAATGTGAGGTGCACTCTCACCCTGAACTCTTGGGGAAGGGTCTAGGCCCTGCCCTATATGAAATGACAGACTATGGACACCCCCATGGAGGGCCTCACCCTCCCTGGGGGAACGAGGGGATAACGGGGGGGGGGGATGGGGGGAGGGCACGGGAGGAGGGGAGGGAAAGGGAGAGGGACCTGGAACTGACTTGTGAAGCAACCTAGTTTCTTATCTAAATTTAAAAAAAAAGAATAAAAAAAAAGAAAATATTCGATGTTACATTATATTAACTTTCTTCTTTAAGGTCCAACCCCTAAAGCTATATGCTTAATTTCTGCATCTACAGGTATTGATTTCTGCACTATAACAAAAAGAATAGAATTTAACTTATTTCTAAAGAGCCACATGGCTTCTTTACTTACCTTTTAATTAGGTCCTTTTAATTTTATAGTACTTACATTCTTGATTATTATGCCAAACAGCATAGATATAAATATATAACATTTATGAAGTCTATATATTAGAAATGATATAATATTAGGAATTTAGCTTAGATATGAACAAGACACCATCTTTATTTTCAAGCATTGCATTCTAGAATATATCACTTTCATTGGCTGTGGTTCTGTACTCAATAAAAGGGAAACACACACTGAACATCAACATTCATCTCTCTCTGCTACATAACTTCACAAGCAATGTGACAGGCTACCTTCTATTCTCACCACTGTACTTTCCCTACCATGATGGATTTTCCTCTTGAAATATTAATCAAAACAAGCTTTTCCTTCCTCGAGTTGCTGCTTGTCAGATATTTTGTCAGAGAAATGAGAAGAGTGACTAATGCCACACCATCAGTGACATTAGTTTGTGATTTTCTTCCCTTGAAGAGTTCTTGTCTAGTTTGGGCAATCACAGTATGTTAACTTAGAAAATGTGAAATCAAAAGTGTTCCCTGTTTGGAGAACATTAAAAAGACCATACCTATTATCTACCTAGTGTTCTGTAAACACCGGCTAGAATTCAACAGTAAAGACTTTGTGTCCTAAATTTTTCTTTGGATGTAGGTTTCCTATTGCTTACCTTGTCTGTTTAACATTTCATTTAATTCATTACTCATTCTTGGAAGGTTTTATATTTTTATTATTATTCACAGTGGTTTCTCATGATCATTTTTATTTCAACAGCAGTGATTATAAAGTGTACTTTGCATTGTATTATATCATTTCTTTGATAAATCTTCTCATTTTACATCATTGATATAGTTAAATGTTTGTCTATATTGTGTATGATTTGAAAAAATATTCCATCTGTTTTACCAACTTTTTTCATAGTCTTTATTGGACTTATTTCTGGTCTGACCTTTATTTCCCAATAAAGAGAATTAGGTTAGTATTTTCTAATTCCATGAGGCATAGCTTTAGATTATTCTTGACCTTTGTTTTTAAGTAGGCATTTCTTTCCTTTAGGACTGATTTGCTGTATTAATGAGCAAAATGTCTTTACTGTTCAATCCTATTAAACTGGAAGCCAAAATTAATGTGAATTACCTAAAATCTCATATAGAAAACAAATGAGAAGGAATCTCATTCAGTGAGGAAGGTGAGTACTAGACAATACCATTATAAGATAAAAAAGTATATCAATATCTTTGATCATTATAAATTCAACATCAAGGAAAATTGCTAACAAACAAACCTAGCAAAATAAAAATGAAGATTCTATGAAAGCATGGTATTTATCTACTGTAATATATAATATGTTTAGTTTGACAAATGAAAATAAATCAGTAAAATACAGTTCTATGACATGACAATAAAAATTATAGATAGGCACATAAAAGCATTTGAAAATAAGTCCTTAATTCTTTCATAGTAAAAAATGAACAATAACACTTATAGAGCAAACGATTTCTGTATATTTTATAATAATTTATGAAAGCATACAGATATTATCTTAATGCATAAAAATCTAAGATAAAAGTGAGAGTAATTTCTTTCACCACTCAGATTTTATTTGATAACTGCTGTTTTAGAAAACAATCCATTATAAAATGTCAATAAAAGATTTCAGAATTGTAAGGAATGAGCAAATTGTGTTCACTGGTGATCGTATTAGGGTTTACATGGAAAATTCATGTGAATCTACCATATTAGCTTCAGTACTAATAAACTTCCTGAGCAAATTTACAAATTTCAAAATTGTTACACAAATATATCCTACTTCCAATGTGTTTTTGAAATTAAAATACAATTACAAGATCCTCCTTCCATTTCTTCCTTCCAAACCCTCCTATACACCTCTCTCCAGTCTCGTTCACATTCATGGGTGTTTTTTATCGATTGTTTAATCACATGCACACACACACACACACACACACACACAGACAAAACCTGATCAGTCCATATAATGTTATTTATATGTATGTTTTCAGGGCTGATCCTTTGGCACATGTAAATCAGTTGTCATGCTCTTACCTAGGGAGGACCACTTGCAGCTTTCTCCAGCTGCATATATTTCTTTGTGTAGTGTTGAGGCCTTTTGGCTTTCTTGATAAGCTAATGATTGGGCAGTCATGATCCTGAGACTTCATGCAAGAAGTTTCTGAGACTACTAGGAATCAAAATCTCATATACAACTTCCTGATTCTCTGCTTTTAAATAACGTGTGTGTGTGTGTGTGTGTGTGTGTGTTTGCCACATGTATGTGGTACCATGAAGTTGAGAAGAGGGTTTTAAATTGCCTTGAAAATGTAGTAACAAGTAGTTGTGTAGTGCCCAATGTGTGTTCTGTGGAAAAAGTCAAATCATCTGGAAGAGCATCAAGTGCTCATAATTCCGTGTCCTCTCTCTAGCCCCAGTACACACATCAATGGAATTCTCAAGCAATTAGAGACCATGTCTGACAGTAATTAATGAGTGTTGATAGAGTAAGAAACCTAACATACGGAACACATATGCTCATATATCACACACATATACCACATGCAGTCACATAAAATCCCTACATAATTTAGGAGGCTTGTTGTATATTACAAATGAATATACTCAATGTAAAGTAAGAGCAATATAGCATTGAGCTGAACTTTAAATCACACCTTCTATAAATAGTAATGCACTTGCAAACACAGTTGCAAAGAAGAATATCCATGATTCCTACTGATTTCCTTCTTTTTTTACTTCTATTGCATCCAGGCCCCTAGACATGGAAGTGACTCCCCAAGCACCCAGCACAGGGCATTTCCAATTGATCTCTGTGTGTCCCTTACAAATACACCTGCATTGGTCTTGAGTTTTATACCAGTGCTCCGGTAAATATACTTGCTATGATTTCAAATTGCAGGGTAATAGAAAGAATGTAGCATCTGTAGCATCTGTGAATCAATAAAAATATCCTGACCAAAAACAGACCAATTTTGTTCTTTGAGTTTCTGCCTCTAGAATAATTAGAACCAATGATTTCTTGTGTTAAAAGGATGATTCATATAGAACTCATTGGACATATATTAATATGACAGCCATGTTTTTTAAAGTTCTTAGATTAAGAATATCATTCATGTAATGATTGTTTTGAGCCTGCAATTCTGCTTTTCCATATTTTTAGGATTGTGGAATATTTAATTGTGTAAAGGTGTGTTGCGACACTCAGGTCAGAGGGTAGAGGTGAGGTCTGGATCCCCATCTTATACCTGAATTCCTCCCTGTTGCCCTCTCTTGGATCTCCTGGGCTGGGGACTACAGCCAGTTAGACGTGCCCCTGACAGATGACCAAACAACCAGGAGCCTGCAGAGAGAGCGGTTCCACTCCTGCCTCCACTTAGGGAAGAGGACAGAGGACAGATAGCAGAGATCAGAGTCCAGAGAGTATTGGATTTGCTTGCACCCACCAAAAGGGAACCCTGGAAGCCTACCCACCAAGAGAGGAAAAGGCTCTTTCTAAACCCACTGAAAGAAGCAATGGGAAAGAGGCAATATAAGAACACACTCAGCAACAGAAAAACAAATATGACACCACCAGAGTCTTGAGATTATATGCCACCAAGACCTGAACACCTTAGTGCAGATGAAGCAGAAGAGAATGACCTTAACAACACCTTCATGAAAATGATAGAGGCCCTCAAAGAGGATATGAGAAAAATCCATTAAAGAAATGGTAGAAGAAAAACAAACCAAAAAATCCAACAAATGCAAGAAAGGGAGGAAAACACGAAGCAAATATTAGAAGAAACAATTCAGACAGTGCAAGGGTTGAGAGGTGACATGGAGACAATAAAAAACACAATCTGAAGAAATGCTGGAAATAGAAAAACTTGGAAAACAGTCAGTTACTACAGAAGTAAGCATAACCAACAGAATACAAGAGATGGAAGAAAGAATCTCAGGTGTTGAAGACACACTAGAAGAAATAGATTCATCGACCAAAGAAAATTTAAGTCCAACAAATCCCTAGCACAAAAAAACAGGAAATACGGGATACCATGAAAAGATCAAACCTAAGAATAATAGGCATAGAAGAAAGTAAAGAAACCCAACTCAAAGGGGCAGAAAACATATTCAACAAAATCATAGAAGAAAACTTTCCTAACCTAAAGTAAGACATGCCAATGAAGGTACAAGAAGCTCACAGAACACCAAATAGAGTGTACCACAAAACAAGTCCCTTCACCACATAATAATCAAGACCCCAAGTATACAGAATAAAGAAAGAATACATAGGGCAACTAAGGAAAAAGGACAAATAAAATAGAAAGGCAAACCTATCAGAATTGCACCTGACTTCTCCATGGAAACTATGAAAGCCAGAAAGTCCTGGATAGATATTCTATCAACACTAAGAGACCACAGATGCCAGCCTACACTACTATACCCAGCAAAGCTTTCAATCAATATAGATGGAGAAAACAAGATATTCTATGACAAAACCAGATTTAAAAATTACATATCCACTAACTCAGCCATACAGAAATTTCTAGAAGGAAAACTCCAATTCAAGGAAGTTAGCCACAACCAGAAAAACTTAGTAATATGTAATCCCACTTTACCAACAGCCAAAAGAGAAGAGGGGTGGAAATCCACACTTAATTCCACCACCATCAACCATTCCAAAACAAACAAGAATGAGCAATCAAAGGTCATTAGTATCCCTCAATATTAATGGTCTTAAATCACCCATAAAAAGGCACAGGCTAACAGAATGAATTCGAAAACATAATCCATCCTTCTGCTGCATACAAGAAACACACCTCAGATTCAAAGACAGATGTTACATCAGAGTTAGGAGTTGGGAAAAGATTTTCCAATCAAATGGATCCAAGAAAAAAAGCAGGGGTAACAATCCTAGTATCTAACAAACTAGACTTTAAACTGAAAACAATCAAATGAGATGAAGAAAGTCATTCCATATTCATCACAGGAGAAACACACCAAGTTGAAGTCACAATTCTGAACATCTATGCACCAAACACAAAGGCATCCACATTCGTAAAAGAGACATTACTAAAACAAAAACCACACATAAAATATCACACACTTAGAGTGGGAGACTACAATACCCCACACTCACCACTAGGCAGGATTACCAGACAGAAACTTAACAAAGAAACAAAGGAACTAATAGAAGTCATGACCCAATTGGATTTGACTGACATCTATAGAACAGTCCATCCAAACACAAAAGAATATACCTTTTTCTCAGCACCACATGGAACCTTCTCAAAAATCGACCACATACTTGGCAACATAGTAAACATCAACAGGTACAAAAAATTGGAATAACTCCATATATATTGTCAGATTGCCATGCTTTAAAGTTAGAATTCAATAACAACACAAATTGCAGAAACACTAAAAACTCAGGGAAATTGAATAATACATAATTGCATCACTCCTGGGTCACAGAAGAAATAAAAAAAAAGAAATCAAAGACTTCCTAGAATTCTATGAGAATGAAGACACATCATACCCAAATTTATGGGACACTTTGAAAGCAGTGCTAAGAGGAAAGTTCATAGCACTAAGTGCTTACATGGACAAACTGGAGAATAGTCACACTAGAGAATTAACAACACAACTGAAATCTCTAGACCAGAAGGAACTAAACTCACCCAGGAGGAGTAGATGCCAGGAAATAATCAAATTGAGGCCTAAACTCAATAAATTAAAAACTAGGAAAACAATACAAAGAATCAATGTAACTAAGAGACGGTTCTTTGAGAAAATCAACAGGATAGACAAACCTTTATCCAAACTCACCAAAAGGCAAAATGCGAACATGCAAATTAACAAAATCAGAAATGAAAAGAGGGACATAACAACGGACAGTGAGTAAATCCAGATAATCATTAAGACATACTTTGAACACCTGCACTCCACAAAATTTGAAAATTTAAAGGAAATGGAAAACTTTCTGGATAGATATCACCTGCCAAAATTAAATCAAGAGCAAAATAAGCAATTTAAATAGACCTATAACCCCTGTGGAAATAGAAACAGTCATCAAAAATCTACCACCAACAACAAAAAAGCCCAACCCAGATGGCCTCAGTACAGAATTCTACCAGACATTCAAAGGTCAGCTTATACCAATTCTCCTCGAAGTATTCCATGCAATAGAAGCAGAAGAGTCTTTGCTAAACTCTTTTTATGAAACTTCAATAACCTTGATACCCAAGCCACACAAAGACACAACTAAGAATGAGAACTTCAGACCAATATCACTCATGAACATTGATGCAAAAATAGCAATAAAATACTGGCAAATCAGATCCAAGAACACATCAGAAAAATCAACCACCATGATCAAGTAGGCTTCATTCCAGGGATGCAGGGATGGTTAAACATACGAAAATCCATCAATGTAATCTACCATATAAACAAGTTGAGAAATAAAAAATCACACATCTCACAAGATGTTGAAAAAGCCTTTGATGAAATCCAACACCCCTTCATGATAAAGGTCTTGGAGAGATCAGGGATAACAGGAACATATATAAACATAATAAAAGCTATATATAGCAAAACAACTAACAACATCAAACTAAATGAAGAGAAACAAAAAGCAATTCCTCTAAAATCAGGAACAAGACAAGGCTGCCCACTCTCTCCATACCTCTTCAATATTATACTAGAAGTTCTAGTCAGAGCAATAAGACAACAAAAGGAGATCAAGGGATCACAAATTGGAAAGGAAGAGGTCAAACTTTCACTATTTGCAGATGATATGATAGTTTACATAAGTGACCCCAAAAACTCTACCAGGGAACAATTACAGCTGATAAATATCTTCAGCAAAGTGGCAGTATACAAGATCAACTCAAGAAAATCAGTAGCCTTATTATATACAGAGGATGAAAGGGCTGAGCAAGAAATCAGAGAAACATCACCTTTTACAATTGCCACGAAGAACATAAAATACCTTGGGGTAACCCTAACAAAACAAGTGAAAGACCTGTATTGCAAGAAATTGAGTCTTTAAAGAAAGAAATTAAAGAAGACTCCAGAAAATGGGGGGGATCTGCCATGCTCTTGGATAGGTAGGAACAACATAGTAAAAATGGAAATCTTGAAAAAGCAATCTACAAATTCCATGCTATCCCCATTAAAATGCCAACACAATTCTTCACAGACCTTGAAAGCACAACTCTCAACTTTATATGGAAAAACAAAAGACACAGGATAGCCAAAACCACAGTGTTCAACAAGGAACTTCTGGAGGCATCAACATCACTGACTTCAAGCTCTATTATAGAGCTACAGTCCTGAAAACAGCTTGGTATTGGCACAAAAATAGACCAGTGACCAATGGAATCGAATAGAAAACCCTGATATTAGCCCACACCCATATGAACACTTGGATTTTGACAAAGAAGCTAAAATTATACAATGGAAAAAAGAAGGCATCTTCAACAAATGGTGCTGGCATAATGGATGCTGGCATGTAGATGACTGCAGATAGATCCATGTCTATTGCCATGCACAAAACTTAAGTCGAAATGGATTAAAGACCTCAACATAAATCCAATCACATTTAACCTGTTGGAAGAGAAAATGGGAGGTACCCTTGAACAAATTGGTATAGGAGCCTGCTTCTTGAACCTAACACCAGTGGCACAGATACTGAGATTGACAATTAATAAATGTGACCTCCTGAAACTGAGAAGATTCTGTAAGGCAAAGGACATAGTCAACAAGACAAAAAGGCAGTCCACAGGGTGGGAAAATGTATTCACTAATCCCACATCTGACAGAGGGCTGATCTCCAAAATCTACAATAAGATCAAGAAGCAAGTCTCCAAAACACCAATGGATCCAATTAAAATGTGGTCTACAGAATTAAATAGAGAATTCTCAATAGAGGAGACTAAAATGCCTAAGAGGCACTTAAGAAAGTGCTCAACATCCCTAGCAATCAGGGAAATACAAATCTAAACAACTCTGAGATACCATCTTACTCCTGTCAAAGTGGCTAAAATCAAAAACACCAATGACAGTTTATGCTGGAGAGGATGTGGAGAAAGGGAAACACTCCTCCACTGATGGTGGGAGTGCTAACTCATGCAGCCACTATGGAAACCAGTATGGAGATTCCTCAGGAAACTGGGAATCAGTCTACCGAAAGATCCAGCAATTCCACTCTTAGGCATATACCCAAAAGATGCACATTCAAACAACAAGGACATCTGTTCCACTATGTTTATAGCAGTACTATTTTTAATAGTCAGAACCTGGAATCAACCTAGATGCCCCTGAACTGAATAGTGGATAGAGAAAATTTGATACATTTACACAATGGAGTATTACTCAGCAGAAAAAAACAATGAAATCTTGAAATTCGCAGGTAAAGGGATGGCACTAGAAGAAACCATCCTGAGTAAGGTAATCCAGCCACAAAAAGAGAAACATGGTATGTACTCGCTCATATATGGATTTTAGAGCTGAATCAGGGGAGTGCCAGTCTAAAATACAACTGCTGGAGAAGCAAGGAAACACCAGGACCTTCAGAGAGACATACATGGTACCCCAGAGAAGATGGAATGAAGCAAGATCTCCTGAGCAGATTGGGAGCACAGGGTGGGGGAGGGGAAAGGGCCATGAAAAAGAGAGGGGAAGAAGAGGAAGGGAGAGGAGGACATGGGAGAACAGGAAGATTGAGATGGTGGAAGAATAGAGGAGAGCAGGGTGAGAGATACCATAATAGAGGGAGCCATTCTAGGTTTGAGGGGAGATCTGGCACTAGTGAGATCTCCAGAGATCTACAAGAATGACACCAACTGGCAAACTAAGCAGTAGTGGAGAGACTATATTAAATGCCCCTCCCTAACAATGATTTTGACGACTGTCTTACATACCATCCTAGAACCTCCATCCAGTGACAGAAGGAAGCAGAGGCAAACACCCACAGCTAAACACACAAATGAACTCCTAGATCCCAGTGACAGAGAGGGAGGAGTGATCAGCAAAGTAGTCAAGACTCAGCTGGTGGAACACAGAGAAACAACTGACCTGACTAAGGGGGAGATCTTGGATCCCACATTGATGGATGAGAGGCCAGTAGGGGACTGATCCAGCGCCCCTGAATGTGGGAACTTTTCCTCAGAAGATCTTTGAATTTGCTTTGATTTTTTAAAGCAACAGATGTGAGCATAAAATAAAATTCTTTTTATTACCTGAAACCTTTGAAAAGTAATTGCTGTCACTCTACTTTTATCCTCAAATGCATCATAAAAAATTTGCTTAACACTCATCCAAAAAGTATTTCCTTAGTCCAAATCCTAATCCAGTAATAAATATTATAGCAATTCTGTGATTTAACTGTACCTTGCTTGAACATCTAAATGAACTATACAATTGTTAATTTAGATCACCAGTTTTTACAGAAATAAGTTCATTTTTCCTGTTTTTGTATTTAAATTAGAAACATGAATGCTTCATGTGTCAATCAATCCCAGCTCCCTCAACCACCCGTGTTCCCTTATCTGCCCACCAGCTCCCAAGCCCCAACCCAATCCCCACATCATTCCTCAGGGAGTGTGAGGCCCTCCTTGGGGGATCTCTAAAGTCTGTCATTTCATCGAGGGAATGACCTAGGCCCTTCCCCATGTGTCCAGGCTGCGAGAGCATCCCTCTATTTGGAATGGGTTCTCAAAGACCATTCATAAACCATGGTAAACACTGACTTACTACCAAAATCCCCAGTGATTACTGTGGCCTCCTCACTGAGACTACATTCATGGAATCTGGATCAGTCCGCTGTTGGCCTCTCAGGCATCAGTCCGGGATTCAAGATCTCCCCTTTCTCTGGTCAGCTGCCTTTGTGGGTTTCACCATCATGGTCTTGACCCGTTTGCTCATTGCTCCTCTATTTCTGTTACTGGGTTCCAGGAGTTCAGTTCAGAGTTTAGCTGTGGGTATCTGTCTCTGCTTCCATCAGTCACTGGATAAAGGTTCTAGGATGGCATATAGGATAGTCATCAACCTTACCATCAAGGAGGGGCATTTAATGTAGTCTCTCCACTACTGCTTAGTTTGCCAGTTGGTGTTATACTTGTAGATCACTGGAGATCTCACTAGTGTCAGCTCTCTCCTCAAGTCTATAATGACTCAATCTATTATGGTATCTCTCATCTTGCTCTCCTCTATTCTTACCTCACCTCAAACTTCCTGTTCCCCCATACCTTCTTCTCCCCTCCTCTTCTCTCCCTCTCTTTTTCCTGGCTCCCTCTCTGCTCCCCCGATGTTCCGAATCTCCTCAGGAGATCTTGCCTCATTTCACTTCTCTGGGGTATAATGCATCTCACTTATGAAATTGCCTGTTTCCCAGACTTACTGGCACTGGGATTATAAGCTGAGACTCCCCTGCTCAATGTCTAAAATCTATATATGAGTGAGTATATACCATGTTTGTCTTTTTGTGTCAGGATTATCTCACTTGGGATGGTTTCCTCTAGTGCCGTCATTTGCCTGCAAATTTCAAGATTCCATAGCCAGAACTTGGAAGCAACCAAGATGCCCCTCAACCAAAGAGTGGATGGAGAAAATGTGGTACATTTACACAATGGAGTACTATTCAGCAGGAAAAAAACAATGGAATCCTGAAATTTGCAGGCAAATGGATGGCACTAGAAGAAACCATCCTGAGCGAGGTAACCCAGTCACAAAAAGAGAAACATGGCATGTACTCTCTCACATATGGATTTTAGACATAGATCTGGGGAGTGCCAGCCTACAATCCCATGGCCAGTGAGTCTGGGAAACAGAACCTTCATTCAGTGGCTGGTGGAAGAAGAGGCAGACTCCCACGGCTAAGCACTGAACTGAACTCAAGAAATCCAGTGACAGAGAGGGAGGACTGATGACCAAAGTCATTAAGACTGGGCTGGTTTAACCCCCAGAAACAGCTGACCTGACAATGGTTACCTCTAGAATCTCAGGCTGATGCCTGGGGATCCAGCATGGGACAGAACAAGACCCCCTGAATGTGGGTGTCAGTGAGGAGGCCTAGTAGATCAGCATTTTCTACACTTCTATTGAGAATTCTCTATTTAGTTCAGTCATCACTTTTTAATTGGATCCTTTGGTGTTTTGGAGACTTGCCTATTGAATTCTTTGTAAATTTTGGTGATTAGCCCTCTGTCAGATGTGGGGTTAGTGAACATCTTTTCCCAATCTGTGGCATGTCTTTTTGTCTTGCTCATTGTGTCCTTTGCCTTACAGAAGCTTCTCAGTTTCAGGAGGTCCCATTTGTTAATTTTCATTCTCAGTGTTTGTGCTACTGGTGTTATGGTCAGGAAGCTGTCTCCTGTACCAATTCGTTCAAGGGAACCTCCCACTTTCTCTTCTAACAGGTTCAGTGTGGATAGATTTATGTTGAGGTCTTTGATCCATTTAGACTTAAGTTTTGTGCATGGCAATAGACATGTAAATATTTGCAGTCTTCTACATGCCAATATCCAGTTATGCCAGCACCATTTGTTGAAGATGCTTTCTTTTTTCCATTGTACAATTTTAGCTTCTTTGTTGAAAGCCACGTGTTCATAGGCTTGTGGATTAATCTCAGGGTTTTCATTTTGATTCCTTTGGTCTACCTGTTGATTTTTTTTGCCAATACCAAGCTTTTTTCGGCACTATAGGTCTATAATAGAGCTTGAAGTCAGGGATGGTGATGCCTCCTGATGTTGCTTTGATGAGCAGGGTTTTCTTGAGTATTCTGGTTTTTTTGTTTTTTCCATATAAAGTTGAGAAATGTTCTTTCAAGGTTTGTGAAGAATTTTGCTGGGGATTGCATTGAATCTGTAGATTGCTTTTGGTATGATTGCCATTTTTACTACATTGATCCTACCTATCCAAGAGCATGGGAGATCTTTCCATTTCCTGGTATCTTCATTAATTTCTTTCTTTAAAGACTCAAATTTCTTTCGATAGAGTTATTTCACTTGTTTGGTTAGCATTACCCCCATATTTTTTATATTGTTTGTGGCAATTGTAAAGTGTGATGTTACTCTGTTTTCTTTCTCAGCCCTTTTATCGTCTGTATATAATAGGGCTACTGATTTTCTTGAGTTGTTCTTTTATCCTGCCACTATGCTGAAGGTGTTTTTCAACCGTAGGAGTTCTCTGGTAGGGTTTTTTGGGTCACTTATGTAAACTATCATATCGTCTGCAAATAGTGAAAGTTTTACTTCTTCCTTTCCAATTTTTATCGCCTTGATCTCCTTTTGTTGTCTCATTGCCCTACCTAGAACTTCCAGTACAATATTGAAGAGGTATGTGGAGAGAGGACAGCCTTGCATTGTTCCTGATCTTAGAGGAATTGCCTTGAGTTTCTCTCCATTCAGTTTGATGTTGGCTGTTGGTTTGCTGGGTATAGCTTTTATGATGGTTAGGTATGTTCCTGTTATCCCGGATCTCTCCAAGACCTTTATCATGAATGGATGAAGGGGTGTTGGATTTTATCACAGGATTTTTCTGCATCTAATGAGATGATCATGTGATTTTTGTTTTTCAGTTTGTTTATATGGTGGATTACATTGATGGATTTTCGTATGTTGAACCATCCCTGCATCCCTGGAATGAAGCCTACTTGATTGTGGTGGATGATTTTTCTGATGTGTTCTTGGATCCAATTTGCCAGTATTTTATTGAGTATTTTTGCATCAATGTTCATGAGGGATATTGTTCTGAAGTTCTCTTTCTTAGTTGTGTCTTTGTGTGGCTTGAGTATCAGTGTTATTGAAGCCTCATAAGAAGAGTTTGGCAAAGATCCTTCTACTTCTATTGCATGGATACTTTGAGGAAAATTGGTATAACCTGATCTTTGAATTTCTGGCAAAATTCTGCACTGAAGCCATCTAGCACTGGGCTTTTTTTTGGTTGGGAGACTTTTGATGACTGCTTCTGTTTCCTTAGGTGTTATAGGACTATTTAGATTGCTTATCTGTTCTTGATTTAATTTTGGTAAATGACATTTATCCAGAAAATTTTCCTTTTCCTTTAAATTTTCAAATTTTGTGGAGTACAGCTCTTCAAAATATGACCTGATGATTCTCTGGATTTCCTCACTGTCCGTTGTTATGACTCACTTTTCATTTCTGATTTTTTTAATTTGCATGTTCCTACTCTGCCATTTGGAAAGTATGGATAAAGGTTTGTTTATCTTGTTGATTTTCTCAAAGAACCAACTCTTTGTTATATTGATTCTTTGTATCATTTTCCTAGTTTCTATTTCATTGATTTCAGCCCTCAATTTAATTATTTCTCGGCATCTGCTCCTCTGGGGTGAGTTTGCTTCCTTCTGTTCTAGAGCTGTCAGTTGTTCTGTTAATTCTCTAGTGTGACTATTCTCCAGTTTGTTCATGTGGGCACTTAGTGCTATGAACTTTCCTCTTAGCACTGCTTTCATAGTGTCTCATAAGTTTGGGTATGTTGTGTCATCATTATCATTGAATTCTAGGAAGTCTTTGATTACTTTTTTAATTTCTTCTTTGACCCAGGGGTGGTGCAATTGTGTATTATTCAATTTCCATGAGTTTGTATGTTTTCTGCGATTTGTGTTATTGTTGAATTCTAACCTTAAGACATGATTGTTTGATAATGTTGAGTGAAGCTTTTTCCTTGCATGCCGCTTTGGTTTTTCCTCACCAGTCGCCTGGGCTCTGCCACGTTGTAGTCCCCAAATAACACACAAGATTCTGTATTAATTATGAAGCTGTTGGCCTTGCTTGTTTCTTACTGGCTATCTCTGACTTAAGTATTTATTCCATAATTTTTAATCTAAGTATTTCTCTTACTGGAGAAAAGGGTCCGGACTTCTTACCCCTATGGTAGCTACATGATGACTCCCTGTGTTTCTCCTTCCCAGAGTCCTGCTCAACTCCTAGTCCTACCTATATTGCTTCCCTATTGGCCAATAGTGCTTTATTCAACAATAAATAAGAGACAGATTTACAGAATGGCATCTCCCATCATGATAAGATACAGGAGTTATTCCAATTTTTTTGTACCTGTTGAGGTTTTCTATGTTGCCATGTATGTGGTCGATTTTGAGAGGGTTCCGTGTGGAGCTGAGAAGAAGGTATTTTTTTGTGTGTTTGGATGGAGTGTTTTACAGATGTCTGTTAAACCCAATAGGGTCATAACATCTATTAGGTCCTTTGTATCCTTGTTTAGTTTCTGTCTTGTGGTCCTGTCTAGTGGTGAGAGTGGGGTGTTGAAGTCTCCGACTTCAAGTGTGTGAGGTTTTATATGTGCTTTTGAGTTTTAGTAATGGTTCTTTCACGAACGTGGACGGCCTTGTATTTGGGGCACAGATGTTCAGAATTGAGACTTCATCTTGGTTGATTTCTCCTGTGATGAGTATGAAGTGGCTTCTTTCATCTCTTTTGATTGATTTTAGTTTAAAGTCTAATTTGTTAGACATTAGGATTGCTAGCCCCACTTGTTTCTTGGGTACATTTGATTGGAAAAATCTTTCCCAACCCTTAACTCTGAAATAACGTCTGTCTTTGAAACTGAGGTGTGTTTCCTGTATGCAGCAGAATGGTGGATTCTGTCTTCGAATCCATTCTGTAAACCTGTGTCTTTTATGGGTGAATTAAGACCATTAATATTGAGGGATATTAATGACCATTGATTGTTCATTCTTGTTTGTTTTGGAATTGTTGGTGGTGGTGGAATTATATGTGTATTTCTACCACTTTTTCTTTTGCTTGTTGGTAAAGTGGTATTATCTATTGCCTATGTTTTTCTGGTTGTAGTTAAGTTCCTTGGGTTGGAGTTTTCCTTTCCTTGAATTTTCTGTAGGGCTGAGTTAGTGGATATGTATTGTTTAAATCTGTTTTTTTTCATGAAATATCTTGTTTTCTCCATCTATATTGATTGAAAGTTTTGCTGGGTATAGCAGTCCTGGCTGGCATCTGTGGTCGCTTAATGTTGGTAGAATATCTGTCCAGGACCTTCTGGCTTTCATAGTTTCCATGGAGAAGTCAAGTTTAATTCTTATAGATTTGTCTTTATATGTAACTTGGCCTTTTTCCCTAGCTGCTCTTAACTTAATATTCTTTTTTTATTCTATATGTTTGGGGCCTTGATTATTATGTGTCTAGGGGATTTTTTGGGTGGTCCACTCTATTTGGTGTTCTGCAAGCTTCTTGTACCTTCACTGGCATGTCTTTTTTTAAGTTTGGAAAGTTTTCTTCTATTATTTTGTTGAATATGTGTTCTGCCCCTTTGAGTTGGGTTTCTTTACCTTCTTCTATACCTATTATTCTTCTTCTATACCTATTATTCTTAGGTTTGGTCTTTTCATGATATCCCATATTTCCTGGATATTTTGTGTTATGGATTTGTTGGACTTAAAGTTTTCTTTGGTTGATGAATCTAATTCTCCTAGTGTGTCTTCCACACCTGATATTCTCTCTTCCATCTCTTTTATTCTGTTGGTTATGCTTGCATCTGCAGTTCCTGACCATTTTCCCAGTTTTCTATTTCCAGCATTCCTTCAAACTGTGTTTTTTTATTGTTTCCATTTCAGATTTCAGCCCTTGTACTGTTTGAATTGTTTCTTGCAATTTTTAGTTTGTCTTTTGATCCATTTCTTGAATTTTTGGATTGTTTTTTTCTTCCATCTCTTTAAGGGATTTTTCTCATATCTTCTTTGAGGGCCTCTGTCATTTCCATGAAGTTGTTTTTTATGTTATTCTCTTCTGGTTCATTTGTGTTGGGGTGTTCCAGTTTTGTTGATGTAGGGTCTCTAGATTCTGGCAGTGTCATATTGGTTTTTTCTATTGCTCCTTGAGTTTTTATATTGTCTCCTTCCCATCTGTTCTTGCAGTGGGTTACAGAGGGTGCCTCTTTCTCTCCTGGTGGGTTTGGGACCGGAGTTCCTTTCTGTTGGGTGTAGTAGCTCTCTACTTCCTGGTCTCATGGGTGGAGAAATGGACTAGGATGCTGGGTTGCTTTGAATCCCACTGGGGTGGATTGGAGCCCCAGTGGTATACCCCAGGCACAGGAGTGTGGCCTGGAGACAGGCCCTAATAGTCTTAGTCATGTGGTTGGAGCAGGAGACTAGGGTGCTGGGGTGAGTTTGCTCCTGCCTCTGGGATGGAAGCTGCAGTGGCATTCCTCAAACACCTGCAGCCCGTCTGCTTCCATGGGTGGAACAGGAAACTATGGCTCCTTCTGCCTCTTCAGGGATGGAAGCCTCAGTGGCAGAGCCTAGGTCCTGGCAGACGGTCCAGAAATGGGACCTGGTTTACCTGGTCCTGTGGGTAGAGCAGAAGACTTGCATGACTTGATTCCCAGTACTGGGATGGAAGCCACAGTGGTAGACTCCAAGCACAGGCACCTGGCCTAGTCCAGTGGGTAGAGCAGGAGATTATGCCGCTGGGGTGCCTTGCTTCCTGCCTCTGGGATGGAAGCCCCTGTGTCAGCCCCCAAGAACTGGCCCTGGTTTACCTGGACCCATGGGTGGAGCAAGAGACTATGGTGCGTTGGTTCCTGCCACTAGGATGGAAGACTCAGCAGTAGACCCCAAGCACAGGCAAGCCGGTCTAGTCCTAGTTCCGTGGGTGGAGCAGGAAACTATAGTACCTTGGCTCCTGCAGCCTCCACAGGGATGGAAGCCTCAGTGGCAGAGCCCAGGTCCAGGCAGGTGGTCCGGAAATGGGCCCTGGTTTACCCGTGGGTGGAGACTATGATGCATTGGTTCCTGCTGCTAAGATGGAAGACACAGCGGTAGACCCCAAGCACAGGCAGCTGGTCTAGTCCTCTCATTTTTCCATTGTAAAGATGTTTATTGAATCTTTTGGCTAACATGAATGAATTATATATTAAGATACAAATATAGCATTCCTTCATACAATTCCCTTTATCTACCTTCTACTTGTCTTCCACTCATGACTACTATTAACTTTATTCTGCTAGTCAGAACTTTCTGTATATCCCACATTTTACAGGAAATAAAGGACATGTTCACCTGTTTCATCTGTGTTTTCCATTTCTGCATATTTTTAAGGGCTATGGGCTATTTAAAAACACATATTTTTACATTTGTTCTCTTAACACTTCAATTTCAAAATATTGCTGTCATTTTGTGTCCCAGAAAATGTGTCAGTTATATGTAATTGCTACTATCTGCATTTATATTCACATGTATGTGAATTACACACACACACACAAACACACACATATATATATATATGTATATATATATACCATAGTGATGGCATAGACTGGTTTTGTTAAGTTATTGATATTCATATATCTCTTTATATACATCTGACTTCTTCCACTAATAAAAGCTTGAAGTGATGAGAATCTTCTTAATTTCAAATGCAAACATTAAAAAATAGTAATTTGTTAATATTCTAGGCTAAATGTCATTTAAGTACTTTATCCTATTTTGTATTGTTGATTTTTCAGTATAGATATTTTATTTCAGAGTTATGTGTGTTTAAATCACCTAGGAATTCCAAAGCATTAACTTAATGTCCTCTACAGAAAGGCAATAGTTAAAAAGTGGTTTTCAGTTGTATATGAGACTCTTTGAATTCATATCTGTTTATTAAATTATAGTGTAGTTGAATTTTTGAAGGAACCAATAATGTTTTAATAGAGTCAGGCAGTTATCTGGTTTATGTTTAATTAAAATATCTCACCACCATTCCGTTTCTAAATCTCACAGTGCCCATAAAAATGACCTTGCCTGTATTGTCAAGTTTGCCATTTAGGCCATTTTCCATTTTTTGAGCAATAAGGTTCATAATCAAAACCAAAATGATTAGACCACTGAGTGGGTGAACTAAAAGAAGCTCTTTATCAGTGAAATATTTTCCTCACTTCTACTGACTCTTTCAGTTGTCTACATCTGCTTGAGCTTTTGTTTAATGTCTCTGAAGATGATTAATGCATTCTAAGACAGTGACAACTTGGCCCTGTGAGATTCTCATTGTAAATATATAAACACAAAGTGCTACATTAATAACTATCATTGTCCTAACAAGAAAATCTGAAATAATAGTTGTAATATTCCTTCCATTTTTTATATTTATATTTACTTGGGACTTAAAAAGTCCCTTCATAAATTCATTTCTGCTTTCTCTCTTTTCAACATTGCTTAGGGGAGTGGACTACACTTTACAGATTGCTTGTTTCCAAATCTTTATGAACCATCCATCACACTTACTAAGCTTGATCAACAGGCTTTCAAAAGAGCAATCCAACATGTAACTCTCCACAGTGTCCTAGATCATAGAGCAAATTGGAAGGGAGGAGACACATTCTGACTTCTTTCCCCAACTATTTTGAATTTTCAGCAATAAAACCCTCTGAGATTTTTTTTACTTGAGTGATCTCTAAATACGCAGTTCAGAACAACCTAATCTAGTAAAAGTTGATAAATAATAACCATGGCTTCAGGTCCCTTGCATCCTGTAAGAGAATTAAATAAACACACATTCTCCTCAGGCTGCAACATAAAACTGCTTATGGTTCCATGAAGATCCTAACAAATGCTTCAAAACGCCTTTCCACAAGTCAAAAATGCATCAAAATATTATGCTGCTAAATATGCCTACAAATAAAATGTAGGTTTTGCTTAATACTCACCAGTGTTTTTCATTAAATGTATTATATTGGTAGATGTTTGATTTTAACAAGAAAATTGTACTTCCTCCATTTAGTACTATTTCTCCTGATTTTATCATTCTTGTTCCTTCCCCTTATTTTGAATTGATTCATTTACAACAGAACATCCCCAAAAATGTTTTATTTTTAATTTTAAGACCAACATATCAACATTTCTCTATAACTTTAAGTTTTATGTAGAACAACTTCTTCATATCAGTATACAAAATACTTAAAATGTTGATCTATACACATAAGAATTGCATATTTAACTGTATTGTCACTGAGTAGAACTTTTGAAGTTTTCTTTGTGTTATACTTAACCATACCACGGTGAGGCACTATCGTGCAGTGGTGAAATGCATGTCTTCAGAAAATAATAAATAATACCCTTACCTCTTATTACATACAACACAAAGGTTCTCAGAAGCTCACCATACTGTTCTGTAAAATGAAAATAAATGCCTTTAAGCAGCCTACTTAAACAAGTACACACACACACACACACACACACACACACACACACATACACACAGGACATAAAAAAGGAGGACTAGTTAACTTAATTGGAAGAGAAAGTGAATAAGTGAGAGGAGAAAGGCAAGATAGGATACTGGTTCATGTAAGAATATGCTCACAATACATTATATTCATGAGCAAATATGTCACAATGAAACTTAAAATAGGCTATAATTGTATATGTTGAATATATCTAATTCAAAAATTCCACATTAATATTACAGTAGCTTGTATACAACCTTGGAAACCATAATTGTTCTATAAGCAATGGCTGATACAAAAGTAGGATTGTTATATATCGATAATACAAAAATAAAAGCCTAATTTAATATAACACACAGGCAAAAGCATAGAACAGCAATGAAGACTTCATTATCAAATATATTCAAAACATAGATCAATTTATGACTCACTTTTATGGAATCAAAGAGCACTTATCTTCACTGTCAGTCTTACCTTTTATTATGTTGGTTTTTTTAGAGAGTTTGATAATCTCTTGTTTGTAGCACTATAAATATAGAACCCAGAGCTAGATATTGGGGTTCAAGCTTCAAGCTGAAAATCAGAAAAGCAAAGCAGCCTGCTAATACCGCTTACCTCTGCTTCAGACTGAAAGGCAAACCTGGCTCTACCTAACCTCAGACTGTAATCCCAGACTGCTATACTCTCCTCAATCTGACTAAAGAATCCTGAGACTGAATGCTCTAAGACAATTCTCCTCTCATATACCTCCCTAATACTGGACTAAAGGCATGTGATCCCAGGTGTTTGGATAAAAGGCATGAGCTATTTTACTCTATATTCTTGTGTAGGCCATGGTGATCATGAACTAACAGAGAGCCTTCTACCTCTTAATCCTGAGACCTGGGAATAAATTTGTGTACCAGCACTGGCTGATCTCTATAGCTTGAGGCTGACTTTGCTTTTTTGACATATTTTTATTTAGATTAGAAACAAGCATGCTTCACATGTCAATCCCAGATCCTTCTCCATCTCCTCCTCCCCTGACCCCCACCAATCACCCCAACCCACCACCCAATCTGCACTCCACACTCCCGGGAGGATGAGGCCCTTCATGGGGTATCTCCAAAGTCTGTCATATCATCCTGGGCAGGGCCTAGGCCCTTCCCCATGTGTCCAGGATCAGAGAGCATCCCTTCATGTGGAATGGGCTCCCAAGGTCCTCCGGATGCCAGGGATAAATACTGATCTAGTACCTAAGGTCCCAAATATTGCTGAGGCCTCCTCACTAACACCCACATTCAGGGGGTCTGAATCAGTCACATGGTAGTCTCTCATCCATCAGTCTGGGGTCGATGAGCTCCCCTTTATTCAGGTCAGCTGTTTCTGTGGATTTTATGTTTCAGGTCTTGAACCTTTTGCTCATCACTCCTCCCTCTCTGAAACTGGTTTCCAGAGTTCATTTCAGTGTTTAGCCTTGGGTGCTTGCTTCTGCTTCCATCAGTCACTGAATGAAGTCTCATGTATGTCTATTGCTGACTGGGTTACCTCACTCAGGATGGTTTCTTCTAATGCCCTCCATTTGACTGCAAATTTCAAGATTCCATTTTGTCTGCTGAGTAGTACTCCATTGTGTAGATGAACCACATTTTCTCTATCCACTCTTCAGTTGAGGGGCATCTAGTTTTGCTTTCAGGTTCTGGCTATTTCAAATAATGCTGCTATGAATGTGGTGGAAGAGATGTCTTTGTTGTATGAATGTGTATCTTTTGGGTATATGCCTAAGAGTGGAATTGCTGGATCTTGTGGTAGACTGATTGCCATTTTCCTGAGGAATCTTCATACTAATTTCCAAAGTGGCTGTACGAGCTGACACTCCCACCAGCAGTGGAAGAGTGTTCCCCTTTCTCCACATCCTCTCCAGCATAAACTGTCCTTGGTGTTTTTGATTTTAGCCATTCTAACAGGAGTTAGATGATATCTCAGAGTTGTTTTGATTTGCATTTCTCTAATGTCTAAGGATGTTGAGCACTTTCGTAAGTGTCTATCAGTAATTTTAGACTCCTCTATTGAGAATTCTCTATTGAGTTCTGTACAGTAATCCAAATATATACAGAAAATAAATGGGCTGAGAAAACCAGAGAAACATCACCCTTTACAATAGAAACAAACAACATAAAATATCTTGGGATAGCATGAACAAAACAAGTGAAAGACCTGTATAGCAAGAACTTTGAGTCTTTAAAGAAAGAAAAAAGATGCCTGAAAATGGAAAGATCTCCCATGCTCTTGGATAGGTAGGATCAACATAGTAATAATGACAATCTTGCCAAAAGCAATCTACAGATTCAATGCAATCCCAATTAAAATCCCAGCACAATTCTTCACAGACCTTGAAAGAACAATAATAAACAGTATATGGAAAAAGAAAAGACAGGCATAGCGAAAACAACCCTGTACAATAAAGGAACTTCAGGAAGCATCACCATACCTGACTTCAAACTCTATTAGAGAGCTATAGTCCTGAAAACAGCTTGGTATTGGCAAAAAAATAGACAGGTAGACCAATGGAATCAAATTGAAAACCCTGATATTAACACACACACCTAGGAACACTTGATTTTTGACAAAGAAGCTAAAATTATACAATGGATAAAAGAAAGCATCTTCAACAAATGGTGCTGGCATAACTGGATTCTGGCATGTAGAAGACTGTGGATAGGTCCATGTCAATCACCATGCACAAAACTTGTAATAATTGATCAAAGATGTCAACATAAATTCAGTCAAACTTAACCTCTTGGAAGGTTAAGTGGGAGGTACCCTTGAATGAATTGGTACAGGAGACCACTTGCTGAAAATAACACCAGTAGCACAGACACTAAGATTGACAATTAATAAATGGGACCTCTTGAAATTGAGCAACTTCTGTAAGGTAAAGGACACAGTCAACAAAACAAAATCTCAGCCCTCAGACTGGAAAAAGTTATTCACTAACTTCACATCTGACAGAGGGCTGATCTCCAAAATTTATAAAGAACTGACTTTGCTTTTTGTATCCTCAGACAAGCTTTAATAAGTCATAAATAATATATCACCCCATATGTTTCATTTTGATATAATGCCAATGGCTTTCAGAAATCTTCAAAGAAATATTGCCTGTAGTTATATAATACAAGAGAAATAAAAAGGGAAATTACATAAGCAAGTTTCAGAGAAAGAATTTGATCCAACCAAGATTTCTCCAACCATTTCTTTGAGGAAGTATACTGGATTAAAGGTCGTATAATGCAATTAATACCATTCTCCTAAGATTTTTCATGCTAAGTAAGGTCCATAACTAGAATAGAAGGAAGGTGGAAAGTTCATGCTTAAAAAATGCGTATTAACCATGTCCTTCATTTTCAAAAATCACTTGAAATTTCTGATGTGTCCTTGAAGGCAGTATAGCCTTAGTTTAGATGTATAAAAACACACATGTTCCAGTGTTTGATAATAATTTTAAAGAACAAAAATTCTATAGAAAAGAGGAGTTTGATGAAGTTGCTTGTGTGAATGAGTATGCTATGACTAAAACACACACACACACAAACATATCTAGATATCATATACACCTAAAAAGTTAACATATTTACTTAATTATGTTGTTTTTGAAGTCTGTTTTATCATTTCATACAAAGATATGTTTCATACAATATGAACTACTTAATTCTTTGAACTTCTAGTATTTTGTTTTATTGTTGTGTATAGGTAGATTGTTAAAACATTTAAATTCTCTACCCATTATCTAATGACAGTAGTACCAATCATAAGACCATTTCATCCCTACATGAATTCATATAAAGTCTCATGGAAACTATATTGTTTTTAATTTTGTCTAAAGTATTGAGAAACAAAATGAAATTTAAAACAGAATTTTCTTAATTACAAATAAGCTACAAGGACAAAAATGATTCACTTGTTCATCTATGTAATCGTGAAGTCTTTGAACCTTGACAAGCATAAAGAAAAACAGCCTTCTTGACAATGATTCAAAGTGGAAAACATGCAGGGAATTTGGTTGCTTGCCAAATTGAAGGACACAGTAAATAACTCCTCTATGTTATTAGAGAAGATAGTGCTGCCTAAAAAAGAACCTCAGTGGCATTTGAGTTTAACTGTACTTACTAGTACAATATCTGGTTGAACTCTCCTCACTTGAAAAGAAACCACAAATTTACCTCATAGCAAAAAGTTTGAGCGATTTCTTCCATTGTTTTTGTACAGTGAAGTAGTATTTTTTACACTGGAAAGTCATGGTTACTTTCTACCCACAGCCCCTAAATAAATCCCTGAATTCATAGAAATCATAACAAACAATACTTCAATTTATGTTAAGACATCTTTCTTAATCGTCATTGAAGGAAAGACATAACAAGTCAACATTTTAAAAAGGAACAAATAATGAAAAATCACATTTAAAGTCAACACAATTTTACTCTGTAGGAATGAGGCAGAATTTGGACTGGCTCATTTAATTTAGACATGGTAGTGAAATTTGTAATACAGTTTTTTAAAAAAAAATCAAAACTAATTGCCTGGCATTGGTGGTGCACGCCTTTAATCCCAGCACTCAGGAGGCAGAGGCAGGGGGATCTCTGTGAGTTCAAGGCCAGCCTGGTCTACAGAGTGAGTGTCAGGACAGCCTTAAAACAATACAGAGAAGCCCTGTTTTGAAAAACCAAAACAATAAAAAAGTAAAAAATTAACTATTTGTTTCTGTTTTTACAGATTAGTCCTTCTGAAGCTGACACAGAGTTCGAAAGTAGTACATTATCATTTTACAAAACACAATGGAGGTAAAATTTTTCACATCATTGTAGCATAGATAGGAAATGGTTCAGGTAGAAACATAACTATATGCTCCTAATTCCAAATTCATTGTTTTCTCTTTTTATATAACATTTGCCTCATTGGAGTCTTATTTATTATTTATATATACTTTCCAAATTTTTTAATTTACTTATTCACACAATAACTGAAAGAAAAAATTATGATCTATAAGAATCTATTTCTGCTCTGGCAGATGCCCCTACCCCACCAGAGTCCAGGTTAGCATCCTGAACATCAGGTAATACTGCCCCTCCAACCCACCCCTCCTACTCAGCATCAACTTTACTGTCTCCCCTGTTTGTCAATATATCTTAACCCACATCTCTGGCTGATGCTTCTTATTTTACCAAAGGCCGGAAAAATGTCCTGATCCCTCAAAAACTCAGGCCAGATCGCTGAAAACTAAGCAGGTGCCTCTTTTCCCACAAGAAGACAGGCTAGCATTTTGAGTGCAGATGACCCCTGGCTAAATCATAGGCCGTGCACATGACCAGAACTCCAGGCCACAACATGGGCTGCAACCCACTACTGGGCCACAGGCTATCCAAGCCATCAGACATCTAACCCCCAACTAGTATAGACATCCTCTATTCAACCACAGGCAAGTCCAATCCGAAGACTAGGGGAAACAGAAACCAAGGATCAAAATACACATCCAACAAAGACAACTCAGAAATTGTACCTAGACCTATAATCACTCCAAATACAGATGCCTGAATATAAGTGTAAGAACACAATGAACAACAGTCAGGACAATATGTCACTACCACATCTTAGCCATCCTGCTAGAGCAAATCCTGAATATTCTAACACATCTAAAACACCTGAAATTGATCCCAAAAACAACTCTGTGGGATAGAGGTCCTTAAAGAGGGAATTAATAAATCCCTTAAAGAAATAAAGGAAAAAGACAACTTAACAATACCTTAAAGAATGTCAAGGTAGTCTACAAAAAAACAAATGACTGGAGGAAATAAATAAAACTATTCAATACATGAAAATCTAAATACAAATAATAAAGAAAACACAATCTTAGGGAATTCTGAAAAAGGAAAATATGGATAAACAAACAGGGACTACAGACATACCAACAGAATACAAGAGCATAACCAAAAGCAAACACACAGACACACAAACACAGACACACAAACACACACACACAAACACAGACACGCAAACACACACACACACACACACACACACACAACACCAACCACAACAAATATAATAGGATTTACCAGTCATTGGTTATTGCTATCTCTCAATATCAATGAAACAATTCCCTAATAAAAAGACACAGACTAACAGAATGAGTGAAAAAACAACATCCATTCTGCTGCCTACAAACACACACACACACACAGACACACACACAGACATACACACACAGACACACATACACACACATCACACACACACACACACACACACACATCTCAACACCAATGATAGACATTAACTCAGAGTAAAGGATTTGAAAAAGTGTTTCCAAGCAAATAGCCCTAAGGAAGCAAGCTGGTGTAGCTATTTTAATATTTAACAAAACAAAATTCAAATCAAAATTAATCAAAATAGATGGAGAATGGTGCTTCACACTCACCATGTTTTTCTGAACTCAAACAACCTTCTTTGAACAATTGCTTTCTTTGTTACATTTATGTATAAAGGTACATTGAAACTCAAGTAAGATTGTCAGCAGCATTAGACTACAGTCTGCCCATTGTTTTTAGGTCATCAGATACCTGGTCCATAGACAATATCTGCACAGGTAGGATGAAAAATCGACACTCTCTGTCCAATCTGTGTCCTCAAAAAGCTTTCATTTTCTTGCTTCTCTCTTTATTTTCAAGAATTCTCTTTCTTATTTTCAGGGATTTTTATCTCACCACCTACATAAAGTATTAATACCACTCATCGAATCTTAGAACTTGTAATTGTTTTCTGTCTTAAAAATGGGTGGCTCCCCTCATTTTATTATTTTGAATATTGTATTTTACTTACTTATTTAATTATCTCTTTCTCCTGGTCTACTTCTCTGTTTCTGTCTCTCTCTGCATCTTTGTCTCTCTGTCTCCACCCTCCACCTATGGAGTTCAGAGGACAATTTGAAGGAGTCAATATATTTTTCTTCTACTATGTAAGTCCCAGGGATTGAACTTGGGTCTTCTGACTCGCCAGCTTACACCTAAACCCAGAAAGCCATCTCAGCAGCTGATATATCATCTGTGTGAGAAACATTGAATACTATTTTTATAAAACTTCTCTTATCATTGCCTGAAATAACTTATTTTGATGCATGCATGCATACATAAACAATATGTAGCAATTTCATTCATTCTCCTCTAATTCCTTCTTTCCACAGTTAGATTCATGACCTTTCTTCCACAGTTTTATTGTCTCTGTGTCTCTGTGTGACACACATGCATATGTTATCTACTGAGTATATTGGGTTGATTTTTATGCATATATGCTTTTAAGACTAACAATTTGGGACTGGATAGATTAAGAGGGAGTTTATCTCTGGAGAAGGCTTACTCTCCCTCTCTTAGCAGCCATTGATTGCCTGTAGCTATGCATCTAGTGCATTGATTCTCAACCTGTGTGGCGAGACCTATTTTGAGCTAGAAAGACCTTTTCATTCAGGTCACGTAACAGACATACTGCACATCTGATAGTTATAGTATGATTCATAGCAGAAGCAAAATTACAGGCATGACGTATCAACGAAAATAATTTTGTGTTTGCAAGTCACCACCACATTAGAAACTGATTTAAATGGTTGCAGCATTAGGAAGGTTGAGAACCACTGATCTAGAGTTCAGGTATTGTGAAATATCCTTGTCCATTTTTGCATTTAATGGGTACTGATAATGTGTAGGTCTTGTTTAGGTGACTATATTATTGAGATTTAATGGGCACAACATTTCTGTCATGTCTAGCAGGCACTATTTAGCAGCAAGTCCCCTGATTCTATGGCTTTTAAAAATCTTTCTGTTCCTGCTTCTGCCAGGTTACCCAAATCTTAGCTGTAGGGAGTTGCCTTGTATATATATATCAACTGGGCATTGGCACCCAATACTTAATTATATTGTGTACTATATTAATTTTATATTATCTTTGTCTAGTTTTTGGATTGGTGTGTTAGATTTATAAAATGAATTGAGGAGTCTTCTCTCCTTGTCTGTACTTTGGAAGAAATTAAAATTAATTGTGTTAATATTTATTAAAAATATGAGGAATGTCTCCCATCAAAAAATTCTAGAGCCTTACTGTTAATTAACTGTCTAATGTATAAATCCACTTTTTAATCCCTGATTGCAAAGGAGGTATTAAATTATCCACTACAGTTTGACTAAATTTTGATACCTTGTATTTTTAAAGATATTAGATCATTTAGAGTAAGCTGTCCAATTTATGCTTGAAGAATTGATCGCTTCATTATCTTAATGTTTAATACCTTTTTAGCTTTTAGGTACTCTGTTGCAATACTTATGCTAGCTACTTATGTCTTTTGTTTCTTTTGGAATTTAGTATATCAAAATTTTATTATCTCTTTATTAGTAGTCCACCTTTTCAATTGATTATTCCTTATTCTTTCTTAATTAATTTCTATGATTTGAGCTCTGATTTGTATCATTTTTTCTATAATACATACATATGATTACATACATAGTTAAGTTACACAACTTGAATAAAAAATAGTCTCCCAAAGCATAGCCCATCTAAGAAAAATTCTGACTTCATGTATATTTATGGTCACTGATGTCCAAGAAAGGCCCTAAAACAATGTAGGCTATTGATATTGCCCTTGGTTGCTTGTAAAGTGTTTAAAACAAATGTCCACTGTTAAAGATTACTCACAATTTGGACACAAGGTTTGAATTGAATAAAAATGTTACTTATCTGAATAATCTCTCTAAAGAATAACTTTTATTGTACTATAAGATGGGATGCAAGATGCCAATGGAGGAAAATAATCAATAATAATCCAATACATCTGTGACACCTATGAAGCACAGAAATGACAAGCAGGTATGATATCCATAAACATACAGTAGTGCCACTTACATTTTGATGCTAATCTTAGTGAATTTTCTGATGCAACATAAGACTTTATTAATAGGACAGAAGTCATACCTGGTACCTGGCAACCTTATACAAAGATCTGGAGTAATAGATTATGTAACCCAAAGTAGAACACATACTACATTGTTATTTCCATAAAACTTTATAATTTCTGAGTTCTAAATTCATATCTTTATACCAACAGGTAAATATTGTCCTCACCTGTCATATCGTGGCATGGCCTCCAGGGACTTGAACCTGACTGAGACAGACAATGAAGGAATGAAAAAAAGTCAGCAACAGGCAAAAAGACCAAAAGCTGGGATCAGGTGATTTGTCCTCTGCTAGAGAAACTGCAGAACCTACTACTGTAATAGGTATCTTCAATCACAGTTAGTACACTCCATCTTATCTCAGCTTTTCTGAATGTGTGACTTTCCTTCTTCATTGCCTTGCCACAGGAGTTAGTTAGGGTTCCAGGATTCAAGCTAAGTCACATACAGTATATTCAATATTATATATGAATATGATGGTTCTGATTGATATTCACTGGATTAAAGTAACATTAAATGTGAAAAATTCTCCTGTATGATCCTTTCTTCATATCATTATAATTTTCTTGAAAATACATTTAAGTGTTCATGTTAATTTTTAAATATTAACATGTACTTTATGTAATGAATATTCATAAAATTAATGTGTATTAATGCTAAATGATAAACAGTGATATTATATAACATCTAACTCTAAACACTTTTCTTAATATGTCTATCATTGAATAAAGATTAAATATTCTAGACTTATATAATACTATGATTGGAATACTTCCTGATTTTCTAAGTTGAAGTTCTAAATTATTTTTCTTTAAGTGTTCACCTACAATCAATTTGCTTCTAATATATATAACTGGATTTCACTATTTTTCTATATTTTCCTCAGTAATCCTAATTCAAATTCAATGATGTGTTTTTTCAGATAACAAACATTTTCTCAGGAAAAAATAGGCCATGACTAAAAGAGATTAAGAAGTACTGGTATACAAAAAAGGCTGGTAGGAGTTGTTTGTTGTTAAGGCATAATCCATAAGGCAGACAGTGGAAAAATTAGACTGAAATTTTAAACAGAGTGTGAATCATAAAGAAAACTAATATCCATATATTGGTGAGCATTCAAGTGGTTAAGCACAAGACTTGAACAAAGCAAGTTTCATTTTATATTCATCTTACTGGACACCTAATAAATATCTGCTGAATGAGTAAATTAATTTCAGTTGGTTTTTAAGAGAACTTAATGACTCAGAGATAGGAGCAGGGAAATTCATTATAATACACAATGGAATAATTTACAAATGATATTATCAATACTGCAACAATTCAATATAGATGAAGAGAAGAAAATATCTTGAAAATCTAACTTTTGGCAAAACAATAGCTGGCTGCATGCTGTAAAAACTTTATTAATATTAATATTAATTAAAGGCTAATATCATAATAGTAGAAAAGATAAAAATTTGTTGCTCATTAGTTTTTAATTTGAGACAAATCCTTACAAGAAAATAAAGTACATTAACAGAAATATAGGTTTTTAAAATATACTTAGTATACATTACATAAGAGAACTTCAATGTAATGTGTATGAGAGCAGTAACTTTACACCATACCTTAATTTACATCTTCAACAAAAATAAGTTTGTAGAGTCAGGAGATGCCAAAGGAAGGGGTATTAGGCTTTTAAGGATAACAGATATTGGTAAGGTAAATATTTGAAGGACGCTAATATGGTGAAGTTTGTTTGCAGATTCTTCTGGAGGTGATACTGAACTGATAAGACACCAGAATTGTCATGAGAACAAAATGGAAATTTTATTATGACTTTAGGCATAAATGTTGGGAAACACTTAATTGTTCCTGTGTTTGGTATTTGAAAATGTGGTGCATCTACACATTTTTCTTCTTTGTGAGTTCTAGTTTATAGTTTTTATATATGTGTATTTCTGTGGAAAGTAGTATGGGTGAAAAACTTGAAACTAAAAGGAGAACTATAGTGGAAAACGTGGGTTTTAAAGAAATGATATTAGGAAGGTATTTTAGTTCAGGTTTCTGTTGCTCTGAAGAGACATCATGGCAAAATCTACTCTCATAAAGGAAAACATTTAATTGTGATGGCTTATTTACACTTTCAGATGTTCAGTCCATTGTTATCATGGGATGAAGCAAGGCAACATATAGGAAGACACAGTATTGGAGAAGGAGCTGAGAGTTCTACATCTTGAATCATTGGCAACAAGAAATGGTCTTAGTCACTGGGTATGGCTTGAGCATACATGAAATCTCAAAGTCTGCCTCCACAGTGACACACTTTCTCCAACAGGACCACAGCTACTCCAACAATACCACAGCTGCTATTAGTGACTTGCCATTTGGTGGCCAAAGAAGGTGACAAAATACATATGATAAGCAAGTAGAAAGAGAATACTAGAGACAGAAGAATACATGCAGTAGAAATGTGGGGAGATAGAGGAGAGAAGCAGGAAATTATGATGAACTGGAATTCATACATAAAATACAACAATTAATCCTATTATTTTGTATTTTGATTTATAAATAAAGCAGTACTGAAAATGACAAAAGTCAATCCTAAAATTCAGTTTCTACTTATAGGACATATATTGTACTATTGTTAGAAATAGCAGAAAGAACAGGTTAAAGGGATTGAAAAATTATTTTTACATTACAGTTTCCAAGTTATTATGATGTTCATCATGACAAGAAAAGCTTGACAGAGCAGAACACAGTGTGTTCACATAATGGAAGTCAGGCATATAGAAAAAGGAATATACTACTGTTCCTTATGTTCTCATTCTGGTTTATTTCATCTAGATCTCTAGTTTATGGAGTGATGCATTTTTTTCTTTGTTAATTTTGTCTGGAAATGCCTTTATAAACAAATCCAAGGATGTCTTAAATTTCACAGACTATTTTTAATTTTGTAAATATGAAAGTCAATATTAAGGAAGTTGAATTTCTTATCATTTGTTATCCTTCTATTTGTAAAATCATCACACTAGTTTCTAATTAACATTCAATAAATAAATGTTTAATGACTAACCTTATGTGAAACATAATTGTATTTCAATACATGCTACTAAAATGTATTTATTTTCAGATATTAACTAATGTTATTGGCACTTTATATTTTTCAGTTTTTAATCAATTGTGATATCTTAATATTTATATATCATTTCTAAGAAACAGGAAATTTCCCCATTTTTGTCTCTATTCCTTAGATTATGGTCATTCTAGGGGACACATGTCCTAATCATAGATTGCATCATTGATATTTCTTTAGATTATCTTCTCTGTCTGCCAGTGAATGCCAGACTCTTAAAGTATCAAGAATAACATGTTTACCAATAGCATGGAGGATTTGGTATACATTTTTTTTATCTAAAAGCCAAGACATTCAGAAGAGGGATTGCATAACTTTATAATTTACAGATTAGCAATAGCTCAAAGCTGAATCAAGCAAGGAAACATACAAAGAGACATTGTTTGTAGAAAATTATTTTAAGGTGTGTTACATGTATGTTCTAGAACAATTGTTTTAATGATTCAAAGTTGTATTGTATTCTTTTTTGTTGCATTTGTTTAACTCTGAGAAGCTGTGTTACTTTGCCTGTATAAAACACCTGATGAAGCCGGGCATTGGTGGCGCACGCCTTTAATCCCAGCACTCAGGAGGCAGAGGCAGGCAGATCTCTGTGAGTTCGAGACCAGCCTGGACTACCAAGTGAGTTCCAGGACAGCCTCCAAAGCCACAGAGAAACCCTGTCTCGAAAAACCAAAAAAAAAAAAAAAAAACCTGATGGTCTAATAAAGAGCAGAATGGTCAATAGTAAGGTATGTAAAACTATAGGTGGGGTGGGTAGGCAGACAATAAATAGGAGGAGAAATCTGAAGATGAGAAGAAAGGGAGAGAAGAGGGAGCAATATCGAACAGGGAATGGAGGATATCAGTTGCCAGTCACACAGCCAGCCATGGAATAAGAGTGAAAGTAAGATATACAGAAGTAAGCAAGGGAAAAGGAACAGAAGCAAAAGGTAGATGGGATACTTTAAGTTAAGAAAAGTTGGCTACAACAACCCAGGCATTAATAATTAAGAATAAGCCTCAGTGTTTGTGATTTATTTGGAACCTGGGTGGCAGGCTCCCCAAAAGAGTAAAGAATAAAAAGAGGAAAAAACAACCAACATCATTTTGGCATTCCAACTTGGGGCTAGAGGAAAAGAAACACCAGCTATAGGACATTATGGATATTCGTAATGTAAATATTTTTCGATTCTCAGTAAAATATGAATTAACTAGTCAAGCAATCAAAATCTGTATCGAAGTTGGATTGATTATTCACATTGATGATCTACTTTGAAAATGTTGGAAAGTGATAGTCTATATATTTTATATACTTAGATATATTTATAATAAATATTAATAAAAGAAAAATTTGCAGATCATTTACCATGATTTGAAAATTACATTGTATCTACACAGGTATATGTATGAGAAGAGACAAAGGACACCAGAATAAGGTCGTCTAAATTGACTAAGCAAGAAACATATGAGCTCACAGAGACTGAAGCATTAGAGGTATTCCATGAGGGGGTAAATGATGTATAAATTCAGAATTATTTAAAAGCAAACAAACAACAAGAAAAGAACAAAAAAGGAGTTGGCAGAAGTGCACAAATTCCAGGTAGTAGAATCGTTCACATTCCATGACTACAGGGGTCTGCATCAGGTCCTCTGTGTATATCAGCTATTAGCTTATTATTTTTATGTCACTCCTGAGAATAACTATGAGAAGGAATGGGTCTCTGACTCTTGTGCCTGCTCTTGGTATACTTTTCTTCCACTTGGGTTGCCTTGTCCAATTTTGAAATGATAGTTTTTGCTTCATCTTAGTGCATTTTATTTTGTCATATTCAGTTGTTATCCCATGAGGGCTGTTCTTTACTAAGGAGAGAGAGAAAGGGGGTGAAGGTGGATGGGTGTCAATGTGAGAAGGACATAGTAGGAGTAGAGGATGGGGATATTACAATCAGGATATATTGAATAAAAAATCTAACTTCAATAAAATAAAAGTAAAAGAAAATGACACTCAACTCATAACATGTTTCATAATTTCTGTGCATGCTTGTTAAGCACAGATATCTGTATCCTATTCCCCAAATTTCTGATTGAATAGGTCAGAAGTAGAACCTGAACATTTCTATCAGCAGTTGTTTTTTATTTATTTTATTTTCCAGTTTAAATTTAGATAAGAAACGAAGTTGCTTCACAAGTCAGTTCCAGGTCCCTCTCCCATTCCCTCCCCTCCTCCCGTGCCCTCCCCCCAACCTCCCCCCCCTGTTATCCCCTCATTCCCCAAGGGAGGGTGAGGCCCTCCATGGGGGTGTCCATAGTCTGTCATTTCATATAGGGCAGGGCCTAGACCCTTCCCCAAGAGTTCAGGGTGAGAGTGCACCTCACATTGTTCTATGGGAGTCCAAAGTCCGTGTGTATACTTGGGATGGGTACTGATCTGCTGCCCAAGGCTCAATAGATTCCTTGGCCTCCTCACTGACACCCAGATTCAGGGGGTCTTGATCAGTCCCATGCTGGATTCCCAGGCTGATGCCTGGGATTCAAGAGTTAACCTTTGTCTGGTTAGCTGTTTCTGGGGGTTAAACCAGCCCAGTCTTAATCCCTTTGATCATCAGTCCTCCCTCTCTGTTACTGGCTTTCTTGAATTCAGCTCAGTACTTAACCAAGGGAGTCTGCCTCTTCTTCGATCAGCCACTAAATGAAGTTTCTGTTTCCCAGACTCTCTGGCCATAGGATTGTAGGCTGGCACTCCCCAGATCTATGTCTAAAACCCATATATGAGAGAGTACATGCCATGTTTCTCTTTTTGTGACTGGGTTACCTCACTCAGGATGGTTTCTTCTAGTGTCATCCATTTGCCTGCGAATCTCATGATTCCATTATTTTTTTCTGCTGAATAGTACTCCATTGTGTAGATGTACCACATTTTCTCTATCCACTCTTCGGGTGAGGGGCATCTAGGTTGCTTCCAAGTTCTGGCTATTACAAAAAAAGCTGCTATGAACATAGTGGAACAGACATCTTTGTTGTATGAATGGGCATCTTTTGGATATATGCCTAAGAGTGGAGTTGCTGGGTCTTGTGGTAGGTTTATTCCCATTTTTCTGAGGAATCTCCATACTGATTTCCAAAGTGGCTGAACCAGTTGGCACTCCCACCAGCAATGGAGGAGTGTCCCCCTTTCACCACATCCTCTCCAGCATAAATTGTCATTGGTGTTTTTGATTTTAGCCATTCTGACAGGAGTGAGATGGTATCTCGGAGTTGTTATGATTTGCATTTCCCGGATGGCTAAAGATGTTGAGCACTTTCTCAAGTGCCTCTCAGCCATTTTAGACTCCTCTATTGAAAACTCTCTATTTAGTTCTGCAGCTCACTTTTTAATAGGGTCCTTTGGTGTTTTGGAGACTTGCTTCTTGAGTTCTTTGTAAATTTTGGAGATCAACCCTCTGTCAGATGTGGGATTAGTGAATATTTTTCCCATTCTGTGGGCTGCCTTTTTGTCTTGCTGACTGTGTCCTTTGCCTTACAGAAGCTTCTCAGTTTCAGTAGGTCCCATTTATTAATTGTTGATCTCACTGTCTGTGCTAGTGGTGTTATGTTCAGGAAGCTGTCTCCTGTACCAATTCGTTCAAGGGTACCACCCTCTTTCTCTTCTAAGAGTTTCAGTGTGGCTGGATTTATGTTGAGGTCTTTGATCCATTTGGACTTAAGTTTTGTGCATGGCGATAAACATGGATCGATCCGCATTCTTCTACATGCCAGTCTCCAGTTATGCCAGCACCATTTGTTGAAGATGCTTTCTTTATTCCATTGTATATTTTTAGCTTCTTTGTCAAAGATCAGATGTTCGTACGTGTGTGGTTTAATACCTGGGTTTTCAATTTGATTCCATTGGTCTACCTGTCTATTTTTGTGCCAATACCAAGCTGTTTTCAGCACTATAGCTCTGTAATAGAGCTTGAGGTCAGGGATGGTGATGCCTCCAGACGTTGCCTTGTTGAACAGGGTTGCTATCAGCAGTTGTTAATGCTGGATCATAGACCAAACTTCAAAATCAATGGTTTAGATGAATGGCTTTTAAAACCAAATGATACATCATATGAAATTGTGGGGCCATTGCCACATTAATATTTAAGGCTTTACTTAGTCATATGCAAGCATTATCTACTTCATGTGCATTTGGTACAAAAATAAGACATGAAGTCAGCTCTGTGCATGATATCTGCTATCATGTATCACAGTTTACTAAACATTGAGAATCACTAGGTATAGATCACTGCAGATCAAGTATATCCTAAAAATGCCCTTAGGGAATTTTATTTAATAATTGAAAGAATGGAGATTTTGATTGTTTTATTTCCATGGAAACACAAGTAATTTTGTTCTACTTGCAAAAATTGAAGTGGTTTCTTAAATAAGGTAAAGCAAACAACTGCCTCTACTTTACATTGGGCTTAATACACTTTCAGTTTATTTGATAAAATTCATCTTTATTTTCAGAAAGCAAGTACTATATACTGCCATGAATTTGAGTAAACAAGCTCTGCATTAATAATATGTTACTGCTTGAAACGTGTATGAGTGTTAAGGGGTATTTTTTGTTTAAGAAATGGAGTGCTTTTGGAGGTCAAATGCACATATTGATTTTTTGATAAAATCTCTTCAAATGCAAATACTTTCTCTCTGGAGGTAAATAATCTCCAAAACACACAGGGGGGGAAACCCCAAAACAAAAACAAAAACAAAGACAAGAATACAAGAAACCCTCTTTAATCCCCAAAAGTCAGTCAACTGATTAAAAGGATTTTGTTGAATGAATTCAGGGTGGAAAGTACTTTTGCCAGAACTCCCATTGCTACTGTGCCACTCTGTATTCTGGGGCTTGCCTCTTACCAGATTGTTTCATTACCCAGCAGTATCATTAATCTTTTTTATTAGCACCTTAAAAATAAACAAACAATGATTTTGCTATGTTTGACACAAGTAGTGCATTTTAATTTTGTAGGCTTGTATTATTGACTTAAAAAATGCGCAACAATTCAGATTGAAATACTGCACTCAATCCTTAACAATATGAAAACACTATTCAGATGTGTAGAAATATAATGGCATCTGTTGTGCATATTAAATGAAGAAAGCTATTTTTTGCATCCTCCACCTGGAGCTTTGGATTAACTAGCAAAGTTGGTATTAATTACCTCTGAAAATTTAAAACTTGTCATTCAATTTTGTACTCTCCATGAAACTTGCTGTGAAATTGAAATAACACTTTGTTAAATGCTCTCCTTGCAATCATTTCACAACAATCATTTTTAAAAAGGAGACATATGGTTTAGTTAAATGATAAGATGCATATCAAAACACGTAAGTAAAAACAAAAGATACTTGTTTCTAAGCTCCTAACCCATGATGTAATTTTCAACATTTAATTCTGTTCTATCTACAACTTCCTATAAAATATTAAGAGTCTCTTTTATACAACCTTTTATTCTATTATCTGATATTTAGCTTATATACATGCTTATCTCTTTCATTATAATATGCTCACTTTTTACCTCTATCTATTAAGTGAATATATCTTTCTCCTTTCCAATATCATCAATTCATAATACTCATTTCTTTTTTCCAAGTGAAGTGGTAAATGCATGCATATGCTCAAAATACAAATTGTTCTATTCTAAGACCTTTTAGTCCCAGGAGATCTACTTAGTTTAGTTTTTTTTAATTTTTTCATTCTTCTTTCCTTTTTTATTATTTTAATTTTAAATAGCTTGTTTTACATGTCAATCCCAGTTCCCTCTCCCTCCCCTCCTCCAGCAACCCATCACCAACCCTCCCAGCCTCCCACCCTATCCCCATTTCCTTCCACATAGGGGATATCTAGAGTCTCTCATTTCACTCAGGGCAGGGTCCAGGCACTCCCCTAAGAGTCCAGGCTGAGAGATCATCCATCTTTGTGTTATGGACACATGATGTCTGTTTGTATGCCAGGAATAAACAATGATCCACTGCCCAGAGCCCCATAGGTTACCCAGGCCTCCTCACTGACTCTCACATTCAAGGGGTCTGGACATAGACACAGCTGTTGGTCTGGGGTCCAAGAGCTCTCCCCTGTTCAGATCAGCTGTCTCTTCTGCTTTTGCCAGCCCATTCTTTGCCAATTTGCTCATCAATCCTCTTTCTCTCTCACTGGGTTCCTTGGGTTCAGTTCAGTGTTTAACTGTGGGTGTTTGCCTCTGCTTCCATCAGTCACTGGATGAAGGCTCCAGGATGGTTATAGACATCAAGTTCATTAACAGCAATGGGCATTTGAGGTGGTTTCTCCACTATTGCTTAGCTTGCCAGTTGGTGTCAGCCCTTTAGATCACTAGAAGTCACACTGGTGCCTGATCTGTCTTCTAACCTATGATTCCCTCTTCCCCCATCCTACCCCCTACTCAACCTTCCTGTTCCCCCATGAATTACCCTCTCTTCCTCTGCTCCCCCTCTCTTCTTCCCAGCTCCCACTCCCAAACCAACCCTCGCCATGTTCCTCATCTATTCAGAAGATCTTGCCTCATTCTTCTTCTCTGGGGTACCATGCAGATCTCTTAGATTTTTTCCTGTTTCCCAGACTCTCTGTCAGTGGAAGTGCAGACTGGCAATATCCTGATTCATGTCTAAAATCCATATATGAGTGAGTACATACCATGTTTGTCTTTTTGTGACTGGGTTACCTCACTCAGGATGATTTCTTCTAGTGCCATCCATTTACCTGGGAATTTCAAGACTCCATTGTTTTTTTTCTGCTGAGTAATACTCCATTGTGTAAATATATCACATTTTCTCTATCCACTCTTCAGTTGAGGGGCATCTAGGTTGCTTCCAGGTTCTGCCTATAACAAATAATGCTGCTATGAACATAGTGGAGCAGATGTACTTGTTCCCTCTTTTGGATATAGGCCTAAGAGTGGAATTGCTGGGTCTTGTGATAGATTGATTCCTATTTTCCTGAGGAATTTCCATACTGATTTCCAAAGTGGCTGTACGAGTTGTCACTCCCACCAGCAGTGGAGGAATATTCCCTCTCTCCACATCCTCTCCAGCATAAATTGTCTTCGGTGTTTTTGATTTTTTAGCTATTCTGACATGAGTAAGATGGTATCTCAAAGTTGTTTTGATTTGCATTTCCCGGATGGCTAAGGATGTTGAGCACTTTCTTAAGTGTCTCTTGGCCATTTTAGACTCCTCTATTGAGAATTCTCTATTTAATTCTGTACACCACCTTTTAATTGGATCCTTTGGTGTTCTGGAGACTTGCTTCTTGAGTTCTTTGTAAATTTTGGAGATAAGTCCTCTGTCAGATGTGGAGATAGTGAATATATTTACCATTCTGTGGACTGCCTTTTTGTCTTGTTGACTGTGTCCTCTGCCTTACAGAAGCTTTTTAGTTTCAGGAGGTTCCACTTTTAATTGTCGATCTCAGTGTCTGTGCCACTGGTGTTATGTTCAGGAAGTGGTCTCCCTTACCAACTTGTTGAAGAGTATCTCCCACTTTCTCTTCTAAGAGTTTCAGTGTGGCTGGATTTATGTTGAGATCTTGGATCGATTTGGACTTAAGTTTTGTAGAAGGCGATAAACATGGATCTATCTGCAGTCTTCTCCATACCAGTACCCAGTTATGCCAGCACCATTTGTTGAAGATGCTTTCTTTTTTCCGTTGTATAGTTTTAGCTTCTTTGTCAAAAATCAAGTGTTCATAGGTGTGTGGGTTAAAATCAGGATTTTCAATTTGGTTCCATTGGTCTACCTGTCTATTTTTGTGCCAATACCAAGCTGTTTTCAGGACTATAGCTCTATAATAGAGCTGGAAGTCAGGTATGGTGATGCCTCCTGAAGTTCCTTTATTGTATAGGGTTGTTTTGGCTATCCTGGGCCTTTTGTTTTTCCATATAAAGTTGATTGTTGTTCTTTCAAGGTCTGTGAAGAATTGTGCAGGAATTTTGATAGGGGTTGCATTGAATTTGTAGACTGCTTTTGGAAAGATTGCCATTTTTTTATGTTGATCCTACCAATCCAAGAGCATGGGAGATCTTTCCATTTTCTGGTATCCCCTTTGATTTCTTTCTTTAAAGACTCGTAGTTCTTGATATACAGGTCTTTCACTTCCTTGGTTAACATTATCTCCAGATATTTGATGTTGTTTATGGCTATTGTAAAGGGTGATGTTTCTCTGATTTCTTTCTCAGCCACTTCATCATCTGTATATAATAGGGCCACTGATTTTTTTAGTTAACCTTGTATCCTGCCACTTTGCTGAAGGTATTTATCAGCTCTAGGAGTTCCCTTGCGGAGTTTTTCAGGTCACTTATATAAACTATCATATCATCTGCAAATAGTGAAAGCTTCACTTCTACTTTTCCTATTTGTATCCCGTTCATCTCCTTTTGTTGTCTTATTGCTGTAGCTAGAACTTCAAGTACAATATTGAAGAGATATAGAGAGAGTGGACAGCCTTGTCTTGTTCCCGATGTTAGAGGAATTACATTTAGTTTCTCTCCATTTAGTTTGATGTTACCTGTTGGTTTACACTATATTGCTTTTATTATGTTCAGGTATGTACCTTTTATCCCTGATCTCTCTAGGACCTTTATCATGAAGGCGTGCTGGATTTTGTCAAAGGCTTTTTCAGCATCTAGTGAGATGATCATGTGGTTTTTCTTTCGCAGTTTGTTTATATGGTGGATTACATTGATAGATTTTCTAATGTTAAACCATCCCTGCACGGTGATCTGATAAGATACAGGGGGTTATTCCAATTTTTTTGTATCTGTGGAGATTTGCTATGTTTTCTGTTATGTGGTCAATTTTAGAGAAGTTTACATGTGGTGCTGAGAAGAAGGTATATCCCTTTGTGTTTGGGTGGAATGTTCTATACATGCCTGTTAAACCCAGTTGGGTCATAACTTCTATTAGTTTTTCTATTTCTTTGTTAAGTTTCTGTCTGGAGGCCCTGTCTGGCGGTGAGAGCAGAGTGTTGAAGTCTCCTACTCTTAGTGTATGAGATTTTATGTGTGATTTAAGCTTTAGTAATGTTTCATTCACAAATATAGGTGCCTTTTTATTTGGGGTATAGATGTTCAAAATTGAGACTTCATCTTGATGGATTTTTCCTTTTATGAATATGAAATGTTCTTCTTCATCTCTTTTGATTGATTTTAATTTGAAATCTAGTTTGTTAGATATTAGGATTGCTACACCCACTTGTTTCTTGGGTCGGTTTGATTAAAAAATCTTTTCCCAACCATTTACTCTGATGTAACGTCTGTCTTTGACGTTGAGATGTGTTTCTTGTATGCAGCAGAAGGATGGGTTCTGTCTTTGTAACTGTTCTGCTTGTCTGTGTCTTTTTATGGGCAAGTTGAGACCATTGGCATTGAGGGATATTAATGACCATTGATTGATGATTCTTGTTTGTGCCTGATTTATTGGTAGTGGAGTTATTTTGTTTAGGTTCTCCTCCTTTTTTCTTTTGGTGTTTGGTAAAGTGGGATTATCTGTTGCCTGTGTCTTTGTGAGTGTAGTTATCTTCGTTGGGTCTAGGTTTTCCTTCTAGCACTTTCTGTAGAGCTGGATTCATGGATATGTATTGTTTAAATCTGGCTTTGTCATGGAATGTTTTGTGTTCTCCATCTATGGTAATTGAAAGCTTTGCTGGATATAGTAGTCTGGGCTGGCATCCTTGTTCCCTTAGAGTTTGTAGGACATCTGTCCAGGATCTTCTGGTTTTCATAGTTTCAATTGAGAAGTCAGGTGTAATTCGGATAGGTCTGCCTTTATATGTTACTTGGCCTTATTATTTAGCTGCTCTTAATATTTTCTCTTTATTCTGTAGGTTTGATGTTTTGATTATTATATGGCGAGGTGACTTCTTTTTCTGGTACAGCCTATTTGGAGTTCTGTAAGATTCTTGTATTTTCATTGGCATATCCTTCTTTAGATTAGGGAAGTTTTCTTCTATGATTTTTGTTGAATATGTTTTCTGTACCTTTGAGCTGTATTTCTTTGCCTTCTATACCTATTATTCTCAGGTTTGGCTTCTTCACGGTGTCCCATATTTCCTGGATATTTTGTGTTAGGGAATGGTTGGTTTTGAGATTTTCTTTGGTTGACGACTGTATATCCTCTAATGAGTCTTCAACACCTGAGATTCTTATTTCTATGTCTTGTATTCTATTGGTGATACTTGCATCTGCAGTTCCTGATCATTTACCCCACTTTCCTATTTCTATCCTTCAACTGTTTGAGTTGCTTCCTTCATTTGTTTGGTTGTTTTTCTTGGTACTCTTTAGATTCTTTGAGAAATTTGTTTATTTCTTGAATTTTTCCTCCATTTCATGGATTTTTGTTTGTTTTTTCTTTGATTTCTTTAAGGGATTTCCTCGTTTCCTCTTTGAGAGTCTCTATCATCTTCATAAAATAATTTTTAAGGTCTGTCTCCTCTGCTTAGCCTATGTAGTGCTTTTCAGGTCTTGCTGATGCTGGTTCTCTAGATTCTGGTGGAGTCATGTTGGTCTTTCTATTGCTGAGTGTGCTCTTATTCTGTCTTCTTCCCATCTCTTCTTCCAGTGAGTGCAGGTAGGGTCTTTCCATCTCCAATGGTCTCCTTCCTTCCTGAAGCTGAAGCTGAAGCTGGGATTGCCTGAGGTTGGGGCCTGGAAGCACTGATATCTTTCCTGTGTGGGCGGGTGTTCTGGATGCCAGGAGCAGCCCCTGGAAGATCAAGGGGATGGGTGTTGGGTGGGCGATTGGAATGTCTCCCCTGGAGACCCAAGCGTACCTGAAGCTGGGATCACCAGAGGTTGGGGCCTGGAAGGGCAGTTTTTCTGAATTAGGTAAATCCATTTTACCCTTGCTTTTTCACATATTTAGCTTTACTGCAGTATTCCTTTCATATAGGACAGTTACTCAACCAAAATTACCAAATAAATATTAATGATTCACCAGTGTTTATATGGCATAGTTTCATTTCTCATGCTATGACAAAATATGCCGACAAAAAGGCAACTTAGAAAAGAAAGCATTTTGCCTTAAGGGTTTATTGCTGTGAAGAGACACTAAGTGTACAGCAACTGTTATAACAGAAAAACATTTAGTTGCAGCTCACTTACAGTTTCAGAGATTAGTCCATTATCATCACAGCAAAAATTATCACAGCATGGAAGTGGTCATGCTGCTGGAGAAAGAGCTGAAAGTTCTACATCATTATCTGCAGGCAGCAAGGAGAGATTGCCTCACTAGACTTTAAAGCCCACCTCCACAGTGACATACTTTCTCCAACAAGGCCACACCTACTCCAACAAGGCCATACCTCCTAATAGTGCCACTTCCCTATGGGTCAAGCATTCAAGCACATGAGTCTATGTGGGCCATTCATATTCAAACCACCACACATTTATTTGGCTTATAATGGCAAGTAATAGTACATTACTATAGGGAACTCAAGGCAATAATTTGGAGCATCAGATGCACCATCAAAATCTGAGCTTACAAACATATGGACCCCTGTTTGTTCTCTGTTCTCTCTTATTCAATTCATGATCCGGTTCTTGAAGTGCTGCTGTCAATATTCAGGGTGATTCTTTTCATTCCAGGTGACAATCAAAGAAGTCTGCTTATAGACATGTCCACAAGCCATCTAATCCAAGCAACCCATCACTTATTCTGTTGTCCTGGGTGATTCAAGATTGTAGCAAGTTGGCATTTAAAACTAAGCATGACAGTGTGCTTTTTAAAACATTCACCAAGGAATACTGACAAAAGCAACTTGGAAAAATGAACACCCATTTTTCAATAATCTTAAACTTAAGCAAAGAAAGTGATTAGAATTTACTAGGACATTTACAATACACAGAACACTGTTGTTTTACTTTGATAGGACATAAGAAGATAAACACTTTAGTAGTACTTATTAGAAGAGTTCTAAATTATGTCATGATCATGTTACTTGCATTTACTTGTACATAAACAGATAGGCCTAGGCTTCAGATTCAGTTGTGTGAATAGATTCTAATGTTCCCATTTATCATTGTAAAACTTAGATGACTATCTTGGTTAAACTTTGTTCATTTATAAAAGTGAGATAGTAAAACTACTTATCCAAATTAATTGTGTGTATTAGATTAAAGGATGTATGTAAAGAAGAGGTCTTTATTAATCACATAATATACATAATATATGGGACTATGAAAAGTTGGGAATGTTTTCCACTTAACTGTTTGAATGGAGAAAGATTTTAAAACCATGAAAAAGCTTCTTGCAGCCTGACTAATGCAAATCAGAATGGGAAGATATCAGAGCAGTAAAGAGGAGATAAATAAAAAGATTATTACAATGATACATCACAGTTAACTTGTCAAATGTAGAAGACAAAGGGCACATATAGGGATTGATAAGATCTCTGTAAGTTCCATGGAACTATATAGGCTTAGTAATGTAACTGTGGATCCTTGTTATACAAAGGCTATATAATTTTGAGGCATTGGATAAACTAACTCATACAAGCCATTGGGGATACTTGTTTAGCATTAATGAGGTCCCATGAATATCAATGCCTGAAAGAAAATAGAGGATATACAACCATTGCTGAAGGAATTTAGCCTAAGTGTGTTTTATTTCTTGTCTGATTAAGACCTTGGTACAAAAGACAGTTTAAAAACAAATAAAAAGAGGGAAGCAGGGACCTGTAAATGGAATGATACTTATGTCACTTGGTTTAGCCCTTTGTGGTTTGATATTTATTATGTAGGAGAGACACTGGTGGATATGAATAAATTTAGACTGACATGTGATTTGGAAGACGGCAAAGCACCAAGGAGTGTAACAATGGTACATCACAGACAAGTTTTCAAAGTCAGAAGACAAAGAGAAAATTCTAAAAATAATGAGGGACTAATATAACAATTTATTTGATAACATACATTGGACTAAAGCAAAATTTCTCAACAAAGACATTGTAGTCCAAGAGACAATAAGAAGAATTATTCCAAGATCTGACAGAAAGCAATTATATTATATGAGCAAAGCTATCCTTTAGAAACGGAAGTAAAAAAGCAAACGGTAAGCCCTGTGCATGATTCAGGAAAGAAAATGTGGCAACAACTGTGTGATTCACTAGGTGAAATGAAATGATACAAAGATAAATGTTATGTCCATGATCCACTAGAAGTGAGCAACAGTTCACTGAACAGACATTAGGAAGATCACCAGTGCATTTTTCATGCCTACCTAGGAAGGAAATATCCTTAGATTGTAGTTCCTTACTCCACTGCTCTTAAAATAGTATGCCCAAGATGATATGCACATAGAGAATAGGAAGAGTGGTCAGACTATTTTACACTGAATTGTGTGTTTTCTAATCATCTACTAATTGAAAGAATATTTGTGTTTTGGTAGATGTTGGAAGAAATTTGACTTAATTCATGGAAATCTCCAAGAAAGATACATAGCAATGATGGATATGAAGTTAAAGAAGAATAAACACAAAATCCCAATATGCTACCTGTGATCCCTGCAAGCTATAAGATATTTTACTTGGGCAATATTGACATGAATTTCATGGAAATAAACAACCATTTTCTTATTCAATCTATGATTTATCCATTAGTTAAAACATTTATTAGACACTGATACTGATACCAATATCCCATGTCTAGTTAGGTCCTAAGAACATACTATTTTTAGTCTGTTAAATTGGCATACTATCAATGCAATGTTTAGTGGCTTGTTGTTATATATATAGGTTATTTTAGCTATCAACCTTTATCAGAGAAGATTCTTCTTGCAGTAAATGGAAATAAATACAGACAACCTAATTCGTTCAAAAAAGTGAATAAATGCCTAGAGTATTCAACCCTGACTGAGACATGGATATTACACCCTTTCTCCCAATGTGCAGGGACATTTATGAAAGATGAAATGGAAGCAGATTGAAAGAACTAAAAGTGGTAGATATCTTCAAACATTCTGTTTTTTTCAGACATAACAGGGCTATTGGACATATGAACTCACAGTGATTAGGACAGTTTACACAAAACCTGAGAATGTTAAAATCATAAAAATATCCTACCATGCAGGAGGGAAGGTAGGCAGAAAATTTCAATGATAACTGAGGATATGTTAGTATTTGACAGCTGCAGAGAGAGAAGGAATCTGTTTTCTTTAATAATGTGATCATTGGTAGCTAAAAAACTCTAGAGTAGATTCATATACAAGACTAGCTGGACAACACAAATTGGGCTTAATGAGTTTAGATCTTTGAAAAAAGGAATCATAATGTTATGAGAGGAAGAAATCACAATGTTCTGTTGGAAAGAATATAAGTGTGGACAGGATAGACATGAAATTATGTGTAGGTTAATATGACCACCATATATGAAATTCTCAAAAATAAAAAATATTTTTTAAAAGCATGAAAATTGTGTACAATCGAAAGTAAACACTCAAGGGAAATTCTGTCAAGTGTATGAGGGATATTTGAACTGTTTATTTTTTATGCTGCACTACTCATAATAGCAAAGATATGGAATAAACATTGATATTCTATAGAGTATGAATTGACAAATCCAAGGATATATACATTTATATGTGTGTATACATATATGTATGCATGTATGTATTTTACAGCCAAAGAAGAAACATAATCTATCATTTGTAGCAAAATGGGTGAAACTGGTTACTATTATGTTATGTGAAATAAGTCCGACAGAATATATATATATATATATATAATTTTTATTATTTATACTTAAATTCAAATTAGATACAAGGTTGCTTCACAAGTCAGTTCCAGGTCCCTCTCAGTTTCCCTCCCCTCCTCCCGTGCCCTCCCCTCAACCCCCCCCCAATATCCCCTCATTTCAACAGAGAGGGTGAGGCCCCTCCATGGGGGTATCCATAGTCTGTCATTTCATCCAGGGCAGGGCCTAAACCCTCCCCCAAGAGTTCAGGGTAAGAGTGCATCTCTCATTGTTGGATGGGAGCCAAAGTCCATGTGTATACTCTGGATAAATACTGATCTACTGCCCAAGGCTCAATAGATTACCTAGGCCTCCTCAATGACACCCCCATTCAGGGGGTCTTGATCAGTCCCATGCTGGATTCCCAGGCTGATGCCTGGGATTCAAAAGTTAACCTTTGTCAGGTCAGCTGTTTCTGGCGGTTAAACCAGCCCAGTCTTAATCCCTTTGGTCATCAGTCCTCCATGTCTGTCACTGGCTTTCTTGAGTACAGCTCATTGCTTAGCCCTGGGAGTCTACCTTTGTTTCCATCAGACATTGAATGAAGGTTCTGTTTCCCAGACTCTCTGGCCATGGGATTGTAGGCTGGCACTCCCCAGATCTATGTCTAAAATCCATATGTGAGAGAGTACATGCCATGTTTCTCTTTTTGTGACTGGGTTACCTCGCTCAGGATGGTTTCTTCTAGTGCCATCCGTTTGCCTGCAAATCTCAGGATTCCATTGTTTTTTTTTTCTGCTGAATAGTACTCTATTGTATAAATGTACCACATTTTCTCTATCCACTCTTCGGCTGAGGGGCATCTAGGTTGCTTCCAAGTTCTGGCTATTACAAATAATGCTGCTATGAACATAGTGGAACAGACATCCTTGTTGTACGAATGGGCATCTTTTGGATATATGCCTAAGAGTGGAGTTGCTGGGTCTTGTGGTAGGTTTATTCCCTTTTGTCTGAGGAATCTCCATTCTGATTCCAAAGCAGATGAACAAGTTGGCACTCCCACCAGCAATGGAGGAGTGTTCCACTTTTACCACATCCTTTCCACCATAAATTGTCCTTGATGTTTTTGATTTTAGCCATTCTGACAGGAGTGAGATGGTATCTCAGAGTTGTTTTGATTTGCATTTCCCGGATGGCTAAGGATGTTGAGCACTTTCTCAAGTGCCTCTCAGCCATTAGACTCCTCTATTGAAAATTCTCTATTTAGTTCTGCAGCCCACTTTTAATTGGATCCTTTGGTGTTTGGAGACTTGCTTCTTGAGTTCTTTGTAAATTTTGAAGATCAGCCCTCTGTCAGATGTGGGGCTAGTGAATATTTTTTCCCATTCTGTGGGCTGCCTTTCTGTCTTGCTGACTGTGTCCTTTGCCTTACATAAGCTTCTCAGTTTCAAGAGGTTCCATTTATTGATTGTTGATCTCACTGTTTGTGCTACTTGTTTTATGTTCAGGAAGCTGTCTCCTGTACCAATCGTTCAAGGGTACCACCCACTTTCTCTTCTAAGAGTTTCAGTGTGGCTGGATTTATGTTGAGGTCTTTGATCCATTTGGACTCAAGTTTTGTGCATGGCAATAAACATGGATTGATCCACATTCTTCTACATGCCAGCATCCAGTTTTGACAGCACCATTTGTTGAAGATGCTTTCTTTTTTACATTGTATATATTTAGTTTCTCTGTCAAACATCAGATGTTCATACATGTGTGGATTAATATCAGGGTTTCCAAATCGATTCCATTGGTGAATGTATGTATATATATATATGTATATATATAATTTTGTTATTGTAACAACACATTAGAGAACACTGGATGGAATATGAAAGGTATAGTTTATTGAGTTAAGTGGGAATCAAAGGAAATGTATTCTCTTTAAAATATCATAAAAATTTGTTATTAATTGGGCAAATTGACACACAAATAAGTAATCAAAATATCTCATAGGACTCACTATGTACTACAAAGTATATAAAGAAAATGTATAGAAATTGATAATGAATTGTGATATTTTACAATATGCTCATACAAAGTGATGGGAGAGGAATAACAATGTTCATGATAAATCCAGGATGTAGTTTTTTTTGAAAAAATTTCCATGTGCTGCTAAGTATAATACATATTTCTTGGAGCTTGTGTGAAATAGTTTGCTGCTCTTTAAGACAATTTGAAGCTTAATGTCAATTTGTTCTGATGTTTTTCAGCTTAGATTTTTGTCCCGATGACCTTTCTATTAGAAAACGTGGTGTATTAACAACATCTGCTATTATTGATTGATGTGAGTTTGTCTTTAATTCCAGCTGTACTCTTTATGAAATTATGTGCACCAGTTTGATGTTAAGGTTAATAACTGTTCCCTTGATTAGAATGAAGTGTTACACTCTTTGTTCTGATCAGTTAGTTGGATATTAATTTAGCAGTGCCTACTTATTTCCTGGTAGGATTTGATTGCAGTAATTTGCTCATCTTTTTACTCTAAGGAACTCTCTGTATTTCTTATAGAAAACAGAAAAACATTGGTTTCTTACTGCATTCTGCCAACGCTTTTGTTTGAAGAATCGAGGCTATTGATATTTAATGCTATTGTTAACATGTGTGATCATGTTGTGGAATTTGGGTGTTGTTAGTATTCTCACAGTTATTTTGTATTTGAATTATTTGTGTTTATTTTCACAGCCTCTCTGCTCTGCTCCTTCCTCATTTCAGTCAGAAACAATGTTTTCTGTATTTTGTTTTGTTTGTTACACCTTTTTAAAAGGTGTTTATGAAATGGAAATTTGTTCTTTCTCCTTTACTTATTGCTCTCAATTTTGCTAGATATGGTAGTATAGACAGGACATAGTATTAGCTTGCAATGAATTTTTCCATGCTCTTTGGGATTTCAAGTTTCCATTGAGAACTCAGCTGTTGTTCTTCATTGCAGTTTGGTTTAATTTTTTTTGTTCAAAATCTAATCCTCAGAATCAGGTTTTTCAGTAATATTATGTTTGATTGACTTGGTATTTGCCTCTACATGCTCAAATTTAGTACTAAATATTTCAATCTCATACTCTTTGTTTCTGTAGTTTCTTTATTACTATTGTTTATAATTTTTTACACTTTTATTGATATTATTTTCATATATTTTCCTTCATTTAAGTTATTTTGTCCCGTGCAATTTAGATCTTTGAGTGTATTTGAGATAGAGTGAGAAATCTTATCTAATAAATCTAACTATCAACCTCAGGGGTAGTTGATACTCATTATTCCCCTTTGCACATTCTGTTCTTTTTTATGCGTTGTAAAATTGTATTTGAATATTGAACACTTGAATTGTATAATGTGCTAACTCTGAAAAACATTTCCTATATGGGAGCATAGCATTGATTCTGCACTGTTTAAAGCTGTCATAGTCTACATCACAATAATTTTCAAGAATTGTTTTCTCAAGACCATCATGTCTTTTTTTGTGTTCACTAAAACATTTGTCCCTGTTCTCTTATTATGATGCAAGTGAACAGAGTTGTTTCTGAATGTCACATGCTTCTGCTTCAATCCTCATCTGTTTTTTTTTCTGTGAATGTTACCTTTTTTTGCAGGATTCTCATTAAAGTTCATTCTGGAAACTTCTAATTTTTAAAACTTTGTTTTTGGAGAACATGGGAGACTATGTGTATTTTGTTTCTCAATTTAATTTCCATAGAAATATATTAATTAAATTGGCTTTCTTGGGTGGAAACATTTTAAAAAATATTTCATTTTTGTTGTAGGAATGTGTATCCTTTGGGTATATGCCTAAGAGTGGAATTGCTGGATCATGTGGTAGGCTGATTCCCATTTACCTGGGGAACTGCCATATTGATTCCCCTTTCTCCATATCCTCCCCAGCATAAACTGTCATTGGTGTTTTTTATTTTAGCCATTCTGACAGGAGCAAGATAGTATCTCAGAGTTGTTTTGATCTGCATTTCCCTGATGGCTAAGGATGTTGAACACTTTCTTATGTGTATTTCAGTCATTTTGGATTCCTCTATTGAGAATTCTGTATTTGGTTCTGTATACCACCATTTAATTGGATTATTTGGTGTTTTGGTAACTAGCTTCTTGAGTTCTTTATATGTTTTGGAAATCAGCCCTCTGTCAGATGTGGGGTTGGTGAATATCTTTTCCCATTCTATAGGCTACCGTTTTGTCTTGTTGACTATGTCCTTTGCCTTACAGAAGCTTCTCACTTTCAGGAGGTCCTATTTATTAATTGTCGATCTCAGTGTCTGTGCTACTGGTGTTATGTTCAGGAAGCTGTCTCCTGTACCAATTCTTTCGAGTGTACCTCCCACTTTCTCTTCTAAGAGATTAAGTGTGGCTGGATTTATGTTGCAGTCTTTGATCCATTTGGACTTAAGTTTTGTGCATGGCGATAGATATGAATCTATCTGCAGTCTTCTACATGCTAGCATCTAGTTACACCAGCATGATTTATTAAAGATGCTTTCTTTTTTCCATTGTATGATTTTAGCTTCTTTGTCAAAAATCAGGTAGGATAAACATAGTAAAAATGGCAGTCATCCCAAAAGGAATCTACAGATTCAATGCAATCTCCATCAAAATACAGGCACAATTCTTCACAGACCTTTAAAGAACAATAATCAACATTACATGGGAAAACAAAAGACCTAAGATAGCCAAAAAACCCCGTACAATTAAGGAACTTCAGGAGGCATCACTATCCCCGACATTAAGCTTTATTATAGAGCCACAGTCCTGAAAATATCTTGGTATTGGCACAAAAATAGACAGGTAGACCAATGGAATACAATTGAAAACCCTGACAGGGACCCACACGCCTACCTATCAAAGAGCATGAGAGATCTTTTCATTTTATAATATTGTCTTTTAATTTACACAATAGAGTACTACTCAGTGGAAAAAACAATGGAATCTTGAAATTCAAAAGCAAATGGATGGAACTAGAAGAAACCATACTGAATGACGTAACCCAACACAAAAAGACAAACATGGTATGTGCTCACTCATAAATGGATTTTATACATACAGCAAAGTATTATCAGCTTACAATCCACACCACCAGAGAAGATTGAGAGGAACCATAAAGGGACATACATGGTCCCCTGGAGGAGGGGAAAGGGACAAGATCTTTTGAGCTAATTGGGATCATGAGGGGAGGGGAGAGGGAGTTAGGAAAAAGAAAAGGGGAGGAGGGTAGAGGAGAACATGAGAGAGCAGGGACATTGATTGAGTCAGGGGAAGAATAGAGGAGAGCAAGAGAAGAGATATGACAATAGAGGGAGCTATTGTGGGTTTGAAGAGAAATCTGGCACTACAGAAATGTCAACATATCTACAAGGATAACCCCAACTAATAATCTAAGCAATATTGAAGAGGCTACCTTAAATGCCCTTCTCTGAAAATGAGATTGATGACCACCTTATATGCCATCCTAGAGCCTTCATCCAGTGGCTGATGGAAGCAGAAGCAGACCCCCAGCTAAACACTGTGCTTAACTCCTGGAATCCAGTTGCAGAGAGGGAGGAATGATAAGCAAATGGATCAAGACCAGGATGGAGAGACACAGAGAAACAGGTAACCTGAACAAGGGGTAGATCATGGAACCCAGACTGGTAGCTGGAAAACTATCATAGGACTGTTCCTGACTTCCTGAATGTGGATGTCAGTTTGGAGGTCTGGGAAATCTATGGGGCCTCTGGTAGTGGATTAGTATTTATCCCCATTACACTAATGGACTTTGGGAGCCCACTCCACAAAGAGGGATACTCTCTCAGCCTAGACACACAGGGCAGATTCTAGGCCCTGCTCCAAATGATTGACAGACTTTGAAGATCCTCCATGGAAGGCCTCACCCTCCCTTTAGAGCAGAAAGGGGATTGGATAGGGGCTCGGTGGGAGGCAATGGAAGAGGGGAGGAAGAGGGAACTGGGATTAACATCTAAAACAAGCTTGTTTCTAATTTAAATTTTAAAAGAATAAAATATTTCCTTTTATTTTTAAAAATCATAATTTGAACACATAATTTCCTTCTTCCATGTGCTCCCTCTAACTTTCACATAAACCCCCTTGCTCTTCCTCACAATTTCAGTCTCATTTTTAAATTGATGTTACATGCTAATTTGTATGTGTTGCATATATAGAATACAATTTTCTCAGTCTGTATTATGTTACAAGATCTCATGGCTGATCACTTCGTATTGGATAACCAACCTAAGGGAGACTCGTTCTCCTACCACAAGCATTCTGCATTTGCCCTTAGTTCTTGGTACACTACTGTGGTCCTTTAAGATTTCCCCTTCCATGCTAGCATTTCTATTGGTGACCATGTTGTTCAGGACTTGATTAGAAAACATGCTGATTAGAGTGTAGCTTGACACTTCAAAAATTTGTAATTTCACAGTCGTATTGCACCTCTGTGTGTATGTATGTGCATGTGTGTGTATTTATACATACATTTAATATGAATTAAATCTCAGTATAATTTAATCATGTAACTTCAAAACATCCAGTAAAGACACTAAACATAAATTATCTGAAATGTAGACAAGACCTTTTCACTAACCTGTGTTATTTTATTAATAAATTTAAACTTTGTCTTTTAGAACACAGACAGAAAAAAATTATTTGACCAGTTTTCATTTGCAAGTTGTCTTGTGTTTACCCTTGATGTAGAATAAAACATGTTTAGAAAACAAATTCAGCTAATTTTGAGAGCTGAAAGTGGATGATGGAGATAGGGGAAGTCACCTGAAAATATTTTTTATAATATGAATATAATATAGTAAGGTCTAGCAACCTACACTTTGGAAATACATAAGAATTATTTTTATAGTAATTTCTAATTGCTTATATCTAGATGAATAGACATGTTAAGCCTAATTTTATTGTAGTTTGTATAAAGTGACATAAAGGAATGAGAAATATGAAAAGGAAAGATTAAATTTCTGGGAAACTTCAAGAGCATAAGGAAAATCTCAGCATGGGATAATAATGTGTGATCCAGGTACATGTAATTCAAAATCTTCCAGTTCTAGAAAGTTCAGAAATTGAGAGACTAAAGAAACACATATACAAACAAAAAATACATAAAAGCAATAAAGTACAAATGCTTAAAAAATTCTCATCCCTATTTATATATCAAGTAATTCTAAAGACATATTAGAACCCTGAGTCTATTTCTATTTTAGACTTTTAAAAAGAAAACATAATTTCAAGAAGTTCCCTTTTTGCTTTGTGAAACACTTTAATAGTACTCTTTGAAAATGTGTTGCCAAATCTAATTGCCACCCATGTCTTAATATGCTTAATATGTATTTTTTCTTTTATGCAGCTCACAAAACAAATGATCCATATCCCCACTCCATGGAGAGTAATCATTGTATGGCAAGTGGCAGTCCAAGTACATAGCATCCTTAAAAAAAATCCAGCTTCAACAATCTAGAGAGGAAATTGAGCCCTGGCCCATTATGTTGTCACATACTTCCAGTTTAGTGCTTTTTTAGTGACCACTCAATGATCGTAAACTACCTTTGGAAAAGTACCCTTATTGTCTTTATGTATTCTCCTGTTTCAATTCTGCATTGAGTTTAGCTTTTTGAGATTAAAGGTAGTCTCTTTCATCTTTTTGTCATAGCTTCCTAAGTAGAGAAGAAATTGAAGAAGACAGCTTTAATAACTTTACATACAGTAAGGAAACAAGGCACAGGCAGAATATAAAAAAGTAATCTAAAATTCAGCACTTTAAGTGCCTAGAGCTTCAAAATGACAAAGGTGTTATAGCTTAATAACATCTTTTTGAAATCACATTTTGCAGTTAAAAAAATAAGAGGAGGAAATGCAACTTGTGATTTTGGTACGGTCTATTGCCCTTCTGAGGATAATCTGTTGCCTATTCATTATTGCAAGAAGTCCACTGAAAGTAAACCCATGTTTAAATTAGACTGCTGATCATTTCCATCTTAATTTACAATAAGTGAGGTTAGTAATTAAAACCAGTTGTGTTTGGTAATAAACTGTTGCTGTAACCTTTTAGGATATTCAATCCTAAATATTACAAAAGGTAAGAAAACTCTTTAGTTTTAATAGAAGAGGACTCTTTATAAGTAACATGCCTAGTGTAAAACTGGTACTTATTTTTCCTGCTTTTGTTAAGAGAAGTCTTTTGAAAACAAGTGCTAGTGTTTACACTAAAATTTTTCATATATTCATTTCTTTAGTCCTATATACAGAATAAACACTTGATGTAGTATTTGAAAAACAACACATTACAACCTTTGTAGATTGGCCTGCTTGACCCCATTACTGTTTAGTTTCACTCTCTCGATGTTTTCATGACTGTAGACACAAACAGAAAGAGAATGAGAAGTATTTATTGAAAATACGCATAAACCGCTAGAACATCCATGAAAGACAGGTATTCGGATTACCTTAGTCTGTAATGCAATCATATTGGAAGTAATTCTACCTCGTTTTCTGGCTATGTCTATGTGATTGATTATGGGTGCAATTTAGTTTTTCCATATACATAGAGGATGCATTACCAGGCAAAAAACCAGATAAGGTAAATAGAGTTTATAAGTTTATTAATAATCAATATTAGGAGACAGTATATTGGAGATGAAGATGCTTTATGGAAAAGGAGTGTGTAGGAACATGTGACTCAAATATGAATGAATTAAAGAGCAACAAGGGAAGCAAAGGTATAAAAGTAGCCATAGGGGTGAGAAGAGAACAATACACAGTATTGAAAGGAGGAAACAAATATCATATACATCAATTAAATATCATTATCACTCTCATAATAAAAATAACTCTCAGTAGAAATGAGCACATATAACCTAATGTAAGATATTGAATTCTTAACTAGAAAAAGAAATCATCCTGAGTAAGGTAACCCAGGTCCAGAAAAACAAATACCATTTGTATTCACTTATAAATGCATATGAGGTGTTATGTAAATGACAATAAAGCTACAATGCAAAGACATAGCGAGGTTAGGTAAAGAGGAGGGCTCTAAAGGGGATAAACGGATATCCCTTGGAAGATGAGATAGAATAGACTTTGTGTGTGGACAGCAGGTCCCTTTGCCTGGGAAAACATCTACACAGGTCATTAAACATGGAGCTGTCAAGCAGATGACTTCAAGGAGCATTGACCCCTATGTTCTAGTCTCTTAGTTGCAGGAAGTAACTCTTCAGGCTACATAAAAAGAAACCTAGACACTAACGCAGCTAAAAAACCTGCTACCTACACTCTGTCATGCCTGCAAGATGTGCTGGGGCAATGGTGGAACAGAACTTATGGCAGTGTCCAATCAATTTCTGGTTTAACTAGAGGCCTATGCTTTAGACTGCCTGGATGAGTAGGAACCAGATACTAGAAAGCCCAGGGATCTAGGATGGAACCAAGTATTAAAGGAAAAAAATGAATGAAATGTTCCAAATGATATTCTGCTATACTCCTAGATCATCATCAGAGAGATTTCCTGTGACAGCAAAAGGTGACAGTTGTAGATACTCATAACCAGACATTGTGTGGAAAGAGAGTGTAAATTAGAGGTCTCAATCAAACCCTTCCACTTGGGGATCATAAAATGATGCAGAGGAAGGGACTGAAAGATTGTAGGAGTCAGAGGGGATGAAGGATGCCAGGAAAACATGTTCTACTGAATCAGCTAAGTAAGCTTTATATGGGTTCACAGAGATTGAACTGGCATATATGGGAGCTACATGAGTGTGCACCATGTACTCTATATATGTTATAGGTGCAAGCTTTGTGTTTTTCTGTGACTCCTAACATTTGGGAGTGGGTAGGTCTTTAACTCTTTTGTCTGCTGTTGGTATTCTTCCTTCTATTGTGTTGCTTTGTCCAACCTGAATAGGAGTTGCCTTGTCTTACTATATCTTGTTTTGTCTTGTTTATCTCTTGTCTCTTGGAGGTGTCTCTTGTAGGTATATTCTATTCTGAAGGCAAACAGAGAAACAGTGGATCTGACAGGGAGGGGTTGTGGTGGGTGGAACTTGGAAAAGTGGAAGGAGGGCAAACTATGTTCAGGGTGTATTCTACAAGAGAAGAATCTACTTTAAATTAAAAATGATAGTGAGTTTTCTATAGCTATGGTCTGAAACTAGCACTGAGATAAAAAGACAGAATCACTTATTTCTCTGTTTGAGGGGAATGGTGTTTTGATTGAAGGAAAGCAGTAGGACAGGCATCTATATTTGTTTCATTTTATTGAAAATAGATTCTTTTTCCTGCATAATATAATTCATTACAATTTTCCCTTCCTCTACTCCTCCAAGTTCCTACTGTAGTCCCCTCCTATCCAGACTCATCAATTTTCTAACTCTTATTGGAAAACAAGAAGGTTTTAAGGTACAATAATAAACTAAAATAAGATAAAACAATAACTAATGTACAATAAAGGTATGTCCTGAGGCGTCACCATCCCTTACTTCAAATTCTATTATAGAGCTATAGTCCTGAAAACAGCTTGGTATTGCCACAAAAATAAACAGGTAGAGTAATGAGATCCAATTGAAAACCCTGACAGGGAACCACACACCTACGAACAACTGATTTTTAACAAAGAAGCTAAAATTATACAATGGAAAATAGAAATCATCTTCAATAAATGGTGCTGGCATAATTGGATGCTGGCAGGTAGACTACAGATAGATCCATATCTATCACCATGCACAAAACTTAAGTCCAAATGGATCACAGACCTCAACTGAACCTCTCAGAAGAGAGAGGTACCTTGAATGAATTGGTACAGGAGAACACTTACTGACCATAACCACCTGGAAGCAACCTAGATGCCCCTCAGTTGAAGAATGGATGGAGAAAATGTAGTACATTTACACAATGGAGTACTACTCAGTGAAAAAAAGGAATGGAATCTTGAAATTCACAGGCAAATGGATGGAACTAGAAGAAACCATCCTGAGCGAGGTAATCCAGTCACAAAAAGACAAACATAGGATGTACTCACTCATATATGGATTTTAGACATAGAGTAAAGGAGGACCTGTCTACAATCCACACCATCAGGGAAGCTAGGAAACAAGGGTGACCCTAAGAGAAATAGACATACATGGTTCCCTGGAGAAGTGGAAAGGTACAAGATCTCCTGAGCTAATTGGGAGCATGTTGGAGGGGAGGAATGGGTTAGGAAAAAGAGAAGAGAAGAGAAGGGGAGAGCAGAACATGAGAGAACAGGAACATTGATTGAGTCAGGGGAAGAATAGAGGAGAGCAAGAAAAGAGATATCATAATCAAGTGAGACATTATAGGTTTAAAAAGAAATCTAGTACCAGGGAAATGTCCAGAGACCTACAAGGTTGACCATACCTATCAATCTAAGCAATGGTCAAGAGGCTACCTTAAATGTCCTTCTCCAATAATAAGATTGATAAAGACCTTATATGCCATCCTAGAGTCTTCTTCCAGTAGTTGATGGAAGCAGAAACAATAATCCACAGCTAAACACTGAGCTGAACTCTGGAATCCCGTTGCAGAGAGGGAGGAGTGATGAGCAAAGGGGTCAAGACCAGGCTGGAGGAACCTACAGAAACAGCTGACCTGAACAAGGGGGACCTCATGGAACCCAGACTAATAGCTGGGAAACCAGCATAGGGCTGTTCCAGATCCCCTGAATGAGGATGTCAGTTTGGAGGTCTGGTTTATCTATGGGTCTTCTGGTAGTGGATCAGTATTTATCCCTAGTACATGAATGGACTTATAAGCCAATTCCACATAGAGGGATACTCTCTCAGCCAAGACACCTGGGGGAGGGTCTAGGCCCTGCTCCAAATGATATAACAGGTTTTTAAGATCCCCATGGAAGGCCTCACCCTCCCTTTAGAGCAGAAAGGGGATGTCAGTGGGGGACAGGGAAGGAAGGGAGGTAGAGGGAACTGGGATTGACATGTAAAACAAGCTTGTCTCTAATTTAAAGAAAAAAGAAAAAACAAAAACAGAAAGTAACAAATCAGAAGAGCTCAAAATGGTAGGAAAAGAGCCAAAGAAAAGGTACAAGAATCAGATATAGGGGCAGACACCTACTTTTTTGCACATTCCTGAATCCCATAAAAATAAATTTAAAGCCATAATAACTTATATTAAAATTACCTGTAGTGTAAAAATAGAGGAGAGACTCAGGTGCAGGCCACCCCAAGCTGAAGAACAGATGTACTGCCCGACTACCCAGATTCAGTCTCCAAAGAGCCATCCTACCCCCACCTCAATCCTTTCCTTACCACCCACATCTTGGCCAGTCCCTATACCCAACTCTTGCAGGCTTCTGCTGATCAGATTCAGGGCAAACCAGCCAGAAACACAAGTGTATGCCACATTGGTCAGTAGAATGGAGAAGCCCTGCTGCACCAAAAGCCAAGCTAGCCACAAGAAGTCCAGCCCCCATCTTGGACAGAAACTCCCTTCTGGATGAGGTGCCATGCTGTCTGCCAGAAATCCAGGCCACAAATACCAGAAGGCCAAAGTAAAAATGGAAACCAAGTAAGACACGCATCCAACAAAGACAAACTCAAAATGGAGCAGCTACACCTACAATCATCCCAAATGCAGATGGTTAAATGCCAGTGTAAGAATACAATCAACAACAGCCAGGGCAATATGGCTCTTTACAGCTGAAGAACAAGAAAACAACCATAAAACAAAATTTATGATGATAGAGGTCCTTAAAGAAGAAATGAATAAATCCCTTAGGAAATCAAGAAAAATACAATTGTAATTTGGAGGAAATCAATAAATCCCTTAAATAATGTCAAATAAAAAAAGAAGACAGATGAAGACTGTTTAAGACCTAAAAATAGAAATAAAGGCAATAAAGGAAACACAAAATGACAGAATGCTGGAGAAGGAAGATATAGGTAAGTGAACAGGAACTACAGACACAAGCATCACTAACAGAATACAAGAGATGGAAGAAAGAATCTCACACATAGAACACACTATAGAAGAAATAGATACACAGTCAAAGATAATGTTTTTTTTGGTTTTTCGAGGCAGGGTTTCTCTGTATTGTTTTGGAGGCTGTCCTGGAACTAGCTCTGTAGACCAGGCTGGCTTCGAACTCACAAAGATCCACCTGCCTCTGCCTCCCAAGTGCTGGGATTAAAGTCATGTGCCACCACTGCCTGCCCAAAGATAATGTTAAATCTAAAAAAAAACATTTTAAGACCTGAGTACTATTCTATTATGTAAATATACCACATTTTCTTTATTCAGTCATCTCCTGGAGGACATCCAGGTTGTTTATGACTTCTGTCTATTATGAATAGAGAAGCAGTACACATGGTTGAGCAAGTGTCTTTGTGTCAGAATGAAGTGTCCTTTAGTTATATGCCTGAGTGCTTGTACTATATAATTTTATTTCAACTTGACACAAGATCTGAAAGGAGGAAACCTCAATTAAGGAAATTTTTCTATAAAATCAGGTTGCAAGCAAGCCTGTAGGTCATTTTCGTAATTATTCATTTATATGGGAATGCCCAGAAAATTTTGGGTGATGTCAGCCCTGGAATGGTGATCTTGAGGACTATAAGATAGAAAGCTGAGCAGGTCATGAGGAACAAGCCAAAGCAGCACGCCCCCTTGACCTCTGCTTCAGTTCCTGTCTCCAGGTTCCTGCCATGCTTGATTTCCTGTCTTCACTACCTTTGATGATGATGAGAGATATGAAGTGTAGGAAAATAAGCCTGTTCCTTCACAATTTGTTACGTCATGGTGTTTTGTTGTACTAATAGAAGCCCTAACTAGACAGTACTGTAACTGGACCTTAGAACGATTGACTTACATCCTCCCAAATAAACACAACATTGATTTCTACAGTGGCTTTACAAGTTTCCACTCCCACCAGCAATGGATAAGTGTTCCCCTTAGTGCATTATGAATTTTCTCCTGTTTTATTGATCTTAGCCATTCTGACAGGTATAAGATGAATTACAAAAATAGTTTTGATTTGCATTTCCATGAAAACTGGAAGATGTTGAACAGTTTTAAATGTTTCTCAGGCATTTGAGTTTCTTATTTTGAATATCCTCTGTTTGGATAAGTACTCCAGTTTCAACTGGGCTATTGGTTTCTTGATACATAGTTTTTTAGAATTCTTTACCTATTTTAGATATTAGACCTCTGTCAGAAGTGTAGTTATTTGAGATATTTTCAAATTTCATAGGCTACTGTTTTGGCCAAATGATGGTGCCCTTTGCTGTACAGAAGCTTTTCAGTCTCATTAGGTCCCATTTATTAATTTTTATCTTAGTGCCTGTGACAATGGTATATTCTGTTCATAAAGTCTATGCTGTCCCAATGAGGTCAAGGACATTCCCTGATTTCTATTTTATAAGATAAAGTGCATTTGATTTTATGTTAGAGATTTTGGCTCATTTGGAGTTGAGTTTTGTGCATGGTGATAAGCATGGATCTATTTGCATGGTTCTACATGCTTCCATCCAGTTTAGCCAGTAGCAGTTATTAAAGATGCTGTCTTTTTCCAGTGTGTTTCTGGCTTCTTAATCAATTATTAGGTGTCCATAGATATTTGGATTTATGTCTGGATCTTAAACCTGATTCAATCAACATGTCTGTTTTTATGCTATTACTATGTGGTTTTTATTAGTGAAACTCTGTGGTACAACTTGAAATCAGGGATGCTGATACCTCCAGCAGTATGTTTATTATTCAACATTGTTTTAGATTTCCTGGGATTGTGATTCAACATGAAGCTGGAAATTATCCTTTCAAGATCTGTGAAGAATTGTTTTCGCATTTTGATGGGGATTTCATTGAATCTGTAGATTGCTTTTGTTGCAATGGCCATTTTTAATATATTAATCCTATGGATCCATGAGCTGAATACCATACATTAAACCATCTGATAACCATGTGATTTTTCACTATTGTTGAAACTGTGACATAGAAAACCTATGGACTTCATTCTCTAGTCATTCAACCAAATTATGTTAAAATAAGTTTTGAAGAGTGAGGTGATTCTTCCCAAACTTGGTTCTTGGTTGTATAGAAAGATTTATTTCTTTCTCAAGTTTTTATAATTATAATTAGGTAGTAACTATGAGAATGAATCTTTAAATATTGTTAGGTTGTATCAATTCCAGTATGTACTATATAAGAAAAATTATGAAAATGCATCTTGGCTGTATTTCTGACTTTGCTTAAAATTTCCTTCACACACTGAACATTTTATTTTAGGTTTACACAATATAAATTTTCTTTATTCTGTTTTGAAAGCAGTAATAGCCAACTCACAGTTATATTTAACTCCCATCACACTAGAGAATTAAATAAATATAATTTATATGTTTATGAGCATTAGGCTGTTACATCATTTAAACCTGAAAATTCAATTAGGAGTGCTCTCAAAATGATTTAATTGAAACTGTGTTTTCAGCCTGTATTTTCTTGAAAAAAATCAGATCATTTCTGAATTTATATCAAATATCATCACTTTATATGATATTTTCAAGTGCATATTTCAAGCAAACACCCCTCTATGGTAATATAAAATGTCATAAATCATATTTTTGAGAATTACATGAGCAATATATCATTAAATATGGACACACAAATAAGTAAAGTGCATGTTTTATTTATGCAATTATTCAAGAATTTCAAAATCATTTTCCTGTGCAATAAAAAGATGTTGCCAGAAGATATAAAGTATAGTGCTATATCAGGAGTTTTTCTTTAATCTGGAAGCAGCTATAATTTAAGTACTGGAGGTGGAGTCTTTACAGCCATCTTCAGCTATAAACATTTCCCTATTGCTATTTCTAACAGATTTTGTTTTGATATGGAGAATTACAATGGATACACCAAAGTTTAGTAATCTGTCTATTTTAACATTATTTTTGTTAGAGTATACCAACAATGAAGGCTTCATTTGTATAATTTTACCTGCCACTAGAAAGTGAAACATGAGCAAATGAAATGGAAATGGAAAGTTTCTTTCTCACTAATTGATTAAACTAGAGTCTGTAGCATCTAACATAGAGGAAAAGCAGAATAAATATTTATGATGAGTTCTAATGGAGAATTTCTTTTTTTTTTTAGTTGTAGGGTATTTTCTTTTTTCTTTTATTTTATTTTCCAGTTTAAATTTAGATAAGAAACAAGGTTGCTTCACAAGTCAGTTCCAGGTCCCTCTCCCTTTCCCTCTCCTCCTCCCGTGCCATCCCCCCAACCCCCCCCCGTTATCCCCTCATTCCCCCAGGGAGGGTGAGGCCCTCCATGGGGGTGTCCATAGTCTGTCATTTCATATAGGGCAGAGCCTAGACCCTTCCCCAAGAGTTCAGGGTGAGAGTGCACCTCACATTGTTCTATGGGAGTCCAAAGTCCGTGTGTATACTTGGGATGGGTACTGATCTGCTGCCCAAGGCTCAATAGATTACCTAGGCCTCCTCACTGACACCCAGATTCAGGGGGTCTTGATCAGTCCCATGCTGGCTTCCCAGGCTGATGCCTGGGATTCAAGAGTTAACCTTTGTCTGGTCAGCTGTTTCTGGGGGTTAAACCAGCCCAGTCTTAATCCCTTTGATCATCAGTCCTCCCTCTCTGTTACTGGCTTTCTTGAGTTCAGCTCAGTACTTAACCAAGGGAGTCTGCCTCTTCTTCGATTAGCCACTAAATGAAGTTTCTGTTTATACTGGACAATTCTTAATATAGAGCTACTTGAAAGACTCAACTTTTATGAATTTTATAAAGTGTCTCTGTCTAATATCTATAAATGACTAGTGTTATAACAAATATATTATGTTTATATTTATTCATAAATGTAAATATTGTATTTGTTATACTTATTTAAGCATAAGCATATATGCTGTTTTGTGCTTGACAAGTGAGGTGACATACATTTTAGGTGTGATTGTGTATCCACTATATTCTAAAGATTACTGCATAATGGAGGTATAGTGATAGTTCAACATATGCATGAAGTCAATAACCATCAAAATAGACTCAGTGTCATAAGGCAAATGAGCATCTTATTAGATGAAGAAGCATAATTTGGCAAAATTCAATATTATTTCATGATAACAGTTTTGAGTATCTTTGACTAGATGTGGCATGCCTAAACATAGTAAATGTAATATGCAGCAAACACATAGCCAAAATCTTGCTAAAAATTAAAAAAAACATTTTTACTAAATCAGAAACAATACAAAGATGCCTATGCCTCTTCAATATAGTATTTCACACCTTAACCACAGCAAAAAGACAAATTATGGGGGCGGAGGGAATACAAATAAGAAATGAAGAGACCAAAATATTCTTTGCAGGTGGTAAGATTATATGTATAAATATCTCTAAACTATCCATAACAAAATTGGTAAAGTTTACAAACATATTTAATGAAATAGCACAATTCAAATTAAGACAGAATTTGATCACTATCCTTCCTATATAGACATGGCTAATGTGTCAAGAAAAAATCAGGGAAACATTGCATTCAAAATAACCTAAAAATATATGTTTGTGTATATTTAATCAATTAAGTGAAAGAATTGTGATGAAAAACAAATCGAGATAATGGAAATATTGACAATGACTCCCCTGATCCTGTTCTGATAAGATTAATATTGTGAAATGCCCATTCTAAAAAACAAAATCTAAAGATTAAACATGATCTCCTTCAAAATGATGGTGTAATTCTTCAAATATATTGAAAATTATAGTCTTAAATTGAATTAAAAATAATCAAATAACTAAATGACTCAAACAACCCTGAACATTAAAAATACTGCTAGAGCACAATTTTTCACAGACATTGAAAGAACAATAATCAATTTTGTATGGAAAAACAAAAGACCCAGGATAGCCAAAACAACACTGTTAAACAAGGCAACATCTGGATGCATCACCATCCCTGACTTCAAGCTCTATTATAGAGGTATAGTCCTGAAAACAGATTGGTACTGGCACAAAAATAGACAGGTAGACCAATGGAATCAAATTGAAAACCCTGATATTAACCCACACATGTATGAACATCTGATCTTTGACAAAGAAGCTAAAAATATACAATGGAAAAAAGAAAGCATCTTCAACAAATGGTGCTGGCATAACTGGATGCTGGCATGTAGATGACTGCAGATCGATCCATGTCTATCGCCATGCACAAAACTTAAGTCCAAATGGATGAAAGACCTCAACATAAATCCAGCCACACTGAACCTCTTAGCAGAGAAAGTGGGAGGTTCCCTTGAACGAATTGGTACAGGAGACAGCTTCCTGAACATAACACCAGTAGCACAAACACTGAGACTGACAATTATATAAATGGGACCTCCTGAAACTGAGAAGCTTCTGTAAGGCAAAGGACACAATCAGCAAGAGAAAAAGACACCCCACAGATTGGGAAAAGATATTCACTAACCCCACATCTGATAGAGGGATGATCTCCAAAATTTACAAAGAACTCATTAGGCAAGTCTCAAAAACACCAAAGGATCCAGTTAAAAAGTGGGGGACTGAACTAAATAGAGAATTCTCAATAGAAGTGTAGAAAATGCTGATCTACTAGGCCTCCTCACTGACACCCACATTCAGGGGGTCTTGATCAGTCCCATGCTGGATTCCCAGGCACCAGCCTGGAATTCAAGAGCTAACCCTTGTCAGTTCAGCTGTTTCTGGGGGTTAAACCAGCCCAGTCTTAATGCCTTTGGTCATCAGTCCTCCCTCTCTGTCACTGGATTTCTTGAGTTCAGCTCAGTGCTTAGCCATGGGAGTCTGCCTCTTCTTCCACCAGCCACTGAATGAAGGTTCTGTTTCCCAGACTCACTGGCCATGGAATTGTAGGCTGGCACTCCCCAGATCTATGTCTAAAATCCATACATGAGAGAGTACATGCCATGTTTCTCTTTTTGTGACTGGGTTACCTTGCTCAGGATGGTTTCTTCTAGTGCCATCCATTTGCCTGCAAATTTCAGGATTCCATTTTTTTCTGCTGAATAGTACTCCATTTTGTAAATGTACCACATTTTCTCTGTCCACTCTTCAGTTGAGGGGCATCTTGGTTGCTTCCAATTTCTGGCTATTGCAAATAATGCTGCTATGAACATAGTGGAACAGACATCCTTATTCTATGAATGGGTAGATCAGTATTTATCCCGGGTATGCAAAGGGATTTTGGACTTGCATCCAACAATGAGAGATGCACTCTCACCCTGGACTCTTGGGGGAGGGTCTAGGCCCTGCCCTGGATGAAATGACAGACTATGGACATCCCCATGGAGGGCCTCACCTTTCCTGGGGAAATGAGGGAATACTGGAGGGGTTGAGGGGAGGGCACGGGAGGAGGGGAGGGAAACGGAGAGGGACCTGGAACTGACTTGTGAAGCAACCTTGTTTATAATTTAAATTTAAAAATGAAAATATCAAAAAATATTGCTAGAGGTATAACCATCTTCTATTTTACGTTATACTACAGAGCTGTAGTAATTAAAAGAGCAAGGCACTTTCATAAACAACACAATGTGATAGAACTGAATACTAATATAAAAGACCATTCTCCCACAGTCACTCAATGTTTGACAATCAGGCCAAAAGTACACATTGGAGAGAAGACAAAAATTTTTAAAAATGTTGTTATGAAAACTAGGGTAGTTACACGTAAAACAAAACTTTCATCCTTATGTGTGACTCTGTACAAAATTCAACAGCAAATTAATGAAGGACCTCATCATAGGATCAGATACCCTGAGTCTGACAAAAGTAGGCAATATGCATGCACAATTAATGGCACAGAAAGGACTTTCTAAACAGGATTCCATTAGCATATTTTTTTCGATACAGGGTTTCTCTGCATTGTTTCAGAGCCTGTCCTGGAAGTCACTCTGTAGACCAGGCTGGCAATGAACTCACAGAGATCCACCTGCCTCTGCCTCCTGATTGCTGGGATTAAAGGCGTGTGCCACCAACGCCTGGCTTCTATTAGCATATTTGCTAAGAACAGCAACTGATAATTGAAATATTATTAAAGTAAAAAGGTTTATACAGCAATGAACACTATAATCTGAGAGAAAATGTATCACACAGAATGGGAATAATCTTTACCAGGTTAAAACTGGAGAGTGTTAGAATATAGAATATATAAATATCTCAGAACTCTAAACAGCAAAAAAATGGGGGAGGCAAAACTGAACAGATTATTCTTCAGAAAATGAAAATTATATGACATATTCTTAAAAGGTTTAAAATCCTTAGCCATCAGGGAAATGCATATTAAAACCAGTTCTAGAATTAATTTTACCCCAGTCAGAATATCTAAGATAAAAATAAAACAATCAAATAAACAAGCAAAAAAGCAAACCAAATTATGACAATTTTTATAGTTATAAGGAAAAGGGGATATTTATTTAATGTTTTGAGAATAATCACTCAGGTAATCAGCTTAGAGATTCCTTAAAAACCAGGAATTCACTTTGTTGCGTATACTCAAAATTGAGGATCCTATATCCTATTATAGTTACTTGTTCAAACATATCATTTTCTGCTCTATTCATAATATCCAGGAACAGCTAAAATGTTCATCAACCAATGACTGAATAGTAAAAATGTGGTAATTGCACATAATGGAATATTAGTCAACTGTTAAAATGAATACAATTAGGAACATTTTAGGGAAATGGGGGAACCTGGAAACAATCATTCTGGGTGAGGTAACACAAACTCAGAAATACAAATATTTCAAGTTTTCTCCCTTTGAACCATCAGGTAATTGTGCTCTACTTAAAATATCCAGTAAGGTCAGAAATTAAGGGGACACAAGGAGATGCTTTCAAAAGACAGAACTTAGAATGCAGTACTATAAATGGTTAAAGAGGAATAATAGACAAGGAAGAGTTAAACTGAGACAAGGGAAGGGAAGATAGGAGGAGAGACTATGCAATGAAGTTCTATTGTACAATCATACGAAAATGTACTATTATAAAAGCTTTGTAAAATATACATACACACATATACAAAATGTTTAAATGAGTTTACACAATAATGCACCAACAACATAGCTACTAGACACCACTGGCTAGCAAATAAAAAGACCAGTGCCAGGAATGGTTAATTTATTTTGCCTTTTCTGGCCATTGAGGTCCCATAGAGATGTTTTTCTGAAGCATAATAGGCTGTTGTCAATACATACCTGACACGGAGAACATGGCATAATCAAGCCTGAATTTACCAACAAGATTCATTCTTACTGACTAGGAGGTAGAAACTAACTTTAAAAAACATTCAAATATTTGCATTTCTGTACAAGCATCAGAGCCTGGTTATCAATATTACTATATCTTATAAGTTTCTACAGATTTCATGTTATGAATTACAAGTAGTTAGTATTTAACTCCATTTTAGAGGTCAAAAGAGGCCAATCGTTTGAAAGTAAAATTCATAGAGACATGTCATTACTTGTATGTTTGAATAGATTTCTCCAGCTTATTTTACATAAATTTAAATATTCAATACATGGAGGAATTGTTGACTCAAATATGTGGTATATGGAGAAACTATGGTTACACAAACCAAATTATGGAAAGGAAGATGATTCATGTATATAATTTATAAGTAAAATTGGGTAATGAAAAATTATGTTTCCATAAATACTTGTTTACCGCCAAAACTAAGAATCAAAGACTTAGGCATACTTAACACTCTGCTGATTATTCATAATGCTGTATGATTCCTTTCACTTTGGTATGATAAACCCAATAGTGATGTTTTCAGAATCTTTATCTAACGTGGATCAGTGGGTTTCAGAATATAGAAAAAACTTACTGTCATCTAAAAACCCCAATAGTGACATGTAAAGAAAGACAGATAAAAGGCAGAAAGGAGGCTATTTGAAATTAGTTAACTGGCTAAATAAGGTAAGACCACTTAAAGCAAATATTTAAAACCAAATCTTCTATTACTGTGCATTGCATTTAAAATTAGTCAGTATTTGGTAGGGCAATATTCCTATGGTGTTGTCTGTGATGGTGATTAAAGTTTTCCACTTAAGAACATTGTAATACAATAAACAAACCTACTAAAATTTTATAGCATCCAAGCCAATCAGTTAACATTCACCTACAAAACTATGGTGCTATATTATTTATGATTTATTAAAGCTTGCCTGAGAATTCAGAAAGCAAAGTCAACCACATAGAAGCCAGCCACACGCAGCCAGAAGCTAGGAGGTGGTTGTACACACTAATCCTAGGACTCAGTATTAAGAGTTAGAAGGATCTGTCTGAGTCTAAGGCCACCTGTATCTACACACTATTGAATCATTTTAAAAAAGAATTATAGCCCACACCTTTAATACCAGCACTACAGGTTATACAAGACAGGAGCAGGGAGTCAGTATAAGGCATTCATTCACCAGCCACACTGAAGACAGGAAGTCTCAGTTTCAAGGAGGATTTCAAGAAGACATTGAAGTCTCAGGATTCTCCAGTCATGCTGAGGAGAGGCAGAAGTTTGAGGCTTGGTGAAGAACTCCTGCATGGATCAACACTTTCAGACTGAGCTTGGGATGAGAGCTAGTGGCTAGTTAGTTTGATTGACTGAGTTTCATTTTGAAGGTTGAACCCCAATATCTGCCTCTGGGTCTTTTTTTGTGTTGTGCAAAACCACCCCAAATTTGTTTAAAACACTTTTAATATGCAAACTGTTCCTTCCCCAAACCCACTGAATTTATCTGTCTTTCTTTACATGTCATTATTGAGGCTTTTAGATAACAGTAAGTTTTTTCTACACAAAGGTCAAATATAAGGGCTGGATTGATAGCTAGTAGCTAAGAGCATTTGTTCCTCTTCCAGATACTGAAGTCCTGTTCACAGAATCAACATCTTGTGGTTCACAATCCCCTGTAATACCAGTTCTAAAGAACTTGAGGCTTTCTTCTGGTGGTCCATGGGCATCTACACTCATGTGTACCTTCTTACATAGAGACCTAAACATTTAAACATAATTTTGAAAAAAATAAAGATAAACCTTTGTAAAAGCAAGGTCAATTAAAAAGCACGTTATCCAATTTTGTCTTAGAAAGAAATGCTCAGTACATAAATGATCTTAAAATGATGAACTCCCTCAATACTAATTATTCCATATTAGTGCTATCCTTGGTTTTATTTTATTGTTTTTTCTATTTAACTATTCATTAGGAAAAGCATTCACTTAGAGTAAGTAACTGATATCACTTGGGGCAGGAGTTTCTCTTTTTATGTATAAGTAAAAACAGAAAACAAAAAAGAAACCAAAAATATGTATCACTTGCTACATCTGCTGACAATCACATTGAGCCACTTGTTTAATGATATTTCTGACTGTATGTGTTCATTATCATATTCAATAGGGACATGTTGGATCATAAACATCAAGATTAACCAAAATGCTCTTATCATATAAGTGGAGAGAGTCTTCCATTAAGAATATACCCTCATTACAATAGTGCTTCTTATAATGGGCCTGGGTCTTTCTAAATGCCTTTACCCTCATTTAAACAATTAGCACAGTCTTAAAGTTCATCGCTTGAACTTGAGCAATTAAAAAAAAACAAATTTATACACCACACTGCACAGCTTTATTTCTGAACATACTATACATCGAAAGCAATTGTGGCTTGTTTTCATTTAATTAACAATGAAGGATAAATGACATCAGATCAGCAACAAAATATCAGCCAAAGGGGACCAAGTGCATTTGTTGTAGATCACCTCATTAGCTTGTTTCCAAAATATGTTCTCTAGGAAGAAAAGTAATCATGTGACTAGCTGGGTGACAAAACATCTGTTCTATTACCTCCAATAAGACTACTGGGGATGGATAAGGACAAAGTATGCTTTTATTTCATCAGATTAAGTGGAAAGGAAAGATAGCTTGCCATTTCTGGTGTCTTCCCTGGGTGCTGTTGCTTGTAAAATAATAATAACTAAGAAGGTAATGGTTGTCGTTTAGAGTGTTATGCTCCTTGCATTAGAAAATGATTTTCATCTGTTTTGTGATGAGTATAAATACTATAGCTTTGAATTGTCAAAAAACAACTGCCTCAGCTCATGCAAGAAACATGCTAGTGACTGAGACAATGCATTATAACCAAAGAGAAGATTAATTTAATATTTAAGTGATAGGTTCGTATTGAAAATATTAAACTAATCATTCATTCCACTACTTAATGCTGAAGATGAAACATCTAAAATAGAAATTGCAGCGTTCTCTAAGTTTGCATTCAAGATAGAGATTAATTACTGAAAAGCAAATACTTATCTATTGCAAGGATATATCATTAATTGAAACAAAGATTTAGTACATTTTTAATAGGGAAGAATAGATTCATTAAGCTTCTTCAATAAGTCACAAAATGAGGCATTTACTATCACACAAAGGTTGTATATAAGTACACAAATAAATGTAATTTCTAATAGATAAAATACTTTGTTACTGTGGGAAGAGTAATGTTTCTATTGGGTGTAATCCATTAGTAAACCATCACTTAATCATTGCTTTAAAGAGTCCATTACATGTGTAAAGGTATGATTTACTTGAGGGAATGGAATTCATGTTGCCAAATGATTGCAAATTATTGTTGATTAGATGCTTGTTCTTTCATTTTTCTTCCTAGTCTCCCTTACTCTAATAGGATGTAGAAAGCTTTGAGTAATATTTTAGCAACTGCAAAGGCCTAGTATCAGGTCGTTATATAACACACTCTAAAATGATTTGGGAATTTCTTGTCCCTAAGAGTAAACAAAATATATCATATTATAATTGTGAAGGCGACAAATAAAGAGATATGCCTCTTTCTTTTAAGAATGTGTAGAAGTGTTTCAAAAGGTAAAAATAGAGCTACCACACGACTCAGTTAAATCACCCCTGTATATGTAACTAACAGACTTAATATTGTGCTACAGAGATACTTGCACATTGGTGTTTGCTGTTTCTCCATTCACAATAGTTAGGAAAAAATCATTCTAGATGTCAATCAATTTATTAGTGTACAGTAAAAATGTAATGCAGATACATAATGGAATTTTATTAATCCACAAAGACAATGAAATAATGAAATTTATGGAGCTGGAAAATATATTAAGTAAGGTAATCCAGACTCATAGAGACAAATAATTTATGTTCTCTCTTACATGTGGATCCTGTCTTCCAAACTTAATCTGTGTAACGGTGTGAAAAAGACTGTATTTAGAGGATAAGTAAGTAGAAAGGAGCTTATGGCTTGGGAAAGGGTGACTTAGACAGACAATGAAGCTCCTAGAACACAAGTGGCATGAAAATTGAAGGGGTAAATACTAGAGGGCTGAAATTTATTAGGGAGAATTAGGGCTCAGGAATATGAAGAGATGAGGGTGTGGAGACAAGAATCAACTAAATCTAATTATATGGGAAAATGCAGTGAGGAAACCTGCTACTTTATAAATTGGAAATAGAATAAATCTACTCTACAAGTAAATCTTTGCTAATGAAAGTAATGATGAGAACTGCTTTTGTAAGTGAGCATTCTTATGTGTTGTGGAATATAATTCTACCTAGGTAAAGTTGTGTTACATTGGTTTGAGCTGTGAAATTGTGCTTCAACTATGTAAAAGTGTGCTACATTTGTTTATGCATCATTTGTTTAATGATGAAAGAATGTATTGCATGTGTTTGTGCTGCATTTATTTAATTATGTAAAGTTGTTTTGCATTTGTTTCACCTTGCCTCCCTAAGTACATGAATGGTCTAATGAAAAACTGAATAAATTGGCAGGAAAATGATAGACAGGCTGGCTGGCAAACAGAATAAGTAGGAGGAGAAATATTGGCTAGGAAGAGAAGGAGAAGAGGAAAAGGAAGAAAGAGAGGGAATCTCTCAGGGTCAGAAGCCAGGCAGGCACATGACAAACACAAGAAGCAGGTAAGTAGAACAGAACGAAAGAAAGAGAGAAAGAAAGAAAAGAAGGAAGGAAGGAAGGAAGGAAGGAAGGAAGGAAGGAAGGAAGGAAGGAAGGAAAGAAGGAAGGAAGTTAGGAGAGAGTTGTTCAGTCAAGGTTTGTGAAGAACTGTGCTGGGATTTTTATGCGGATGCACTGAATCTTTAAATTGCTTTTGGCAAGATTGCAATTTTTACTACGTGGATCCTACCTATCCAAGAGCATCTTTTCATTTTTCTAGTATCTTCTTTAATTTCTTTCTTTAAAGACTCACAGTTCTTGCAATACAGGTCTTTCCCTTGTTTGGTTAGGGTTACCCCCAAAAAAAGACCCAGGATAGCCAAAACAACCCTGTACAATAAACGAATGTCCAGAGGCATTACCATCCCTGACTTCAAGCTCAATTATAGAGATACAGTCCTGAAAACAGCTTGGTATTAGCACAAAAATAAACAGGTAGTCCAATGGAATCGATTGAACACACTGATATTAACCCACAAACCTACAGAGACACATAAGAAAATGCTCAACATCCTCAGCCATCAGGGAAATGCAAATCAAAACAACTCTGAGATTGCATCTTACTCCTGTTAGAATTGCTAAAATCAAAAGCACCAATTACAGTTTATGCTGGAGAGTATACGGAGAAGGGGGAACACTCCTTCACTTCTGGTGGGAGTGCAAACTAGTACAGTCACTTTGGAAATCTGTATGGCAGTTCCTCTTGAAAATGGGAATCAGTCTACCAAAAGATCCAGAAATTTCACTCTTAGGCATATACCCAAAAGACGCACATTCATACAACAATGACATGTTCAACCGTGTTCACTGCAGCATTGTTTGTCATAGCCAGAACCTGGAATCAACCTAGATGCCTCTCAACTGAAAAATGGATGGAGAAAATGTGGTACATTTACACAATGGAGTATTACTCAGAAGAAAAAAAAACAGAATCATGAAATTCGCAGGCAAATGGATGGAACTAGAAGAAAGCATATTGAGAGAGGTAACCCAGTCACAAAAGGACAAACATGGTATGTACTCATTCATATATGGATTATAGACATAGAACATAGGAGTAACAGCCTAGAATTCACATTGCCAGAGAAGCTAGGAAACAAAGTGGACCCTAAGAGAGAAAGATATACATGGTCTCCTCGAGAAGGGAAAAGGGACAAGATCTCATGAGCTAATTGGGAGAATGTGGAGAGGGGAGAGGGAGTTAGAAGAAAGAGAAGGGCGGAAGAGGAGGCAGAGAAAGACAGGAGAGAGCAGAAAGACAGAGTCAGGAGATGAATAGAGGAAAGAAAGAAAAGAGATACCATAATAGAAGGAGCCACTATAGGTTTAAAGAGAAATCTGGCACTAAGAAATGTCCAGAGATCTACAAGAATGACCCCAACTAATAATCCAAGCTAGTGGAGAGGCTACCTTAAATGTCCTTCTCCAATAATGAGACGGATAACTACCTTATATGCCATCCTGGAGCCTTCATCCAGTAGCTGATGGAAGCAGAAGCAGACACCCACAGCTAAACACTGAGCTGAACTCTGAAATCCAATTGCAGAGAAGAAGGAGTGATGAACAAATCGGTCAAGACCAGTCTGGTGAAACCAACAGAAACAGCTGACCTGTACAAGGGGGAACACATGGACTGATAGCTGGGAAACCAGCATAGAACTGTTCCAGCCCCCCTGAATGAGGATGTCAGTTTAGAGGTCTGGTTAATCTATGTAGTTTCTGGTAGTGGATCACTATTCATCGCTAGTATAAGAATGGACCTTGGGAGACCACTCCACATAGAGGGATACTCTCTCAGGATACAAGGGGGAGGGTCTAGGCTCTGCTCCAAATATTATGACAGACTTTGAAGATCCCCATGGAAGGCCTCACCCTCCCTGGTGAGTAGAAGGGGGATGGGACAGGGAGTCAGTGTGGGCAGGGGAGGAGGGGAGTGAGAGGGAACTGGGATTGACATGTAAAGGAAGCTTGTTTCTAATTTTAATAAAAAAGGAAAAATAAATGTGACAACAATAAAGAGAAAGAAAGATAGAAAGAAACACAGAAAGGTATAAAGCTCATATAAAGCTATAAGGCAAACCTTAGATAAAGAGAAATAGATTATGTTGCAAGAGCTAGCAAGAAATTAACATATATAAGACTGAGCATTCATAACTAATATTAAGTCTTCATGCCATGATTCGGGAGCTGGTTGTTGTTCCAAAAGAAAAGGTCAGTTATTTATTAAGGTCTACTTTCAGAATAAACAGTGTGGAGCATACATCCTGCTTTACTTGCTGTGCCACCCTCTTATTTTCATTTTGTCAAGCAAATTCTGACACGCTTTCTTAAAACATCAAGTATATCATATATTAATATATTCTTTGTTCAGACCCAAGTCAAATTACTTCCTGAATATTAGGTTTGGATATTACATATTTCCTGAATTTTATAGATTTTTCTCTGTCCACAAAGCATGTTAGGCTTTATATTTTCAAGATTTTTAAATTTTATTGGCATTAAGTTTAGCTCTATGAGGCATAATCCTTTAAATGCACATCACAGAGAATACAATGATTGTGAGTGCTGGTGACAGATTAGTAGTGTTAATGGTATTTTTCTTGAGAAGAAATAGTTTAGCAAAAAATGTTATAGATCAATCTTCCAGTGATCAAGCAAACATTGTCTGTATCTTTTCAAAGACTCTTAAGGAAGAAGTATGAGTAGAGTACAAGAACAGCAAAGAGTGAGATTCCTAACTAGGAAAGAGAGTTTATGAAGAGTGAACTTGTACAGATCCTTGTAGGCTATATGGACCAGAATCCTAAGAGGTATTTGTTAACTTGAGTTAAATTGCCTTGTTAAATACATTATATGAACTCATAATCTACCCTTGGACATATGAAACTCCCTGTCCAAAGATCTCACCAGTTATCACATAATTGAAGTGAAATGAGGGACACTCATAAAGTACTGATGAATGGCCACTAGAAACTTAGCATATATACAATATTTTCCAAATAATTTTAAATTAAAAAATATTACCCTAGTCAATATTTTAGTTAGGGTTACTATTGCTGTGATGAAACACCATGACCAATTAGTAAGTTGGGGATGAAGGGGTTTATTTGGCTTATACTTCCACATCACTGCTCATTTTTGAAGGAAGTCAGGACAGGAACTCAATCATAGCAGGAATATGGAAGCAGGAGTTGATGGAAAGGCCATGGTGGGGTGCTACTTACTGTTTGCTCCTCATAGCTTTCCCAGCCTGTGTTTTTTATTATTTATTTTTAAGTTTAAATTTAGATTAGAAACAAATTTGCTTCACAAGTCAGTTCCAGGTCCCTCTCAGTTTCCCTCCCCTCCTCCAGTGCCCTCCCCCACCCCTCCCCCATGTCCCCTCATTTCCCTCAGGGAGGGTGATGCCCTCCACGGGTGTGTCCACAGTCTGTCATTTCATCCAGGGCAGGGCCCAGACCCTCCCCCAAGAGTTCAGGGTGAACATTGTTGGATGGGAGTCCAAAGTCTATGTGTATACTCAGGATGAATACTGACCTACTGCCCAAGGCTCAATAGATTATTTACTCAGACAATTTGTTTTGGAACCCGTGATCACCAACTTACAGATGGTACCACCCACAGTGGACTGGCCCCCATCAATCAGTAATGGAGGCACTTTTTCACTTCAGGTTCCCTAGTCTCAGATAAGTTTAGCATCTGTCAAGTTGTCATAAACCTACCCCCACTTAGTACTTGCTTTATGTTAACTGCAAAATAAACTAATCTCTAATGTCAAAATGAACTTCACCTGTAAATTTATTTTTTCAATAATGTTCATGTGACTATTTTCATTGTGGTCATTCTACTACCTCTCTAGAGTCATTGTCAAAATATTTATATGTAATTAAATACTTGAATAACTGAAATACAGCATTTGTTTCTGGATAAGTACATAATAAGCCAAATAACCCTAAATTTTTATTCATTTGATATGTGGATACCAGATAGTCAAAGAATTATAGAATTTTCTGTTTTTCAAGTTTATCATCAAATGCTATTGAACATTTTGCTCCTGGCTTTCTACTTTACTTATGTAAGAGTCCTGCACAACAGGAAACATAAAGGAGAACAAGACCCTTATATATCTCACAATTAACAGAATGACTGAAAATGTCAGCTAACAAAGTCTAATACACTACACCTTAGCAAAACAGGGGAGAACATAAGCAGTGGTAGGACTATAAAGCTTATCTATCTTCAAACTTGTCACTCAGATAGATGGAGTTTTTCATGACACATTTAAAGATTCCACTTAAAACTGGACACATAAGATTCAAGTATACATATGCCAATAAGGTACCATTTATTCTATTGATTTTCATTTTGAAGACCAAAGTCTTTTCTCATTAGAGATCTGAATCTTTTCTCAAATCTTCCTATAACCTGCCAGAATCAATGTCAAAATCAGTGGCATACTTTCACTGAATCAATGTTTGTGTGCTACATTAAGGCTTTGTCATGTGATTTGGAATTTTATTTTCAAATTTGTAAAAAGGCAATAATTACAATTTGAGACCTCAGAAGTCTAAGATCATAAAATAATGCTTTAATGGCTGCTCATTTATTTTGTGCTCAATGTTTATAAATCAGAAGAAAGGTCATCAGACACCTAAGGTGGTTAGTAAGTGAGTAATGAACAAAAACCTGAAAGAAACAAATTGTTATTTAATTCCTCAAGTAACATTGAATAATTGTATTGCAGCTGTCAATACAATACTGAGCCTTCTTGTAAAATTTCCTTTGTTTAAAATGTCCAATGCTATATTATTACTTATATATTGTCTCTCTTGCTTCAGCACAGTTAAAGAGTGTCATCAAAGAAATGAAATTCTGTAACTCGATTCTGTGTAGAATATTTTATCTTATTTTCACCTTCCATATTTTGTTCACAATTATTGCCAATTTGTTTCCAACCTACTTTTTTACTTTTATATTTTTGTGAAGAAAAATTACTGAACTGCACTCTGTGCTCTTACACACACACATACACACACACACACACACACACGAGAGAGAGTTGACTCCCATGCAATTTTGTATTATAAACATTATAAATAACATGCTATTGACTACTTCTATTTATTTCTATACCCAATCACAGAATGAATATTCCAAAAAAAGAAGTTAAGTAATATAATAATTCTGACAGGTTCATTGATTTGAGAAACACACAAGGCTACCAGTCACTGCATAGTCATTGAGATAGCTATATCCAGATATACAAGTCTATCAATTATTTGTGTTTTGTTATTCATAACAGGGTTAGGCTTCTCTGTGTATGGTTTTCCTGGAACACTCTCTGTACATTACTTGCTCTCAAACTCAGAGATCTACATGCCTCTCCCTCTGCCTCCTTTGTAAACCACTACACCCAGCTTTCATTAATGTTTCAGTGTTAAAAAATAACAGAATTCTTCACAAACCATGAAAGAACAATAATAGTCATCACATGGAAAAACATAAAACCCAGGATATCAAAACCAATCCTGTAAAATAAAGGAACTTCCAGAAGCATCACCACCCTTGACTTCAAACTCTACTATAGAGCTATAATAATGAAAACAGATTGGTATTGGCACAAAAACAGACAAGTGAACCAATTGAATCAAATCAAACTATCTGATATTGATCCCCACATCTATGACCAACTGATTTTTGACAGAGGAGCTAAAATTAGACAATGTTGAGAAAAAGAAAGCATCTTCAGCAAATGGTGCTGGCATAACTGGATGATGTCATGTAGAAGATTGCTGATAGGTCCATATCTATGGCCATGCACAAAACTGAAGTCCAAATGGATCAAAGACTTCAACGTAAATCCAACCACACAGAAACTCTTTGAAGAGAAAGTGTAGTAGTAGCCTTGAACATGTTGGCACAGGAGATCACTTCCTGAACATAACTCTAGTAGTACAGACACTGAGAGCAATAATTAATAAACGTGACCTCCTGAAGCTAAGAAAATTATCTCAGGTAAAGGACACAATCAATAAGACAAAACAGCATTCTACAGAATGGGAAAATATCTTCACCAGCCCCACATGTGACATTTTCTTAGGAAAATGGGAAATAGTTTACCTCAAGATGCATCAGTTCGACTCTTACGTATATATCCAAAGGATGCACACCCATTCCACAAGAACATCTGCTGAACCATGTTCATAACAGCATTATTTGTAATATCCAGAACCCAGAAGCAACCTACATAGATGCCCCTAAACCAAAGGAAGGATAAAGAAAATTTGGTACATATGCACAATGGAGTAATACTCAGAGGTAATAAAGAATGACATCTTGAAATTCACAGGCAAATGGATGCAACTAGAAGAAACCATACTGAGTGATGTAACTCAGATATAGAAAGACAAACATGGTATTTAGTCTTTCATAAGTGGATACTAGACATAAGCAAAAGACAACTATCCTATAATCCACAATCCCAGAGAAGGTAGGAAGCAAGTAGGACCCTAAGAGATACATACATTAAGAAGGGGTAGGAGACAAAAACTGCTGAGCAAATTTGGAGCATGGGGAAAGGGGAAGGTAGATAGGAGAGAGAGATGGGGAGAATGAGAGGGGTAAGGAAAACATGTGGAATCAGGAAGGTCAAGTTGGTGGAAGGACACAGAAGGAGAGCAAGGAAAGATCGAGGGAGCTGTTCTGCGCTTAATAAGAAACGTGACACTTAGGAAATTCCTAGGAATCTACAAGGATGACCGCACCTAAGAATCTAAGCAATAGTGGAGAGGGTATCTTAAATAACCTTCCTCTATAATAAGGTTGATGACTACTTTTAATGCCATCCTAGAGCCTTCATCCAGTAGTTAATGGAAGCAGAAGCAGAGATTTACAATTAAGCACTGAGCCAAGCTCCTGAAGTCCAGTTGTAGAGAGGAAGTATTGAAGAGCAAAGGGGTCAAGACCATTCTGGGAAACCCATAGGAACATCTGACTTGGGAAGTGGTATCTCATGAACTTTAAATTGACAGCTGGGGAACCTCCATAAGCCTGAACCAGGCTCCCTAAATTTGGGTGTCATTTGCAGGATTTGGACAGTCTATGTGGCCACTGGCAGTTGAACCAGTATTTATTCCCAGTGCATGAATTGGCTTTTTGGAGCCCATTCCCTATGGAGGGATAATCTCTCAGCATAGATACAGGGAGGAAAGCCTCTGTTCTGCCCCAAAAGATGTGACAGACTTTGATGATTTCCCATGGGATTCCTCACCCTCTCTGAGAGTTGGGTGGGGGTGGGATGGGGAGAGGAAAGGAGGAGTGTGAGGATGATAGGGAGAGAGAAATGGGATTGGTATGTAAAATAAGATTGTTTTTAATTTAAATAAAAATTGGAAAAAATAACTTTAAAGTGGCAGAAGTGTTTTGCTCATAACAGTATGAAATTATTCTACCTTACATTTTTCTACATTTACATATAAGTGTCATGAAAAAAGTAGATAGATACCATGACTATAAATATCTGTATAAAATACATTCTTTTAAATTCTCATTTAGAAGTTGATTCATTTTCCTTATAACAAAGGTAAGTATTTCTTATGACTTGGATAGGAAAATGCAATTTAATTCCTTTCTGAGTTGTGAATCTTGCCTTATTTAAAATAGTTCTCAACCTGTGAGTTGTGACTCTTTTGGAGTTGAATGACACTTTCACAGGGTTCACATATGATATGTCCTGTATGACAGATATTTACATTATAAATCATAACAGTAGCAAAACTGCAGTTATGAAGTATCAACAAAAATAAATTTATGGTTAGGTGTCAGCACAACACTAGGAACTTTATTAAAGGGTCAACATATCTTTGAGTAAGTTGTATACACTGGATACCAAATCAATGTTTATTAACAAGGACATAAGCTTATATTGTACTCATTCTTAAATGAAATTTTAGCATGATAATGTAGTAAATTGTCATTGAGTATAGAAAAATAAGTAGTGAGGCAGAGTGCAAAGAATCCTTATCCAAAAAATCATTTTGGAAAAAAAAATTCTCTAGTCAGCAATTTGTAGACACAATATATACTTCAAATGATTAAGAGGAAACTTTTCAAATGTGGAGAACTGTACTTTCAGTATTTAAAAAAGTTTAGAAAGCTTTGACTTTGAGTTCATTGAAATTCAATTAGGCCACTTGTGTTAGAAGAAAATTTGAGTTAAAGATCCTCAAAAAGTTCAAGTTCTACTTGAGATTCCGTGCTATGCAGCTTCAATTCTTCATCAGACAACTGAGTGTGCTGATGGGTTAATTAATCACATCAGCACAACATGAAGGCAACAGTTTCAAATTATTCAATAGAGTGGTGTCAATGTCAATGATTTCTTATCATATGCCTTCATGGAGGAGAGTATATTATTAATGAACAAGTAGTTAACAACCCTGCTACACACCAAAAGGTTTAAATTTAATCCCCAAGTTTCTAAATTACTGTAACTAAACTTATGTTAAGCTCATAAAAGTGTTAGGATTCACACACTGTCATTTAAAAAACATATTTTATTTTTTATGAGAAACAACATTTATCTCGACACTAAATCTATTATAAATGTTGATTCTTAACCTAATATCCTTTCTCATTCTAAGTATTATTTTCCTCAATTTTATTTTCCTCTGTCTCTCTTTCTTTCTTTTTTCTAACTATATAGGTCAGACTTCCTTGAACTAAATTAATACAGCCTATAATGGCCTCAAACTTGAGATATTCCTTTTAGCCTCAGCTAGAAATATATGTGTGATCACCATACATAAAATTCATGTTACATTTTACATTATTTTTTAACTGCATGGCTTTCATTAGTAATTTATAGGTTATTAAGAAAGATCCAGTCAACTAATTATTAAGTCTTCTATTTAAAGAAATACATATGGTTCATTGTATAAAAACGTACCATATTTGCATTACATATTCATTTCTTGATTACCATTGAGGATGTTGCACTTTCTTGGCTACTGCAGATTGAGTGGCAATAAATAAATACAAATACCTCTGCAGTAGGATATAGAGGCCTCTGGATATATGCTCAAGAGTAGTACATCTAATTCATGTGGTAGTTTTAAAAACTTCCCCATTGACTTCAATAGTGACTGTACCATTTTGTACTTCTACTTCTGGTGAAAGTCTGGTCTAATTTTCCAATATTCATGCTAGCATTTATCATCATTTTTCTTTGGATTTTAGCCTTTCTGTTTGGGACAAGATGCAATTTCAAAGTATATTTATTTTGCATTTTGCTGATACCACATTCTGTATTTTCTGTCGCTGTGAGAAAACATCAATTACAAGGAAACTATAGAAGAAGGAACTTATTTTGGGTTTATAATTACATAGGGTTAAAATTTATAATGGTGAGGAAGTCTTACAGGAAAGATGAGACAGGAAAGCTGTCATGAACTGACACTTTAAACTTCAGTTAGGAAGAAGAAAGAAAGACAAAGAGAGATAGAGAAAGAGGGAGGGAGGGAAGGAGGGGAAGAGAGACAGAGACAGAGAGACGGAGAGAGAATGAGAACACTAGAAATGGCTCTAGGCTTTGCAACCTCAAACCCCACCCTCAGTGAGCTTTTCCTCCGCTAAGGCAAAAACTTCCTTGACCTCTCCAAAGAGCAGGACTAACCATGGACTAGTTGTTCAAATACAGGGACCTATGGAGAAAATTTTCCTTAAAACCATCATCACACTGTTTACTAGCAGCCATGCTATCTGAGGAAGCCATTATATTTTATTTTTTAAATTTAAATTTAAATTAGAAACAAGGTTGCTTCACATGTCAATTCCAGGTCTCTCTTCCTTCCCCTCCCCTCCTCCCATGCCCTCCCACAAACCCCTCCAATATCTCCTCATTTCCCCAGGGAGGGTGAGGTCCACCATGGGGGTGTCCATAGTCTGTCATTTCATCCAGGGCAGGGCCTAGACCCTCCCCCGAGAGTCCAGGGTGAGAGTACATCTCTCATTGTTGGATGGGTGCCCAAAATCCACTTGTACACCCGGGATAAATACTGATCTACTTACTACCCAAGGCTCAATAGATTACCTAGGCCTCCTCACTGACACCCACATTCAGGGTGTCTTGATCAGTCCCATGCTGAATTTTCAGCCATCATTCTGGGATTCAAGAGCTAACCCTTGTCAGGTCAGCTGTTTCTGGGGGTTAAACCAGCCCAGTCTTAACCCCTGAGGGAGCCATTATTATAGTTCATTGAGCTTATATCTGTGGAATACAGGTGATTACCTTTCTTCTTTGGTGGCCTATGAAGCATCTTTCAGCACTACAAAAGTAAACCACTAGGATTAAAGATGTGTATCAGCTTGATTAAGCCATATTCTATTACTCAATTTTGTGGTATCTTCAGCCATAGGGTGTTACTAGAAAACTCTTTGGGGTAACTAACAACAACCCAATGGGTTACAATTTTGTGGAGCTTGTGAGATCTCACTGTACAAGGACTCAAAGAAAGTAACCTATTCCAGACCACACATTTTATTTCTTAGCAGCTGGTATCTTTCAGGGACCTTTTTTGCTCTGTTATAGGATGACTGTGCTCTCTCTCTCTCTCTCTCTCTCTCTCTCTCTCTCTCTCTCTCTCTCTCTCTCTCTTCTTCTTCTTCTTCTTCTTCTTCTTCTCTCTCTGTCTCTCTGTCTCTCTCTCTCTCTCATCACTCTATTTCCCTATATATTCATATGTATGTATATCTGTGCACAATCAAGTTTTTAAAAAGTAGCTCTCCTACTAGACACGAGAAACCTCTGCTCAAGTTGTTGGCAAGATTCCAGTCACACCAAACATATTGTACTAGGTTGCCTTGAAACAGCATATTGCTGATGGTATCACATACAGAGGATGTTGAGAAGTCAACATAGAACTCCACTTTGAGGAGCACCAGGTTTCTCATCATACCAGAACATTCTATGCACGTGTCAATGGTAGAAAGAAATCATTAGTTCTTCCCAGCTGTGAAACTGTAAACCACCGCCAATTAAATGCTTTCCTGTAGAAGAACTGTCATGGTCATGGTGTCTCTTCACAGCAATAGAAACCCTAAGACAGAAGTCGGTATCAGTGACTGAGGTATTGCTGTGGTAGGACTGACCATGAAGTTTTTAGAGGAATGTAGATTTTGAGATTTTGGATCAGGAAATCCATGAGTTGCTTTAAGTAGGGATTAATGGTCCCTACTACTATATATATGGAAAATAGTGGTGGCGAGAATGATGTGAACTACGGGGTCCAGGCTCAAGAGGTTTCAGAGGAGAAGAAAGTTAGTATGTGTCCTAAAGACAGGTCTTGTGATATTTTGGTAGAGAATGTTGCTGCTTATTGCTTTTGTTCAAAAAGTATGCCTGAGGCTAAATAGAACAGTTTTGGATTGCAGAAGAAATTTCAAACAGCCTAGTATTGCTTTTGTCGTATGGTCATTACCATTCATGCTTATGAAGATCTATAATGGAAAGGGACAAGCTCAGAAAGGAAAAAATCAAAATGCAAAATTTGAGGACAAAATTGGACACCAGGAAGTGGAATAAAGCTAAATACTATGTTCAAGGAGATAAGCAGACTAAAGAAAAGCCTGATAGTAAATGGAATAAAGGGAATGGTAACTTCAGGGTAAAACCATACCAAGCTAATCTTCCACATTAGAAAAGGCATTAAAGAATGATTTAGATCCAGGCATGGAGTTACCAGCCTTTATTCCCAGAACTTATAAGGCAGAGGCTGGAATCCTGCTCTAAAAATTGAGCTTCAGAACAGCCAAGCACAGGCAGCGAAGGAAACCCTTGAAAACAGAAAGAAAGATGGCTATGATGTAATTGAATGAGGGGGCCATGTTCCAGCAACAGCATGCAGAAGAACGTGGCAGCTTCAAGCATGTTTTTGTTCTGGTTTTAGACTCTAGCTAGAAGAAAGGGATTATGGAATCTCCTGTGACTAAGGAAACCCACTGAGTCCAGCTGTGTGACAGGTGTGTCTCTGAATGAAGAACCTAAGAGGTCATTGTGTGAAGATCTGAAGGAGTTATCTGGATTGCTTTGAAGACCCCAAGATGTTAGAAAGGCCTGAGTCATGGGTTACTTACCAAGGATAGCTGATAGCAGAGAGTTGAACCAGCAAAAGAGAAAAAAGTGTGTTGCAGTCAACAAAGCAGAAAGTAGTTTGAGATCTGAACAGGGCTTTGTCATCGGATGTGGAGATATAGAGATTGGCGTTTTCCCAGCTGGTCTTTAGTACTGCTTTGTTTGAGCACTTCCTCATTTTACTCCCTTCCCTATGTTTTGGAATGGCAACATATATCCTGTGTTGTTATATGTAGGGAGTATATAGTCTGTTTTTGTATTTTGAATTTTACAATAGACTACAGTGAATAGATCTTAGAAGAAACTTTGAACTTTTGAGTTTTAAACATTATTGAGACTGTGATAAGACTATGGAGTCTTTTCAAATAATACTAAATGAATTTTGCTTTAAATTCTGGCTATAAGCCTATGGGAGACAGGGAGTAGAATATAGTGGTTTGATTAGGTATGGCCCTCATAGACTCATGGGTTTGAGGGCCGGGCTAATAGGGTATGGCAGTATGTATGACTGTTAGCTCCTTCTCCAGTACCATGTCTGCTGACATGCCATCCTGATTCTTGCCATGATGATAACAGACTAAACTCCTGAAGCTGTAATCCAGTCCCAATTAATAGTTCTCCTTTATAAGAGTTGCTGTGTTCATGGTTTCCTTTCACCGAAATAGAAACCCAAACTAAGACAATCCGCAAAAGTACAATAGCAGCACTTATATCATGAGAATATCCAAAAGGTATCTAATTATACTCAAAGCTCTGCTCAATAGGATAGAATTCATGCTTGGTTCTGGAAACCTAGATCATTATCTGTGGTTAGTGAAGTCCTAGATCATAGAAGTGCATTTAATATTGCCAATTTTCTAAACCAATGTGATTTCTAACTTCATTGTAATACTCTTATACCCATAGGTAACTGTAGCTCTCCTACATCATTTTAAAAAATTTGTAGCAGAGACAAGTAAATAATGCCACCATTTGTCAAAATACAAAGAATAACTAACCATGGGCTGCCAAGCCCAAATTGATACACCAAAACACAAACTCTGTGTTTAGGTGTAGGAAAAATGACAAAGAGTGTACAGGAAGAATTTAAAGCCAAGAGACCAGGACACATGATGTGGGGCCATGTATTTCATATGCCACAGGGAGGGTGCATACTGGAAATATCAACAATATGCCTTAAGAAAACCTAATAACACCACCAGTTGACATTCCTTCACAGATAAAGTAAGTAATCTACCAAGGCCCTACTCCTAGATGAAATGCTGTAGATAATTAATATTGATAGAGGAAAAAATAGTCTTCCAGAGGAATGAGACCCATATTGTTTATCTAATACCAACTGGATTCCTAAAAATTCATACAAGCAACATTAAATGGTATCAATATATTGTATGTAATATTTATGAGTAATATACATACATACATATGTATTCTACACAAATAAAGAGGAAAAAAGCAAAGTTGAGTAATGAGGTGGGCGAACATCTGGATGGAGTAGTGGGAGGAGGATGTACATGATGAAAATATGCTGCGTTAAATTCCCAATTAATTCATAAAAATTATAAATTTAACAACCAAAATGTATTTAAAAAGAAGATAGGATTAGAATTACATGGTTATGTGTGATAATTTTTCTGTCTTCAAGGATTAATGCTTAATAAACTATAATATAAAAGCCAAGTAGAGCCATGCAAGCAAAATGCATATCTTTTCTGTAATCCCAGATATGTTGTACAGATTTTACATGTGTATATTTTAGTTTCTTTTTAAACAGTATATCATAACTATAAAAAGCAAAAATCATATAAAATTGTATGTAATGCCAATATGCATTTCTAATCCCATTCCTTTTAGTTTGCTGTTCCGTTGCCTAAATAATTAAATAATAAATTTTATAAGGAGGTATTTAAGGAATTCTGACATGCTCAACCAACTTATACATATTATATTAAGACTAATTAAATGTAGCCATCCCAATATCCCTTTGATGAATTTTCAGAGGTAAGAGTTTTCTATACAAATAAACTTGATAGTGGAACTAGATGGCTATCAGAATTATAACTGCAGAGAGAATAGAATAATCAAAACCACTTGTTTAAAATCGATGTAGAAGTTCCCTGTGCCTTAAATAACATGGATAAATACATTGCCTGTTGTATTAGAAATCTTTGGATTTGGACTGGAGATGGTCTTCAGGGTTTTGCTGATCAATTTTCTTGTCTTCAGGTGAGATTGTCTCTATACTACTTTAGACAGATAAGTATTATAATTTTAATGATTTCTAGCTAGAGCAATAAAGTTCCCTTCTCTTTTTAACCAAAGTCTTTGTTGAGGAACTTTCATTATTTAGATATTTATTTACAGCAAAACACAAACCTGAATCTGCAGAAGAAACAAAATTGGTTATCTAGAAAGAAGCATGTTTTTTTTTGTTTATTTTCAAGACAGGGTTTCTCTGTATTGTTTTGGAGGCTGTCCTGGAACTCGCTCGGTAGACCAGGCTGGCCTCGAACTCACAGAGATCCTCCTGCCTCTGCCTCCCGAGTGCTGGGATTAAAGGTGTGCGCCACCAATGCCCGGCCAAGAAGCATGGTTTTACACATCTACTTACTTGGAGAAAAATAGCTGAAAGTATGTGTCTCTTTTCATGTATTTCCTAGTAGTAATAGTTCTATGTATAAAATATAGAAGAAGTATAAGTTTATATGTTAAATAATCTGAAAATATTTTTATATTAATTAACCAATTATATTAATATACCATCAGAGAGAACCAGAAGAAGCAGCAACAAAAACAAATCCAAATGTCTCATGATAAAGATACATATACAGAAAATAATCTCAAATAAAAATGGAAGAATGTAAGCCTCTGGCATTGCAATTTGATTTAAGAAGTTATTGAGATACTGGCAATGTAGCTCATCTGTAAATCACTTAACTAGCATACTCTAGGAAATAAAACTAGAATCTAGGTAAATAAGTGACAAATAAAGTCTTAGAAGTTACTGCCATTTCCAAGTTGATTTCTCTTGCTTTTGTTTGTTTGTTAATGTATTTTTGCTCAGTTGAGGATGATATAGGACCTCAAACATGGTAGCATGCGAACTGTTTCTAAGTTATATTACCAATACTTGCATATTTTCTTTGTAAAGATGAGGAAAATGTTATTTTCACTGCAAATTATTATTGTTTTCTCAATATTTTTCCTATTTGTATTTACATGAGTACATGATTTTCTCAGTACTATTAATATGATGGATTAAACTAATTGATTTTTGAGGTATAAAATAGACTTACATACTGAGAAGAAATCTCACAGACATAGATGTATACTTCTTTGTTCACAGTGGCTTTGATTTGATTTGGTAATAATTTGTTTGGGATTTACAAAATTAAATTTATAAAGGATGTTGATCATTATTCTTTACTTTGAAATAATGCCTTCCTATAGCCTGAGCACTCGACTCTTGAGCATTATTTGCCTCATAAAAATACTAAATGTTATCTCTGCTTATATATTTTATAATATACTATAAGCAGCTAGTTTAATGTTTAACTCATAGGTGTTCATAGGTGTTATTTGTACCGTGAAAGCTCTCCCCTATAGAATAAATTAACATAAATTTCAAAAGGTCTTGGGGCTATGGTTCTTAAGTGGTCTCCTGTGCCCTCTCTTATCCTTTTGTCTTTCTCCATGGGATAATACAATGAAAAGTCCTTCATCAGATGCTGGATTTATAGTTAGATAGGTTAAAAAGTCTTTCATTTTGAAATAACGGACTCACTTATTATTTATTATTTTTATTCTTTATACCACCCCTTTTGGTGTTCTCTTGTTACATAAAATTATGGTAGGTATAAAGAAGCTATATTTGCTAAAACGTACTAACTTCTCACTTGATTCTATAAGGTAACTGAAAACATCTCTTAATTCATTTTGTATCTTTCCACTTGAGTTTATATTAAATTCCTATTCAACTATGCACATAAAACATTTAAATAATTTAAAGAAATTTTGCCTATAAACTGATAACTTGCCTGTCTCCCTTCCAGGTTGAAGTATCAATAGCTAAAGAACCTTGCTATCATGTGTTTAAGAACCTTGAAATGTCCTCTGAAATCTCCAGTTCTTGGCCTAAACCTGTAATCATCTTCAATTTCAGAACAAGTGACTTCTCGTACACAGATCACCCTATTATACAATAACAGCCCATCAAACCAGAACAATATAGAATGACTGACAAATGTGTGAACCTTAGTGTGAATAATCATTTCATGAGAAATGGAATGTGTCCCTATGTGGCAAAGTCTTTTTCACAGTTAAGTTGCATGAAAGAGACTGAGATGATGAATGAGCACACTTCAGTTAGTCTATGGATGATTAACTATACATATCTAACCCCATTTGCCCTAATATTTATTTTATTTAATCCTAAAATTATTTAAGTACCACAGTGATGGTTTAACGTGCTTGGTGTCAACTTTCCAAAATGTCTACGCTGGTTCAAATAATTTGTTACCTTTCCACTGTTAACTTCCCATTTGATTTGTGGAAAGAGTGGTCCTACCTAATTTGTTGGGATCATTCCAAGTTGGGCATCCGTAACTCCCATTACTGCAGAAGGCCTTGGGACTGTACACTAATGACAACTAGTATTTAACAATTTGCCTCACTAGACGTTGTTAGAGAGTCCTACTTGGCAAAGCCAGGTGTTTGTTGACTGAATTACTGGTTATTCCCATTACCTTCTCAGATACCACTGCTTTTCCTCCCTTGTAAGAACAGCTGTGGGGTTCTTGCCACAGCTCTTTGGTGGCGTGCTTTATACTTGTTGGACACACATATAACTGTGGATGGACAGAAGATGATTTTCTATTTAAGCTGTGTAATACTGATAAAGAGAACAATACTAGGATATTTTACATTACGCAGTATTCTCAGTCTCAAAAATAGCTAACTTTAGAATTAGAGAAAATTCAAAGCAGGCTGGTTGCACCTGAGCACAGTTTCTGGTTGCTCCTAGAGACAAATATACAAGGCAATTCTCCCTGGTGTTGTTATGCTGATTAAAAGCCTAAGCTTAAAACAACTTTAGTCTGCACATAATCCCAGTCTTAGACTCAAGAAAAGTCTAGTAACCCTCAGATAAGAATCTTTCCCACTACTCTGAAGCATTCTCTTTATTGCCCAGGAGTGGACCTGAGTCAGGGGCTGGACCTCCATTGTCTGCAGTAAGTTACAAATAGGCATTAAAGAACGGTATATTTTTTTCTGGTGGATTGGTGTCTTTGTTTTATAATGCTCAATTGAAAGTCTTGTATTTTCTCTTGCTCAAAAGTTGTCTTTGTCTAAAATTAATTTAGCTACTTAAATCTTCTTTTAAATAGTCTTACAATAATACAATCTTGTCTATCCTTTTGTTGTTAATATCTTATGTATTCTTTAAACGATCTATATGTGCATACAATGTATATGGGTTACATCTATCCCTCATTAACCCAAATACCTTTACATCACATTTTTTCTGAACTTCATGAAGTCATTTTTAAAGTTTAATTATTTACATAATTTTTAAGCCAGCGACTCCAATTTGGGCTGATCACATAGTCCTGAATGTGGGGCATTCACTGGAGTATGCTGGACATTCTAGTGGGTGCTGTCAACCCATCCTCCAGCTCTCATCTTTACCGAGTTCCCTGAGATTTTGTGTCTGTGTGGGGGGTGACAAGTAACAACTTAACAAAAGTGCAGTACAGATGAAGCAGCTATTTGGAAACCTATGATTTTGAAAAATAATATTAAAACTAGTAGGAGGGGATAGTAGAACATATATGATATGAAAACACAGAAGGAAAATAGTGGAACCTGAAGGTTTGCTGTTAGCATTCTGTCTACTTATAATGAAGTGAATTTCATGTAGATACCATAACTGGATATTTCCATGGTTGTAAACTTTTGGGAATATGTGCTTTTTAATTGGTATATATTAATTCATAACGACATTGCTGGTATATTTGAAGCAACATTGCAATTTTCGCTCCCATTGTATCTTATGTATTGTTTGGTATGCAGTTTTTCCTTTTGTCTGACTTCTTAGATTTTGAAATATCTACGTGATTTAGTTTCATCCTGATTTACCATAAATTTTATATTTTTAACCGAAATCATTGTACTTGAAATGCATTGATACAGTTAATCTACATTGCCTTTCAAATAACACTAAACAACTTTACAGTACTCCTACCTTGAAGCTGAGTGTTTTCAAATTAATGTCTTGCCCTAATATACTTCTATCATTTATTGCATTTATTTCTTGTACTGCTAAGTGTAGACTTTTCAATAAGTGTGTTCCAAAATACAGTGGTTGAGGGAAGCTGCTTCAAGAACTTACAGCAGAAAATGTGGAAACCCATCTGTTTACCACTAGAAGAATGACAATACGCCCAAATAATTACCTAAAATAAAGCAATATTTTAAACTAATTGTAACAGAGAGCAAATCCAGAGTAAAAGGCACTGCATATCACGCAAATACTAGGTAGTAAAAGCAAAATAAATCATTAGGAATATAAATTATTGTTTTCTACTGCTCAAACATTTTTTGCACAAAAAGTGAACAGTCAGAAAAATGAAAAGAAGAGCTATCGATATGAAGAAAATAACTGTGGAAAAATAGAAGGTGTTTACATTAAAAACATGAAAATATTAGTAATTTAATACTTAACACATTTTCCTGGCCTTGACATTTAGAAGTGCTTTTCTGCTTTCTTTTCTTCTTTTCTTCATGGTTAGACAGGCAAGTTAAAACTTGGAGTCCTATAATTCACCTCTGCCATATAGATTATGACCTGTTGAGACCCTTTTCAGATTCTCTCTTCTGTAATAATTTTCATATTTCCCTTAAGTGAACACCTTGGTGAGAATAGAATTTTCTGTCTTCTAAAAGTGAACATATAAAGCAATGACATTCATTCTGACATTTTCATTCAAATATATCATTATACAAACTTAAGGTCTCCATGGTCCTTTCCTGCCTTTCCTTCCACTTTCTTGAGGGTCCCATTGTGATCCTTAATTGCCAGTCCCTCCCTCTTTGGTTTTAGAAATGCCTCCTTTCTTCCTACTCCTTTTTAGAACTTAGTGGATTTTTTTCTTTAGTCTTTGCCTTGAGGATCTGGCAAGACTCCAGGAGTCATAATTTACCAAAGTTCAGGATTTTCCCTAATATTTACTTCCACAGAGTTCCTCATAGTTTCTTTTCTTTTTGTTATGAGAAGACACCCCGAATTGGTTAGAGAAGAACGGGCTTATTCTGCTCACAGTTAAGGAGTGTGCTCTTTCTTTGTGGAGAAATCAACATTGCAAGAGATTGAGACTGTCAATCACAGCACTTCCACAATCAAGAATGCTTTCACTTCATTCACATTCTCATTTTCACAGCCTGGGACCCAAGTCAGAGTCTGGTGGTACTCACCATTAGGATGTGGTTTTGCAAGTCAATTAACCTGATTAACATAATCCCTTGAAAACATAAGCATGCTTGAGAGATCAGGTATGCATGGATGCTTGTCTCCTAGTTGATTCCAGATCCTGTCAAATTGACAATTAGCACCATCACAGAGTTTTAAATTCTCCAACTTGTCCATTCCGAAACTTCATCAATTTGTCAATTGTATCTTAGTGGGGTTTCTATTTGCTTGATTGATTGTATCAGCCTGTGTGTCTTCAAAGATTTGAAGAGTTTGGTCTAAGATCTTATTTCTCTTACGGGTCTCTGAACAATTGCTTCTGTTGTCAGTATCTTTTTCTTGTTGTTCAGGTGGGCAAACTGACATCATAGTTCTGGACCTACTGCCTAATATCCTGGAGGTTCAGAGTACCTTTTATTCAGATTGTAGAACCCTTACTGTCCAGCTCATAGGACAGCATAACCACCTCATATTTTTCCAATTATCAGGATTTGCCATTTTCAGATACCACATTATCAGTTGCAATGTGGTTACCTGAGACTGAGAAGTCAATTTGAGAAGCTTACTTAACGAAATTTTCAGGTGGATTTTTGTTGTTGTTGTTGTTGTTGTTGTTGTTGACAATTAGAAAAATTCCAGCATTGCTGCTATTCCATGGTCTTTTGAAACTTCAGAGTAAACCTACACTTGATCAGAAAAACATCCATGTTTAATTTAGTAGAGAACACCTTTCAAAAACACTTGAAGAAATTGGCCCTTGTCTTCGTTTTGTAGTACATTATGCATATTATCTATTCCCTTGCAAATGTCAAGTCCTCTGTATAAATACACACATTGTGGAAAAATGTAAGAAGTCTTTGTGAAAATCTTATAGAATTGCTCATTTTCTGAACTGCAAATGTCCTGGATTTTCACTAATTTCTTCACATTTATTAAATTAAACACTTCATATGAAATAATGGTATACTATGTTCTTAAAAAAAGAATTGAATGTTTGAGACTTATTAGGGTAAGATAGGGGAAAAATTCTGTAATGATTAGACTTTGCATTGAGACTACTTAACATTAAGATAAAACAAAATCTAATCTTCACAAAATTATTACCATCTTTCCTTACGTTCTAGTTTGATTCTCTGGATCCTAGAGAATGAGAACCCTGGACGCCAACCCAGTCACAACACCAGCAGCCTACAATCTGTCCTGCCAGCAAGATGTGCTGTTGTCAAAGAACCGGTGGGCGTGGCCAATCAGTGTCTGATTTAACTTGAGGCCCAAGCCACAAGAGGGAGCCCATGCCCAATACTGCTTGGATTGCCAGAAACTGGAGACTGGATAGTCCAGAGTCTTGAGTAGAACTGGAATGATCTAAAGAAATACAAGCAAACAAACAAATAAAAGAAATAATTCCTAATGACTTTTTTTGCTATACTCCAAGATCAGGGCCTTGTTCAGTGATCATTAGAGAGGTTTCCTTCCACAGCAAATGAGAGCAGGTATAGAAAACCACAGTCAAACATTTCATGAAGGGACCATCTGAACTAGAGGTCCCCATTGAGTACCTCACCTAGAAGATCTAGGAACCCAGCGGAAGACAAGGGGGAAAGGACTTAGGAGTCAAAGGGGATGGAGGACACCAGGAGACCACAGCCCACTGAATCAACTAAGCAGTGCTCACATGTGCTCAGGGAGATTGAAGTTGTAAGCACAGGGCCTGCGTGGGTCTGCACCAGGTCCTCTGTGTATATGTTATTGCTGGCAGTTTTGTGTTTTTCTAGTACTCCTAACGGTGAGGGTTGGCATGTCTCTAACTCCTTTGTTTACTCTTGAGCCTCTTTTCCTCCTATTGGATTGTTTTATCCAGCCTCTATATGAAGGTTTTATCCTTGTCTTATTGCACCTTGTTCTTTTTCTTGTTTGGTCGTTGTCTCTCTTTGAGGTCTTCTCTTTTCTGATAAGGAAATGGACGGGAGTGGATCTGGGAGAAAGTGGTGGTAGGGGGAAGCTAGGCAGAAGGGAGCGAGGGGGAAACTGAAGTTGGGATGTACTGTATGAGAGAACAGTCTATTTTCAAAAAAGGGAAATTTAAAAAAGAAACAAGGAAAAAAATTTATTTTTAAAAGCTGCAAATGAAATGAAATCAAGCAAACAAAATGACCAAAACAGTTACCAAGAAGAAGGAAGTATGTATAAATTCAAGAAATATGCACATGTAAGACATGAATACAAGTTTTACTCTTAGGTTTCTTGCATTCTGATGGGAACTAAGAGAACATTTAGCAAGAACAAATGAAATAATTTCTTATTTAGTTATTTTAAAACAAACTAAACTGATAAGACCAAGGGAAAGAACTTTACTACTTATTATCCAAATACCTTATACAAAATATATGAGAGATATAATTAATTATAAATAATTATAGTTTCTTTTAAGTTAACCCAACAGATGTGTTCAGTTTTAATTGTACTTTATAAAGTTTCTATTTAAATAACAAGATGGAAATCTACCATTCATCAAGAACACACTTCCATTTAAACAGTATCTTACCACAATATATCATTAATTTCTTCTTTTACATGAAACAGAAAATTTCTAATTCTATTTGAACAACTCTGTGGATTTATTTGTCATGAACTGAAATGGCAAGCTTGCATGAAGACTGGGATGTAAGGGTCAAGAGTAGCTCAATTGTTTATTTATATTGTGATGAATTTGTTATGTTTATTAGGCAGCTAAGTGAAGCTGCTAATAATCCATTTATTATGAGACAAAGTTCAAAGAAGAATGAATGCCCTAGTAAATGAAGGACTGTAGCCAGACCCACTTAAAGGTAGCAATCAAGAATTTAAAGTAGTAACAATTCAGCTGCATTAGCGTTACTAGTGAATAGTTGGAAATCATAATTATTCGTGTCTGTGCTGTTATACATATTATGACAAAATGGAAAAGAAGATAGAGAACTGAGAGTTAATTTATAAATGAAATAATAATTTATCATGGAATTAAGACCTGATAAAATGAAAGTAGGATTGTTAATACTTAACAAATGTTGAAGGGGTGAGTTCTGTGTAGGCTATAAACCAGGGACCTTCAGCATGGTTTTAAGGAAAATTTATAGAAATAGAGATGAGAGGCAGATTATATGTAATTGAGATTATGGGTAAGTAACAGTGATGAAGACTATGATTCAGCCATTAAAATATGTGGATGTGGTAGGTTATACTATCAATTCACTGAAGAAAAATTTAGTTGCTTAGAGGCTATTGAAACATCAACTATATGCATGTTGGAAATCACTGACAAGATTATAGAACTCTTGTTTAAAAGCATTTCAATGAATGCAAAGACTACATTTTTTTTCAGAAGAACCCATGAGGAGCTAGATGTGGCTCCATTAGAAAAAAAAACTTTGTATGTCAGCAAGAAGACCTCAGTTTAAGGACCCAGCACTAAATTTAAAGCTTGGCTGTGCAGAATACACCTATAACTCAGACCTTTGATTAGGGATAGAGGTATATGGATCCTAGAAAACTGATGGCATGCCTGACCTGTAAAACAAAAACATCTAAGTTTAATGAGAGACTCTGTCCAAAAAAATAAACTGAATATAAATAAAGACAGTTGACCTTTGGCTTCTACACAATCAATTGCAAACACGCACACACACACACACACACACACACACACCACATTCACAAACATATTATAAAAGGAACATTTCAGGGCTGATGAGAGTAGGTTGTAGTATGGAAATAGTAACAAAGCGTATTGCAATTAACTTATCCAGTGGATCCAATTTTATCAATGATTTTAAGGAAGAAAATCATCATTTTTGATGGTTGTAAGTGAAATTGTGACCTTAGAGGAAAATTAGGATTAAATCAATGGCAAAGAGTAATGGAAGATGCAGGTTCCTTAATCAAAATACCATCAATAATTCTGGGTCATTATTTTTTCATGCAGATTGAAACACCATTTTTATTGCATAATGCTAACAACAAAGGGGCTCTGCCCAGGAAATGCCAGTAACCATAACCCCTAGCCCTATCTTAGTAACACAAAGCGCCTTCTGCACATTGGCAAATACACCATTCTAGTAATCATGACTGAATGACATCAATCATACAAAAAGAATTAGAAGATTTTTTTGTTTTGCTTTTTTATTTTTTCAATTGGTTTTGATTTTCTGGAGATTTATGTACTATAATCTGGGTGATATGTTTTTCTTTCTGGAGTATTTCTTCTATTGAAAATTGTCAAGAGACATTAAATAAATATAGCTGTACCCATACTTATAACTATACTATTTAATAATAGAAATTATTGATTTGCCTCATGGATAATAATAAAATTATCAAAACAAACCAATACTCTACATTGGACATAGTACTAGATAAAAGTCACATATCAGGTAGACTTTTTAATAGTGCCTTCCACTTAAGTTACTCTAGCATATGTTCATGAATTTACAGTTGTAAAAATACATATACAAATAAGTACATTTGAATTTATTTCCAGTTAGGATAAAGCCTAAAGCCAGGAAAATGATAGTCAAGTACGCTATCACTGAAATGCATATCCAGCTTCCAGGCTGAATCATTCTTTACCTAGGATTTCTGTAATGTTTCTGTAAATGGTATATCTCACACTTGTTTAGATGTTTTCCTCATTCACTTAATCTGTACTCTATGTTGAATACGTAGGATCGGTCCATGTTCATCTTAATTAATTCCAAACATTATAGCTTGCCATTGAATAAAAATAAAACAAAACCTCTCAAAATACTCTAAAGACAACTCAAAATCGTCTGCGGACACTATATTATGTGGACTTCTACAAAACATCTGAAACTACTGTCATCTTTAGAACATAAAGTCTAATCACATTCTTTATTTTCTTTCAACATGTAAGTGGATAATCAAAGCCAGCTAAGTATGCATACATTATCTATTTTCTTTGTCAAGAATTCTCTTCACATATAGTCTATTAATAGCATCCCTTGAATACTTCTATAATTACTCAAAATATAAATTAGACACCCTAAACCTTAGGAAAATGAACCTCTTTTAGCTTAAATATTTCTATTTGTTACTATTTAAGGTTACATACGTACATATTATATATATGTATGTATATATATATATATATAATTTAGTTTAAAAATTATGGGTACTATATGGAGGAAAAACAGAAGGAAGAATTCAGCAAAGTAAAGCTTATATTTCTCTCATCTATTTTCTCTTCAATTTACTGTGACTTAAATTTTGTTGAATTCTTCAGTTTTAACACTGCAATTAATTTACACTCAGAATTGCATCTTTGGGGAAAATTCTAGATGTACTTTCGTAAAACATTTTAAGTCAAGTGAGAAAACAGATTCAAAATCTAATCTGCTTTGAAATCAGTCTGTTTACCTGTTGTCTAAGGAGGATAAAAGAGATTAAATTGCCTCTCAACAGCCACAAAAATAATTAGAGGTGATAAGAAAACGTAATCTATCCTTTTATGATGACACTTTTAAGATGACTTCTATTATTCTCAAATTTGGCTAACATGGCTATGCTTGGTTTGGCACTATGTGGATAACATGAAATTTGGGCATTATTTCTTAAGCACCTTTTAATTTATTACTTAATCTGAAGATATTGGAATGGCTTTATACAATGCTGATTTTATTTCCTTGTTTACAACAAATAGTTGTGACATGCACAGCAATTAAATTTAATCTATTCACTGCTCTCATCTCATTAAGTGAGATCTCCAGCCCCAAATCAAATAAATTATTGTTGCAATAGATCGGGTTGGTTCAGCTTCAGTAAAAACAAGTTAAGCAAATATTCTTTCTCCATTCTAAGTCCCCCTTATTCTAGACCCAGAGATAATAAACTTTCTTCATTTCAAAAGTTATTTCCTGAAGTAGTCACTATACCTTGATCTTTTTAGTGCAAATGTTATACTATTTGTGTGTGGGGGGAATATTACATTAATATGCATTACTACAAATGTTTATGACTACAAACTGGATAGTATACAATTTTATAGAAAACTTAACATATTTTGCCATGTTTCCAAATATTAAAGTCATCCATTGTTTTTTCACTGTACTTTCCACCAACAAACATAGTTATACACACTATGATTCATTTTTACTTGTTTCCTTGATATTTTGATATGATTATTAGAACAGGGACATAATGAAGATTTATATTTGAAAATTGCAATCTGTAGTTAGTACTCAGTAAGTTTTAATTAAACAGCTTATAAAAATTAAAACATTTAACAAAATATCAAAATATATTTCAGGTATATTTACAATTTAAGTGTTTTATAAGAGCGAATTAATAAGCATCTTTACATTCTCTCAAGGATTTTAGCATAAGGAATATTTTTTCAATATTTAGCTTTATGTAAAATAAGATAGGGAATGGAGAGATCTCTCAGTGGCTAGAAAACTTGTTGCTTTTGTGAAGGACCTTGGTTCAATTCACAATACCAACATTGTTGTTCATAAACATCCATAACCACAGTTACAGGGGGTTCAATTCCTTTTTCTGAACTCTATAGGAAAAAAGTAGTCATATGGTACACAAATATATATAACAAATTTCATTAAAAATAAAAAATAGAGTACTTCAAGTAAACAAGAAAAAACACACATACAGGGAAATGACATGGAATCAGTAAGAATTCAGCCAAATTTTTACAAGTTGATTATTCTATGTGTATGCATGTGAACATACCACATATGTGTCTGATGTCCAAAAATGAGTCATATTGTGGTGATATATTGTTTATGATCTAATAAACTCAATGAAGATCAGGACACAAAGCTAGCCACAGTCATAGAAGCTGGGCAGTGGTGGCACAATCTTTAATTCAGTACTCAGGAGACACAGGCAGATGGATCTCTGTGAGTTCACGGCCACCCAGGGCTACATGAGAGTGAATCAGTCTAAAAGAGTAATGGAGCTCATGCCTTTAATCTCAGCACTAGAGAGGTATATACGGTATGAGCAGGGTCTCCTAGTCTGTCATTTAGTCTCCAGTCATGCTGAGGATTTGTGGAGCCAGGAAGGCCTTTCAGTCTGAGGTAGACATAAGAGCTAATGGCTGGTTACTTTGCTTCTCTGATCTTCAGCTTGAACCCCAACATCTGTTTCTGTTTTTTAAAAAGTGAATCACATGCTAAAATTATTTAATTTTGGGGGAGCACACATGATGAATTTTACTGTGTCTTGTGTACTGACAACTGAATCTAGGTCCTTTCCAAGAGCATCAAGCACTCTTAACTGCTGAAATATCTGTCTTACCCCCAGCCTAACCATTTTCATAGCTTATATAACTCCATCAATTGTTTTTGATAAAGACAATTAAATTCCTAACAGCAACGCAATAATATTCAATCATGACATAAAACGTTTTCTACTTGGAAAATTAAACTGAACATTATTTGATGGTTACCAATTTGCGCCAAGAAATTCCACAAATCATCCAAATTACCACTTGAACCAATTAGATTACTACTAAAATTTCAATCGTAGTTTTCCATTTTATTTTCAGGCAGAAATAAAATAAATTTAAGAATTTTAGGATGCTGAGCTGGATTAGCATTGAGGCACTTCTCACAAGACTGAGAACTGGAGTTCAAGAACTGAAATCTTCAAATTATTGTCTGGCTTCCATAGGCATACCATGCCCCAACAAAATAAAAAAGTAATTTAGACATTTAAAAAGTATAGTCCTGAGTAAATTGGGAGCATGGGGAGGATGGGGAAGGAGGGAGGAGAACATGAGGGATCAGGAAGGTAGAGTTGGGGGAAGAACAGAGAAGGAGAGCGAGGAAAGAGATGCCTTGATAGAGAGAGACATTATGGACTTAACAAGAAACTTGGGACTAGGGAAATTCCCAGGAATCCACAAGGATGACCCCGACTAAGAATCTAAGCAATAGCGGAGAGGCTACCTTAAATCCCTTTCCTCTATAATGAAATTTATTATTTTAAATGCCATCATAGTGCCTTCATCCAGTAGCTGATGGAAGCAGAAGCAGAGAATGACAGTTAAACATTGAGCCCAACTCCTGGAATCCAGTTGTAGACAGGGAGTAGTGATGAGCAAAGGGGTCAAGACCATGCTGGGGAAACCCACAGAAACAGCTGACCTGAGCAAGTGAGATCTCATGGACTCCAGACTCAGAGATGGGGAACCTTCATAAGACTGAAGCAGGCCCCGTGAATGTGGGTGTCAGTTGTGGGGCTTGGGGAGTCTATAGAACAACTAGCAGTGGAACCAGTGTTTATCTCTAGTACATGAACTGGCTTTTTGGAGCTCATTCCCCATGGAGTGATACTCTTTCAGTCTAGATACAGTGGGGAGGACCTCGGTTCTGCCCTAAATATTGTGACAGTCTTTGATGATTCTCCATGGGAGGCCTCAACCTCTCTAAGGAGTGGATAGCAGGCGGGGATGGGGAGAAGTTGGGGGCAGTGGGAAAACTGGAGGGAAATTGTATTGGTATCTAACATAAGATTGTTTTTAATTAAAAAAACAGAAATTTAAAAAGTATGACTGCAAATAATGGCAGCTTCCAATATAAGTAACATATTTCTTGCTTTAAACAAGTTTTATGACTCAAATGTTTGAATATGTGCTACCAATGAAAGCATATAAATAAGTTTTAAATTGATAATATTTTTAAGAATTTTTGAGATTGTGCTACATACTTTAAATTATTATTTAGTGTATTTATATAATAAAAGTTTTGATAGATATGATAGATATGATAGATAGATAGATAGATAGATAGATAGATAGAGAGAGAGAGAGAGAGAGATAGAGAGAGAGAGATACAAAATAGATGGATGATAAATAACTTAAACCAAACTATTTGGCATATCAGTCATGTAAAATACCTATTGCGTAGTATAATGGTACTGGCAATCAACTAAGGGCCTTTTATATGGTAAGCAATCATGCTCCATCTAGTCTATATCCCAAACCCACCAATTCCTTGATCTGACCATATGTCCTCTGTGTTGAACAATTACTCAATATGGGGCTTGCTATGCAAACGTGGGAACCTGTGTTCACATCCTCAGCATACACATAAAATCCATGAATGATTACTTCATTCTATAACTCAGAAGATGGGGACCAGGCAGACTATGGTAGCCCCTATTTTGGGGGACAGAGATGGGTCAATCCTGAGTTGCTGTAGGCAAGTTAGTCTAATCAAAATATAACTGCACACTTCAAGTGAAGTGAGGGGTTGTATCAAAAAATAAGGTGAAGTAATTGAATAAGACAACTAATATGTATGAGCACAAACATATACACACATGCGTATATCACGCAGGTGCACACACACAAAGAAAACACATTTTATAGATAAAACTAGAGCAAGAATTTATGGTTAAAATATCCAAATAAATATAATATTGCAGAGAAATAAAATCAGATGTATTTCTTTGTCATTTGAACATTTACAGACCAAGAAATTGAGAATGCTAAACCATATTCTAGTTGTTTTCAGAGGACTTTAAAGAAAAGACAAGAAAAAGGTCAAATTCAAGCACATTAATTTTGCAAGGCCACATAAGAGGTCATCAGGTACATAATGTCCCAAAATGACATGTACTTATTATCACATAGTTTCTGTTAATAAACACTTCAAGTACTTTGAAAGGTGGTCACAATGTTTTACTTCATCTGCATTTTCATTTGGGAATTAAAATAGACAATCATATATTCACCTTTTTAAGTTTCTGACAGAATTTGTTGCTTTTCAATTGCATAATTTATGAATGTTTGATTTTATTCACAGATATATGGAGAAATTCTGTAGTGATTTTAGTCTCCAACTTTAGAGAATATTAACATTTAAGTGCGTTTTTTGTAATTTTTACTTTTTATGGACTGTCATTTTTACTGAGTTTTGCTCAGTATCTTAGTACTTTGATGCCTTTCTTTTGAAATTTATTCATTTATTAAATTTGTTTTTGTGTCTACATGCATATAATGTATTCTAATTACTCTCTTTCCTGCCGTTGTTCATCTCACTTCAAACACCAAGAATATCTTTCCTCTTGCCTGTCCCTTTCCCACATTTATTTATTGTTTTTGTTGCTGTGATGAAGGAGATTAAGTAGAGTGATCAGTATAAAACTGACTTATTTTATCCCCTTGATCCACTGAATTTAATTTTGTTTACATTAGCATGACTGAGCGTTACTGGAATATGAGCAACTTATTAGTGAACAAAATGACATCTCTTCCCCAGATTTATTAACTGTTTACAGTTTCTTAGTGACATTGTGAGACCCTCAGGAGTGCTTGTATTATGTATGATTAAGTGGGGAGGACTTTAATCTTGAGCAGAATGTGTGCATGTAATGACAGTTGAAATAAATTTATGAATATTTTGTCATGTCTTTTCCAGAAGACACTCTTTTTGTAGCATTTCATTAACTTATTTCTACTCCTTTTCCTGGAAAAAAACCTCGAGTTTTTGACTGGTTAATATGGGTATCTTGCTTAGGGATGAGCATTTCACGTGAAATCTTCTTCACATTTTGACTAATTATGAGTTTTGCAATAAGCTCCATCCATGGAAATTAATCTTCTCTGATGAAGACTATGAACAGCACTGATCTAAGGTCATAAGCAATAAGTATTTTGAACGCAATTTGACTCTTTGTCCATTTAGCAAAAGAATAACAAAATTTCCCCTAGTGTATATGATCTTCCTAGTCATTAATGACTTCTCCTTTAACAGATTGCTTAGCAGTTTTTGGGTATTGTGAAACTTAGCCTGCATGGAGTAACTTCTAGCTCAGTTCCAGTCTGATTTGTCAATGTCCTCTAACCCAAACTCTGTGGTGTCATAACCATGCAGGTCTTGTGATGTAGTTCTAAGGGCACTAGAAATAGATTAGTAAGGACAATTCTGTCCAATAATTCTCTGGTTGAGCTCAAAGCCAATATAAAACTTCATAACAACAGAAAAATTCTCTTACTTTGTCTATACTGTAATTGTTGTGAGAATTCATAAATATAAGATGTTGAATATCAGAAAGATATGTTATAATTCTATTTATACATAAGAAACTTTGTACTTCAAAGATTTAAAGTTAAAATGGAAGTTATTAAATAGAGAAAATAAGAACTAGAATATAGCTAATAACAAACGATACCAAATAAAGCATTCACAGACGATAAATACTGAATAAAAAGTAAGAGATGTAGAGAGAGGGCAATACAAATTGAACATTTGTGCTATAGAGGAGCATTTTATTTCCCTAAACAGTATCATAGAAAGTTATAACAGGATAGCAGTTCATAAATTTTCAGAAGCGATTGTGTCAATCAGCGTGTTCATCAAATATAATTAAACTCAAAAGATAATTTAAAGGAGATGAAGAAAAAACACATAAAATCTGAAACAAAAGAACTTTGAAATAACCAAGATTCCCCTCAACCAAAGAATGGATAAAGAATGTGTGGTACATTATACAATGGAGCATTACTCAGTTGTAAAAAACAATGGCATCATGAAATTTGCAAGCAAATGGATGGAAGTAGAAAAAAATCATCCTGAGTGAGGAAACCCAAACCCAGAAAGACAGAGTAGGTACTCACTCATAAGCATTAGATTTAAAGCAAAGGATAACCAGTCTACAATCCAGAGTCTCAGAGAAGGTCGATAACAAGGATGATCCTAAGAGAGATTCATGGATCCTACTAGGAAGGGGAAATAGATGACATATCCTGGGTAAATTGGGGGTGGGAGTAGAGGGAGGGGAGAGGGGATGAGGGAATTGAAGGAGGGATATAGAGGAAGAACAACGAAAGAGATCTTGATATAGGGAGACATTATGGGATTTGGAAGAAATATGGTTCTAGGAAAATTCCCAGGATAACCCCAGCTAGGTCCTAGCAATAGTGGAGAGAGTGCCTGAACTGGCCTTCCATTGTAATGTGATTGGTGAATACCCAAACTGTCACCACAGAGCCTTCATCCAATAATAGATGGAAGCAGATGTAGAGATTCACAGCCAAGTACTGGGCTGAGATCCTGGAGTCCAGTTGAAGAGAGGGACGAAGGATTACATGATTTAGTTGTCGGGTCAAGCTCATGATGGGGAACCTCACAGAGACAGCTACCCTGAAGTCCTTGAACTTCACAGACTCAGGACCAATAAGGAGGGAGACTGCATGGGACCAAACAGGACCTTCTGCAAGTGAGTGACAGTTTTGTGATTTAGTCTATTTGTGGGGCTATTGACTGTGGGACCAGGATCTATCTATGGTGCATGAGCTGGCTTTTTGAAGCCCATTCCCTATGGTGGAATGCATTGCTTGGCCTTGATGCAGGGGGAATGATGGACTTGGTCCTGCCTAAACGTGTTGTGCCAGACTTTGTTGACTCCTCATGGAAGGACTTACCCTTTCTGGGGAGTAGATGAGGGTTTGAGGTGGGAGGAGGTTGGGAAGATGGAGGGGGGAACTGTGCTTGGTATGTAAAATGAATGAAAATTTTCTCATCACCAAAGTGAGGTAGGTAGTTATGATAAACACAAAATGCCTGAATAAGTAAGATATTAGGAGTAGAGTCACTCTGTTGACTGTAGCATGGTTATCCTTTACAGCTAACATCAGCTTTTTAAGTGAGAACATTACTGGTAATAAAAAAGTCAATGAACTGATTCCTAACAATATCCTGCTATACTCATAAATTGGTGCCTACTCCAGTTGTCATCAGGGAGGCTTCATCCAGCAACGGATGGAAACAGATGCAGAGATGCACTACCAAACATTAGATGGTACTCAGAAAATCTTAAGCAAGAGGGAGATGAAGGATTGTGGGAGCCAGAAGGTTCAAGGATATCAGAAGAAATTTGACAGAATCAAATAACCTGGGGTTATAGGGATTCACAGTGAATGTACCACCAGAGATACCCTTACAGGATGGATGTAGGAGAGGAGGTAACTAATCTTAATGCAACTTGAGATAGCATGATGGGCTGATATTCAAGGGAAGCCTGTCCTTTTCTGAAGAAAAGGAAGATGACTTGATTAAGGGGCAGTTCAGCAGACGGACTGGGAGGAGAGGAAGGGGAAACTGTGATTAGGCTGGGAAGAAATTAGTTAATTTAGTAATAATTAATAAAAATACTGAAAAGAAGAGACATCTCTTTCTATAGTGGGTGATGGTTAAAGTAGACATTCATAACTGGTTAAGGTGAGAGAAAACTTTTCCTCTAACAGGACATGTATGTCACTTTCTCCAAACCCTAGGGAATATCACAGAAGAGGTAGAATGATTGTATGAACTAATGAATGTGGAGGATTTTGGTGGGAAGATGTCTTCTAGATTTTGCAATGTCAGAATACACATTACATTCATTAGCATGCAGCAGTTGTGGGGTCTTAAAGTATGAATACAAGAAAAATTTGTTGAGAAGAAAAAGAAAGGAGATGAGGGAACAAGGGTATGGTGATGACTAGTTGAAAGGAAATCGATGGGAGCAGAAGGCTGATGAGGCAAATGTGATCAAAGTCCTTGAGATACAAATATGACCCTGTTAAAATTGTTTTTGAAGACAGAATTTGAATCCAAAAATGTTAGGAAAAGCATACATAAATTACAAAGGAAAGAAACAAAGTGTAATAATACAAAAAATGTAACAAACAGGAAATGTAAAGACATAAAACTAATGTGTCAGATAGAAAATATATAAGTTGAAACTCCCATAAATCAATGACTACAATAAGCATGAAAATGACAATAATAACAGAGAAAAGACAAATATTATCAGATTCACTTTGAAATTGTATGGTGTAATTTCAAAACACAGGAATAAAATTAAATATAAATTATCAAAAAACAAGAACACACTATTCTGTTCAAATCTAGTGTTCTTGTTATAACATTTGATATGGACATGTTATATATTAACTCAATTTGAAGTGTTGGTAAAAATGTCTGGACACCAAAAAGTTAAAATGGCTGAAGATTTATATAAAATGAATAAGGTAATTAAAAGAACACAAAAGAAAAATTGACAAAAGCACAAAGGAACATAGGAAAATACCATCATAGGATAACATTTTAACAATTGATCACAGTAACATATTAAGTAACTTGGAGAATAATGACATAAAATTAAGTAATATTTGACAAATAATAAAATTCAACAAACGTATGCAGGATACATATACATATATATATATATGATATATATAGTAAGTGTAGAGTACATAATATTTTCAAAAACAGAGGAAAAATGTTGAATTGATAACTTTTCCTTGTGGTAGATGATGCTTAACGTTCATAAAAGTCAGTGTTTAAGGCTCATCATTGCAAGAAAAATTAATAAATTTATAATCCTGACTATCTGCCTTATAATACAAGTTTATGCATATTCAAGTCTTCTTTCTAAGTATTTCTTTTAATCTTTTATAATATGATATAATTTCATCACGTCCCTCTTTCTACTCCTTCCTTCAAAATCCCTCATGTAGTCCTCCCTGCTCCCATTCAAATTCATGGCCTTTTTTTCGTTAATCATTGTCCCGTATGTGCAAGCATACACACACACATACTTTCCTAAATACATAAATAAACTTGTTCACTCTATATAATGTTGCTCATTTGTGTTTTCAGGGCTTCCAATTCAGATTTTAACACATCTCACATATCACTATAGTGCAAACTAGGCTTTCCTATCACAGCTTAAATGTGCTAGGTATTGTAAAGTCAATATACCTTACTATTCTCAATGTATTCAAATCTTACTGTAGACAACAGTACATGAGGCAATTTCCTAGGATTAGAATTTAAAATTTCAAATTGTAAAATAATTTAAACTTGGTAATTTTTGAAATATTAGATATCAGTCTGTGAGTATATAGCAAGAGCTGTCTAAAACGTGCAGTCTGAAGAGCATACATTAAGAAAAATAAATTGTGAACATATTCTATAGCAACTTTTAATTATTTTTAATAAAAAATAATTTATTTTAATTTAAATTAGAAACAATCTTCTTTTACATATCAATCCCAGTTCCATATCCCTACCCTCCTCCTCTGCCCCCCACCGAGACTCCCTATCCCATCCCCTTCCTGCTCCCCATGGAGCAGGGCCTAGGCCCTCCCCTGTGTATCTGAGAGTAGAAGAGGAAAACAATAATAATCAGATATGTTTTATTTGAAAATCCTATTTTAAGTAAAAGAACAAAACAGAAAGTTATGTTTTGTTGAGTAAAGCTAATTTTGTGCACAGAAACATGAAGAAAAGTTAGGAATTTTCTGGAGATTTCCATAAAGGAACATAAGTGGAGAATTCATGCGGCTTGAAGACTCAATTACAAATAAGTTCTCTGAACTAAAGAAAGATTTTTTTCTGATGAGGTCAATATTTTCCACCACACTGCGTAAAGGGGGAGGAGTACAAGACTAGGGCCAAGGGGAGGAAAAGCTCTGAAGTGATTGGAGTATCTAGAGGTGTTAATTCTGCAACCAGAACAGGAGCTAGAGCATGCAGTGAATAGCTTAGTGTAAATTACACCACAGGGAAGAAAAGTAGACACTGGAAATTAGATCCCCATTTCAGCTGTCATACAGACTGACACTTGAGAACACATGTTTTACTCAAAAACTGTTTATCAAGACAGAATAAAGCTAATAGAAACCCATGGAGGAACAAGTCTCCAGTATTTGTGTATATAGTGATTAACCACCACAGTGGGTTATAAGACATTTATACTACATATATTAACTTTTGAGAAACTACCATATTTCCATTTTAAAATCAATAGATCCATTAGATACTGTGGGTAAAATTTGCTAAGTGCACAGTCTACTATTTGATTGTGATAAATTACTTTTTATTTCCTTTAGGATGAAAAGCAACATTTTTGGAATCATTCACATGACCAAATATGTCTTATGTTAGCTTTTCAAAATGTCACATAAATATGAGCAATACCTATTGGTTCTAAATCACTTCATATTTAAACAATTAAAATAATACATCAATGCCTAAACATACATGAAGTAACAATTTTATGCTCAAATGTTCATGATTATAAATTTAACATTTTTTATCTTTTAATACATATAAAATTCTAGCTTGTCATTGTGACTCCTGCCATCAATCCTAGCATTATGGAGGCAGATGTCTGAGTTTTAGGCCTGTCTGGTCTACAGAGCCAGTTACAGCACAGCCAGAACTACACAGAGAAAACTTGTCTGGAACACTACAAACAAACAAGCCAAAAACAAAAGGAAACACACTTGTCAATAAAGCAAGTACAACCATACTTTGCTAATTAAGTTTATTCAGTTTTGATGTTAGTTTTTGTTTTATTTTTGCTTTTATATATGTGTTTTTTATTTCACTTTTTAAATTGAAAATAGATTACTCTCATACAATATATTCCAACCTCAGTTTCTCCTTCTTGCACTCCTCCTAGCTGCTCCCACTGTCTCCCCTCTCTTGCCAATCTATTCCCATCCATTTACTTTAAGAAAAGAGAAGGCCTCCAATAGACAATAACCAAACATGACAAAACAAGATACAATAAGAGCTTTCATGTTGAGGCTGAACAAGACAAACCAATAGAAGGAAAACAGTCCCAAGAGTAGGCAAATTTGTCAGAGACATACATGCAAGAACACCAAACTAACAGGAAACATATACACAGGACATTGTACAGTTCCCTGCAGATTCCGTGTGAGCACAAATGTGCCCTGCTTAGTGGATTCAGTGGCCTATGTTCTCCTTGTGTCCTCAAGCACTCTGATTCCTACAATTTCATCTTACTATTTTTACTTTATAATATTCTGTTATTATCCCCTTGAAGGCTGTTTGTTTTCTTTTTTATTATGTTTTTAACATTTAAAACACCATTTCAATTCAAATATATTTTATTCACATTCGTCCTGTTGTGGAGTATTAGTTTAAAACGTGTTGCATTCTTTTATGCTGCATTTGTTTAACTCTGTAAAGCTATGTTACTTTGCCTGTCTAAAACACCTGATTGCTCTAATAAAGAGCTGCACATCCAATAGCTAGGCAAGAGAGAGAAATAGGTGGGGCTGGCAGACACAGAATAAATAGGAGCAGAGAGCTAGGCCCCAGGGAGAAGGCAGTGAGTCAAGCCAAGGAGTAAGAAGGAAAAAACAGATATATAGAAAAAAGAAAAGCAAATCCCAGAGGGAAAATGTGGTTAGAGAGAAACAATATACGTCAGAAAACCTGACTAGAAACAAGACAAGCTAAGGCTAGGCATTCATAAGTAAGAATAAGTATTTATTTGGGAGCTGGGTGTGCGCTCCCCCAAAGAGTAAGCAAACAAATTAAAAAAGCAGTTGCATCTTACTCTTTCCCAAGTTCTTTTAGATAAACATCCTCTCCTTATCCCTCCCCACCCAACTTTAAAATTTTCTCAAAAAATACAAGAATAGGGCCTCACCCTCCCTGGAGAAATGAGGGGATAACGGGGGGGGGGGGGGAGGGCACGGGAGGAAGGGAGGGAATGGGAGAGGGACCTGGAACTGACTTGTGAAGCAACCTTGATTCTTATCTAAATTTAAACTGGAAAATAAAATTAAAAAAAGACAATCAAAAAAATATAATCCACTAAATAATAAAAAAAAACTAAAAATCCACAAAAAATAGAATAGCCCCAAAGAAAACAAATACAAAAATTAAAATAATAACAATGCCCATTTGTAGCTAATGAAAGAAAGTAAGAGTGGGTTTATATGGGTGCAGAGCTAAGAGGAGGAAGGTAGAGAAGTGGAGGAGCAGAGGGAGGGAAAACCATAAAAATATTTTTTTCAATATGAAAAAAATTACTAAAAACAAAAAGGAAATTACATTTGTTTAGTGAAATTGCAATAGTGGGTTCTCATCAACAAGATTTTCTTTCATCTTTGAATGATGGTAAAATCATACGTATATCAAAAATTGCCTATAACTTCAAAAAACTTTGAAAAAAGAACTAACTAGAAATGCATGTATAAACATGCCTGAAAAAAATAGTGAATAAAAAAGCAAGTCTCAGAAACATACATAAAATAAAATTTAAATGTTCTTGATAAGTACCTACTGTGTACTTGAAAAATTTCTTTGGTGTTTAAAGTGCAACATATTACTAATTTGCTTAAAAAAATACCCCTCAGTCATGAAATTGATAGTCAGTAACTAGCCAGGTTCATATACGTACTATTTTGTTGTGGTAACACTAGAGCCCAGGTGACTCTGACATTAAAACTTGAACTCTTACCCAGTATAGGATAAATTCGGTAACTAAAATCTATTATTCCTACATTCATAACAAGCAAATAAATAAACAAACAAACAAAATACTTTCACCAGGGATCATGTGAGGCATCTTGTTGGGGAAATCAGGATGATAATTACCACATTATGTATATGTATATAATGGATAAACTAAATGTAAGAACATACTGTGCGAAAGATAGCAACACATTTGCTTGTCAATCGCTATTGTGCTTATAAATATGCATACACTCTGCGTCTTGCAAGACAATAAAATATAATGCACAACTAGTGGAAGAAAGTTCTCATGGATCGCATATCATACAGGAAAAGCTTCTTCAGATTAGACAATGAAAATGCTCTTTCTTTAAACAATCCCTTTTTGCCATTAATGCAAGCAAAGCAGTATCAAAATGCATAGTGTACTTTATGTCATGAATACAGCGTTGCTTTGTATAAAATATGGATTATTTCTGAACTATTTTTACATTATGTCATTGACATAATTTGAGGTGCTATGAAATTCTTCTATGAAGTATAACTACTTTATGAAATAATCATAGCTTCTTTATAGAATGGTGATTATGTGAACTGACTGACACTAGGCAAGCTATATAGGAATTCAGCTTTATCACTCATTAAGTGTGTGACACTGGTTACATTTTACAACTTCTCCTTTATTCAATTTTCTTAGTCATAAACTAGATTCTTTCTTCTAAAGATTTTACAAGGATTAAATGTTAATCCATGTGAAGTACCTAGAACAACTGTGCCTTGTTTATTTTAAGTACTAACAAAATGTAAAAATAGATTGCAATTATACTAGAATATTGTTATTGTTGTTTTTCTATTTTGCACTAGTGGAACTTCTCTTTATTTAAATGCTATTTTAATTGAATTTGTTTATGAAAATCTATCTAAATTAAGATGGAAAGATGCCATTATGTTGTTTCAGAGTATTTTTGTAATTATTACACTTGCTTTTTCTTATTGATAGAGTAGAAAATAAATATATGAATATTTCTTATTGATAGAGTGGGAAATGTATAAATATTTCTGGAATGGTTGGCAAAGACAAAAGGACATTAGTGAGATTAAACTTCTGCTTTTCTCTCTATTTCTCTCTATATATATGTATATATATTTTTGGGGGGGGTTGGTTGTTATGTTTGTTTGTTTTCTAAGAGGATTTCTGTATGTAGTCCTTATTGTCCCAGAACTTTCTCTATGGGCTAGGCTGTTCCTGAAATCATAAGTCTTCCTACTTATACCTCCTGAGTGCCAGGAATAAAGATGTGGGTAACCAGTGATCATCAAGGGATATAGTTTTTATTGTGTAATAAAATCATAGAGGTAAATAAAGATAAAAGTTACCTGAATTTTAAAAAAGTAAACCAACTTCCTTGTGTTATCTTTCTTACTCTGCAGAAGATTATGCTTTTCTATGTAAAAATATAAATTTTGAAATAATTTTGTGCACATATCATATAGTGGCCTAAATTTCTGTATAAACTGACATGGAAATTAAATTAAAACACAATTGCATCATTTAATCCCTTCCCTTTCCTCTTGAAATATCTCACATATCCTTTTCCTTCAGTCTGCCCAATGTTCCCCATAACTCCCTCTCAAATTTTAGCTTCATTCTCATTGGTCGTTATTGAATCTGCATATTAACCAATGGAATTCAATAAACTATTTGAAGGTTCAACCCTGAGGAATACTAACTCTCCCTTATTATCATTTGTTATTTGCCTGTAGATCTTCGTGTAGATGTAGGGTCAATAAGGATTTACCTGCCTCCAATTAGCATGGTTATTCATGTTATTGTTGCTTAGGTATTTTTTTAGGTCACTATATTGTTACGGTATCACTGGTATCTTTCCCTCTTATTTAATGGCACAAATATAGCCCTAGACTTTCTCTTTCTGTGCCTCTTTCAATCTTTCCACCTACTTACTCTGATATTTCTTCAGCATTGGGTGGAAGAATTGTGCTATAGCTGTATCTTTTATAGCTTGGTACCCATGGTCAATCGCTCTCTGCACTTTGAAGCATTGTGGTTTTCTGTAGTGATCTTCACACATTGCAAAGGCTTTATTTATTTATGTTTATGAGAAGTGAAAGCTAAACTTATAAGTGAGTAAAGGATAAGTATTTATTTAGAATAAGTATTTATTTATTTAGAATACTTGTCTAGGAAAGTAGCTGTTTTAGATTCATTTCTAATGTACATAATCTTACTAACCTCAAGTAGTTGTATAGGTACAAGAATGCTAGTCATCTAAATCATTAATATTTTAAAGTATTTACATACAGTTGTAAAATAATATTTATTAATTCCCTTTAGTAGTAAATAATATTTTGTTTCAAAGAATCTCACAATTTAAGCTCATGTTTCTGTGAGCTGCATGTGGTGAGCCAAAAATTTGTACCAGTATAAGTCTAATTCTAAATAGAAAATAAGTCAGGATCAATGATACCATTGCAATTACACTGACAATAAAATCCTGATTACATTTATTCCAAGTCTTCTGGCCCTCTACTGCCTTACTTGGTGTGACGCTCTACTTGCTCTACAGCACTTTTCTCAGATTGTACTTTCAGTTCATCCATTAGCACAGCTATCATAAAATACAGTATCATAAAATATAAAACACATTTAAATTTAAGAAATGCCAGAACTATGCTACATATGCCTAAAGAAAATAAATTTATATAAAAAGAAATATATTTTGCAAATTTAATGAATAACTTCTCTTCATATATCTATTTTCCTCTACAAGTAAGCAGACTTAAGTATATCTTCTGGACTTCTAAATTAATGAATTTTTCACTTTGAATGCTTTATCAGTATCATCCCATCATTTTATTTGAAAATATAAGAATCCATGGTTATGTATCTGACTCATAGGTCGTTAACAAGATAATATTTGCTAAGTATTCATCCCTTTCTTCAGTAGGAGAACAGTCTAGAATAAAAATTGAAGTTCATTCATCCTAAGCAATACTGACACATATCTATGTTACCATCGTTCTAGATACACTGAGAAGGAACTTTTTAAAACCTTTTTCCCTTTTTTAAAATTTAAATTATAAACAAGCTTGGTTTACACATCAGTTCCAGTTCCCTCTCCCTCCTCATCTCCCCTGTCCCCCACCGACCCAATATCCCATCTCCTTTCTTCTCCACAGGGAGGGTAAGCCTTCCATGTAGGATCTTCAAAATCTGTCATATATTTTGGATCAGGGCCTAGACCCTCCCCAGTGTGTCTAGGCTGTGAGAGTATCACTCTATGTGGAGTGGGCTCCCAAATTCCATTTGTGTGCTAGGGATAAATACTGATCCACGAACAGAAGCCACATAGTTTATCCAGACCTCAAAAACTGACATCATAGTTCAGCGATTCTGGAACAGTCGTACATTGGTTTCCCAGCTATCAGTCTGGGGTCCATGTGCTCCCCCTTCTTCAGATCAGCTGTTTCTCTGGGTTTCTCTAGACTGGTCTTAACCCCTTTGCTCATTACTCCTCCCTCTCTGCAACTGGGTTCCAGAGTTCAGCTCAGTATTTCGCTGTGGGTGTGTGCTTTTGTTTCAAAGAGCTACTTAATGAAGGCTGTTGGATGGCATATAAGGTAATCATCAATCTCATTATAGGGGAAGGACATTTAAGGTAGCCTCTCCACTACTGCTTAGACTTTTTGTTGGGGTCAACCTTGAAGATCTCTGGACATTTTACTAGTTCCAGATTTCTCTTTAAACCTGTAGTGGCTCCCTCTATTATGGTATCTCTTTTCTTGCTCTCCTCTATTCTTCCCCTGACTCTATCTTTCTGCTCTCTCCAGTCCTCCTCGCACCTCCTGTTCTTCCCTTCTCTTTCTCCTAACTCATTCTCCCTGTCTCCATGCTCCCAATTAACTCAGGAGATCTTGTCCCTTTCCCCTTCTCTGAGGGGACCGTGTATGTCTGTCTTTCTTAGGGTCCTCCTTGTTTTCTAGCTTCTCTGGCAGTCTGAATTGTAACTTGGTAATCCTTTGATCTATGTCTAAAATCCATATATGAGTGAATACATACCATGTTTGTCTTTTTGTGGCTGGGTTATCTCACTCAGGATGGTTTCTTCTAGTTCCATCCATTTGCCTGCAAATTTCAAGTGTCCCTTTTTTTTTGCTGAATAGTACTCCATTGTGTATATGCACCACATTTTCTCCATCCATTCTTCAATTGAGGGGTGTCTAGGTTTCTTCCAGGTTCTGGCTATCACAAATAATGCTTCAATGAACATGGTTGAGAAGATGTCCTTGTGGTATGAATGTGCATCTTTTGGGTATATGCCTAGAGTGGAACTCATTTTAAAAATAAGTTGAAAATATTGTATTGTTGCAGAATGTGATTGAAGTGAATATATTCTGTGTTTAGTATTATTAAGATCTTCCATATTGAGAATATGGTTGCTTTTTATTAAATCACTTAGATTAATGCAAATAATAAAAAGTAATATGCTTAAAAGGTTTTTAATGCCACATAAAGTACTAATTTTTATCATTTCTTTCCACAGGTAAAACAAAATGTTGTCCTCTAAGAAATAGTTAAATAATTTCCTTCACTAGAAATGTTGTTACAGCTGAGTAGATTGAACACTTGTCATAAAATTTATCAGCACTTTCTCACTCCAGAAATTTTAGAAGAAAACATGCAAAATGAAACAAAGTATATTAAATGTATTTTGAAAGAAAAATTATTTTGTCCATGCTAAATAAGTCAATATATTTATGTTAGTCATCAAACTCTGTAAATGGTAGATGCTAGAGTGATTTGATTTTTTAACCATTGTATATCTATAAACTTGCTATATTGCATATTTATCATGAATTTATGTTATTATTTCTTATATTTGAGAACTTCTAGTCATAGCAGCCATATTCCCAGTATATTTAAAATGCTCCCCTGATGCTCAGCTGTGGAAGTCCTCACCATGTTTTTATAATTTGCCCATTAGAAATGTTCACATCACAGTAAAACAGTGAAGCTTCAAGGAATTTTTTCCTTTGTAGAAATGCTTTTAAAGCAACTGCTTCTTGTCAGTAATATTTTTAATTTACTTTTTCATGTGAATCCACTTTCCATGTCTAATGGTAGCTTTGAAGCAGATAATTTATAGTTGAGAGCCTACTGCTCTTTGATCATTTGCTGGACATGTCAAATGGTAATTATTTTTTTAATTCAATCACCATTGAAAATGTGGTTTATACTGGGATTATACTTTTTTACGATGATCATATATTAAGTTGCTGGGAACCATTTGTTATTAACCTGGTCCACAGTTCGTTTTGTTGCTTCTCTGGACAAATTATAAGAAAAAAAATTCTACTCTGAGAAAACAAATTAGAAATAGAATTCCTTCCTCTGCTATACTACTTATCACACAGAATACTGAAAGAATTTGCATTCTAACCTGCAAATCTTAGGCTAGGCATTTTTGTCCAGGGTACAGGTTGTGCAACAAACATTTTGTTGGTCTGCTATTGACAGTATATTTCAAGTACAAGCATCACAATAACTTGGGGAAATTTTATCATAAGCGTTTTACAACCCAGGTTAAATTATATGTAGTTTAAAAATACCCAAGTCATTCTTTTTTATGTTCATCCTCTGTTTTCCTACTGCTTGAAATTACTAAGTAACAATACAAGGGGGAACGATATTGAATTGCACATTGTGATACTCCTATAATTTTTATTCTTGCCAATATCAGAAATATGATTCATCTACACACCTCTGGCAATTTTTCTGGCTACAGATAACATATGCTGGTCTGGACTGCAAATATTAAACAACTAGGACAATTATAGTACAATGGAAAATTGAGAATTGTGAAGTGGATAAGGAACTATGTATTTAAAGGTTTTAAAACTGAACTGTCTCATGCTCTTCATTTGATCTGTTTGTATTTGACCCTTTGCATAACTAAAACTTTAGTAGAAGACAGATTCTTTTTTTTTGATTCCTTGCCTGCCCATCCCATGCCCAAGGGACTTATTATGAATGTCTTGTGAAAGCAAGTGTGCATCCAAATATCAAGCCTTGAGTAACAATATGCACATATGGACTCATTTTGCCAAAGGCCAAGAAGCAGAATGTTGCAATGATATGTTGTTCCTTAGCTCAAATTAAACCCCTTAATGGAGATTACTGTAACTACTCTGAATGTACCTTATTTTTCTCTATTCATTGTCTTTCTCTGGGTGCTAATTTAGTCATAATTATG